>NC_088108.1:1273333-1910000 GCF_036370855.1 Dromaius novaehollandiae
GGTCAGTGGCAGACTGCTGGCTGCTGGCTGTGCTTGTGAGGTCACAGCATACTCAGTGACTCCTAGACCAGTGGCAGGCTCCTGGTTGCTGGCTGTGCTCGCCAGGTCACAGCAGCCTCAGTGCCTCTGAGGCCAGTGGCAGGCTCATGGCTGCTGGCTGTGCTTGTGAGGTCACAGCAGCCTCATTGCCTCCTACGTTAGTCTACAGCGCCCACTGCTGCCTCTGCTTGTGACGTCACAGCTGCTTGTATGCCACCTAGGCCAGTGGCAGGCTCCTGGTTGCTGGCTGTGCTTGGGAGTTCACAGCAGCCTCAGTGCCTCATAGGTTAGTGGCAAGCACCCCTGCTGGTTATGCTTGTGAGATCACAGCAACATCACGGCCTCCTAGGCCAGGGGCAGGCTCCTGGCTGATGCTTGTTCTTGTGAGGTCACAGCAGCCTAAGTGCCGCCTAGGCCAGTGACAGGCTCATGGCTGCTGGCTGTGTTTGGGATTTCACAGCAGCCTCAGTGCCTCCTAGGCCAGTGGCAGGCGCCTGGCTACTGGCTGTGCGTGTGAGATCATAGCAGCCTTGGTGCCTTCTAGGTGAGCGTCCAGCGCCCCCTACTGGCTGTGCTTGTGACGTCACAGCAACCTCGGTGCCTCCGAGGCCAGTGGCAGGCTCCTGGCTGCTGGCTGTGCTTGGGAGGTCACAGCAGCCTCACTGCCTCCTAGGCCAGAGGCAGGCTCCTGGATGCCTGCTGTGCTTGTGAGGTCAGAGCAGCCTGAGTGCCTCCGAGGCCAGTAGCAGGCCGATGACTGCTGGCTGTGCTTGTAAGGTCACAGCACCATCATAGACTGACAGTTCAGTGGCAGGCTCATGCCTCCTGGCTGTGCTTGTGAGGTCACAGCAGCCTGAGTGCCTGCAAGGCCAGTGGCAGGTTCCTGGCTGCTGGCTGTGCTTGTGAGGTCACAGCACCCTCAATGCCTCACACCTTTATGGCAGGCGCCTGGCTGCTGGCTATGCTTGTGAGGTCACAGCGCCCTCAGTGCCTCCTAGGACAGTGGCCTGCTCATGGCTGCTGGCTGTGCTTGTGAGGTCACAGCAACATCACGGCCTCCTAGGCCAGTGGCAGGCTGCTGGCTGCTGGCTGTGCTTGGGAGGTCACAGCAGCCTGAGTGCCTCCAAGGCCAGTGGCAGGCTCCTGGCTGCTGGCTGTGCTTGTGAGGTCACAGGAGCCTGAGTGCCTCCTCAGCCAGTGGCAGGCTTATGGCTGCTGGCTGTTCTTGTGAGGTGACAGCAGCCTCAGTGCCTCTGAGGCCAGTGTCACGCTCCTGCCTTCTGGCTCTGCTTGTGAGGTCAGAGCAGCCTGAGTGCCTCCCAGGTCTCTGACAGGTTCCTGGCTGCTGGCTCTGCTCGTGACATAACAGCAGCCTCAGTGCCTCATAGTTTTGTCTACAGCGACCCCGCTGGCTGTGCTTGTGAGATCACAGCAGCCTTAGTGCGTCCTAGGCCAGTGGCAGGGTCATGCCTGCTGGCTGTGCTTGTGAGCTCACAGCAGGCTCCGTGCCTCCTAGTTTAGAGTCTAGCACGCTGTGGTGGCTGTGCTTGTGAGTTTACAGCAGCCTCAGTGCCTCCTAAGCCAGTGGCAAGCTCCTGGCTGCTGGCTGTGCTTGGGAGGTCACGGCAGGCTGAATGCCTCCTCGGCCAGTGGCAGGCTCCTAGCTGCTGGCTGTGCTTGTGAGGTCACAGCAGCCTCAGTGACTCCTCGGCCAGTAGCACACTAGTGGCTGCTGGCTGTGCTTGTGAGGTCACAGCAGCCTCAGTCCCTCCGAGGCCAATGTCAGGCTTCTGGCTGCGCTTGTGACTTCACAGCACCCTGAGTGCCTCCGAGGCCTGTGCCAGGCTCATGGCTTCTGGCTGTGCTTGGAAGGTGACAGCAGGCTGAGTGCCTCCTAGGCCAGTGGCAGGCTCATGGCTGCTGGCTGTGCTTGTCAGGTCACAGCAGCCTCAGTGCCTCCTAGGCCAGTGGCAGGCTCCTGGCTGCTGGCTGTGGTTGGGAGGTCACAGCAGCCTCAGTGCCTCCGAGGCCAGTGGCAGGCTCATGGCTGCTGGCTGTGCTTGTGAGGTCACAGCAGCCTCAGTGCCTACTAGGCCAGTGACAGGCTCCTGGCTGCTGCCTGTGCTTGTGAGGTATCAGCAGGTTGAGTGCCTCCGAGACCAGTGGCAGGCTCATGGCTGCTGGTTGTGCTTGGAAGGTCACAGCAGCCTGAGTGTCTCCTAGGCCAGTAGCAGGCTAATGGCTGCTGGCTGTGCTTGTGTGGTCACAGCAGCCTCAGTGCCTCATATGCTAATGTGCAGATTCCCCTGCTGGCTGTGCTTGTGAGGTCACATCAGTCTCAGTGCCTCCTAGGCCAGTGGCAGGCTCATGGCTGCTGGCTGTGCTTGGGAGGTCACAGCAGCCTCAGTGCCTCCTAGGCCATTGGCAGGCTCCTGGTTCCTGGCTGTGCTTGTGAGGTCACAGCAGCCTCAGTGCCTCCGAAGCCAGTTGCAGGCTCATGGCTGCTGGCTGTGCTTGTGAGGTCACAGCAGCCTCAGTGCCTCATAGGCCAGTGGCTGGCTCCTGGTTGCTGGCTGTGCTTGGGAGGTCACAGCAGCCTGAATGCCTCCGAGGCCAGTGGCTCATTCATGGCTGCTGGCTGTGCTTGGGAGTTCACAGCAGACTCAGTGCCTCATAGGATAGTGGTAAGCGCCCTTGCAGGCTATGCTTGTGAGATCACATCAACATCACGGCCTCCTAGGCCAGGGGCAGGCTCCTGGCTGATGGCTGTGCTTTGGAGGTCACAGCAAACTCAGTCCCTCCTAGGGCAGTGGCAGGCTCCTGGCTGTTGGCTGTGCTTGGGAGGTCACAGCAGCCTCAGTGCCTCCGAGGCCAGTGGCAGGCTCATGGCTGCTGGCTGTGCTCGGCAGGTCACAGCAGCCTCAGTGCCTCTGAGGCCAGTGGCAGGCTCATGGCTGCTGGCTGTGCTTGTGAGGTCACAGCAGCCTCAGTGCCTCCTATGTTAGTCTACAGCGCCCACTGCTGCCTCTGCTTGTGAGGTCACAGCTGCTTGAATGCCACGTAGGCCAGTGGCAGGCTCCTGGTTGCTGGCTGTGCTTGGGAATTCACAGCAGCCTCAGTGCCTCATAGATTGGTGGCAAGCGCCCCTGCAGGTTATGCTTGTGAGATCACATCAACATCACGGCCTCCTAGGCCAGGGCCAGGCTCCTGGCTGATGGCTGTGCTTGGGAGGTCACAGCAGCGTGCGTGCCTCCGAGGCCAGTGGCAGGCTCATGGCTGCTGGCTGTGGTTGTGAGCTCACAGCAGCCTCAGTGACTCCCACGTTAGTCTACAGCGCCCCCTGCTGGCTGTGGTTGTGAGGTCACAGCAGCCTCAGTGCCTCCTAAACCAGGGGCAGCCTCATAGCTGCTGGCTGTGCTTGTCAGGTCACAGCAGCCTCAATGCCTCTTAGCTTAGTGGCAATCACCCCACCTGGCTGTCCTTGTAAGGTCACAGCAGCCTCAGTGCCTCTGAGGTCAGTTGCATACTCATCATGGCTGCTGGCTGTGCTTGTGAGGTCACAGCAGCCTGAGATCATCTGCGGCCAGTGGCAGGCTCATGGCTGCTGGTGGTGCTTGTAAGGTCACAGCAGCCTCAGTGCCTCCAAGTTCAGTGGCAGGCCCCTGGCTGCTGGCTGTGCTTGTGAGGTCACAGCAGCCTGAATGCCTCCTAGGTCAGTGGCAGGCTTATGGCTGCTGACTGTGCTTGTGAGGTCACAGCTGCGTCAGTGCCTCTGAGGCCAGTGGCAGGTTCACGGCTGCTGGCTGTGCTTGGGAGGTCACAGCAGCCTCAGTGAATCCTAGGCCAGTGGCAGGCTCCTGGCTGCTGGCTGTGCTTGTGAGTTCACAGCAGCCTCAGTGCCTCCGAGGTCAGAGGCATGCTCATGGCTGCTGGCTGTGCTTGTGAGGTCACAGCAGCCTCAGTGCCTCCTACGTTAGTCTACAGTACCCACTGCTGCCTCTGCTTGTGAGGTCACAGCTGCTTTAATGCCACCTAGGCCAGTGACAGGTTCACGGCTGCTGGCTGTGCTTGTGAGGTCACAGCAGCCTGAGTGCCTCATTTGCCAGGGGCAGGCTCCTGGCTGCTGGCTGTGCTTGTGAGATCACAGCATACTCAGTGACTCCGGGGTCAGTGGCATGCTCATGGCTGCTGGCTGTGCTTGGGAGGTCACAGGAGCCTGAGATCATCTGCGTCCTGTGGCAGGCTCCTGGCTGCTGGCTGTGCTTGGGAGGTCACAGCAGCCTCAGTGCCTCCTAGGTAACTCTACAGCGCCCCCTGCTGGCTGTGCTTGTGAGGTCACAGCTGCTTAAATGCCACCTAGGCCAGTGGCAGGCTCCTGGTTGCTGGCTGTGCTTGGGAGGTCACAGCAGCCTCAGTGCCTCATAGGTTAGTGGCAAGCGCCCCTGCTGGCTATGCGTGTGAGATCACAGCAACATCACGGCCTCCTAGGCCAGTGGCAGGCTGCTGGCTGCTGGCTGTGCTTGGGAGGTCACAGCAGCCTCAGTGCCTCCGAGGACAGTGGCATACTCATGGCTGCTGGCTGTGCTTGTGAGGTCACAGCAGCCTCAGTGCCTCCGAGGCCACTGGCAGGCTACTGGCTGCTGGATGTGCTTGTGAGGTCACAGCAGCCTCAGTGCCTCCGAGGCCAATGGCAGGCTACTGGCTGCTGGCTGTCCTTGTGAGGTCACAGCAGCCTCAGTCCCTCCTAGGCCAGTGGCAGGCTCATGGCTGCTGGCTGTGCTTGTGAGGTCACAGCAACATCACTGCCTCCTAGGTCAGGGGCAGGCTCCTGGATGCTGGCTGTGCTTGTGAGGTCACAGCAGCCTGAATGCCTAGTAGGCCAGCGGTTCATTCATGGCTGCTGGCTGTGCTTGTGAGGTCACAGCAGCTCCAGGGCATCATAGGTTAGTGGCAAGCACACCTGCTGGCTGTGCTTGTGAGGCCACCGCAACCTCAGTGCCTCCTAGGCCAGTGGCAGGCTCATGGCTGCTGGCTGTGCTTGTGAGATCACAGCAGCCTGAATGCCTGCTAGGTCAGTGGCTCAATCATGGCTGGGGGCTGTGCTTGTGAGGTCACAGCAGGCTGAATGCCTCCTAGGCCAGTGGCAGGCTCCTGGCTGCTGGCTGTGCTTGTGAGGTCACAGCAGCCTCAGTACCTCCGAGGCCACTGGCAGGCTACTGGCTGCTGGATGTGCTTGTGAGATAACAGCAGCCTCAGTGCCTCCCAGGCCAGTGGTAGGTTCGCGGCTGCTGGCTGTACTTGTGAGGTCACAGCAGCCTCAGTGCCTCCTAGGCCAGTGGCAGGCTCCTGGATGCTGGCTGTGCTCGGCAGGTCACAGCAGCCTCAGTGCCTCCTAGGCCAGTGTGAGGCTCCTGGATGCTGGCTGTGCTTGTGAGGTCACAGCAGCCTCAGTGCCTCTGAGGCCAGTGGCAGGCTCCTGGCTGCTGGCTGTGCTTGTGAGGTCACAGCAGCCTCAGTGCCTCCTAGGTAACTCTACAGCGCCCCCTGCTGGCTGTGCTTGTGAGGTCACAGCTGCTTAAATGCTCCCTAGGCCAGTGGCAGGCTCCTGGCTGCTGGCTGTGCGTGGGAGGTCACAGCAGCCTCAGTGCCTCATAGGTTAGTGGCAAGCGCCCCTGCTGCCTATGCGTGTGAGATCACAGCAACATCACGGCCTCCTAGGCCAGTGGCAGGTTGCTAGCTGCTGGCTGTGCTTGGGAGGTCACAGCAGCCTCAGTGCCTCCGAGGCCAGTGGCAGGCTCCTGGCTGCCAGCTGTGCTTGTGAGGTCACAGCAGCCTCAGTGCCTCATAGGTTAGTGTCTAGCGCCCCCTGCTGGCTGTGCTTGTGAGGTCACAGCAGCCTGAGTGCCTCCTAGGTTACTCTACAGCACCCCCTGCTGGCTGTGTTTGTGAGGTCACAGCAGCCTCAGTGACTCCGAGGTCAGTGGCCGGCGAATGGCTGCTGGATGTGCTTGTGAGGTGTCAGCAAACTCAATGCCTCCGAGGCCAGTAGAAGGCTCATGGCTCCTCGCTGTGCTTGTGAGATCACAGCAGCCTCAGTGCCTCCGAGGTCAGTTGCATGCTCATGGCTGCTGGCTGTGCATTGGAGGTCACAGCAGCCTCAGTGACTCCTACGTTAGTCTACAGCGCCCACTGCTGCCTGTGCTTGAGACGTCACAGCAGCCTCAGTGCCTCCGAGGACAGTGGCATACTCATGGCTGCTGGCTGTGCTTGTGAGGTTACAGCAGCCTAAGTGCCTCCTAGGCCAGTGGCAGGCTCATGGTTGCTGGCTGTGCTTGTGAGGTCACAGCAGCCTCAGTGCCTCATACGTTAGTGGCAATCGCCCCACCTGGCTGTCCTTGTGAGGTCACAGCAGCCTCATTGCCTCCTCGGCCAGTGGCAGGCTCATGGCTGCTGGCTGTGCTTGTGAGGTCACAGCAGCCTCTGTGCTTCGGAGGCCAGTGACAGGCTCCTGGCTGCTGGCTGTGCTTGTGAGGTCACAGCAGCCTGACTGCCTCCCAGGTACCTCTACAGCTCCCCCTGCTCGTTGTCCTTGTGAGGTCACAGCAGCCTCAGTGCCTCCCAGACCAGTGGCAGGTTCCTGGCTGCTAGCTGTGCTTGGGAGGTCACAGCAACATCACTGCCTCCTAGGTCAGGGGCAGGCTCCTGGCTGCTGGCTGTGCTCGGCAGATCACTGCAGCCTCAGTGCCTCTGAGGCCAGTGGCAGGCTCATTGTTGCCAGCTGTGCTTTTGAGGTAACAGCAACCTGAATGCCTCCTAGGCCAGTGGCAGGCTCCTGGCTGCTGGCTGTGCTTGGGAGGCCACAGCAGCCTCAGTGCCTCCGAGGTCAGTGGCCGGCGAATGGCTGCTGGCTGTGCTTGTGAGGTGTCAGCAAACTCAGTGCCTCCGAGGCCAGTAGAAGGCTCCTGGCTGCTGGCTGTGCTTGTGAGATCGCAGCAGCCTCAGTGCCTCCGAGGTCAGTTGCATGCTCATGGCTGCTGGCTGTGCTTGTGAGGCCACCGCAACCTCAGTGCCTTCTAGGCCAGTAGCAGGCTCATGGCTGCTGGCTGTGCTTGTGAGATCACAGCAGCCTGAATGCCTGCTAGGTCAGTGGCAGGCTCATGGCTGGGGGCTGTGCTTGTGAGGTCACAGCAGGCTGAATGCCTCCTAGGCCAGTGGCAGGCTCCTGGCTGCTGGCTGTGCTTGTGAGGTCACAGCAGCCTAAGTGTCTCCTCAGCTGGAGGATAGATCATACCTGCTGGCTGTGCTTGTGAGGTCACAGCAGCCTCAGTGCCTCCTAGGCCAGTGGCAGGCTCCTGGCTGCTGGCTGTGCTTGTGAGGTCACAGCAGCCTCAGTGCCTCCGAGGCCACTGGCAGGCTACTGGCTGCTGGATGTGCTTGTGAGATAACAGCAGCCTGAGTGCCTCCCAGGCCAGTGGTAGGTTCGTGGCTGCTGGCTGTACTTGTGAGGTCACAGCAGGCTGATTGCCTCCTAGGCCAGTGGCAGGCTCCTGGTTGCTGGCTGTGCTCGGCAGGTCACAGCAGCCTCAGTGCCTCCTAGGCCAGTGTGAGGCTCCTGGATGCTGGCTGTGCTTGTGAGGTCACAGCAGCCTCAGTGCCTCCTATGGCCAGTGGCAGGCTCCTGGCTGCTGGCTGTGCTTGTGAGGTCACAGCAGCCTCAGTGCCTCCTAGGTAACTCTACAGCGCCCCCTGCTGGCTGTGCTTGTGAGGTCACAGCTGCTTAAATGCTCCCTAGGCCAGTGGCAGGCTCCTGGCTGCTGGCTGTGCGTGGGAGGTCACAGCAGCCTCAGTGCCTCATAGGTTAGTGGCAAGCGCCCCTGCTGCCTATGCGTGTGAGATCACAGCAACATCACGGCCTCCTAGGCCAGTGGCAGGTTGCTGGCTGCTGGCTGTGCTTGGGAGGTCACAGCAGCCTCAGTGCCTCCGAGGCCAGTGGCAGGCTCCTGGCTGCCAGCTGTGCTTGTGAGGTCACAGCAGCCTCAGTGCCTCATAGGTTAGTGTCTAGCGCCCCCTGCTGGCTGTGCTTGTGAGGTCACAGCAGCCTGAGTGCCTCCTAGGTTACTCTACAGCACCCCCTGCTGGCTGTGTTTGTGAGGTCACAGCAGCCTCAGTGACTCCGAGGTCAGTGGCCGGCGAATGGCTGCTGGATGTGCTTGTGAGGTGTCAGCAAACTCAATGCCTCCAAGGCCAGTAGAACGCTCATGGCTCCTCACTGTGCTTGTGAGATCACAGCAGCCTCAGTGCCTCCGAGGTCAGTTGCATGCTCATGGCTGCTGGCTGTGCATTGGAGGTCACAGCAGCCTCAGTGACTCCTACGTTAGTCTACAGCGCCCACTGCTGCCTGTGCTTGAGACATCACAGCAGCCTCAGTGCCTCCGAGGACAGTGGCATACTCATGGCTGCTGGCTGTGCTTGTGAGGTCACAGCAGCCTAAGTGCCTCCTAGGCCAGTGGCAGGCTCATGGTTGCTGGCTGTGCTTGTGAGGTCACAGCAGCCTCAGTGCCTCATACGTTAGTGGCAATCGACCCACCTGGCTGTCCTTGTGAGGTCACAGCAGCCTCATTGCCTCCTCGGCCAGTGGCAGGCTCATGGCTGCTGGCTGTGCTTGTGAGGTCACAGCAGCCTCAGTGCCTCCTATGGCCAGTGGCAGGCTCCTGGCTGCTGGCTGTGCTTGTGAGGTCACAGCAGCCTCAGTGCCTCCTAGGTAACTCTACAGCGCCCCCTGCTGGCTGTGCTTGTGAGGTCACAGCTGCTTAAATGCTCCCTAGGCCAGTGGCAGGCTCCTGGCTGCTGGCTGTGCGTGGGAGGTCACAGCAGCCTCAGTGCCTCATAGGTTAGTGGCAAGCGCCCCTGCTGCCTATGCGTGTGAGATCACAGCAACATCACGGCCTCCTAGGCCAGTGGCAGGTTGCTGGCTGCTGGCTGTGCTTGGGAGGTCACAGCAGCCTCAGTGCCTCCGAGGCCAGTGGCAGGCTCCTGGCTGCCAGCTGTGCTTGTGAGGTCACAGCAGCCTCAGTGCCTCATAGGTTAGTGTCTAGCGCCCCCTGCTGGCTGTGCTTGTGAGGTCACAGCAGCCTGAGTGCCTCCTAGGTTACTCTACAGCACCCCCTGCTGGCTGTGCTTGTGAGGTCACAGCAGGCTGAATGCCTCCTAGGCCAGTGGCAGGCTCCTGGCTGCTGGCTGTGCTTGTGAGGTCACAGCAGCCTCAGTACCTCCGAGGCCACTGGCAGGCTACTGGCTGCTGGATGTGCTTGTGAGATAACAGCAGCCTCAGTGCCTCCCAGGCCAGTGGTAGGTTCGCGGCTGCTGGCTGTACTTGTGAGGTCACAGCAGCCTCAGTGCCTCCTAGGCCAGTGGCAGGCTCCTGGATGCTGGCTGTGCTCGGCAGGTCACAGCAGCCTCAGTGCCTCCTAGGCCAGTGTGAGGCTCCTGGATGCTGGCTGTGCTTGTGAGGTCACAGCAGCCTCAGTGCCTCTGAGGCCAGTGGCAGGCTCATGGCTGCTGGCTGTGCTTGTGAGGTCACAGCAGCCTCAGTGCCTCCTAGGTAACTCTACAGCGCCCCCTGCTGGCTGTGCTTGTGAGGTCACAGCTGCTTAAATGCCACCTAGGCCAGTGGCAGGCTCCTGGTTGCTGGCTGTGCTTGGGAGGTCACAGCAGCCTCAGTGCCTCATAGGTTAGTGGCAAGCGCCCCTGCTGGCTATGCCTGTGAGATCACAGCAACATCACGGCCTCCTAGGCCAGTGGCAAGCTCCTGGCTGCTGGCTGTGCTTGTGAGGTCACAGCAGCCTCAGTGCCTCCGAGGACAGTGGCATACTCATGGCTGCTGGCTGTGCTTGTGAGGTCACAGCAGCCTAAGTGCCTCCTAGGCCAGTGGCAGGCTCATGGTTGCTGGCTGTGCTTGTGAGGTCACAGCAGCCTCAGTGCCTCATACGTTAGTGGCAATCGCCCCACCTGGCTGTCCTTGTGAGGTCACAGGAGCCTCATTGCCTCCTCGGCCAGTGGCAGGCTCATGGCTGCTGGCTGTGCTTGTGAGGTCACAGCAGCCTCTGTGCTTTGGAGGCCAGTGACAGGCTCCTGGCTGCTGGCTGTGCTTGTGAGGTCACAGCAGCCTGACTGCCTCCCAGGTACCTCTACAGCTCCCCCTGCTCGTTGTCCTTGTGAGGTCACAGCTGCTTAAAAGCCACCTAGGCCAGTGGCAGGTTCCTGGCTGCTAGCTGTGCTTGGGAGGTCACAGCAACATCACTGCCTCCTAGGTCAGGGGCAGGCTCCTGGCTGCTGGCTGTGCTCGGCAGGTCACAGCAGCCTCAGTGCCTCTGAGGCCAGTGGCAGGCTCATTGTTGCCAGCTGTGCTTTTGAGGTAACAGCAACCTGAATGCCTCCTAGGCCAGTGGCAGGCTCCTGGCTGCTGGCTGTGCTTGGGAGGCCACAGCAGCCTCAGTGCCTCCGAGGTCAGTGGCCGGCGAATGGCTGCTGGCTGTGCTTGTGAGGTGTCAGCAAACTCAGTGCCTCCGAGGTCAGTTGCATGCTCATGGCTGCTGGCTGTGCTTGTGAGGCCACCGCAACCTCAGTGCCTTCTAGGCCAGTGGCAGGCTCATGGCTGCTGGCTGTGCTTGTGAGACAACAGCAGCCTGAATGCCTGCTAGGTCAGTGGCTCAATCATGGCTGGGGGCTGTGCTTGTGAGGTCACAGCAGGCTGAATGCCTCCTAGGCCAGTGGCAGGCTCCTGGCTGCTGGCTGTGCTTGTGAGGTCACAGCAGCCTAAGTGTCTCCTCAGCTGGAGGATAGATCATACCTGCTGGCTGTGCTTGTGAGGTCACAGCAGCCTCAGTGCCTCCTAGGCCAGTGGCAGGCTCCTGGCTGCTGGCTGTGCTTGTGAGGTCACAGCAGCCTCAGTGCCTCCGAGGCCACTGGCAGGCTACTGGCTGCTGGATGTGCTTGTGAGATAACAGCAGCCTCAGTGCCTCTGAGGCCAGTGGTAGGTTCGCGGCTGCTGGCTGTACTTGTGAGGTCACAGCAGGCTGATTGCCTCCTAGGCCAGTGGCAGGCTCCTGGTTGCTGGCTGTGCTCAGCAGGTCACAGCAGCCTCAGTGCCTCCTAGGCCAGTGTGAGGCTCCTGGATGCTGGCTGTGCTTGTGAGGTCACAGCAGCCTCAGTGCCTCCTATGGCCAGTGGCAGGCTCCTGGCTGCTGGCTGTGCTTGTGAGGTCACAGCAGCCTCAGTGCCTCCTAGGTAACTCTACATCGCCCCCTGCTGGCTGTGCTTGTGAGGTCACAGCTGCTTAAATGCTCCCTAGGCCAGTGGCAGGCTCCTGGCTGCTGGCTGTGCGTGGGAGGTCACAGCAGCCTCAGTGCCTCATAGGTTAGTGGCAAGCGCCCCTGCTGCCTATGCGTGTGAGATCACAGCAACATCACGGCCTCCTAGGCCAGTGGCAGGTTGCTGGCTGCTGGCTGTGCTTGGGAGGTCACAGCAGCCTCAGTGCCTCCGAGGCCAGTGGCAGGCTCCTGGCTGCCAGCTGTGCTTGTGAGGTCACAGCAGCCTCAGTGCCTCATAGGTTAGTGTCTAGCGCCCCCTGCTGGCTGTGCTTGTGAGGTCACAGCAGCCTGAGTGCCTCCTAGGTTACTCTACAGCACCCCCTGCTGGCTGTGTTTGTGAGGTCACAGCAGCCTCAGTGACTCCGAGGTCAGTGGCCGGCGAATGGCTGCTGGATGTGCTTGTGAGGTGTCAGCAAACTCAATGCCTCGGAGGCCAGTAGAAGGCTCGTGGCTCCTCGCTGTGCTTGTGAGATCACAGCAGCCTCAGTGCCTCCGAGGTCAGTTGCATGCTCATGGCTGCTGGCTGTGCATTGGAGGTCACAGCAGCCTCAGTGACTCCTACGTTAGTCTACAGCGCCCACTGCTGCCTGTGCTTGAGATGTCACAGCAACATCACTGCCTCCGAGGACAGTGGCATACTCATGGCTGCTGGCTGTGCTTGTGAGGTCACAGCAGCCTCAGTGCCTCCTAGGCCAGTGGCAGGCTCATGGTTGCTGGCTGTGCTTGTGAGGTCACAGCAGCCTCAGTGCCTGATACGTTAGTGGCAATCGCCCCACCTGGCTGTCCTTGTGAGGTCACAGGAGCCTCATTGCCTCCTAGGGCCAGTGGCACGCTCATGGCTGCTGGCTGTGCTTGTGAGGTCACAGCAGCCTCTGTGCTTCGGAGGCCAGTGACAGGCTCCTGGCTGCTGGCTGTGCTTGTGAGGTCACAGCAGCCTGACTGCCTCCCAGGTACCTCTACAGCGCCCTCTGCTCGTTGTCCTTGTGAGGTCACAGCAGCCTCAGTGCCTCCCAGACCAGTGGCAGGTTCCTGGCTGCTGGCTGTGCTTGGGAGGACACAGCAACATCACTGCCTCCTAGGTCAGGGGCAGGCTCCTGGCTGCTGCCTGTGCTTGTGAGGTCACAGCAGCCTCAGTGCCTCTGAGGCCAGTGGCAGGCTCATGGCTGCTGGCGGTGCTTGTGAGGTCACAGCAGGCTGAATGCCTCCTAGGCCAGTGGCAGGCTCCTGGCTGCTGGCTGTGTTTGGGAGGCCACAGCAGCCACAGTGCCTCCGATGTCAGTGGCCGGCGAATGGCTGCTGGCTGTGCTTTTGAGGAGTCACAGCAGCCTCAGTGCCTCCTAGGTCAGGGGCAGGCTCATGGCTGCTGGCTGTGCTTGTGAGATCGCAGCAGCCTCAGTGCCTCCGAGGTCAGTTGCATGCTCATGGCTGCTTGCTGTGCTTGTGAGGTCACAGCAACATCACTGCCTCCTAGGTCAGGGGCAGGCTCCTGGATGCTGGCTGTGCTTGTGAGGTCACAGCAGCCTGAATGCCTAGTAGGCCAGCGGTTCATTCATGGCTGCTGGCTGTGCTTGTGAGGTCACAGCAGCTCCAGGGCATCATAGGTTAGTGGCAAGCACACCTGCTGGCTGTGCTTGTGAGGCCACCGCAACCTCAGTGCCTTCTAGGCCAGTGGCAGGCTCATGGCTGCTGGCTGTGCTTGTGAGATCACAGCAGCCTGAATGCCTGCTAGGTCAGTGGCTCAATCATGGCTGGGGGCTGTGCTTGTGAGGTCACAGCAGGCTGAATGCCTCCTAGGCCAGTGGCAGGCTCCTGGCTGCTGGCTGTGCTTGTGAGGTCACAGCAGCCTCAGTACCTCCGAGGCCACTGGCAGGCTACTGGCTGCTGGATGTGCTTGTGAGATAACAGCAGCCTCAGTGCCTCCCAGGCCAGTGGTAGGTTCGCGGCTGCTGGCTGTACTTGTGAGGTCACAGCAGCCTCAGTGCCTCCTAGGCCAGTGGCAGGCTCCTGGCTGCTGGCTGTGCTCGGCAGGTCACAGCAGCCTCAGTGCCTCCTAGGCCAGTGTGAGGCTCCTGGATGCTGGCTGTGCTTGTGAGGTCACAGCAGCCTCAGTGCCTCCTATGGCCAGTGGCAGGCTCATGGCTGCTGGCTGTGCTTGTGAGGTCACAGCAGCCTCAGTGCCTCCTAGGTAACTCTACAGCGCCCCCTGCTGGCTGTGCTTGTGAGGTCACAGCTGCTTAAATGCCACCTAGGCCAGTGGCAAGCTCCTGGCTGCTGGCTGTGCTTGGGAGGTCACAGCAGCCTCAGTGCCTCCGAGGCTAGTGGCAGGCTCCTGGCTGCCAGCTGTGCTTGTGAGGTCACAGCAGCCTCAGTGCCTCATAGGTTAGTGTCTAGCGCCCCCTGCTGGCTGTGCTTGTGAGGTCACAGCAGCCTGAGTGCCTCCTAGGTTACTCTACAGCACCCCCTGCTGGCTGTGTTTGTGAGGTCACAGCAGCCTCAGTGACTCCGAGGTCAGTGGCCGGCGTATGGCTGCTGGCTGTGGTTGGGAGGTGTCAGCAAACTCAATGCCTCCGAGGCCAGTAGAAGGCTCATGGCTCCTCGCTGTGCTTGTGAGATCGCAGCAGCCTCAGTGCCTCCGAGGTCAGTTGCATGCTCATGGCTGCTGGCTGTGCATTGGAGGTCACAGCAGCCTCAGTGACTCCTACGTTAGTCTACAGCGCCCACTGCTGCCTGTGCTTGAGATGTCACAGTAGCCTCAGTGCCTCTGAGGCCAGTGGCAGGCTCATGGATGCTGGCTGTGCTTGTGAGGTCACAGCAGCCTCAGTGCCTCATAGGCCAGTGGCTGGCTCCTGGTTCCTGGCTGTGCTTGTGAGGTCACAGCAGCCTGAATGCCTCCGAGGCCAGTGGCTCATTCATGGCTGCTGGCTGTGCTTGGGAGTTCACAGCAGACTCAGTGCCTCATAGGATAGTGGTAAGCGCCCTTGCAGGCTATGCTTGTGAGATCACATCAACATCACGGCCTCCTAGGGCAGTGGCAGGCTCCTGGCTGCTGGATGTGCTTGTGAGGTCACAGCAGCCTGAGTGCCTCTGAGGCCAGTGGAAGGCTGATGGCTGCTGTCTGCCCTTGGGAGGTCACAGCAGCCTCAATGCCTCCTGGGTAACTCTGCAGCGCCCCCGGCTGGCTGTGCTTGTGAGGTCGCAGCAGCCTAAGTGCCTCCTAGGCCAGTGGCAGACTCATGGCTGTTGGCTGTGCTTGGGAGGTCACAGCAGCCTCAGTGCCTCCCACGCCAGTGGCAGGTTCACGGCTGCTGGCTGTGCTTGTGAGGTCACAGCAGCCTCCGTGCCTTCTGGGTATCTCTGCAGCGCCCCCTGCTGGCTATGCTTGTGAGCTCACAGCAGCCTCAGTGCCTCATAGGTTAGTGGCAAGCGCCCGTTCTGGCTTGGCTTGTGAGGTCATAGCAGCCTTAGTGCGTCCTAGGCCAGTGGCAGGGTCATGCCTGCTGGCTGTGCTTGTGAGCTCACAGCAGGCTCCGTGCCTCCTAGTTTAGAGTCTAGCACGCTGTGGTGGCTGTGCTTGTGAGTTTACAGCAGCCTCAGTGCCTCCTAAGCCAGTGGCAAGCTCCTGGCTGCTGGCTGTGCTTGGGAGGTCACGGCAGGCTGAATGCCTCCTCGGCCAGTGGCAGGCTCCTAGCTGCTGGCTGTGCTTGTGAGGTCACAGCAGCCTCAGTGACTCCTTGGCCAGTAGCACACTAGTGGCTGCTGGCTGTGCTTGTGAGGTCACAGCAGCCTCAGTCCCTCCGAGGCCAATGTCAGGCTTCTGGCTGCGCTTGTGACTTCACAGCACCCTGAGTGCCTCCGAGGCCTGTGCCAGGCTCATGGCTTCTGGCTGTGCTTGGAAGGTGACAGCAGCCTCAGTGCCTCCTAGGCCAGTGGCAGGCTCATGGCTGCTGGCTGTGCTTGTGAGGTCACAGCAGACGCAGTGCCTCCTAGGCCAGTGGCAGACTCCTGGCTGCTGGCTGTGCTTGTAGGTAACAGCAGCCTCAGTGCCTCCTAGGCCAGTGGCAGGCTCCTGGCTGCTGGCTGTGGTTGGGAGGTCACAGCAGCCTCAGTGCCTCCGAGGCCAGTGGCAGGCTCATGGCTGCTGGCTGTGCTTGTGAGGTCACAGCAGCCTCAGTGCCTCCTAGGCCAGTGACAGGCTCCTGGCTGCTGCCTGTGCTTGTGAGGTATCAGCAGGTTGAGTGCCTCCGAGACCAGTGGCAGGCTCATGGCTGCTGGTTGTGCTTGGAAGGTCACAGCAGCCTGAGTGTCTCCTAGGCCAGTAGCAGGCTAATGGCTGCTGGCTGTGCTTGTGTGGTCACAGCAGCCTCAGTGCCTCATATGCTAATGTGCAGATTCCCCTGCTGGCTGTGCTTGTGAGGTCACAGCAGCCTCAGTGCCTCCTAGGCCATTGGCAGGCTCCTGGTTCCTGGCTGTGCTTGTGAGGTCACAGCAGCCTCAGTGCCTCCGAAGCCAGTTGCAGGCTCATGGCTGCTGGCTGTGCTTGTGAGGTCACAGCAGCCTCAGTGCCTCATAGGCCAGTGGCTGGCTCCTGGTTGCTGGCTGTGCTTGTGAGGTCACAGCAGCCTGAATGCCTCCGAGGCCAGTGGCTCATTCATGGCTGCTGGCTGTGCTTGGGAGTTCACAGCAGACTCAGTGCCTCATAGGATAGTGGTAAGCGCCCTTGCAGGCTATGCTTGTGAGATCACATCAACATCACGGCCTCCTAGGCCAGGGGCAGGCTCCTGGCTGATGGCTGTGCTTTGGAGGTCACAGGAAACTTAGTCCCTCCTAGGGCAGTGGCAGGCTCCTGGCTGCTGGATGTGCTTGTGAGGTCACAGCAGCCTCAGTGCCTCCTAGCTTAGTGTTTAGCGCCCCCTGCTGGCTGTGCTTGTGAGGTCACAGCAGCCTGAGTGCCTCTGAGGCCAGTGGAAGGCTGATGGCTGCTGTCTGCCCTTGGCAGGTCACAGCAGCCTCAATGCCTCCTGGGTAACTCTGCAGCGCCCCCGGCTGTCTGTGCTTGGGAGGTCGCAGCAGCCTAAGTGCCTCCTAGGCCAGTGGCAGACTCATGGCTGTTGGCTGTGCTTGGGAGGTCACAGCAGCCTCCGTGCCTCCTAGGCCAGGGCCAGGCTCCTGGTTGCCGGCTGTGCTTGTGAGGTCACAGCAGCCTCAGTGCCTCCTAGGTAACTCTACAGCGCCCCCTGCTGGCTGTGTTTGTGAGGTCACAGCAGCCTCAGTGCCTCCTAGGCCAGTGTCAGACTCATGGCTGCTGGCTGTGCTTGTGAGGTCACTGCAGCCTCAGTGCCTCTGAGGCCAGTGGCAGGCTCATGGCTGCTGGCTGTGCTTGTGAGGTTTCAGCAACCTCAGTGCCTCCTAGGCCATTGGCAGGCTCCTGGTTCCTGGCTGTGCTTGTGAGGTCACAGCAGCCTCAGTGCCTCCGAAGCCAGTTGCAGGCTCATGGCTGCTCGCTGTGCTTGTGAGGTCACAGCAGCCTCAGTGCCTCATAGGCCAGTGGCTGGCTCCTGGTTGCTGCCTGTGCTTGTGAGGTCACAGCAGCCTGAATGCCTCCGAGGCCAGTGGCTCATTCATGGCTGCTGGCTGTGCTTGGGAGTTCACAGCAGACTCAGTGCCTCATAGGATAGTGGTAAGCGCCCTTGCAGGCTATGCTTGTGAGATCACATCAACATCACGGCCTCCTAGGCCAGGGGCAGGCTCCTGGCTGATGGCTGTGCTTTGGAGGTCACAGCAAACTCAGTCCCTCCTAGGGCAGTGGCAGGCTCCGGGCTGCTGGATGTGCTTGTGAGGTCACAGCAGCCTCAGTGCCTCATAGCTTAGTGTTTAGCGCCCCCTGCTGGCTGTGCTTGTGAGGTCACAGCAGCCTGAGTGCCTCTGAGGCCAGTGGAAGGCTGATGGCTGCTGTCTGCCCTTGGGAGGTCACAGCAGCCTCAATGCCTCCTGGGTAACTCTGCAGCGCCCCCGGCTGGCTGTGCTTGGGAGGTCACAGCAGCCTCAGTGCCTCCCAGGCCAGTGGCAGGTTCATGGCTGCTGGCTGTGCTTGTGAGGTCACAGCAGCCTCCGTGCCTTCTGGGTATCTCTGCAGCGCCCCCTGCTGGCTATGCTTGTGAGCTCACAGCAGCCTCAGTGCCTCATAGGTTAGTGGCAAACGCCCGTTCTGGCTTGGCTTGTGAGGTCATAGCAGCCTGAGTGCCTCCTAGGTCAGTGGCAGACTGCTGGCTGCTGGCTGTGCTTGTGAGGTCACAGCAGCCTCAGTGCCTCCTAGACCAGTGGCAGACTCATGGCGGTTGGCTGTGCTTGTGAGGTCACAGCAGCCTCAGTGCCTCCCAGGCCAGTGGCAGGTTCACGGCTGCTGGCTGTGCTTGTGAGGTCACAGCAGCCTCCGTGCCTCCTAGGTCAGGGCCAGGCTCCTGGTTGCCGGCTGTGCTTGTGAGGTCACAGCAGCCTCAGTGCCTGCTAGAACAGTGGCAGGCTCCTGGCTGCTAGCTGTGTTTGGGAGGTCACAGCAGCCTCAGTGCCTGCTAGACCAGTGGCAGGCTCCTGGTTGCTGGCTGTGCTTGGGAGTTCACAGCAGCCTCAGTGCCTCATAGATTAGTGGCAAGCGCCCCTGCAGGTTATGCTTTTGAGATCACATCAACATCACGGCCTCCTAGGCCAGGGGCAGGCTCCTGGCTGATGGCTGTGCTTGGGAGGTCACAGCAGCGTGCGTGCCTCCTAGGCCAGTGGCAGGCTCATGGCTGCTGGCTGTGGTTGTGAGCTCACAGCAGCCTCAGTGACTCCCACGTTAGTCTACAGCGCCCCCTGCTGGCTGTGGTTGTGAGGTCACAGCAGCCTCAGTGCCTCCTAAGCCAGGGGCAGCCTCATAGCTGCTGGCTGTGCTTGTCAGGTCACAGCAGCCTCAATGCCTCTTAGCTTAGTGGCAATCACCCCACCTGGCTGTCCTTGTGAGGTCACAGCAGCCTCAGTGCCTCTGAGGTCAGTTGCATACTCATGGCTGCTGGCTGTGCTTGTGAGGTCACAGCAGCCTGAGATCATCTGCGGCCAGTGGCAGTCTCATGGCTGCTGGTGGTGCTTGTAAGGTCACAGCAGCCTCAGTGCCTCATAGGTAAGTGTCTAGCGCCCCCTGCTGGCTGTGCTTGTGAGGTCACAGCAGCCTGAATGCCTCCTAGGCCAGTGGCAGGCTTATGGCTGCTGACTGTGCTTGTGAGGTCACAGCTGCGTCAGTGCCTCTGAGGCCAGTGGCAGGTTCACGGCTGCTGGCTGTGCTTGTGAGGTCACAGCAGCCTGAGTGCCTCATTTGCCAGGGGCAGGCTCCTGGCTGCTGGCTGTGCTTGTGAGGTCACAGCAGCCTGACTGCCTCCCAGGTACCTCTACAGCGCCCCCTGCTCGTTGTCCTTGTGAGGTCACAGCAGCCTCAGTGCCTCCTAGGCCAGTGGCAGCTTCCTGGCTGCTGGCTGTGCTTGGGAGGACACAGCAACATCACTGCCTCCTAGGTCAGGGGCAGGCTCCTGGCTGCTGCCTGTGCTTGTGAGGTCACAGCAGCCTCAGTGCCTCTGAGGCCAGTGGCAGGCTCATGGCTGCTGGCGGTGCTTGTGAGGTCACAGCAGGCTGAATGCCTCCTAGGCCAGTGGCAGGCTCCTGGCTGCTGGCTGTGCTTGGGAGGCCACAGCAGCCTCAGTGCCTCCGATGTCAGTGGCCGGCGAATGGCTGCTGGCTGTGCTTGCGAGGAGTCACAGCAGCCTCAGTGCCTCCTAGGTCAGGGGCAGGCTCATGGCTGCTGGCTGTGCTTGTGAGGTCACAGCAGCCTCAGTGCCTCCGAGGTCAGTTGCATGCTCATGGCTGCTTGCTGTGCTTGTGAGGTCACAGCAACATCACTGCCTCCTAGGTCAGGGGCAGGCTCCTGGATGCTGGCTGTGCTTGTGAGGTCACAGCAGCCTGAATGCCTAGTAGGCCAGCGGTTCATTCATGGCTGCTGGCTGTGCTTGTGAGGTCACAGCAGCTCCAGGGCATCAAAGGTTAGTGTCAAGCACACCTGCTGGCTGTGCTTGTGAGGCCACCGCAACCTCAGTGCCTTCTAGGCCAGTGGCAGGCGCATGGCTGCTGGCTGTGCTTGTGAGATCACAGCAGCCTGAATGCCTGCTAGGTCAGTGGCTCAATCATGGCTGGGGGCTGTGCTTGTGAGGTCACAGCAGGCTGAATGCCTCCTAGGCCAGTGGCAGGCTCCTGGCTGCTGGCTGTGCTTGTGAGGTCACAGCAGCCTCAGTACCTCCGAGGCCACTGGCAGGCTACTGGCTGCTGGATGTGCTTGTGAGATCACAGCAGTCTCAGTGCCTCCCAGGCCAGTGGTAGGTTCGCGGCTGCTGGCTGTACTTGTGAGGTCACAGCAGCCTCAGTGCCTCCTAGGCCAGTGGCAGGCTCCTGGATGCTGGCTGTGCTCGGCAGGTCACAGCAGCCTCAGTGCCTCCTAGGCCAGTGTGAGGCTCCTGGATGCTGGCTGTGCTTGTGAGGTCACAGCAGCCTCAGTGCCTCTGAGGCCAGTGGCAGGCTCATGGCTGCTGGCTGTGCTTGTGAGGTCACAGCAGCCTCAGTGCCTCCTAGGTAACTCTACAGCGTCCCCTGCTGGCTGTGCTTGTGAGGTCACAGCTGCTTAAATGCCACCTAGGCCAGTGGCAGGCTCCTGGTTGCTGGCTGTGCTTGGGAGGTCACAGCAGCCTCAGTGCCTCCGAGGCCAATGGCAGTCTCCTGGCTGCCAGCTGTGCTTGTGAGGTCACAGCAGCCTCAGTGCCTCATAGGTTAGTGTCTAGCGCCCCCTGCTGGCTGTGCTTGTGAGGTCACAGCAGCCTGAGTGCCTCCTAGGTTACTCTACAGCACCCCCTGCTGGCTGTGTTTGTGATGTCACAGCAGCCTCAGTGACTCCGAGGTCAGTGGCCGGCGTATGGCTGCTGGCTGTGCTTGTGAGGTGTCAGCAAACTCAATGCCTCCGAGGCCAGTAGAAGGCTCATGGCTCCTCGCTGTGCTTGTGAGATCGCAGCAGCCTCAGTGCCTCCGAGGTCAGTTGCATGCTCATGGCTGCTGGCTGTGCATTGGAGGTCACAGCAGCCTCAGTGACTCCTACGTTAGTCTACAGCGCCCACTGCTGCCTGTGCTTGAGATGTCACAGCAGCCTCAGTGCCTCTGAGGCCAGTGGCAGGCTCATGGATGCTGGCTGTGCTTGTGAGGTCACAGCAGCCTCAGTGCCTCATAGGCCATTGGCAGGCTCCTGGTTCCTGGCTGTGCTTGTGAGGTCACAGCAGCCTCAGTGCCTCCGAAGCCAGTTGCAGGCTCATGGCTGCTCGCTGTGCTTGTGAGGTCACAGCAGCCTCAGTGCCTCATAGGCCAGTGGCTGGCTCCTGGTTGCTGGCTGTGCTTGTGAGGTCACAGCAGCCTGAATGCCTCTGAGGCCAGTGGCTCATTCATGGCTGCTGGCTGTGCTTGGGAGTTCACAGCAGACTCAGTGCCTCATAGGATAGTGGTAAGCGCCCTTGCAGGCTATGCTTGTGAGATCACATCAACATCACGGCCTCCTAGGCCAGGGGCAGGCTCCTGGCTGATGGCTGTGCTTTGGAGGTCACAGGAAACTTAGTCCCTCCTAGGGCAGTGGCAGGCTCCTGGCTGCTGGATGTGCTTGTGAGGTCACAGCAGCCTCAGTGCCTCCTAGCTTAGTGTTTAGCGCCCCCTGCTGGCTGTGCTTGTGAGGTCACAGCAGCCTGAGTGCCTCTGAGGCCAGTGGAAGGCTGATGGCTGCTGTCTGCCCTTGGCAGGTCACAGCAGCCTCAATGCCTCCTGGGTAACTCTGCAGCGCCCCCGGCTGTCTGTGCTTGTGAGGTCGCAGCAGCCTAAGTGCCTCCTAGGCCAGTGGCAGACTCATGGCTGTTGGCTGTGCTTGGGAGGTCACAGCAGCCTCAGTGCCTCCCAGGCCAGTGGCAGGCTCATGGCTGTTGGCTGTGCTTGTGAGGTCACAGCAGCCTCAGTGCCTTCTGGGTATCTCTGCAGCGCCCCCTGCTGGCGATGGTTGTGAGCTCACAGCAGCCTCAGTGCCTCATAGGTTAGTGGCAAGCGCCCGTTCTGGCTTGGCTTGTGAGGTCATAGCAGCCTGAGTGCCTCCTAGGTCAGTGGCAGACTGCTGGCTGCTGGCTGTGCTGGTGAGGTCACAGCAGCCTCAGTGCCTCCTAGACCAGTGGCAGGCTCCTGGTTGCTGGCTGTGCTCGGCAGGTCACAGCAGCCTCAGTGCCTCTGAGGCCAGTGGCAGGCTCATGGCTGCTGGCTGTGCTTGGAAGGTCACAGCAGCCTCATTGCCTCCTACGTTAGTCTACAGCGCCCACTGCTGCCTCTGCTTGTGACGTCACAGCTGCTTGTATGCCACCTAGGCCAGTGGCAGGCTCCTGGTTGCTGGCTGTGCTTGGGAGTTCACAGCAGCCTCAGTGCCTCATAGATTAGTGGCAAGCGCCCCTGCAGTTTATGCTTTTGAGATCACATCAACATCACGGCCTCCTAGGCCAGGGCCAGGCTCCTGGCTGATGGCTGTGCTTGGGAGGTCACAGCAGCGTGCGTGCCTCCTAGGCCAGTGGCAGGCTCATGGCTGCTGGCTGTGGTTGTGAGCTCACAGCAGCCTCAGTGACTCCCACGTTAGTCTACAGCGCCCCCTGCTGGCTGTGGTTGTGAGGTCACAGCAGCCTCAGTGCCTCCTAAGCCAGGGGCAGCCTCATAGCTGCTGGCTGTGCTTGTCAGGTCACAGCAGCCTCAATGCCTCTTAGCTTAGTGGCAATCACCCCACCTGGCTGTCCTTGTGAGGTCACAGCAGCCTCTAGTGCTTCCTAGGCCAGTGGCAGACTCCTGGCTGCTGGCTGTGCTTGTGAGGTCAGAGCAGCCTGAGTGCCTCCTAGGCCAGTGGCAGGCTTATGGCTGCTGGCTGTGCTTGCGAGGTCACAGCAGCCTGACTGACTACTCGGCCAGTGGCAGGCTCATGGCTGCTGGCTGTGCTTGTGAGGTCACAGCAGCCTGAGTGCCTCCTAGGGCAGTGGCATGCTCCTGGTTGCTGGCTGTGCTTGTGAGGTCACAGCAGCCTCAGAGCCTCATAGGTTAGTGGCAGGCTAATGGCTGCTGGCTGTGCTTGGGAGGTCACAGCAGCCTCAGTGCCTCATAGATTAGTATCAGGGTCATGCCTGCTGGCTGTACTTGTCAGGTCACAGCCTCCTGACTGCCTCTGAGGCCAGTGGCAAGCTCCTGGCTGCTGGCTGTGCTTGTCAGGTCACAGCAGGCTCAGTGCCTCGTAGGCCAGTGCCAGGCTTCTGGCTGCTGGCTGTGCTTGTGACGTCAGAGCAGCCTCCGTGCCTCTTAGGCCAGTGCCAGGCTCCTGGCTGCTGGCTATGCTTGTGAGGTCACAGCAGCCTGAGTGCCTCCTAGGCCAGTGTGAGGCTCCTGGCTGCTGGCTGTGCTTATGGCCTCACAGCAACCTGAGAACCCCAAATGTTCGTCTACAGCGCCCCCCTACTGGCTGTGCTTGTGAGGGCACAGCAGCCTCCGTGCTTCCGACGACAGTGGCAGGTTCATTGCTCGCCGCTGTGCTTGTGACATAACAGCAGCCTCAGTGCCTTTTACGTTAGTCTACAGTGCCCTCTGCTGGCTGTGCTTGTGAGGCCACAGCAGCCTGAGTGCCTCTGAGGCCAGAGACAGGCTCATGGCTGATGGCTGTGCTTATGAGCTCACAGCAGCCTCAGTGCCTCCTAGGCCAGTGGCAGGCTCATGGCTGTTGGCTGTGCTTGTGAGGTCACAGCAAACTCCGTGCCTCTGAGGCCAATGGCAGGCTCCTGCCTACTGGCTGTGCTTGTGAGGTCACAGCAGACTGACTACATCTGTGGCCAGTGGCAGACTCATGACTGCTGGCTGTACTTGTGAAGTCAGAGCAGCCTCAGTGCCTCACAAATTAGTCTACAGTGCCCCCTGATGACTGTGCTTGTGAGGTCATAAGAGCCTGAGTGCCTCCAAGGCCTGTGGCAGGATCAGGGCTGCTGGCTGTGCTTGTGAGGTCACAGCAGCCTCAGTGCCATCTAGGTTAGTGTTTAGCGCCACCTGCAGGCTGTGCTTGTGAAGTCATAGCAGCCTCAGTGCCTCTGCGGCCAGTGGCATGTTCACGGCTGCAGGCTGTGCTTGTGAGGTCAAAGCAGACTCAGTGCCTCAGAGGTTAGTGGCAGTCTCCTGGCTACTGCCTGTGCTTGTGAGGTCACAGCAGCCTCAGTGTCTCCTATTGCAGTGGCATGCTCCTGGCTGCTGGCTGTGCTTGTGAGGTCACAGCAGGCTGAATGCCTCCTAGGCCAGTGGCAGGGTCCTGGCTGCTGGCTGTGCTTGGGAGGCCACAGCAGCCTCAGTGCCTCCGATGTCAGTGGCCGGCGAATGGCTGCTGGCTGTGCTTTTGAGGAGTCACAGCAGCCTCAGTGCCTCCTAGGTCAGGGGCAGGCTCATGGCTGCTGGCTGTACTTGTGAGGCCACAGCAGCCTCAGTGCCTCCGAGGTCAGTTGCATGCTCATGGCTGCTTGCTGTGCTTGTGAGGTCACAGCAACATCACTGCCTCCTAGGTCAGGGGCAGGCTCCTGGATGCTGGCTGTGCTTGTGAGGTCACAGCAGCCTGAATGCCTAGTAGGCCAGCGGTTCATTCATGGCTGCTGGCTGTGCTTGTGAGGTCACAGCAGCTCCAGGGCATCATAGGTTAGTGGCAAGCACACCTGCTGGCTGTGCTTGTGAGGCCACCGCAACCTCAGTGCCTTCTAGGCCAGTGGCAGGCTCATGGCTGCTGGCTGTGCTTGTGAGATCACAGCAGCCTGAATGCCTGCTAGGTCAGTGGCTCAATCATGGCTGGGGGTTGTGCTTGTGAGGTCACAGCAGGCTGAATGCCTCCTAGGCCAGTGGCAGGCTCCTGGCTGCTGGCTGTGCTTGTGAGGTCACAGCAGCCTCAGTACCTCCGAGGCCACTGGCAGGCTACTGGCTGCTGGATGTGCTTGTGAGATAACAGCAGCCTCAGTGCCTCCCAGGCCAGTGGTAGGTTCGCGGCTGCTGGCTGTACTTGTGAGGTCACAGCAGCCTCAGTGCCTCCTAGGCCAGTGGCAGGCTCCTGGATGCTGGCTGTGCTCGGCAGGTCACAGCAGCCTCAGTGCCTCCTAGGCCAGTGTGAGGCTCCTGGATGCTGGCTGTGCTTGTGAGGTCACAGCAGCCTCAGTGCCTCTGAGGCCAGTGGCAGGCTCATGGCTGCTGGCTGTGCTTGTGAGGTCACAGCAGCCTCAGTGCCTCCTAGGTAACTCTACAGCGCCCCCTGCTGGCTGTGCTTGTGAGGTCACAGCTGCTTAAATGCCACCTAGGCCAGTGGCAGGCTCCTGGTTGCTGGCTGTGGTTGTGAGGTCACAGCAGCCTCAGTGCCTCATAGGTTAGTGGCAAGCGCCCCTGCTGTCTATGCCTGTGAGATCACAGCAACATCACGGCCTCCTAGGCCAGTGGCAAGCTCCTGGCTGCTGGCTGTGCTTGGGAGGTCACAGCAGCCTCAGTGCCTCCGAGGCCAGTGGCAGGCTCCTGGCTGCCAGCTGTGCTTGTGAGGTCACAGCAGCCTCAGTGCCTCATAGGTTAGTGTCTAGCGCCCCCTGCTGGCTGTGCTTGTGAGGTCACAGCAGCCTGAGTGCCTCCTAGGTTACTCTACAGCACCCCCTGCTGGCTGTGTTTGTGATGTCACAGCAGCCTCAGTGACTCCGAGGTCAGTGGCCGGCGTATGGCTGCTGGCTGTGCTTGTGAGGTGTCAGCAAACTCAATGCCTCCGAGGCCAGTAGAAGGCTCATGGCTCCTCGCTGTGCTTGTGAGATCGCAGCAGCCTCAGTGCCTCCGAGGTCAGTTGCATGCTCATGGCTGCTGGCTGTGCATTGGAGGTCACAGCAGCCTCAGTGACTCCTACGTTAGTCTACAGCGCCCACTGCTGCCTGTGCTTGAGATGTCACAGCAGCCTCAGTGCCTCTGAGGCCAGTGGCAGGCTCATGGCTGCTGGCTGTGCTTGTGAGGTCACAGCAGCCTGAATGCCTCCTAGGCCATTGGCAGGCTCCTGGTTCCTGGCTGTGCTTGTGAGGTCACAGCAGCCTCAGTGCCTCCGAAGCCAGTTGCAGGCTCATGGCTCCTCGCTGTGCTTGTGAGATCGCAGCAGCCTCAGTGCCTCCGAGGTCAGTTGCATGCTCATGGCTGCTGGCTGTGCATTGGAGGTCACAGCAGCCTCAGTGACTCCTACGTTAGTCTACAGCGCCCACTGCTGCCTGTGCTTGAGATGTCACAGCAGCCTCAGTGCCTCTGAGGCCAGTGGCAGGCTCATGGCTGCTGGCTGTGCTTGTGAGGTCACAGCAGCCTCAGTGCCTCATAGGCCAGTGGCTGGCTCCTGGTTCCTGGCTGTGCTTGTGAGGTCACAGCAGCCTGAATGCCTCCGAGGCCAGTGGCTCATTCATGGCTGCTGGCTGTGCTTGGGAGTTCACAGCAGACTCAGTGCCTCATAGGATAGTGGTAAGCGCCCTTGCAGGCTATGCTTGTGAGATCACATCAACATCACGGCCTCCTAGGCCAGGGGCAGGCTCCTGGCTGATGGCTGTGCTTTGGAGGTCACAGCAAACTCAGTCCCTCCTAGGGCAGTGGCAGCCTCCTGGCTGCTGGATGTGCTTGTGAGGTCACAGCAGCCTCAGTGCCTCTGAGGCCAGTGGAAGGCTGATGGCTGCTGTCTGCCCTTGGCAGGTCACAGCAGCCTCAATGCCTCCTGGGTAACTCTGCAGCGCCCCCGGCTGTCTGTGCTTGGGAGGTCGCAGCAGCCTCAGTGCCTCCTAGGCCAGTGGCAGACTCATGGCTGTTGGCTGTGCTTGGGAGGTCACAGCAGCCTCAGTGCCTCCCAGGCCAGTGGCAGGTTCACGGCTGCTGGCTGTGCTTGTGAGGTCACAGCAGCCTCCGTGCCTTCTGGGTATCTCTGCAGCGCCCCCTGCTGGCTATGCTTGTGAGCTCACAGCAGCCTCAGTGCCTCATAGGTTAGTGGCAAACGCCCGTTCTGGCTTGGCTTGTGAGGTCATAGCAGCCTGAGTGCCTCCTAGGTCAGTGGCAGACTGCTGGCTGCTGGCTGTGCTTGTGAGGTCACAGCAGCCTCAGTGCCTCCTAGACCAGTGGCAGGCTCCTGGTTGCTGGCTGTGCTCGGCAGGTCACAGCAGCCTCAGTGCCTCTGAGGCCAGTGGCAGGCTCATGGCTGCTGGCTGTGCTTGGAAGGTCACAGCAGCCTCATTGCCTCCTACGTTAGTCTACAGCGCCCACTGCTGCCTCTGCTTGTGACGTCACAGCTGCTTGTATGCCACCTAGGCCAGTGGCAGGCTCCTGGTTGCTGGCTGTGCTTGGGAGTTCACAGCAGCCTCAGTGCCTCATAGGTTAGTGGCAAGCACCCCTGCTGGTTATGCTTGTGAGATCACAGCAACATCACGGCCTCCTAGGCCAGGGGCAGGCTCCTGGCTGATGCTTGTTCTTGTGAGGTCACAGCAGCCTAAGTGCCGCCTAGGCCAGTGACAGGCTCATGGCTGCTGGCTGTGTTTGGGATTTCACAGCAGCCTCAGTGCCTCCTAGGCCAGTGGCAGGCGCCTGGCTACTGGCTGTGCTTGTGAGATCATAGCAGCCTTGGTGCCTTCTAGGTGAGCGTCCAGCGCCCCCTACTGGCTGTGCTTGTGACGTCACAGCAACCTCGGTGCCTCCGAGGCCAGTGGCAGGCTCCTGGCTGCTGGCTGTGCTTGGGAGGTCACAGCAGCCTCACTGCCTCCTAGGCCAGAGGCAGGCTCCTGGATGCCTGCTGTGCTTGTGAGGCCAGAGCAGCCTGAGTGCCTCCGAGGCCAGTGGCAGGCCGATGACTGCTGGCTGTGCTTGTAAGGTCACAGCACCATCATAGAGTGACAGTTCAGTGGCAGGCTCATGCCTCCTGGCTGTGCTTGTGAGGTCACAGCAGCCTCAGTGCCTCACACCTTTATGGCAGGCGCCTGGCTGCTGGCTATGCTTGTGAGGTCACAGCGCCCTCAGTGCCTCCTAGGACAGTGGCCTGCTCATGGCTGCTGGCTGTGCTTGTGAGGTCACAACAACATCACGGCCTCCTAGGCCAGTGGCAGGCTGCTGGCTGCTGGCTGTGCTTGGGAGGTCACAGCAGCCTGAGTGCCTCCAAGGCCAGTGGCAGGCTCCCGGCTGCTGGCTGTGCTTGTGAGGTCACAGGAGCCTGAGTGCCTCCTCAGCCAGTGGCAGGCTTATGGCTGCTGGCTGTTCTTGTGAGGTGACAGCAGCCTCAGTGCCTCTGAGGCCAGTGTCACGCTCCTGCCTTCTGGCTCTGCTTGTGAGGTCAGAGCAGCCTGAGTGCCTCCCAGGCCTCTGACAGGCTCCTGGCTGCTGGCTCTGCTCGTGACATAACAGCAGCCTCAGTGCCTCATAGTTTTGTCTACAGCGACCCCGCTGGCTGTGCTTGTGAGATCACAGCAGCCTTAGTGCGTCCTAGGCCAGTGGCAGGGTCATGCCTGCTGGCTGTGCTTGTGAGCTCACAGCAGGCTCCGTGCCTCCTAGTTTAGAGTCTAGCACGCTGTGGTGGCTGTGCTTGTGAGTTAACAGCAGCCTCAGTGCCTCCTAAGCCAGTGGCAAGCTCCTGGCTGCTGGCTGTGCTTGGGAGGTCACGGCAGGCTGAATGCCTCCTCGGCCAGTGGCAGGCTCCTAGCTGCTGGCTGTGCTTGGGAGGTCACAGCAGCCTCAGTGACTCCTCGGCCAGTAGCACACTAGTGGCTGCTGGCTGTGCTTGTGAGGTCACAGCAGCCTCAGTCCCTCCGAGGCCAATGTCAGGCTTCTGGCTGCGCTTGTGACTTCACCGCACCCTGAGTGCCTTCGAGGCCTGTGCCAGGCTCATGGCTTCTGGCTGTGCTTGGAAGGTGACAGCAGCCTCAGTGCCTCCCAGGCCAGTGGCAGGCTCATGGCTGCTGGCTGTGCTTGTGAGGTCACAGCAGACGCAGTGCCTCCTAGGCCAGTGGCAGGCTCCTGGCTGCTGGCTGTGCTTGTAGGTAACAGCAGCCTCAGTGCCTCCTAGGCCAGTGGCAGGCTCCTGGCTGCTGGCTGTGGTTGGGAGGTCACAGCAGCCTCAGTGCCTCCGAGGCCAGTGGCAGGCTCATGGCTGCTGGCTGTGCTTGTGAGGTCACAGCAGCCTGAATGCCTCCTAGGCCATTGGCAGGCTCCTGGTTCCTGGCTGTGCTTGTGAGGTCACAGCAGCCTCAGTGCCTCCGAAGCCAGTTGCAGGCTCATGGCTGCTCGCTGTGCTTGTGAGGTCACAGCAGCCTCAGTGCCTCATAGGCCAGTGGCTGGCTCCTGGTTGCTGGCTGTGCTTGTGAGGTCACAGCAGCCTGAATGCCTCCGAGGCCAGTGGCTCATTCATGGCTGCTGGCTGTGCTTGGGAGTTCACAGCAGACTCAGTGCCTCATAGGATAGTGGTAAGCGCCCTTGCAGGCTATGCTTGTGAGATCACATCAACATCACGGCCTCCTAGGCCAGGGGCAGGCTCCTGGCTGATGGCTGTGCTTTGGAGGTCACAGCAAACTCAGTCCCTCCTAGGGCAGTGGCAGGCTCCTGGCTGCTGGCTGTTCTTGTGAGGTGACAGCAGCCTCAGTGCCTCTGAGGCCAGTGTCACGCTCCTGCCTTCTGGCTCTGCTTGTGAGGTCACAGCAGCCTGAGTGCCTCCCAGGCCTCTGACAGGCTCCTGGCTGCTGGCTCTGCTCGTGACATAACAGCAGCCTCAGTGCCTCATAGTTTTGTCTACAGCGACCCCGCTGGCTGTGCTTGTGAGATCACAGCAGCCTTAGTGCGTCCTAGGCCAGTGGCAGGGTCATGCCTGCTGGCTGTGCTTGTGAGCTCACAGCAGGCTCCGTGCCTCCTAGTTTAGAGTCTAGCACGCTGTGGTGGCTGTGCTTGTGAGTTTACAGCAGCCTCAGTGCCTCCTAAGCCAGTGGCAAGCTCCTGGCTGCTGGCTGTGCTTGGGAGGTCACGGCAGGCTGAATGCCTCCTCGGCCAGTGGCAGGCTCCTAGCTGCTGGCTGTGCTTGTGAGGTCACAGAAGCCTCAGTGACTCCTTGGCCAGTAGCACACTAGTGGCTGCTGGCTGTGCTTGTGAGGTCACAGCAGCCTCAGTCCCTCCGAGGCCAATGTCAGGCTTCTGGCTGCGCTTGTGACTTCACAGCACCCTGAGTGCCTCCGAGGCCTGTGCCAGGCTCATGGCTTCTGGCTGTGCTTGGAAGGTGACAGCAGCCTCAGTGCTTCGTAGGCCAGTGGCAGGCTCATGGCTGCTGGCTGTGCTTGTGAGGTCACAGCAGCCTCAGTGTCTCTGAGGCCAGTGCCAGGCTCCTGGCTGCTGCCTGTGCTTATGGCCTCAAAGCAGCCTGAGAGCCCCATATGTTCGTCTACAGCGCCCCCTGCTGGTTGTCTTTGTGAGGGCACAGCAGCCTCCGTGCTTCCGAGGCCAGTGGCAGGCTCATGGCTGCTGGCTGTGCTTGTCAGGTCACAGCAGCCTCACTGCCTCCTAGGCCAGTAGCAAGCTCATGGCTGCTGGCTGTGCTCGGTAGGTCACAGCAGCCTCAGTGCATCGTAGGCCAGTGGCAGGCTCATGGCTGCTGGCTGTGCTTGTGAGGTCACAGCAGCCTAAGTGCCTCATAGGAAAGTGTCAGGTTCCTCGCTGCTGTCTGTGCTTGTGAGGTCACAGCAGACTGATTACATCTGTGGCCAGAGGCAGGCTCATGACTGCTGGCTGTGCTTGTGAGGTCACAGCAGCCCGAGTGCCTCACAAGTTAGTCTACAGCTCTCCCTGCTGGCTGTGCGTGTGAGGTCACAGCAGCCTCACTGTCTCCGAGGCCAATGGTAGTCTCATGGCTGCTGGCTGTTCTTGTGAGGTCACAGCAGCCTGAGTGCCTCCTAGGCCAAGGTGAGGCTCCTGGCTGCTGGCTGTGCTTGTGAGGTCAGAGCAGCCTGAGTGCCTCCGAGGCCAGTGGTAGGCCGATGACTGCTGGCTGTGCTTGTGAGGTCACAGCACCATCAGAGACTGACAGTTCAGTGGCAGGCTCATGCCTGCTGGCTGTGCTTGTGAGGTCACAGCAGCCTGAGTGCCTGCGAGGCCAGTGGCAGCCTCCTGGCTGCTGGCTGTGTTTGTGAGGTCACAGCACCCTCAATGCCTCACACCTTAGTGGCAGGCGCCTGGCTGCTGGCTATGCTTGTGAGGTCACAGCGCCCTCAGTGCCTCCTAGGACAGTGGCATGCTCCGGGCTGCTGGCTCTACTTGTGAGCTCATAGCAGCCTCAGTGCCTCTGAGGCCAGTGTCACGCTCCTGCCTTCTGGCTCTGCTTGTGAGGTCAGAGCAGCCTGAGTGCCTGCCATGCCTCTGACAGGCTCCTGGCTGCCGGCTCTGCTTGTGACATAACAGCAGCCTCAGTGCCTCATAGTTTTGTCTACAGCGGCCCCCGCTGGCTGTGCTTGTGAGATCACAGCAGCCACAGTGCATTCTAGGACAGTGGCAGGGTCATGCCTGCTGGCTGTTCTTGTGAGCTCACAGCAGCCTCCGTGCCTCCTAGTTTAGAGTCTAGCACGCCGTGGTGGCTGTGCTTGTGAGGTTACAGCAGCCTCAGTGCCTGCTAGGCCAGTGGCAAGCTCCTGGCTGCTGGCTGTGCTTGTGAGGTCAAAGCAGCCTCTGTGCCTCCTAGGCCAGTGGCAGGCTCATGCCTGCTGGCTCTACTTGTGATGTCACAGCAGCCTCAGTGCCTCCTAGGACAGTGCCATGCTCAGGGCTGCTGGCTGTGCTTATGACATCACAGGAACCTCAATCCCTCAATAGTTACTCTACAGCGCCGCCTGCTGGCTGCTGCCTGTGAGGTGCCAGCAGCCTGACTGCCACGGAGGCCAGTGGCAGGCAAATGGTTTCTGGCTGTGATTGTGAGGTCACAGCAGCCTGAGAGCCTCCTAGGCCAGTGGCAGGCTCCTGGCTGCTAGCTGTGCTTGTGAGGTCACAGCAGCCTCAGTGCATTTGAGGCCAGTGGCAGGTACATGGCTGCAGGCTGTGCTTGTAAGGTCACCGCAGCCTCAGTGCCTCCGAGGCCAGTGGAAAACTCCTAGCTGCTGCCTGTGCTTGTGAGGTCACAGCAGGCTCAGGGCCTCGTAGGCCAGTGCAAGGCTTCTGGCTGCTGGCTGTACTTGTGAGGTCACTGCAGCCTCAGTGTCTCCTAGGCCAGTGCCAGGCTCCTGGCTGCTGGCTGTGCTTATGGCCTCACAGCAGGCTGAGAGCCCCATATGTTCGTCTACAGCGCTCCCTGCTGGCTGTCTTTGTGAGGGCACAGCAGCCACCGTGCTTCCAACGACAGTGGCAGGCTTATTGCTCGCCGCTGTGCTTGTGACATAACAGTAGCCTCAGTGCGTTTTACGTTAGTCTACAGTGCCCTCTGCTGGCTGTGCTTGTGAGGTCACAGCAAAGTCCGTGCCTCCTAGGCCAATGGCAGGCTCCTGGCTGCTGGCTGTGCTTGTGAGGTCACAGCAGCTTGAGTGACTCACAGTTTAGTGTATAGCGCACCCTGCTGGCTGTGCTTGTCAGGTCACAGCAGACTCAGAGGCTCCGAGGCCAGGGACAGGCTCCTGGCTGCTGGCTGTGCTTGGGAGGTCTCAGCAGCCTCAGTGCCTCTTAGGCCAGAGGCAGGCTCCTGGCTGCTGGCTGTGCTTGTGAGGTCACAGCAGCCTGAGTGCCTCCGAGGCCAGGGTGAGGCTCCTGGATGCTGGCTGTGCTTGTGAGGTCAGAGCAGCCTGAGTGCCTCCGAGACCAGTGGCAGGCCGATGACTGCTGGCTGTGCTTGTGAGGTCACAGCACCATCAGAGACTGACAGTTCAGTGGCAGGCTGCTGGCTGCTGGCTGTGTTTGTGAGGTCACAGCAGCCTCAGTGCCTCAAAAGTTAGTCTACAGCGCCCCCTGCTGGCTGTGCTTGTGAGGTCATAAAAGCCTGAGTGCCTCCAAGGCCTGTGGCAGGATCAGGGCTGCTGGATGTGCTTGTGAGGTCACAGCAGCCTCAGTGCCGTCTAGCTTAGTGTCTAGCGCCACCTGCAGGCTGTGCTTTTGAAGTCATAGCAGCCTCAGTGCCACTGCGGCCAGTGGCAGGTTCATGGCATCAGGCTGTGCTTGTGAGGTCAAAGCAGACTCAGTGCCTCATAGGTTAGTGGCAGTCTCCTGGCTACTGCCTGTGCTTGTGAGGTCACAGCAGCCTCAGTGCCTCCTATTGCAGAGGCAAGCTCCTGGCTGCTGGCTGAGCATGTGAGCTCACAGCAGTCTCAGTGCCTCTGAGACCAGTGGCAGGCACATGGCTCCTGGCTGTGCTTTTGAGGCCACAGCAGCCTCAGTGCCTTCTAGTTTAGTGTCTAGCGCTCCCTGCTGGCTGTGCTTGTGAGGTCACAGCAGCCTGACTGCCTCTGAGGCCAGTGGCAAGCTCCTGGCTGCTGGCTGTGCTTGTGAGGTCACAGCAGCCTCACAGCCTCCTAGGCCAGTGGCAGGCTCATGGCTGCTGACTGTGCTTGTGAGGTCACAGCAGCCTGAGTGCATCTGTGGCCAGTCTAAGGCTCCTGGCTGCTGGCTATGTTTGTGAGGTCACAGCACCCTCAGTGCCTCCTAGGACAATGGCATGGTCCTGGCTGTTGGCTGTTCTTGTGAGGTCACAGCAGCCTCAGTGCCTCCTAGGACCGTCGCATGCTCCTGTCTGCTAGCTGTGCTTGTGAGGTCACAGCAGCTTCAGTGCATCTGAGGCCAGTGGCAGGTTCATGGCTGCAGGCTGTACTTGTGAGTTCACAGCAGCCTGAGTGCCTCATAGGTTAGTGGCAGGCTCATGGCTGCTGGCTGTGCTTGTGAGGTCACAGCAGCCTCAGGGCCTCAAAGGCCAGTGGCAAGCCCCTAGCTGCTGGCTGTGCTTGTAAGGTCACAGCAGCCTCAGGGCCTCGTAGGCCAGTGCCAGGCTTCTGGCTGCTGGCTGTACTTGTGAGGTCACTGCAGCCTGAGTGCCTCCTAGGCCAGTGCCAGGCTCCTGGCTGCTGGCTGTGCTCATGGCCTCACAGCAGGCTGAGAGCCCCTTATGTTCGTCTACAGCGCTCCCTGCTGGTTGTCTTTGTGAGGGCACAGCAGCCTCCGTGCTTCCAACGACAGTGGCAGGCTCATTGCTCGCCGCTGTGCTTGTGACATAACAGCAGCCTCAGTGCGTTTTACGTTACTCTACAGTGCCCTCTGCTGGCTGTGCTTGTGAGGTCACAGCAAACTCCGTGCCTCCTAGGCCAATGGCAGGCTCCTGGCTGCTGGCTGTGCTTGTGAGGTCACAGCAGCTTGAGTGACTCACAGTTTAGTGTATAGCGCACCCTGCTGGCTGTGCTTGTCAGGTCACAGCAGACTCAGAGGCTCCGAGGCCAGGGACAGGCTCCTGGCTGCTGGCTGTGCTTGGGAGGTCACAGCAGCCTCAGTGCCTCTTAGGCCAGAGGCAGGCTCCTGGCTGCTGGCTGTGCTTGTGAGGTCACAGCAGCCTGAGTGCCTCCGAGGCCAGGGTGAGGCTCCTGGATGCTGGCTGTGCTTGTGAGGTCAGAGCAGCCTGAGTGCCTCCGAGACCAGTGGCAGGCCGATGACTGCTGGCTGTGCTTGTGAGGTCACAGCACCATCAGAGACTGACAGTTCAGTGGCAGGCTCCTGGCTGCTGCCTCTGCTTGTGAGGTCACAGCAGCCTGAGTGCCTCCGAGGCCAGTGGCAGGCTCCTGGCTGTTGGCTGTGCTTGTGAGGTCACAGCAGCCTGAGTGGCTCCGAGGCCAGTGGCAGGCTCCTGGCTGCTGGCTGTGCTTGTGACATAACAGCAGCCTCAGGGCCTCCTAGGACAGTGGCATGCTCAGGGCTCCTGGCTGTGCTTGTGAGGTCACAGCAGCTTCAGTGCATCTGAGGCCACTGGCAAGAACATGGCTGCAGGCTGTGCTTGTGAGGTCACAGCACCCTCAGTGCCTCATAGGTTAGTGGCAGGCTCCTGGCTGCTGGCTGTGCTTGTGCGGTCACAGCAGCCTCAGTGCCTCTTAGGCCAGTGGCAGGCTCCTGGCTGCTGGCTGTGCTTGTCAGGTCACAGCAGCCTGAGTGCCTCCTAGGCCAGTGGCAGGATCCTGGCTGCTGGCTGTGCTTGTGAGGTCACAGCAGCCCGAGTGCCTCCGAGGCCAGTGGCATGCCGATGACTGCTGGCTGTGCTTGTGAGGTCACAGCAGCCTCAGTGCCTGCGAGGCCAGTGGCAGGCTCCTGGATGCTGGCTGTTCTTGTGAGGTGACAGCAGCCTCAGTGCCTCCCAGGCCAGTGTCACACTCCTGCCTTCTGGCTCTGCTTGTGAGGTCAGAGGAGCTTGAGTGCCTCCCAGGCCTCTGACAGGCTCCTGGCTGCTGGCTCTGCTTGTGACATAGCAGCAGCCTCAGTGCCTCATAGTTTTGTCTACAGCGGCCCCCGCTGGCTGTGCTTGTGAGATCACAGCAGCCTCAGTGCGTCCTAGGCCAGTGGCAGGGTCATGGCTGCTGGCTGTGCTTGTCAGGTCACAGCAGCCTCAGTGCCTCCGAGACCAATGGTAGTCTCATGGCTGCTGGCTGTGCTTGTGAGGTCACAGGACTATCAGAGACTGACACTTCAGTGGCAGGCTGATGCCTGCTGGCTGTGCTTGTGAGGTCACAGCAGCCTGAGTGCCTGCAAGGCCAGTGGCAGCCTCCTGGCTGCTGGCTGTGCTTGTGAGGTCACAGCACCCTCAATGCCTCACACCTTAGTAGCAGGCGCCTCCATGCTGGCTATGCTTGTGAGGTCACAGCGCCCTCAGTGCCTCCTAGGCCAGTGTCAGTCTCCTCGCTGCTGGCTGTGCTTGTGAGCTCACAGCAAACTCAGTGCCTCCTAGGCCAATGGCAGGTTCCTGGCTGCTGGCTGTGCTTGTTAGGTCACAGCACCTTGAGTGACTCACAGTTTAATGTGTAGCGCACCCTGCTGGCTGTGCTTGTGAGGTCACAGCAGCCTCACTGCCTCTTGTGTCAGAGGCAGGCTCATGGTTGCTGGCTGTGCTTGTGAGGTCACAGCAGCCTCAGTGCCTCCTAGGCCAATGTGAGGCTCCTGGCTGCTGGCTGTGATTGTGAGGTCACAGCACCCTCAATGCCTCACACCTTAGTGGCAGGCTCCTGGCTGCTGGCTCTGCTTGTGAGGTCATAGCGCCCTCAGTGCCTCCTAGGACAGTGGCATGCTCCTGGCTGCTGGCTGTTCTTGTGAGGTCACAGCAGCCTCAGTGCCTCCCAGGCCAGTGGCACGCTCCTGCCTTCTGGCTCTGCTTGTGAGGTCAGAGCAGCCTGAGTGCCTCCCAGGCCTCTGACAGGCTACTGACTGCTGGCTCTGCTTGTGACATAACAGCAGCCTCAGTGCTTCATAGTTTTGTCTACAGCGGCCCCCGCTGGCTGTGCTTGTGAGATCACAGCAGCCTCAGTGCGTCTTATGCCAGTGGCAGGGTCATGCCTGCTGGCTGTGCTTGTGAGCTCACAGCAGGCTCCGTGCCTCCTCGTTTAGTGTCTAGCATGCCGTGGTGGCTGTGCTTGTGAGGTCACAGCAGCCTCAGTGCCTCCTAGGCCAGTGGCAAGCTCCTAGCTGCTGGCTGTGCTTGTGAGGTCACAGCAGGCTCAGGGCCTCGTAGGCCAGAGCCAGGCTTCTTGCTGCTGGCTGTGCTTATGGCCTCACAGCAGCCTGAGAGCCTCATATGTTCGTCTACAGCGCACCCTGCTGGTTGTCTTTGTGAGGGCACAGCAGCCTCCGTGCTTCCGACGACAGTGGCAGGTTCATTGCTCGTCGCTGTGCTTGTGACATAACAGCAGCCTCAGCGCCTTTTACATTAGTCTACAGTGCCCTCTGCTGGCTGTGCTTGTGAGGTCACAGCAGCCTAAGTGCCTCCTAAGCCAGTGTCAGGCTCCTCGCTGCTGGCTGGGTTTGTGAGGTCACAGCAAACTCAGTGCCTCCTAGGCCAGTGGCAGGATCCTGGCTGCTGGCTGTGCTTGTGAGGTCACAGCACCCTCAGTTCCTCCTAGGACAGTGGCATGCTCCTGGTGCTGGCTGTTCTTGTGAGGTTACAGCAGCCTCAATGCCTCCCAGGCCAGTGTCACGCTCCTGCCTTCTGGCTCTGCTTGTGAGGTCACAGCAGCCTGAGTTCCTCTCAGGCCCCTGACAGCCTCCTGGCTGCTGGCTCTGCTTGTGACATAGCAGCAGCCTCAGTGCCTCATAGTTTTGTCTACAGCGGCCCCCGCTGGCTGTGCTTGTGAGATCACAGCAGCCTCAGTGCGTCCTAGGCCAGTGGCAGGGTCATGCCTGCTGGCTGTGCTTGTGAGCTCACAGCAGCCTCCGTGCCTCCTAAATCAGTGTCTAGCACGCCGTGGTGGTGGTGGTTGTGAGGTCAGAGCAGCCTCACTGCCTCCGAGGCCAGTGGCAAGCTCCTTGCTGCTGGCTGTGCTTGTTAGGTCACAGCAGCCTCAGTGACTCCTAGGCCAGTGCCAGGCTTCTGGCTGCTGGCTCTACTTGTGAGGTCAGAGCAGCCTCAGTGCCTCCGAGGCCAGTGGCAGGCTCCTGGCTGCTGGCTGTGCTTATGACATCACAGTAGTCTCAGTCCCTCAAAAGTTAGTCTATAGCGCCGCCTGCTGGCTGTGTTTGTGAGGTGCCAGCAACCTGACTGCCACGGAGGCCAGTGGCAGGCACATGGATGTTGGCTGTGCTTTTGAGGTCACAGCAGCCTCAGAGCTTCCGAGGCCAGTGACAGGCTCCTGGCTGCTGGCTGTGCTTGTGAGGTCACAGCAGCCTCAGGGCCTCCTAGGCCAGTGGCAAGCTCCTGGCTGCTGGCTGTGCTTGGGAGGTCACAGCACCCTCAGTGCCTCTGAGGCCAGTGGCAGGCTCCTGGCTGCTGGTTGTGCTTGTGAAGTCACCGCAGCCTCAGTGCCTCATAGGTTAGTGGCAGGCTCCTGGCTGCTGGCTATGTTTGTGAGGTCACAGTACCCTCAGTGCCTCCTAGGACAGTGGCATGCTCCTGGCTGCTGGCTGTTCTTGTGAGGTCACAGCAGCCTCAGGGCCTCCTAGGACAGTGGCAGGCTCCTGGCTGCTGGCTGTGCTTGTGAGGTCACAGCAGCCTCAGTGCATTTGAGGCCAGTGGCAGGTTCATGGCTGCAGGCTGTGCTTGTGAGCTCACAGCAGCCTCAGTGCCTCACAGGTTAGTGGCAGGCACATGGCTGCTGGCTGTGCTTGGGAGGTCACAGCAGCCTCAGGGACTCGTAGTCCAGTGCCAGGCTTCTGGCTGCTGGCTGTTCTTGTGAGGTCACAGCAGCCTCAGTGCCTCATAGGCCAGTGGCTGGCTCCTGGTTGCTGGCTGTGCTTGTGAGGTCACAGCAGCCTGAATGCCTCTGAGGCCAGTGGCTCATTCATGGCTGCTGGCTGTGCTTGGGAGTTTACAGCAGACTCAGTGCCTCATAGGATAGTGGTAAGCGCCCTTGCAGGCTATGCTTGTGAGATCACATCAACATCACGGCCTCCTAGGCCAGGGGCAGGCTCCTGGCTGATGGCTGTGCTTTGGAGGTCACAGGAAACTTAGTCCCTCCTAGGGCAGTGGCAGGCTCCTGGCTGCTGGATGTGCTTGTGAGGTCACAGCAGCCTCAGTGCCTCCTAGCTTAGTGTTTAGCGCCCCCTGCTGGCTGTGCTTGTGAGGTCACAGCAGCCTGAGTGCCTCTGAGGCCAGTGGAAGGCTGATGGCTGCTGTCTGCCCTTGGCAGGTCACAGCAGCCTCAATGCCTCCTGGGTAACTCTGCAGCGCCCCCGGCTGGCTGTGCTTGTGAGGTCGCAGCAGCCTAAGTGCCTCCTAGGCCAGTGGCAGACTCATGGCTGTTGGCTGTGCTTGGGAGGTCACAGCAGCCTCAGTGCCTCTGAGGCCAGTGGCAGGCTCATGGCTGTTGGCTGTGCTTGTGAGGTCACAGCAGCCTCAGTGCCTTCTGGGTATCTCTGCAGCGCCCCCTGCTGGCTATGGTTGTGAGCTCACAGCAGCCTCAGTGCCTCATAGGTTAGTGGCAAGCGCCCGTTCTGGCTTGGCTTGTGAGGTCATAGCAGCCTGAGTGCCTCCTAGGTCAGTGGCAGACTGCTGGCTGCTGGCTGTGCTTGTGAGGTCACAGCAGCCTCAGTGCCTCCTAGACCAGTGGCAGGCTCCTGGCTGCTGGCTGTGCTTGGAAGGTCACAGCAGCCTCATTGCCTCCTACGTTAGTCTACAGCGCCCACTGCTGCCTCTGCTTGTGAGATCACAGCTGCTTGAATGCCACGTAGGCAGTGGCAGGCTCCTGGTTGCTGGCTGTGCTTGGGAGTTCACAGCAGCCTCAGTGCCTCATAGATTAGTGGCAAGCGCCCCTGCAGGTTATGCTTTTGAGATCACATCAACATCACGGCCTCCTAGGCCAGGGCCAGGCTCCTGGCTGATGGCTGTGCTTGGGAGGTCACAGCAGCGTGCGTGCCTCCTAGGCCAGTGGCAGGCTCATGGCTGCTGGCTGTGGTTGTGAGCTCACAGCAGCCTCAGTGACTCCCACGTTAGTCTACAGCGCCCCCTGCTGGCTGTGGTTGTGAGGTCACAGCAGCCTCAGTGCCTCCTAAGCCAGGGGCAGCCTCATAGCTGCTGGCTGTGCTTGTCAAGTCACAGCAGCCTCAATGCCTCTTAGCTTAGTGGCAATCACCCCACCTGGCTGTCCTTGTGAGGTCACAGCAGCCTCAGTGCCTCTGAGGTCAGTTGCATACTCATGGCTGCTGGCTGTGCTTGTGAGGTCACAGCAGCCTGAGATCATCTGCGGCCAGTGGCAGGCTCCTGGCTGCTGGTGGTGCTTGTAAGGTCACAGCAGCCTCAGTGCCTCATAGGTAAGTGTCTAGCGCCCCCTGCTGGCTGTGCTTGTGAGGTCACAGCAGCCTGAATGCCTCCTAGGCCAGTGGCAGGCTTATGGCTGCTGACTGTGCTTGTGAGGTCACAGCTGCGTCAGTGCCTCTGAGGCCAGTGGCAGGCCCCTGGATGCTCGCTGTTCTTGTGAGGTCAGAGCAGACTCAGTGCCTCCTAGGCCAATGGCAGGCTGCTGGCTGCTGCCTGTGCTTGTGAGGTCACAGCAGCCTCAGTGCTTCCTAGGCCAGTGGCAGACTCCTGGCTGCTGGCTGTGCTTGTGAGGTCAGAGCAGCCTCAGTGCCCCCTAGGCCAGTGGCAGGCTCATGGCTGCTGGCTGTGCTTGCGAGGTCACAGCAGCCTGACTGACTACTCGGCCAGTGGCAGGCTCATGGCTGCTGGCTGTGCTTGTGAGGTCACAGCAGCCTGAGTGCCTCCTAGGGCAGTGGCATGCTCCTGGCTGCTGGCTGTGCTTGTGAGGTCACAGCAGCCTCAGAGCGTCATAAGGCAGTGGCAGGCTAATGGCTGCTGGCTGTGCTTGGGAGGTCACAGCAGCCTCAGTGCCTCATAGATTAGTATCAGGGTCATGCCTGCTGGCTGTGCTTGTCAGGTCACAGCAGCCTGACTGCCTCTGAGGCCAGTGGCAAGCTCCTGGCTGCTGGCTGTGCTTGTCAGGTCACAGCAGGCTCAGTGCCTCGTAGGCCAGTGCCAGGCTTCTGGTTGCTGGCTGTGCTTGTGACGTCACAGCAGCCTCCGTGCCTCTTAGGCCAGTGCCAGGCTCCTGGCTGCTGGCTATGCTTGTGAGGTCACAGCAGCCAGAGTGCCTCCTAGGCCAGTGTGAGGCTCCTGGCTGCTGGCTGTGCTTATGGCCTCACAGCAACCTGAGAACCCCAAATGTTCGTCTACAGCGCCACCCTACTGGCTGTGCTTGTGAGGGCACAGCAGCCTCCGTGCTTCCGACGACAGTGGCAGGCTCATTGCTTGCCGCTGTGCTTGTGACATAACAGCAGCCTCAGTGCCTTTTACGTTAGTCTACAGTGCCCTCTGCTGGCTGTGCTTGTGAGGTCACAGCAGCCTGAGTGCCTCTGAGGCCAGAGACAGGCTCATGGCTGATGGCTGTGCTTGTGAGGTCACAGCAGCCTCACTGCTTCCTAGGACAGTGGCATGCTCAGGGCTGCTGGCTGTGCTTGTGACATAACAGCAGCCTCAGTGCGTTTTACGTTAGTCTACAGTGCCCTCTGCTGGCTGTGCTTGTGAGCTCACAGCAGCCGAAGTGCCTCCTAGGCAAGTGTCAGGCTCCTGGCTGCTGGCTGTACTTGTGAGGTCACAGCAGCTTCAGTGCATTTGAGGCCAGTGGCAGGTACATGGCTGCAGGCTGTGCTTGTGAGGTCACCGCAGCCTCAGTGCCTCCGAGGCCAGTGGCAAACACCTAGCTGATGCCTGTGCTTGGAGGTCACAGCAGGCTCAGGGCCTCGTAGGCCAGTTCCAGGCTTCTGGGTGCTGGCTGTACTTGTGAGGTCACTGCAGCCTCAGTGTCTCCTAGGCCAGTGCCAGGCTTCTGGCTGCTGGCTGTACTTGTGAGGTCACTGCAGCCTCAGTGTCTCCTAGGCTAGTGCCAGGCTCCTGGCTGCTGGCTGTGCTTATGGCCTCACAGCAGGCTGAGAGCCCCATATGTTCGTCTACAGCGCTCCCTGCTGGCTGTCTTTGTGAGGGCACAGCAGCCTCCGTGCTTCCAACGACAGTGGCAGGCTCATTGCTCGCCGCTGTGCTTGTGACATAACAGCAGCCTCAGTGCGTTTTACGTTAGTCTACAGTGCCCTCTGCTGGCTGTGCTTGTGAGGTCACAGCAAACTCCGTGCCTCCTAGGCCAATGGCAGGCTCCTGGCTGCTGGCTGTGCTTGTGAGGTCACAGCAGCTTGAGTGACTCACAGTTTAGTGTATAGCGCACCCTGCTGGCTGTGCTTGTCAGGTCACAGCAGACTCAGAGGCTCCGAGGCCAGGGACAGGCTCCTGGCTGCTGGCTGTGCTTGGGAGGTCACAGCAGCCTCAGTGCCTCTTAGGCCAGAGGCAGGCTCCTGGCTGCTGGCTGTGCTTGTGAGGTCACAGCAGCCTGAGTGCCTCCGAGGCCAGGGTGAGGCTCCTGGATGCTGGCTGTGCTTGTGAGGTCAGAGCAGCCTGAGTGCCTCCGAGACCAGTGGCAGGCCGATGACTGCTGGCTGTGCTTGTGAGGTCACAGCACCATCAGAGACTGACAGTTCAGTGGCAGGCTCCTGGCTGCTGCCTCTGCTTGTGAGGTCACAGCAGCCTGAGTGCCTGCAAGGCCAGTGGCAGGCTCCTGGCTGTTGGCTGTGCTTGTGAGGTCACAGCAAACTCCGTGCCTCCTAGACCAATGGCAGGCTCCTGCCTACAGGCTGTGCTTGTGAGGTCACAGCAGACTGATTACATCTGTGGCCAGTGGCAGGCTCATGGCTGCTGGCTGTGTTTGTGAGGTCACAGCAGCCTCAGTGCCTCAAAAGTTAGTCTACAGCGCCCCCTGCTGGCTGTGCTTGTGAGGTCATAAAAGCCTGATTGCCTCCAAGGCCTGTGGCAAGATCAGGGCTGCTGGATGTGCTTGTGAGGTCACAGCAGCCTCAGTGCCGTCTAGCTTAGTGTCTAGCGCCACCTGCAGGCTGTGCTTGTGAAGTCATAGCAGCCTCAGTGCCACTGCGGCCAGTGGCAGGTTCATGGCATCAGGCTGTGCTTGTGAGGTCAAAGCAGACTCAGTGCCTCATAGGTTAGTGGCAGTCTCCTGGCTACTGCCTGTGCTTGTGAGGTCACAGCAGCCTCAGTGCCTCCTATTGCAGAGGCAAGCTCCTGGCTGCTGGCTGAGCATGTGAGCTCACAGCAGTCTCAGTGCCTCTGAGACCAGGGGCAGGCACATGGCTCCTGGCTGTGCTTTTGAGGCCACAGCAGCCTCAGTGCCTTCTAGTTTAGTGTCTAGCGCTCCCTGCTGGCTGTGTTTGTGAGGTCACAGCAGCCTGACTGCCTCTGAGGCCAGTGGCAAGCTCCTGGCTGCTGGCTGTGCTTGTCAGGTCACAGCAGCCTCACAGCCTCCTAGGCCAGTGGCAGGCTCATGGCTGCTGACTGTGCTTGTGAGGTCACAGCAGCCTGAGTGCATCTGTGGCCAGTCTAAGGCTCCTGGCTGCTGGCTATGTTTGTGAGGTCACAGCACCCTCAGTGCCTCCTAGGACAATGGCATGGTCCTGGCTGTTGGCTGTTCTTGTGAGGTCACAGCAGCCTCAGTGCCTCCTAGGACCGTCGCATGCTCCTGTCTGCTAGCTGTGCTTGTGAGGTCACAGCAGCTTCAGTGCATCTGAGGCCAGTGGCAGGTTCATGGCTGCAGGCTGTGCTTGTGAGTTCACAGCAGCCTGAGTGCCTCATAGGTTAGTGGCAGGCTCATGGCTGCTGGCTGTGCTTGTGAGGTCACAGCAGCCTCAGGGCCTCAAAGGCCAGTGGCAAGCCCCTAGCTGCTGGCTGTGCTTGTAAGGTCACAGCAGCCTCAGGGCCTCGTAGGGCAGTGCCAGGCTTCTGGCTGCTGGCTGTACTTGTGAGGTCACTGCAGCCTCAGTGTTTCCTAGGCCAGTGCCAGGCTCCTGGCTGCTGGCTGTGCTCATGGCCTCACAGCAGGCTGAGAGCCCCATATGTTCGTCTACAGCGCTCCCTGCTGGTTGTCTTTGTGAGGGCACAGCAGCCTCCGTGCTTCCAACGACAGTGGCAGGCTCATTGCTCGCCGCTGTGCTTGTGACATAACAGCAGCCTCAGTGCGTTTTACGTTAGTCTACAGTGCCCTCTGCTGGCTGTGCTTGTGAGGTCACAGCAAACTCCGTGCCTCCTAGGCCAATGGCAGGCTCCTGGCTGCTGGCTGTGCTTGTGAGGTCACAGCAGCTTGAGTGACTCACAGTTTAGTGTATAGCGCACCCTGCTGGCTGTGCTTGTCAGGTCACAGCAGACTCAGAGGCTCCGAGGCCAGGGACAGGCTCCTGGCTGCTGGCTGTGCTTGGGAGGTCACAGCAGCCTCAGTGCCTCCTAGGCCAGAGGCAGGCTCCTGGCTGCTGGCTGTGCTTGTGAGGTCACAGCAGCCTGAGTGCCTCCGAGGCCAGGGTGAGGCTCCTGGATGCTGGCTGTGCTTGTGAGGTCAGAGCAGCCTGAGTGCCTCCGAGACCAGTGGCAGGCCGATGACTGCTGGCTGTGCTTGTGAGGTCACAGCACCATCAGAGACTGACAGTTCAGTGGCAGGCTCCTGGCGGCTGCCTCTGCTTGTGAGGTCACAGCAGCCTGAGTGCCTCCTAGGCCAGTGGCAGGCTCCTGGCTGCTGGCTGTGCTTGTGAGGTCACAGCAGCCTGAGTGGCTCCGAGGCCAGTGGCATGCTCCTGGCTGCTGGCTGTGCTTGTGACATAACAGCAGCCTCAGTGCCTCCTAGGACAGTGGCATGCTCAGGGCTCCTGGCTGTGCTTGTGAGGTCACAGCAGCTTCAGTGCATCTGAGGCCACTGGCAAGTACATGGCTGCAGGCTGTGCTTGTGAGGTCACAGCACCCTCAGTGCCTCATAGGTTAGTGGCAGGCTCCTGGCTGCTGGCTGTGCTTGTGCGGTCACAGCAGCCTCAGTGCCTCTTAGGCCAGTGGCAGGCTCCTGGCTGCTGGCTGTGCTTGTCAGGTCACAGCAGCCTGAGTGCCTCCTAGGCCAGTGTGAGGCTCCTGGATGCTGGCTGTGCTTGTGAGGTCAGAGCACCTTGAGTGCCTCCGAGGCCAGTGGCATGCCGATGACTGCTGGCTGTGCTTGTGAGGTCACAGCAGCCTCAGTGCCTGCGAGGCCAGTGGCAGGCTCCTGGATGCTGGCTGTGTTTGTGAGGTGCCAGCAACCTGACTGCCACGGAGGCCAGTGGCAGGCACATGGATGTTGGCTGTGCTTTTGAGGTCACAGCAGCCTCAGAGTTTCCGAGGCCAGTGACAGGCTCCTGGCTGCTGGCTGTGCTTGTGAGGTCACAGCAGCCTCAGGGCCTCCTAGGCCAGTGGCAAGCTCCTGGCTGCTGGCTGTGGTTGTGAGGTCATAGCACCCTCAGTGCCTCTGAGGCCAGTGGCAGGCTCCTGGCTGCTGGTTGTGCTTGTGAAGTCACAGCACCCTCAATGCCTCATACCTTAGTGGCAGGCTCCTGGCTGCTGGCTATGTTTGTGAGGTCACAGTACCCTCAGTGCCTCCTAGGACAGTGGCATGCTCCTGGCTGCTGGCTGTTCTTGTGAGGTCACAGCAGCCTCAGGGCCTCCTAGGACAGTGGCAGGCTCCTGGCTGCTGGCTGTGCTTGTGAGGTCACAGCAGCCTCAGTGCATTTGAGGCCAGTGGCAGGTTCATGGCTGCAGGTTGTGCTTGTGAGCTCACAGCAGCCTCAGTGCCTCCTAGGACAGTGGCAGGCACATGGCTGCTGGCTGTGCTTGGGAGGTCACAGCAGCCTCAGGGCCTCGTAGGCCAGTGGCAAGCTCCTAGCTGCTGGCTGTGCTTGTGAGGTCACAGCAGGCTCAGGGCCTCGTAGTCCAGTGCCAGGCTTCTGGCTGCTGGCTGTTCTTGTGAGGTGACAGCAGCCTCAGTACCTACCAGGCCAGTGTCACGCTCCTGCCTTCTGGCTCTGCTTGTGAGGTCAGAGCAGCCTGAGTGCCTCCCAGACCTCTGACAGGCTCCTGACTGCTGGCTCTGCTTGTGACATAACAGCAGCCTAAGTGCCTCATAGTTTTGTCTACAGCGGTCCCCGCTGGCTGTGCTTGTGAGATCACAGCAGCCTCAGTGCGTCCTAGGCCAGTGGCAGGGTCATGCCTGCTGGCTGTGCTTGTGAGCTCACAGCAGGCTCCGTGCCTCCTAGTTTAGTGTCTAGCATGCCGTGGTGGCTGTGCTTGTGAGCTCACAGCAGCCTCAGTGCCTCCTAGGCCAGTGGCAAGCTCCTGGCTGCTGCCTGTGCTTGTGAGGTCACAGCAGCCTCAGTGCCTCCTAGGCCAGTGGCAGGCTAATCACTTCTGGTTGTGCTTGTGAGGTCACAGCAGCCTCAGTGCCTCCTAGGCCAGTGGCAGGCTAATCACTTCTGGCTGTGCTTGTGAGGTCACAGCAGCCTCAGGGCCTCTGAGGACGGTGACAGGCTCCTGGCTGCTGGCTGTGCTTGTGAGGGTACAGCAGCCTCACTGCCTCGTAGGCCAGTGGCAGGCCCATGGCTGCTGGCTGTGCTTGTGAGGTCACAGCACCCTCAGTGCCTCGTAGGACAGTGTCAGGTTCATGGCTGCAGGCTGTGCTTGTGAGTTCACAGCAGCCTCAGTGCCTCATATGTTAGTGGCAGGCTCATGGCTGCTGGCTGTGCTTGTAAGGTCACCGCAACCTCAGTGCCTCCGAGGCCAGTGGCAAACTCCTAGCTGCTGGCTGTGCTTGTGAGGTCACAGCAGCCTCTGTGCCTCTTAGGCCAGTGCCAGGCTTCTGGCTGCTGGCTGTACTTGTGAGGTCACTGCAGCCTCAGTGTCTCTTAGGCCAGTGCCAGGCTCCTGGCTGCTGGCTGTGCTTATGGCCTCACAGCAGCCTGAGAGCCTCATATGTTCGTCTACAGCGCTCCCTGCTGGCTGTCTTTGTGAGGGCACAGCAGCCTCCGTGCTTCCAACTACAGTGGCAGGCTCATTGCTCGCCGCTGTGCTTGTGACATAACAGCAGCCTCAGTGCGTTTTACGTTACTCTACAGTGCCCTCTGCTGGCTGTGCTTGTGAGGTCACAGCAAACTCCGTGCCTCCTAGGCCAATGGCAGGCTCCTGTCTGCTGGCTGTGCTTGTGAGGTCACAGCAGCTTGAGTGACTCACAGTTTAGTGTATAGCGCACCCTGCTGGCTGTGCTTGTCAGGTCACAGCAGACTCAGTGGCTCCGAGGCCAGTAGCAGGCTCCTGGCTGCTGACTGTGCTTGGGAGGTCACAGCAGCCTCAGTGCCTCTTAGGCCAGAGGCAGGCTCCTGGCTGCTGGCTGTGCTTGTGAGGTCAGAGTAGCCTGAGTGCCTCCGAGGCCAGGGTGAGGCTCCGGGCTGCTGGCTGTGCTTGTGAGGTCACAGCAGCCTCAGTGCCTCCGAGGCCAGTGGCAGGCCGATGACTGCTGGCTGTGCTTGTGAGGTCACAGCACCATCAGAGACTGACAGTTCAGTGGCAGGTTCATGCCTGCTGGCTGTGCTTGTGAGGTCACAGCAGCCTGAGTGCCTGCGAGGCCAGTGGCAGGCTCCTGGCTGCTGGCTGTGTTTGTGAGCTCACAGCACCGTCAATGCCTCACACCTTAGTGGCAGGCGCCTGGCTGCTGGCTATGCTTGTGAGGTCACAGCACCCTCAGTTCCTCCTAGGACAGTGGCATGCTCCGGGCTGCTGGCTCTACTTTTGAGCTCATAGCAGCCTCAGTGCCTCTGAGGCCAGTGTCACGCTCCTGCCTTCTGGCTCTGCTTGTGAGGTCAGAGCAGCCTGAGTGCCTCCCATGCCTCTGACAGGCTCCTGGCTGCCGGTTCTGCTTGTGACATAACAGCAGCCTCAGTGCCTCATAGTTTTGTCTACAGCGGCCCCCGCTGGCTGTGCTTGTGAGATCACAGCAGCCACAGTGCGTTCTAGGACAGTGGCAGGCTGCTGGCTGCTGGCGGCGCTTGTGGTGTCACAGCAGCCTCAGTTCCTCCTAGGCATGTGGCAGGCTAATCAATTCTGGCTGTTCTTGTGAGGTCACAGCAGCCTCAGTGCCTCCTAGGCCAGTGGCAGGATCCTGGCTGCTGGCTGTGCTTGTGAGGTCACAGCAGCCTCAGTGCCTCCTAGGCATGTGGCAGGTTAATCACTTCTGGCTGTTCTTGTGATGTCACAGCAGCCTCAGTGCCTCCTAGGCCAGTGGCAGATTCCTGGCTGCTAGCTGTGCTTGTGAGGTCACAGCAGCCTCAGTGCCTCCTAGGCATGTGGCAGGCTAATCACTTCTGGCTGTTCTTGTGAGGTCACAGCAGCCTCAGTGCCTCCGAGGCCAGTGGCAGGATCCTGGCTGCTAGCTGTGCTTGTGAGGTCACAGCAGACTCAGTGCCTGCGAGGCCTATGGCAGGCTCCTGGCTGTTGGCTGCACTTGTGAGGTCACAGCAGCCTCACTGCCTCCTAGGCCAGTGGCAAGCTCATGGCTGCTGGCTGTGCTTGTGAGGTCACAGCAGCCTCAGTGCCTCATAGGTTAGTGGCAGGCTCCTGGCTGCTGGCTGTGCTTGTGAGGTCACAGCAGCCTCAGTGCATTTGAGGCCAGTGGCAGGCTCCTGGCTGCTGGCTGTGCTTGTGAGGTCACAGCAGCCTCAGTGCCTCGTAGGCCAGTCCCAGGCGTCTGGCTGCTGGCTGTACTTGTGAGGTCACAGCAGCCTCTGTGCCTCTTAGGCCAGTGGCAGGTTCATGGCTGCTGGCTGTGCTTGTGAGGGCACAGCAGCCTCAGTGTCTCCTAGGCCAGTGCCAGGCTCCTGGCTGCTGGCTGTGCTTATGGCCTCACAGCAGCCTGAGAGCCTCATATGGTCGTCTACAACGCCTCCAGCTGGCTGTCTTTGTGAGGGCACAGCAGCCTCCTTGCTTCCGACGACAGTGGCAGGCTCATTGCTCAACCGCTGTGCTTGTGACATAACAGCAGCCTCAGTGCCTTTTTCATTTGTCTACGGTACCCTCTGCTGGCTGTGCTTGTGAGGTCACAGCAAACTCCGTGCCTCCTAGGCCAGTGGCAGGCTCCTGGGTGCTGGCTGTGCTTGTGAGGTCACAGCAGCCTGAGTGGCTCCGAGGCCAGTGGCATGCTCCTGGCTGCTGGCTGTGCTTGTGAGGTCACAGCAGCCTCAGTGCCTCCGAGGACAGTGGCATGCTCAGGGCTCCTGGCTGTGCTTGTGAGGTCACAGCAGCTTCAGTGCATTTGAGGCCAGTGGCAGGTTCATGGCTGCAGGCTGTGCTTGTGAGTTCACAGCAGCCTCAGTGCCTCATAGGTTAGTGGCAGGCTCATGGCTGCTGGCTGTGCTTGTGAGGTCACCGCAGCCTCAGTGCCTCCGAGGCCAGTGGCAAACTCCTAGCTGCTGGCTGTGCTTGTGAGGTCACAGCAGCCTCAGGGCCTCGTAGGCCAGTGCCAGGCTTCTGGCTGCTGGCTGTACTTGTGAGGTCACAGCAGGCTCAGTGTCTCTTAGGCCAGTGCCAGGCTCCTGGCTGCTGGCTGTGCTTATGGCCTCACAGCAGCCTGAGAGCCCCATATGTTCGTCTACAGCGCTCCCTGCTGGCTGTCTTTGTGAGGGCACAGCAGCCTCCGTGCTTCCGATGACAGTGGCTGGCTCATTGCTCACCGCTGTGCTTGTGACATAACAGCAGCCTCAGTGCCTTTTACGTTACTCTACAGTGCCCTCTGCTGGCTGTGCTTGTGAGGTCACAGCAAACTCCGTGCCTCCTAGGCCAATGGCAGGCTCCTGTCTGCTGGCTGTGCTTGTGAGGTCACAGCAGCTTGAGTGACTCACAGTTTAGTGTATAGCGCACCCTGCTGGCTGTGCTTGTCAGGTTACAGCAGACTCAGTGGCTCCGAGGCCAGTGGCAGGCTCCTGGCTGCTGGCTGTACTTGTGAGGTCACAGCAGCCTCCGTGCCTCTTAGGCCAGTGCCAGGTTAGTGGCTGCTAGCTGTGCTTGTGAGGTCACAGCAGCTTCAGTGCATCTGAGGCCAGTGGCAGGTACATGGCTGCAGGCTTTGCTTGTGAGTTCACAGCAGCCTCAGTGCCTGATAGGTTAGTGGCAGGCTCATGGCTGCTGGCTGTGCTTGTGAGGTCGCAGCAGCGTCAGGGCCTCGTAGGCCAGTGGCAAGCTCCTAGCTGCTGGCTTTGCTTGTGAGTTCACAGCAGCCTCAGTGCCTCGTAGGCCAGTGCCAGGCTCCTGGCTGTTGGCTGCACTTGTGAGGTCACAGCAGCCTCAGTGCCTCCTAGGACAGTGGCAAGCTCATGGCTGCTGGCTGTGCTTGTGAGGTCACAGCAGTCTCAGTGCCTCATAGGTTAGTGGCAGGGTCATGGCTGCTGGCTGTGCTTGTGAGGTCACAGCAGCCTCAGTGCCTCCAAGGCCAGTGGCAGGTTCATGGTTGCTGGCTATGCTTGTGAGGTCACAGCAGGCTCAGTGCCTCGTAGGCCAGTGCCAGGCTTCTGGCTGCTGGCTGTACTTGTGAGGTCACAGCAGCCTCCGTGGCTCTTAGGCCAGTGGCAAGCTCATGGCTGCTGGCTGTGCTTGTGAGGTCACAGCAGCCTCAGTGCCTCATAGGTTAGAGGCAGGGTCATGCCTGCTGGCTGTGCTTGTGAGGTCACAGCAGCCTCAGGGCCTCGTAGGCCAGTGCCAGGCTTCTGGCTGCTGGCTGTACTTGTGAGGTCACAGCAGCCTCCGTGCCCCCTAGGCCCGTGGCAGGCTCCTGGCTGCTGGCTGTGCTTATGGCCTCACAGCAGCCTGAGAGCCCCATATGGTCGTCTACAACGCCCCCAGCTGGCTGTGTTTGTGAGGGCACAGCAGCCTCCGTGCTTCCGACGACAGTGGCAGGCTCATTGCTCGCCGCTGTGCTTGTGACATAACAGCAGCCTCAGTGCCTTTTACGTTAGTCTACGGTACCCTCTGCTGGCTGTGCTTGTGAGGTCACAGCAGCCTGAGTGCCTCCCTGGCCAGTGACAGGCTCATGGCTGCTGGCTCTGCTTGTGAGGTCACAGCAGCCTCCATGCCCCTTAGGAAATTGGGGGCCCGTGGCTGATGGCTGTGCTTATGACCTCACAGCAGCCTGAGTGCCTCCGAGGCCAGTTGCAGGCTCCTGGCTGCTGGCTGTGCTTGTGAGGTCACAGCAGCCTGAGTGGCTCCGAGGCCAGTGGCATGCTCCTGGCTGCTGGCTGTGCTTGTGAGGTCACAGCAGCCTCAGTGCCTCCTAGGACAGTGGCATGCTCAGGGCTCCTGGCTGTGCTTGTGAGGTCACAGCAGCTTCAGTGCATTTGAGGCCAGTGGCAGGTACATGGCTGCAGGCTGTGCTTGTGAGTTCACAGCAGCCTCAGTGCCTCATAGGTTAGTGGCAGGCTCATGGCTGCTGGCTGTGCTTGTGAGGTCACCGCAGCCTCAGTGCCTCCGAGGCCAGTGGCAAACTGCTAGCTGCTGGCTGTGCTTGTGAGGTCACAGCAGCCTCAGTGTCTCTTAGGCCAGTGCCAGGCTCCTGGCTGCTGGCTGTGCTTATGGCCTCACAGCAGCCTGAGAGCCCCATATGTTCGTCTACAGCGCTCCCTGCTGGCTGTCTTTGTGAGGGCACAGCAGCCTCCGTGCTTCCGATGACAGTGGCTGGCTCATTGCTCGCCGCTGTGCTTGTGACATAACAGCAGCCTCAGTGCCCTTTACGTTAGTCTACAGTGCCCTCTGCTGGCTGTGCTTGTGAGGTCACAGCAGCATGAGTTACTCACAGTTTAGCGTATAGCGCACCCTGCTGGCTGTGCTTGTCAGGTCACAGCAGACTCAGTTGCTCCTAGGCCAGTGGCAGGCTCCTGGCTGCTGGCTGTGCTTGGGAGGTCACAGCAGCCTCAGTGCCTCTTAGGCCAGGGTGAGGCTCCTGGATGCTGGCTGTGCTTGTGAGGTCAGAGCAGCCTGAGTGCCTCCGAGACCAGTGGCAGGCCGATGACTGCTGGCTGTGCTTGTGAGTTCACAGCACCATCAGAGACTGACAGTTCAGTGGCAGGCTCCTGGCTGCTGGCTCTGCTTGTGAGGTCACAGCAGCCTGAGTGCCTGCAAGGCCAGTGGCATGCTCCAGGCTGCTGGCTGTGCTTGTGAGGTCACAGCACCCTCAATGCCTCATACCTTAGTGGCAGGAGCCTGGCTGCTGGCTATGCTTGTGAGGTCACAGCGCCCTCAGTGCCTCTGAGGCCAGTGGCATGCTCCTGGCTGCTGGCTCTTCTTGTGAGGTGACAGCAGCCTCAGTGCCTCTGAGGCCAGTGGCAAGCTCCTGGCTGCTGGCTGTGCTTGTGAGGTCACAGCAGCCTGAGTGCCTCCGAGGCCAGTGGCAGGCTCCTGGCTGCTAGCTGTGCTTGTGAGGTCACAGCGGCCTCACTGCCTCCTAGGCATGGGGCAGGCTAATTACTTCTGGCTGTTGTTGTGAGGTCACAGCAGCCTCAGTGGCTCCTCTGCCAGTGTCAGGCTCATGGCTGCTGGCTGTGCTTGTGAGGTCACAGCAGCCTCAGTGCATCTGAGGCCAGTGGCAGGTTCACGGCTGCAGGCTGTGCTTGTTAGGTCACAGCAGCCTCAGTGCCTCTGAGGCCAGTGGCAGGCTCCTGGTTGCTGGCTGTGCTTGTGAGGTCAGAGCAGCCTGAGTGCCTCCGAGACCAGTGGCAGGCCGATGACTGCTGGCTGTGCTTGTGACGTCACAGCACCATCAGAGACTGACAGTTCAGTGGCAGGCTCCTGGCTGCTGCCTCTGCTTGTGAGGTCACAGCAGCCTGAGTGCCTGCAAGGCCAGTGGCAGGCTCCTGGCTGTTGGCTGTGCTTGTGAGGTCACAGCAAACTCCGTGCCTCCTAGACCAATGGCAGGCTCCTGCCTACAGGCTGTGCTTGTGAGGTCACAGCAGACTGATTACATCTGTGGCCAGTGGCAGGCTCATGGCTGCTGGCTGTGTTTGTGAGGTCACAGCAGCCTCAGTGCCTCAAAAGTTAGTCTACAGCGCCCCCTGCTGGCTGTGCTTGTGAGGTCATAAAAGCCTGATTGCCTCCAAGGCCTGTGGCAAGATCAGGGCTGCTGGATGTGCTTGTGAGGTCACAGCAGCCTCAGTGCCGTCTAGCTTAGTGTCTAGCGCCACCTGCAGGCTGTGCTTGTGAAGTCATAGCAGCCTCAGTGCCACTGCGGCCAGTGGCAGGTTCATGGCATCAGGCTGTGCTTGTGAGGTCAAAGCAGACTCAGTGCCTCATAGGTTAGTGGCAGTCTCCTGGCTACTGCCTGTGCTTGTGAGGTCACAGCAGCCTCAGTGCCTCCTATTGCAGAGGCAAGCTCCTGGCTGCTGGCTGAGCATGTGAGCTCACAGCAGTCTCAGTGCCTCTGAGACCAGGGGCAGGCACATGGCTCCTGGCTGTGCTTTTGAGGCCACAGCAGCCTCAGTGCCTTCTAGTTTAGTGTCTAGCGCTCCCTGCTGGCTGTGTTTGTGAGGTCACAGCAGCCTGACTGCCTCTGAGGCCAGTGGCAAGCTCCTGGCTGCTGGCTGTGCTTGTCAGGTCACAGCAGCCTCACAGCCTCCTAGGCCAGTGGCAGGCTCATGGCTGCTGACTGTGCTTGTGAGGTCACAGCAGCCTGAGTGCATCTGTGGCCAGTCTAAGGCTCCTGGCTGCTGGCTATGTTTGTGAGGTCACAGCACCCTCAGTGCCTCCTAGGACAATGGCATGGTCCTGGCTGTTGGCTGTTCTTGTGAGGTCACAGCAGCCTCAGTGCCTCCTAGGACCGTCGCATGCTCCTGTCTGCTAGCTGTGCTTGTGAGGTCACAGCAGCTTCAGTGCATCTGAGGCCAGTGGCAGGTTCATGGCTGCAGGCTGTGCTTGTGAGTTCACAGCAGCCTCAGTGCCTCATAGGTTAGTGGCAGGCTCATGGCTGCTGGCTGTGCTTGGGAGGTCACAGCAGCCTCAGGGCCTCAAAGGCCAGTGGCAAGCCCCTAGCTGCTGGCTGTGCTTGTAAGGTCACAGCAGCCTCAGGGCCTCGTAGGGCAGTGCCAGGCTTCTGGCTGCTGGCTGTACTTGTGAGGTCACTGCAGCCTCAGTGTTTCCTAGGCCAGTGCCAGGCTCCTGGCTGCTGGCTGTGCTCATGGCCTCACAGCAGGCTGAGAGCCCCATATGTTCGTCTACAGCGCTCCCTGCTGGTTGTCTTTGTGAGGGCACAGCAGCCTCCGTGCTTCCAACGACAGTGGCAGGCTCATTGCTCGCCGCTGTGCTTGTGACATAACAGCAGCCTCAGTGCGTTTTACGTTAGTCTACAGTGCCCTCTGCTGGCTGTGCTTGTGAGGTCACAGCAAACTCCGTGCCTCCTAGGCCAATGGCAGGCTCCTGGCTGCTGGCTGTGCTTGTGAGGTCACAGCAGCTTGAGTGACTCACAGTTTAGTGTATAGCGCACCCTGCTGGCTGTGCTTGTCAGGTCACAGCAGACTCAGAGGCTCCGAGGCCAGGGACAGGCTCCTGGCTGCTGGCTGTGCTTGGGAGGTCACAGCAGCCTCAGTGCCTCCTAGGCCAGAGGCAGGCTCCTGGCTGCTGGCTGTGCTTGTGAGGTCACAGCAGCCTGAGTGCCTCCGAGGCCAGGGTGAGGCTCCTGGATGCTGGCTGTGCTTGTGAGGTCAGAGCAGCCTGAGTGCCTCCGAGACCAGTGGCAGGCCGATGACTGCTGGCTGTGCTTGTGAGGTCACAGCACCATCAGAGACTGACAGTTCAGTGGCAGGCTCCTGGCGGCTGCCTCTGCTTGTGAGGTCACAGCAGCCTGAGTGCCTCCTAGGCCAGTGGCAGGCTCCTGGCTGCTGGCTGTGCTTGTGAGGTCACAGCAGCCTGAGTGGCTCCGAGGCCAGTGGCATGCTCCTGGCTGCTGGCTGTGCTTGTGACATAACAGCAGCCTCAGTGCCTCCTAGGACAGTGGCATGCTCAGGGCTCCTGGCTGTGCTTGTGAGGTCACAGCAGCTTCAGTGCATCTGAGGCCACTGGCAAGTACATGGCTGCAGGCTGTGCTTGTGAGGTCACAGCACCCTCAGTGCCTCATAGGTTAGTGGCAGGCTCCTGGCTGCTGGCTGTGCTTGTGCGGTCACAGCAGCCTCAGTGCCTCTTAGGCCAGTGGCAGGCTCCTGGCTGCTGGCTGTGCTTGTCAGGTCACAGCAGCCTGAGTGCCTCCTAGGCCAGTGTGAGGCTCCTGGATGCTGGCTGTGCTTGTGAGGTCAGAGCACCTTGAGTGCCTCCGAGGCCAGTGGCATGCCGATGACTGCTGGCTGTGCTTGTGAGGTCACAGCAGCCTCAGTGCCTGCGAGGCCAGTGGCAGGCTCCTGGATGCTGGCTGTGTTTGTGAGGTGCCAGCAACCTGACTGCCACGGAGGCCAGTGGCAGGCACATGGATGTTGGCTGTGCTTTTGAGGTCACAGCAGCCTCAGAGTTTCCGAGGCCAGTGACAGGCTCCTGGCTGCTGGCTGTGCTTGTGAGGTCACAGCAGCCTCAGGGCCTCCTAGGCCAGTGGCAAGCTCCTGGCTGCTGGCTGTGGTTGTGAGGTCATAGCACCCTCAGTGCCTCTGAGGCCAGTGGCAGGCTCCTGGCTGCTGGTTGTGCTTGTGAAGTCACAGCACCCTCAATGCCTCATACCTTAGTGGCAGGCTCCTGGCTGCTGGCTATGTTTGTGAGGTCACAGTACCCTCAGTGCCTCCTAGGACAGTGGCATGCTCCTGGCTGCTGGCTGTTCTTGTGAGGTCACAGCAGCCTCAGGGCCTCCTAGGACAGTGGCAGGCTCCTGGCTGCTGGCTGTGCTTGTGAGGTCACAGCAGCCTCAGTGCATTTGAGGCCAGTGGCAGGTTCATGGCTGCAGGTTGTGCTTGTGAGCTCACAGCAGCCTCAGTGCCTCCTAGGACAGTGGCAGGCACATGGCTGCTGGCTGTGCTTGGGAGGTCACAGCAGCCTCAGGGCCTCGTAGGCCAGTGGCAAGCTCCTAGCTGCTGGCTGTGCTTGTGAGGTCACAGCAGGCTCAGGGCCTCGTAGTCCAGTGCCAGGCTTCTGGCTGCTGGCTGTTCTTGTGAGGTGACAGCAGCCTCAGTACCTACCAGGCCAGTGTCACGCTCCTGCCTTCTGGCTCTGCTTGTGAGGTCAGAGCAGCCTGAGTGCCTCCCAGACCTCTGACAGGCTCCTGACTGCTGGCTCTGCTTGTGACATAACAGCAGCCTAAGTGCCTCATAGTTTTGTCTACAGCGGTCCCCGCTGGCTGTGCTTGTGAGATCACAGCAGCCTCAGTGCGTCCTAGGCCAGTGGCAGGGTCATGCCTGCTGGCTGTGCTTGTGAGCTCACAGCAGGCTCCGTGCCTCCTAGTTTAGTGTCTAGCATGCCGTGGTGGCTGTGCTTGTGAGCTCACAGCAGCCTCAGTGCCTCCGAGGCCAGTGGCAAGCTCCTGGCTGCTGCCTGTGCTTGTGAGGTCACAGCAGCCTCAGTGCCTCCTAGGCCAGTGGCAGGCTAATCACTTCTGGTTGTGCTTGTGAGGTCACAGCAGCCTCAGTGCCTGCTAGGCCAGTGGCAGGCTAATCACTTCTGGCTGTGCTTGTGAGGTCACAGCAGCCTCAGGGCCTCTGAGGACGGTGACAGGCTCCTGGCTGCTGGCTGTGCTTGTGAGGGTACAGCAGCCTCACTGCCTCGTAGGCCAGTGGCAGGCCCATGGCTGCTGGCTGTGCTTGTGAGGTCACAGCACCCTCAGTGCCTCGTAGGACAGTGTCAGGTTCATGGCTGCAGGCTGTGCTTGTGAGTTCACAGCAGCCTCAGTGCCTCATATGTTAGTGGCAGGCTCATGGCTGCTGGCTGTGCTTGTAAGGTCACCGCAACCTCAGTGCCTCCGAGGCCAGTGGCAAACTCCTAGCTGCTGGCTGTGCTTGTGAGGTCACAGCAGCCTCAGTGCCTCTTAGGCCAGTGCCAGGTTCATGGCTGCTGGCTGTACTTGTGAGGTCACTGCAGCCTCAGTGTCTCCTAGGCCAGTGCCAGGCTCCTGGCTGCTGGCTGTGCTTATGGCCTCACAGCAGCCTGAGAGCCTCATATGTTCGTCTACAGCGCTCCCTGCTGGCTGTCTTTGTGAGGGCACAGCAGCCTCCGTGCTTCCAACTACAGTGGCAGGCTCATTGCTCGCCGCTGTGCTTGTGACATAACAGCAGCCTCAGTGCGTTTTACGTTACTCTACAGTGCCCTCTGCTGGCTGTGCTTGTGAGGTCACAGCAAACTCCGTGCCTCCTAGGCCAATGGCAGGCTCCTGTCTGCTGGCTGTGCTTGTGAGGTCACAGCAGCTTGAGTGACTCACAGTTTAGTGTATAGCGCACCCTGCTGGCTGTGCTTGTCAGGTCACAGCAGACTCAGTGGCTCCGAGGCCAGTGGCATGCTCAGGGCTCCTGGCTGTGCTTGTGAGGTCACAGCAGCTTCAGTGCATTTGAGGCCAGTGGCAGGTTCATGGCTGCAGGCTGTGCTTGTGAGTTCACAGCAGCCTCAGTGCCTCATAGGTTAGTGGCAGGCTCATGGCTGCTGGCTGTGCTTGTGAGGTCACCGCAGCCTCAGTGCCTCCGAGGCCAGTGGCAAACTCCTAGCTGCTGGCTGTGCTTGTGAGGTCACAGCAGCCTCAGGGCCTCGTAGGCCAGTGCCAGGCTTCTGGCTGCTGGCTGTACTTGTGAGGTCACAGCAGGCTCAGTGTCTCTTAGGCCAGTGCCAGGCTCCTGGCTGCTGGCTGTGCTTATGGCCTCACAGCAGCCTGAGAGCCCCATATGTTCGTCTACAGCGCTCCCTGCTGGCTGTCTTTGTGAGGGCACAGCAGCCTCCGTGCTTCCGATGACAGTGGCTGGCTCATTGCTCACCGCTGTGCTTGTGACATAACAGCAGCCTCAGTGCCTTTTACGTTACTCTACAGTGCCCTCTGCTGGCTGTGCTTGTGAGGTCACAGCAAACTCCGTGCCTCCTAGGCCAATGGCAGGCTCCTGTCTGCTGGCTGTGCTTGTGAGGTCACAGCAGCTTGAGTGACTCACAGTTTAGTGTATAGCGCACCCTGCTGGCTGTGCTTGTCAGGTTACAGCAGACTCAGTGGCTCCGAGGCCAGTGGCAGGCTCCTGGCTGCTGGCTGTACTTGTGAGGTCACAGCAGCCTCCGTGCCTCTTAGGCCAGTGCCAGGTTAGTGGCTGCTAGCTGTGCTTGTGAGGTCACAGCAGCTTCAGTGCATCTGAGGCCAGTGGCAGGTACATGGCTGCAGGCTTTGCTTGTGAGTTCACAGCAGCCTCAGTGCCTGATAGGTTAGTGGCAGGCTCATGGCTGCTGGCTGTGCTTGTGAGGTCGCAGCAGCGTCAGGGCCTCGTAGGCCAGTGGCAAGCTCCTAGCTGCTGGCTTTGCTTGTGAGTTCACAGCAGCCTCAGTGCCTCGTAGGCCAGTGCCAGGCTCCTGGCTGTTGGCTGCACTTGTGAGGTCACAGCAGCCTCAGTGCCTCCTAGGACAGTGGCAAGCTCATGGCTGCTGGCTGTGCTTGTGAGGTCACAGCAGTCTCAGTGCCTCATAGGTTAGTGGCAGGGTCATGGCTGCTGGCTGTGCTTGTGAGGTCACAGCAGCCTCAGTGCCTCCAAGGCCAGTGGCAGGTTCATGGTTGCTGGCTATGCTTGTGAGGTCACAGCAGGCTCAGTGCCTCGTAGGCCAGTGCCAGGCTTCTGGCTGCTGGCTGTACTTGTGAGGTCACAGCAGCCTCCGTGGCTCTTAGGCCAGTGGCAAGCTCATGGCTGCTGGCTGTGCTTGTGAGGTCACAGCAGCCTCAGTGCCTCATAGGTTAGAGGCAGGGTCATGCCTGCTGGCTGTGCTTGTGAGGTCACAGCAGCCTCAGGGCCTCGTAGGCCAGTGCCAGGCTTCTGGCTGCTGGCTGTACTTGTGAGGTCACAGCAGCCTCCGTGCCCCCTAGGCCCGTGGCAGGCTCCTGGCTGCTGGCTGTGCTTATGGCCTCACAGCAGCCTGAGAGCCCCATATGGTCGTCTACAACGCCCCCAGCTGGCTGTGTTTGTGAGGGCACAGCAGCCTCCGTGCTTCCGACGACAGTGGCAGGCTCATTGCTCGCCGCTGTGCTTGTGACATAACAGCAGCCTCAGTGCCTTTTACGTTAGTCTACGGTACCCTCTGCTGGCTGTGCTTGTGAGGTCACAGCAGCCTGAGTGCCTCCCTGGCCAGTGACAGGCTCATGGCTGCTGGCTCTGCTTGTGAGGTCACAGCAGCCTCCATGCCCCTTAGGAAATTGGGGGCCCGTGGCTGATGGCTGTGCTTATGACCTCACAGCAGCCTGAGTGCCTCCGAGGCCAGTTGCAGGCTCCTGGCTGCTGGCTGTGCTTGTGAGGTCACAGCAGCCTGAGTGGCTCCGAGGCCAGTGGCATGCTCCTGGCTGCTGGCTGTGCTTGTGAGGTCACAGCAGCCTCAGTGCCTCCTAGGACAGTGGCATGCTCAGGGCTCCTGGCTGTGCTTGTGAGGTCACAGCAGCTTCAGTGCATTTGAGGCCAGTGGCAGGTACATGGCTGCAGGCTGTGCTTGTGAGTTCACAGCAGCCTCAGTGCCTCATAGGTTAGTGGCAGGCTCATGGCTGCTGGCTGTGCTTGTGAGGTCACCGCAGCCTCAGTGCCTCCGAGGCCAGTGGCAAACTGCTAGCTGCTGGCTGTGCTTGTGAGGTCACAGCAGCCTCAGTGTCTCTTAGGCCAGTGCCAGGCTCCTGGCTGCTGGCTGTGCTTATGGCCTCACAGCAGCCTGAGAGCCCCATATGTTCGTCTACAGCGCTCCCTGCTGGCTGTCTTTGTGAGGGCACAGCAGCCTCCGTGCTTCCGATGACAGTGGCTGGCTCATTGCTCGCCGCTGTGCTTGTGACATAACAGCAGCCTCAGTGCCCTTTACGTTAGTCTACAGTGCCCTCTGCTGGCTGTGCTTGTGAGGTCACAGCAGCATGAGTTACTCACAGTTTAGTGTATAGCGCACCCTGCTGGCTGTGCTTGTCAGGTCACAGCAGACTCAGTTGCTCCTAGGCCAGTGGCAGGCTCCTGGCTGCTGGCTGTGCTTGGGAGGTCACAGCAGCCTCAGTGCCTCTTAGGCCAGGGTGAGGCTCCTGGATGCTGGCTGTGCTTGTGAGGTCAGAGCAGCCTGAGTGCCTCCGAGACCAGTGGCAGGCCGATGACTGCTGGCTGTGCTTGTGAGTTCACAGCACCATCAGAGACTGACAGTTCAGTGGCAGGCTCCTGGCTGCTGGCTCTGCTTGTGAGGTCACAGCAGCCTGAGTGCCTGCAAGGCCAGTGGCATGCTCCAGGCTGCTGGCTGTGCTTGTGAGGTCACAGCACCCTCAATGCCTCATACCTTAGTGGCAGGAGCCTGGCTGCTGGCTATGCTTGTGAGGTCACAGCGCCCTCAGTGCCTCTGAGGCCAGTGGCATGCTCCTGGCTGCTGGCTCTTCTTGTGAGGTGACAGCAGCCTCAGTGCCTCTGAGGCCAGTGGCAAGCTCCTGGCTGCTGGCTGTGCTTGTGAGGTCACAGCAGCCTGAGTGCCTCCGAGGCCAGTGGCAGGCTCCTGGCTGCTAGCTGTGCTTGTGAGGTCACAGCGGCCTCACTGCCTCCTAGGCATGGGGCAGGCTAATTACTTCTGGCTGTTGTTGTGAGGTCACAGCAGCCTCAGTGGCTCCTCTGCCAGTGTCAGGCTCATGGCTGCTGGCTGTGCTTGTGAGGTCACAGCAGCCTCAGTGCATCTGAGGCCAGTGGCAGGTTCACGGCTGCAGGCTGTGCTTGTTAGGTCACAGCAGCCTCAGTGCCTCTGAGGCCAGTGGCAGGCTCCTGGTTGCTGGCTGTGCTTGTGAGGTCAGAGCAGCCTGAGTGCCTGCGAGGCCAGTGGCAGCCTCCTGGCTGCTGGCTGTGCTTGTCCGGTCACAGCACCCTCAATGCCTCACACCTTAGTGGCAGGCGCCTGGATGCTGGCTATGCTTGTGAGGTCACAGCGCCCTCAGTGCCTCTGAGGACAGTGTCACGCTCCTGCCTTCTGGCTGTTCTTGTGAGGTCAGAGTAGCCTGAGAGTCTCCCAGGCCTCTGACAGGCTCCTGGCTGCTGGCTCTGCTTGTGACATAACAGCAGCCTCAGTGCCTCATAGTTTTGTCTACAGCGGCCCCCGCTGGCTGTGCTTGTGAGATCACAGCAGCCTCAGTGCCTCCTACGCCAGTGCCAGGCTTCTGGCTGCTGGCTCTACTTGTGAGGTCAGAGCAGCCTCAGTGCCTCCGAGGCCAGTGGCAGGGTCCTGGCTGCTGGCTGTGCTTATGACAGCACAGCAGCCTCAGTCCCTCAAATGTTAGTCTACAGCATCGTCTGCTGGCTGTGTTTGTGAGGTCCCAGCAGTCTGACTGCCACCGAGTCCAGTGGGAGGCACATGGATTTTGGTTGTGTTTGGGAGGTCACAGAACTCAGTGCTTCCGAGGCCAGTGGCAGGCTCCTGGCTGCTGGCTGTGCTTGTGAGGTCACAGCAGCCTCACCGCCTCCTAGGCCAGTGGCAAGCTCCTGGCTGCTGGCTGTGCTTGTGAGGTCACAGCAGCCTCAGTGCCTCCGAGGCCAGTGGCAGGCTCCTGGCTGCTGGTTGTGCTTGTGAGGTCAGAGCAGCCTCAGTGCATTGTAGGCCAGTGGCAGGCTCATGGCTGCTGGCTATGCATCTGAGGTCACAGCAGCCCCAGTGCCTCCGAGGCCAGTTGCAGGCTCCTGGCTGCTGGCTGTGCTTGTAAGGTCACAGCAGCCTCAGTGCATTGTAGGCCAGTGGCAGGCTCATGGCTGCTGGCTATGCTTGTGAGGTCACAGCAGCCTCAGTGCCTCCGAGGCCAGTGGCAGGCACATGGCTGGCGGCTGTGCTTGTCAGGTCACAGCAGCCTCAGTGCCTGTGAGGCAAGTGGCAGGCTCCTGGCTGCTGGCTGTGCTTGTGAGGTCACAGCAGCCTCAGTGCCTCCTAGGCCAATGGCAGGCTCCTGGCTGCTGGCTGTGCTTGTGAGGTCACAGCACCTTGAGTGACTCACAGTTTAATGTACAGCGCACCCTGCTGGCTGTGCTTGCGAGGTCACAGCAGCCTCAGTGCCTCGTAGGCCAGTGGCAGCCTCCTGGCTGCTGGCTGTGCTTGTGAGGTCACAGCAGCCTCAGTGCCTCCTAGGCCAATGGCAGGATCCTGGCTGCTGGCTGTGCTTGTGAGGTCACAGCAGCTTCAGCGCATCTGAGGCCAGTGGCAGTTTCATGGCTGCAGGCTGTGCTTGTGAGGGCACAGCAGCCTCAGTGCCCCATAGGTTAGTGGCAGGCTCTTAGCTGCTCGCTGTGCTTGTGAGGTCACAGCAGCCTCAGGGCCTTGTAGGCCAGTGGCAAGCTCCTAGCTGCTAGCTGTGCTTGTGAGGTTAATGCAGCCTCAGTGCCTCTGAGGCCAGTGGCAGGCTCCTGGCTGCTGGCTGTGCTTATGGCCTCACAGCAGCCTGAGAACTTCATGTGTTCGTCTACAGCGCCCCCTGCTGGCTGTCTTTGTGAGGGCATAGCAGCCCCCGTGCCTCTGACGACAGTGTCAGCCTCATTGCTCGTTGCTGTGCTTGTGACATAACAGCAGCCTCAGTGCCTTTTACGTTAGTCCACAGTGCCCTCTGCAGGCTGTGCTTGTGAGGTCACAGCAGCCTAAGTACCTCATAGGCCAGTGGCAGGCTCCTGGCTGCTGGCTGTGCTTGTGAGGTCACAGCAGCCTGAGTGCCTGCGAGGCCAGTGGCAGGCTCCTGGCTGCTGGCTGTGCTTGTGACGTCACAGCACCCTCAATGCCTCATACCTTAGTGGCAGGCTCCAGTCTGCTGGCTATGTTTGTGAGGTCAAAGCACCCTCAGTGCCTCCTAGGACAGTGGCATGCTCCTGGCTGCTGGCTGTTCTTGTGAGGTCACAGCAGCCTCAGTGCCTCCTACGACAGTGGCATGCACCTGGCTGCTGGCTGTGCTTGTGACGTAAGAGCAGCCTCAGTGCATCTGAGGCCAGTGGCAGGCTCCTGGCTGCTGGCTGTGCTTGTCAGGTCACACCAGCCTCAGTGCATCATAGGCCAGTGGTAGGCTCATGACTGCTGGCTGTGCTTGTAAGGTCACAGCAGCCTCAGTGCATCGTAGGCCAGTGGCAGGCTCCTGGCTGCTGGCTGTGCTTGTGAGGTCACAGCAGCCTCAGTGCCTCCCAGTCCAGTGGCAGGCTCATGGCTGCAGGGTGTGCTTGTGAGGTCACAGCAGCCTCAGTGCCTCATAGGTTAGTGGCAGGCTCATGGCTGCTGGCTGTGCTTGTGAGGTCAGAGCATCCTGAGTGCCTCCCAGGCCTCTGACAGGCTCCTGGCTGCTGCCTCTGCTTGTGACATAACAGGAGCCTCAGTGCCTCATAGTTTTGTCTACAGCGGCCCCCGCTGGCTGAGCTTGTGAGATCACAGCAGTCTCAGTGTGTCCTAGGCCAGTGGCAGGGTCATGCCTGCTGGCTGTGCTTGTGAGCTCACAGCAGCCTCCGTGCCTCCTAGTTTAGTGTCTAGCATGCCGTGGTGGCTGTTCTTGTGAGGTCAGAGCAGCCTCTCTGCCTCCGAGGCCAGTGGCAAGCTCCTGGCTGCTGGCTGTGCTTGTGAGTTCACAGCAGCCTGAGTGCCTCCTAGGCCCGTGCCAGGCTTCTGGCTGCTGGCTCTACTTGTGAGGTCAGAGCAGCCTCAGTGCCTCCGAGGCCAGTGGCAGGGTCCTGGCTGCTGGCTGTGCTTAAGACATCACAGCAGCCTCAGTCCCTCAAAAGTTAGTCTATAGCGCCGCCTGCTGGCTGTGTTTGTGAGGTGCCAGCAGCCTGACTGCCACGGAGGCCAGTGGCAGGCACATGGATGATGGCTGTGTTTGGGAGGTCACAGCAGCCTCAGTGCCTGCGAGGCCAGTGGCAGGCTCCTGGCTGCTGGCTGTGCTTGTGAGGTCACAGCACCCTCAATGGCTCATTCCTTAGTGGCAGGCCCCTGGCTGCTGGCTATATTTCTGAGGTCACAGCAGCCTCAGTGCCTCCTAGGACAGTGGCATGCTCCTGGCTGCTGGCTGTTCTTGTGAGGTCAGAGCAGCCTCAGTGCCTCCGAGGCCAGTGGCAGGCTCCTGGCTGCTGGCTGTGCTTGTGAGGTCACAGCAGCCTCAGGGCCTCATAGGTTAGTGGCAGGCTAACGGCTGCTGGCTGTGCTTGTGAGGTGACAGCAGCCTCAGTGCCTCCCAGGCCAGTGGCAAGCTCATGGCCTCACAGCAGCCTGAGAGCCTCATATGTTCGTCCACAGCGCATCCTGCTGGTTGTCTTTGTGAGGGCACAGCAGCCTCCGTGCTTCCGACGACTGTGGCAGGCTCATTGCTCTTCGCTGTGCTTGTGACATAACAGCAGCCTCAGTGCCTTTTACATTAGTCTACAGTGCCCTCTGCTGGCTGTGCTTGTGAGGTCACAGCAGCCTAAGTGCCTCCTAGGCCAGTGTCAGGCTCCTCGCTGCTTGCTGGGCTTGTGAGGTCACAGCAAACTCAGTGCCTCCTAGGCCAATGGCAGGCTCCTGGCTGCTGGCTGTGCTTGTGAGGTCACAGCAGCTTGAGTGACTCAAAGTTTAGTGTATAGCGCACCCTGCTGGTTGTGCTTGTGAGGTCACAACAGCCTCACTGCCTCTTAGTCCAGTTGCAGGCTCATGCCTGATGGCTGTGCTTGTCAGGTCACAGCAGCCTGAGTGCCTGCGAGGCCAGTGGCAGGCTCCTGGCTGCTGGCTGTGCTTGTGAGGTCACAGCACCCTCAATGGCTCACACCTTAGTGGCAGGCGCCTGGATGCTGGCTATGCTTGTGAGGTCACAGCGCCCTCAGTGCCTCCTAGGCCAGTGGCATGCTCCTGGCTCCTGGCAGTTTTTGTGAGGTCAGAGCAGCCTGAGTGCCTCCCAGGCCTCTGACAGGCTCCTGGCTGCTGGCCCTGCTTGTGACATAACAGCAGCCTCAGTGCCTCATCGTTTTGTCTACAGCGGCCCCCCGCTGGCTGTGCTTGTGAGATCACAGCAGCCTCAGTGCGTACTAGGCCAGTGGCAGGGTCATGCCTGCTGGCTGTGCTTGTGAGCTCACAGCAGCCTCCGTGCCTCCTAGTTTAGTGTCTAGCATGCCGTGGTGGCTGTGCTTGTGAGGTCAGAGCAGCCTCAGGGCCTCCGAGGCCAGTGGCAAGCTCCTGGCTGCTGGCTGTGCTTGTGAGGTCACAGCAGCCTCAGTGCCTCCTAGGCCAGTGCCAGGCTTCTGGCTGCTGGCTCTACTTGTGAGGTCAGAGCAGCCTCACTGCCTCCGAGGCCAGTGGCAGGCTCCTGGCTGCTGGCTGTGCTTATGACATCACAGCAGCCTCAGTCCCTCAAAAGTTAGTCTATAGCGCCGCCTGCTGGCTGTGTTTGTGAGGTGCCAGCAGCCTGACTGCCACGGAGGCCAGTGGCAGGCACAGGGATGATGGCTGTGTTTGGGAGGTCACAGCAGCCTTAGTGCCTGCGATGGCAGTGGCAGGCTCCTGGCTGCTGGCTGTGCTTGCGAGGTCACAGCACCCTCAATGCCTCATAGGTTAGTGGCAGGGTCATGGCTGCTGGCTGTGCTTTTGAGGTCACAGCAGCCTCACTGCATCCTAGGACAGTGGCATGCTCCTAGCTGCTGGCTGTGCTTGTGAGGTCACAGCAGCTTCAGTGCCTCCCAGTCCAGTGGCAGGTTCATGGCTGCAGGCTGTACTTGTGAGGTCACAGCAGGCTCAGGGCCTCGTAGGCCAGTGCCAGGCTTCTGGCTGCTGGCTGTACTTGTGAGGTCACAGCAGCATCAGTGTCTCTTAGGCCAGTGCCAGGCTCCTGGCTGCTGGCTGTGCTCATGGCCTCACAGCAGCCTGAGAGCCTCATATGTTCGTCCACAGCGCACCCTGCTGGTTGTCTTTGTGAGGGCACAGCAGCCTCCGTGCCTCCGACGACAGTGGCAGGTTCATTGCTCGTCGCTGTGCTTGTGACATAACAGCAGCCTCAGTGCCTTTTACATTAGTCTACAGTGCCCTCTGCTGGCTGTGCTTGTGAGCTCACAGCAGCCTAAGTGCCTCATAGGCCAGTGTCAGGCTCCTCGCTGCTGGCTGTACTTGTGAGGTCACAGCAAACTCGGTGCCTCCTAGGCTAATGGCAGGCTCCTGTCTGCTGGCTGTGCTTGTGAGGTCACAGCAGCTTGAGTGACTCACAGATTAGTGTATAGCGCACCCTGCTGGCTGTGCTTGTGAGGTCACAGCAGCCTCAGTGCCTCTTAGGCCAGTTGCAGGCTCCTGGATGCTCGCTGTGCTTGTGAGGTCACAGCAGCCTCAATGCCTCATAGCTCAGTTGCAGGCTCCTGGCTGCTGGCTATGTTTGTGAGGTCACAGCACCCTCAGTGTCTCCTAGGACAGTGGCATGCTCCTGGCTGCTGGTTGTTCTTGTGAGGTCACAGCAGCCTCAGGGCCTCCTAGGACAGTGGCAGGCTCCTGGCTGCTGGCTGTGCTTGTGAGGTCACAGCAGCCTCAGTGCATCTGAGGCCAGTGGCAGGTTCATAGTTGCAGGCTGTGCTTGTGAGGTCACAGCAGCCTGAGTGCCTCATGGATTAGTGGCAGGCACATGGCTGCTGGCTGTGCTTGTGAGGGCACAGCAGCCTCAGGGCCTCCGAGGCCAGTGGCAGGCTCATGGCTGCTGGCTGTGCTTGTGAGGTCACAGCAGCCTCAGTGTCTCTTAGGCCAGTGCCAGGCTCCTGGCTGCTGGCTGTACTTGTGAGGGCACAGCAGCCTCAGTGTCTCTTAGGCCAGTGCCAGGCTCCTGGCTGCTGGCTGTGCTTATGGCCTCACAGCAGCCTGAGAACCTCATATGTTCATCTACAGCGCACCCTGCTGGCTGTCTTTGTGAGGGCACAGCAGCCTCCGTGCTTCCGACGACAGTGGCAGGCTCCTTGCTCGTCGCTGTGCTTGTGACATAACAGCAGCCTCAGTGCCTTTTACATTAGTCTACAGTGCCCTCTGCTGGCTGTGCTTGTGAGCTCACACCAGCCTAAGTGCCTCATAGGCCAGTGTCGGGCTCCTCGCTGCTGGCTGGGCTTGTGAGGTCACAGCAAACTCAGTGCCTCCTAGGCCAATGGCAGGCTTCTGGCTGCTGGCTGTGCTTGTGAGGTCACAGCAGCCTCAGTGCCTGCGAGGCCAGTGGCAGGATCCTGGCTGCTGCCTGTGCTTGTGAGGTCACAGCAGCCTCAGTGCCTCTTAGGCCAGAGGCAGGCTCCTGGCTGCTGGCTGTACTTTTGAGGTCACAGCAGCCTGAGTGCCTCCTAAGCCCGTGTCAGGCTCCTGGCTGCTGGCTGTGCTTATGGCCACACTGCAGCCTGAGAGCCCCATATGATCGTCTACAGCGCCCCCTACTGGCTGTGTTTGTGAGGGCACAGCAGCCCCCGTGCCTCTGACGACAGTGGCAGACTCCTTGCTCGTCGCTGTGCTTGTGACATAACAGCAGCCTCAGTGCCTTTTACGTTAGTCTACAGTGCCCTCTGCTGGCTGTGCTTGTGAGGTCACAGCAGCCTGAGATCATCTGCGGCCAGTGGCAGGCTCCTGGCTGCTGGTGGTGCTTGTAAGGTCACAACAGCCTCAGTGCCTCATAGGTAAGTGTCTAGCGCCCCCTGCTGGCTGTGCTTGTGAGGTCACAGCAGCCTGAATGCCTCCTAGGCCAGTGGCAGGCTCCTGGTTGCTGGCTGTGCTCGGCAGGTCACAGCAGCCTCAGTGCCTCTGAGGCCAGTGGCAGTCTCATGGCTGCTGGCTGTGCTTGTGAGGTCACAGCAGCCTCAGTGCCTCCTAGGTAACTCTACAGCGCCCCCTGCTGGCTGTGCTTGTGAGGTCACAGCTTCTTAAATGCCACCTAGGCCAGTGGCAGGCTCCTGGTTGCTGGCTGTGCTTGGGAGGTCACAGCAGCCTCAGTGCCTCTGAGGCCAGTGGCAGGCTCCTGGCTGCTGGCTGTGCTTGTGAGGTCACAGCAGCCTCAGTGCCTCCGAGGCCACTGGTAGGCTCATGGCTGTTAGCTGTGCTTGTGAGGTCACAGCAGATTCAGTGCCTCATAGCTTAGAGATTAGCGTCCCCTGCTGCCTGTGCTTGTGAGATCACAGCAGTCTCAGTGCCTCTGAGGCCAGTGGCAGGCTCATGGCTGCTGGCTGTGCTTGTGAGGTCACAGCAGCCTCATTGCCGCCTAGGCCAGTGGCAGGCTCCCGGTGCTGCCTGTGCTTCGGAGGTCACAGCAGCCTGAATGCCTCCTAAGCCAGGGGCAGGCTCCTGGCTGCTGGCTGTGCTTGTGAGGTCACAGCAGCCTCAGTGCCTCTGAGGCCAGTGGCAGGCTCCTGGTTGCTGGCTGTGCTTGTGAGTTCACAGCAGCCTTCAGTGCCTCATTTGCCAGGGGCAGGCTCCTGGCTGTGCTTGTGAGGTCACAGCTGCTTGAATGCCACCTAGGCCAGTGGCAGGCTCCTGGCTGCTGGCTGTGCTTGTGAGGTCACAGCAACCTCAGTGCCTCATTGCTTAGTGCCAAGCGCCCCTGCTGGCTATGCTTGTGAGATCACAGCAACATCACGGCCTCCTAGGCCAGTGGCAGGCTCCTGGCTGCTGGCTGTGCTTGTGAGGTCACAGCAGCCTCAGTGACTCCTAAGCCAGTGGCACGCTCATGGCTGCTAGCTGTGCTTGTGAGGTCACAGCAGCCTCAGGGCCTCCTCGGCTGGAGGATAGAGCATACCTGCTGGCTGTGCTTTGGAGGTCACAGCAGACTCAGTGCCTCCTAGGGCAGTGGCAGGCTCCTGTATGGTGGCTGTGCTTGTGAGGTCACAGCAGCCTGAATGCCTCCTGGGCCAGTGGCTCATTCATGGCTGCTGACTGTGCTTGGGAGGTCACAGCAGCTCCAGGGCATCATAGGTTAGTGGCAAGCACACCTGCTGGCTGTCCTTCTGAGGTCACCGCAGCCTCAGTGCCTCCTAGGCCAGTGGCAGGCTCCTGGCTGCTGGCTGTGCTTCTGAGGTCACCGCAGCCTCAGTGCCTCCTAGGCCAGTGTCAGACTCATGGCTGCTGGCTGTGCTTGGGAGGTCACAGCAGCCTGAGTGCCTCCTAGGCCAGTGGCAGGCTCATGGCTGCTGGCTGTGCTTGTGAGATCACAGCAGCCTGAATGCCTCCTAGCCCAGTGGCAGGCTCATGGCTGCTGGTTGTGCTTGTGAGGTCACAGCAGCTCCAGGGCATCATAGGTTAGTGGCAAGCAAACCTGCTGGCTGTGCTTGTGAGCTCACCGCAGCCTCAGTGCCTGCTAGGCCAGTGGCAGTCTCCTGGCTGCTGGCTGTGCTTGTGAGATCACAGCAGCCTCCATGCCTCCTAGCTCAGTGGCTCATTCATGGCTGGGGGCTGTGCTTGTGAGGTCACAGCAGCCTCCGTGCCTTCTATGCCAGTGGCAGGCTCAAGGCTGCTGGATGTGCTTCTGAGGTCACCGCAGCCTCAGTGCCTCCTAGGCCAGTGGCAGGCTCCTGGCTGCTGGCTGTGCTTGTGAGGTCACAGCAGCCTCAGTGCCTCTGAGGCCAGTGGCAGGCTCCTGGTTGCTGGCTGTGCTTGTGAGGTCAGAGCAGCCTGAGTGCCTGCGAGGCCAGTGGCAGCCTCCTGGCTGCTGGCTGTGCTTGTCCGGTCACAGCACCCTCAATGCCTCACACCTTAGTGGCAGGCGCCTGGATGCTGGCTATGCTTGTGAGGTCACAGCGCCCTCAGTGCCTCTGAGGACAGTGTCACGCTCCTGCCTTCTGGCTGTTCTTGTGAGGTCAGAGTAGCCTGAGAGTCTCCCAGGCCTCTGACAGGCTCCTGGCTGCTGGCTCTGCTTGTGACATAACAGCAGCCTCAGTGCCTCATAGTTTTGTCTACAGCGGCCCCCGCTGGCTGTGCTTGTGAGATCACAGCAGCCTCAGTGCCTCCTACGCCAGTGCCAGGCTTCTGGCTGCTGGCTCTACTTGTGAGGTCAGAGCAGCCTCAGTGCCTCCGAGGCCAGTGGCAGGGTCCTGGCTGCTGGCTGTGCTTATGACAGCACAGCAGCCTCAGTCCCTCAAATGTTAGTCTACAGCATCGTCTGCTGGCTGTGTTTGTGAGGTCCCAGCAGTCTGACTGCCACCGAGTCCAGTGGGAGGCACATGGATTTTGGTTGTGTTTGGGAGGTCACAGAACTCAGTGCTTCCGAGGCCAGTGGCAGGCTCCTGGCTGCTGGCTGTGCTTGTGAGGTCACAGCAGCCTCACCGCCTCCTAGGCCAGTGGCAAGCTCCTGGCTGCTGGCTGTGCTTGTGAGGTCACAGCAGCCTCAGTGCCTCCGAGGCCAGTGGCAGGCTCCTGGCTGCTGGTTGTGCTTGTGAGGTCAGAGCAGCCTCAGTGCATTGTAGGCCAGTGGCAGGCTCATGGCTGCTGGCTATGCATCTGAGGTCACAGCAGCCCCAGTGCCTCCGAGGCCAGTTGCAGGCTCCTGGCTGCTGGCTGTGCTTGTAAGGTCACAGCAGCCTCAGTGCATTGTAGGCCAGTGGCAGGCTCATGGCTGCTGGCTATGCTTTTGAGGTCACAGCAGCCTCAGTGCCTCCGAGGCCAGTGGCAGGCACATGGCTGGCGGCTGTGCTTGTCAGGTCACAGAAGCCTCAGTGCCTGTGAGGCAAGTGGCAGGCTCCTGGCTGCTGGCTGTGCTTGTGAGGTCACAGCAGCCTCAGTGCCTCCTAGGCCAATGGCAGGCTCCTGGCTGCTGGCTGTGCTTGTGAGGTCACAGCACCTTGAGTGACTCACAGTTTAATGTACAGCGCACCCTGCTGGCTGTGCTTGCGAGGTCACAGCAGCCTCAGTGCCTGCTAGGCCAGTGGCAGCCTCCTGGCTGCTGGCTGTGCTTGTGAGGTCACAGCAGCCTCAGTGCCTCCTAGGCCAATGGCAGGATCCTGGCTGCTGGCTGTGCTTGTGAGGTCACAGCAGCTTCAGCGCATCTGAGGCCAGTGGCAGTTTCATGGCTGCAGGCTGTGCTTGTGAGGGCACAGCAGCCTCAGTGCCCCATAGGTTAGTGGCAGGCTCTTAGCTGCTCGCTGTGCTTGTGAGGTCACAGCAGCCTCAGGGCCTTGTAGGCCAGTGGCAAGCTCCTAGCTGCTAGCTGTGCTTGTGAGGTTAATGCAGCCTCAGTGCCTCTGAGGCCAGTGGCAGGCTCCTGGCTGCTGGCTGTGCTTATGGCCTCACAGCAGCCTGAGAACTTCATGTGTTCGTCTACAGCGCCCCCTGCTGGCTGTCTTTGTGAGGGCATAGCAGCCCCCGTGCCTCTGACGACAGTGTCAGCCTCATTGCTCGTTGCTGTGCTTGTGACATAACAGCAGCCTCAGTGCCTTTTACGTTAGTCCACAGTGCCCTCTGCAGGCTGTGCTTGTGAGGTCACAGCAGCCTAAGTACCTCATAGGCCAGTGGCAGGCTCCTGGCTGCTGGCTGTGCTTGTGAGGTCACAGCAGCCTGAGTGCCTGCGAGGCCAGTGGCAGGCTCCTGGCTGCTGGCTGTGCTTGTGACGTCACAGCACCCTCAATGCCTCATACCTTAGTGGCAGGCTCCAGTCTGCTGGCTATGTTTGTGAGGTCAAAGCACCCTCAGTGCCTCCTAGGACAGTGGCATGCTCCTGGCTGCTGGCTGTTCTTGTGAGGTCACAGCAGCCTCAGTGCCTCCTACGACAGTGGCATGCACCTGGCTGCTGGCTGTGCTTGTGACGTAAGAGCAGCCTCAGTGCATCTGAGGCCAGTGGCAGGCTCCTGGCTGCTGGCTGTGCTTGTCAGGTCACACCAGCCTCAGTGCATCATAGGCCAGTGGTAGGCTCATGACTGCTGGCTGTGCTTGTAAGGTCACAGCAGCCTCAGTGCATCGTAGGCCAGTGGCAGGCTCATGGCTGCTGGCTGTGCTTGTGAGGTCACAGCAGCCTCAGTGCCTCCCAGTCCAGTGGCAGGCTCATGGCTGCAGGGTGTGCTTGTGAGGTCACAGCAGCCTCAGTGCCTCATAGGTTAGTGGCAGGCTCATGGCTGCTGGCTGTGCTTGTGAGGTCAGAGCATCCTGAGTGCCTCCCAGGCCTCTGACAGGCTCCTGGCTGCTGCCTCTGCTTGTGACATAACAGGAGCCTCAGTGCCTCATAGTTTTGTCTACAGCGGCCCCCGCTGGCTGAGCTTGTGAGATCACAGCAGTCTCAGTGTGTCCTAGGCCAGTGGCAGGGTCATGCCTGCTGGCTGTGCTTGTGAGCTCACAGCAGCCTCCGTGCCTCCTAGTTTAGTGTCTAGCATGCCGTGGTGGCTGTTCTTGTGAGGTCAGAGCAGCCTCTCTGCCTCCGAGGCCAGTGGCAAGCTCCTGGCTGCTGGCTGTGCTTGTGAGTTCACAGCAGCCTGAGTGCCTCCTAGGCCCGTGCCAGGCTTCTGGCTGCTGGCTCTACTTGTGAGGTCACAGCAGCCTGAATGCCTCCTAGGCCACTGGCAAGATCATGCCAGCTGGCTGTGCTTGTGAGGTTACAGCAGGCTCAGTGCATCATACGTTAGTGGCAAGCACCCCTGCTGGCTGTGCTTGTGAGGTTACAGCAGCCTCTGTGCCTGCTAGGCCAGTGGCAGGCTCATGGTTGCTGCCTTTGGTTGTGAGGCCAGAGCAGCCTCTGTGGCTCGGATGCCAGTGACAGGCTCCTGGCTGGTGGCTGTGCTTGTGAGGTCACAGCAGCCTCAGTGCCTCCGAGGCCAGTGGCAGGCTCCTGGCTGCTGGCTGTGCTTGTGAGGTCACAGCAGCCTCAGTGCCTCTGAGGCCAGTGGCAGGCTCCTGGCTGCTGGCTGTGCTTGTGAGGTCACAGCAGCCTGAATGCCTCCTAGGCCACTGGCAAGATCATGCCAGCTGGCTGTGCTTGTGAGGTTACAGCAGGCTCAGTGCATCATACGTTAGTGGCAAGCACCCCTGCTGGCTGTGCTTGTGAGGTTACAGCAGCCTCAGTGCCTCCTAGGCCAGTGGCAGGCTCATGGTTGCTGCCTTTGGTTGTGAGGCCAGAGCAGCCTCTGTGGCTCGGATGCCAGTGACAGGCTCCTGGCTGGTGGCTGTGCTTGTGAGGTCACAGCAGCCTGAGATCGTCTGCGGCCAGTGGCAGGCTCATGGCTGCTGGCTGAGCCTGTGAGGTCACAGCAGCCTCAGTGCCTCCTAGATAACTCTACAGCGCCCCCTGCTGCCTCTGCTTGTGAGGTCACAGCTGCTTGAATGCCACCTAGGCCAGTGGCAGGTTCCTGATTGCTGGCTGTGCTTGGGAGGTCACAGGAGCCTCATTGCCTCCTAGTCCAGTGGCAGGCTCATGGCTGCTGGCTGTGCTTGTGAGGTCACAGCAGGCTCAGTGCCTCCCAGGCCGGTGGCAGCTTCAGGGCTGCTGGCTGTGCTTGTGAGGTCACAGCAGCCTCAGTGCCTCATAGGTTAGTGGCAACGCGCCTGCTGGCTGTGCTTGTAAGGTCACGGCAGCCTCAGTGCTTGCTAGGCCAGTGGCAGGCTCATGGCTGCTGGCTGTGCTTGTCAGGTCACAGCAGCCTCAGTGCGTCCTGGGTAGCTCTGCAGCGCCCCCTGCTGGCTGTGCTTGGGAGGTCACAGCAGCCTCAGTGCTCGCTAGGCTATTGGCAGGCTCCTGACTGCTGTCTGTGCTTGGGAGGTCACAGCAGACTCAGTGCCTCCTAGGCCAGTGGCAGGCTCATGGCTGCTGGCTTTGCTTGTGAGGTCACAGTAGCCTCAGTGCCTCCTGGGTAACTCTGCAGCGCCCCCTGCTGGCTGTGCTTGGGAGATCACAGCAGCCTCAGTGCTAGCTAGGCTGGTGGCAGGCTCCTGGCTGCTGTCTGTGCTTGTGAGGTCACAGAAAACTAAGTGCCTCCGAGGTCAGTGGCATGCTCATTGGTGCTGGCTGTCCTTGGGAGGTCACAGCAGCCTCCGTGCCTCTGTGGCCAGTGGCAGGCTCCTGGCTGCTGGCTGCGCTTGTGAGGTCACCGCAGCCTCAGTGCCTCATAGGTTAGTGGCAATCGCCCCACCTAGCTGTGCTTGTGAGCTCACAGCAGCCTCTGTGCCTCCTAGGCCAGTGGCAGGCTCCTGGCTGCTGGCTGTGCTTGTGAGGTCACAGCAGCCTGAGATCATCAGCGGCCAGGGGCAGGCTCATGGCTGCCGGCTGTGCTTGTGAGGTCACAGCAGACTCAGTGCCTCATAGGTTAGTTTCTAGCTCCCCCTGCTGGCTGTCCTTTTGAGGTCACAGCAGCCTGAGTGCCTCCTAGGTAACTCTACAGCGCCCCCTGCTGTCTGTGCTTGGGAGGTGATAGCAGCCTGAGTGCCTCCCAGGCCCGTGGGAGGGTCATGTCTGCTGGCCGTGCTTGGGTGGTCACAGCAGCCTGGGTGCCTCCTAGGCCAGTGTCAGACTCATGGCTGCTGGCTGTGGTTGGGAGGTCCCGGCAACATCATTGCCTCCTAGGCCAGTGGCAGGCTCCTGGCTGCTTCCTGTGCTTGTGAGGTCACAGCAGCCTCAGTGCCTCCGAGGTCGGTTGCATGGTCATGGCTCCTGGCTGTGCTTGGGAGGTCACAGCAGCCTCAGTGCCTCCTAGTCCAGTGGCAGGCTCATGGCTGCTGGCTGTGCTTGTGAGGTCACAGCAGGCTCATTGCCTCCCAGGCCGGTGGCAGCTTCATGGCTGCTAGCTGTGTTGTGAGGTCACAGCAGCCTCAGTGCCTCTATTGCCAGTGGCAGGCCCCTGGCTGCTGGCTGTGCTTGTGAGGTCACAGAAAACTCAGTGCCTCCGAGGCCAGTGGCAGGCTCCTGGCTGCTGGCTGTGCTTGTGAGGTCAGAGCAGCCTCACTGCCTCTGAGGCCAGTGGCAGGCTCATGGCTGCTGGCTGTGCTTGTGAGGTCGCAGCAACATCACTTCCTCCTAGGTCAGTGGCAGGCTCATGCTTGCTGGCTGTGCTTGTGAGGTCACAGCAGACTCAGTGCCTTCTAGGCCAGTGGCAGGCTCCTGGCTGCTGACTGAGATTGTGAGGTCACAGCAGCCTCAGTGCCTCCGAGGCCAGTGGCAGGCTCACAGCTGCTGGCTGTGCTTGTGAGGTCACAGCAGCCTCAGTGCCTCATTTGGCAGGGGCAGGCTCCTGGCTGCTGCCTATGCTTGTGAGGTCACAGCTGCTTGTATGCCACCTAGGCCAGTGGCAGGCTCCTGGCTGCTGGCTGTGGTTGGGAGTTCACAGCAGCCTCAGTGCCTCATTGCTTAGTGGCAAGCGCCCCTGCTGGCCATGCTTGTGAGATCACAGCAACATCACGGCCTGTTAGACCAGGGGCAGCCTTCTCGCCGATGGCTGTGCTTGTGAGGTCACAGCAGCCTCAGTGCCTCCTAGGCCAGTGGCAGGCGCCTGGCTACTGGCTGTGCTTGTGAGATCATAGCAGCCTCGGTGCATTCTAGGTGAGCGTCCAGTGCCCCCTACTGGCTGTGCTTGTGAGGTCACAGCAACCTCAGTGCCTCCCAGGCCAGTGGCAGGCTCCTGGCTGCTGGTTGTGCTTCTGAGGTCACAGGAGCCCCAGTGCCTCCTCGGCTGGAGGAAAGTTCATGCCTGCTGGCTATGCTTCTGAGGTCATAGTAGCCTCAGTGAATCCTAGGCCAGTGGCAGGGTCACGGCTGCTGGATGTGCTTGTTAGATCACAGCAGCCTCAGTGCCTCGTAGGCCAGTGGCAGCCTCATGGCTGCTGGCTGTGCTTGTGAGGTCAGAGCAGTCTCAGTGCCTCCTAGGCCAGTGGCAGGCTCCTGGCTGCTGATGGTGTTTGGTAGGTCACAGCAATCTCGGTGTCTCCTAGGCCAGTGGCAGGCTCCTGGCTGCTGGCTGTGCTTGTGACGTCACAGCAGCCTCAGTGCCTCCTATGCCAGTCGCAGGCTCCTGGCTGCTGGCTGTGCTTGGGAGGTCACAGCAGCCTCAGTGCCTCCTAGGCCAGTGGCAGGCTCATGGCTGCTGGCTGTGCTTGGGAGGTCACAGCAGCCTCAGTGCCTCCTAGACAATGGCAGGCTCATGGCTGCTGCCTGTGCTTGTGACATCACAGCAGCCTCAGTGGCTCCGAGGTCAGTTGCATGCTGATGGCTGCTGGCTGTGCTTGGCAGGTCACAGCAGCCTCAGTGCCTCCTATGCTACTGGCAGGCTCCTGCTTGCTGGCTGTGCTTCTGAGGTCACAGCAGCCTGAAAGCCTCCGAGGCCAGTGGCAGGCTCATGGCTGCTGGCTGTGCTTGTGAGGTCACAGCAGCCCCAGGGCATCATAGGTTAGTGGCAAGCGCACCTGCTGGGTGTCCTTGTGAGGTCACCGCAGCCTCAGTGCCTCCTAGGGCCAGTGGCAGGCTCATGCCTGCTGCCTGGGCTTGTGACGTCACAGCAGCCTCCATGTCTCCATGGTCAGTGGCTTAATCATGGCTGCTGGCTGTGCTTGTGAGGTCACCGCAACCTCAGTGTCTCCTACGCCAGTGGCAGGCTCCTGGCTGCTGGCTGTGCTTGTGAGGTCACAGCAGCCTCAGTGCCTCCGAGGCCAGTGGCAGGCTCATGGCTGCTGGCTGTGCTTGTGAGGTCACAGCAGCCTCAGTGCCTCTGAGGCCAGTGGCAGGCTCATGGCTGCTGGCTGTGCTTGTGAGGTCACAGCAGCCTGAATGCCTCCTAGGCCACTGGCAAGATCATGCCAGCTGGCTGTGCTTGTGAGGTTACAGCAGGCTCAGTGCATCATACGTTAGTGGCAAGCACCCCTGCTGGCTGTGCTTGTGAGGTCACAGCAGCCTCAGTGCCTCCTAGGCCAGTGGCAGGCTCATGGTTGCTGCCTTTGGTTGTGAGGCCAGAGCAGCCTCTGTGGCTCGGATGCCAGTGACAGGCTCCTGGCTGTTGGCTGTGCTTGTGAGGCCACAGCAGCCTCAGTGCCTCCTAGATAACTCTACAGCGCCCCCTGCTGCCTCTGCTTGTGAGGTCACGGCTGCTTGAATGCCACCTAGGCCAGTGGCAGGTTCCTGATTGCTGGCTGTGCTTGGGAGGTCACAGGAGCCTCATTGCCTCCTAGTCCAGTGGCAGGCTCATGGCTGCTGGCTGTGCTTGTGAGGTCACAGCAGGCTCAGTGCCTCCCAGGCCGGTGGCAGCTTCAGGGCTGCTGGCTGTGCTTGTGAGGTCACAGCAGCCTCAGTGCCTCATAGGTTAGTGGCAACGCGCCTGCTGGCTGTGCTTGGGAGGTCACAGCAGCCTCAGTGCTCGCTAGGCTATTGGCAGGCTCCTGACTGCTGTCTGTGCTTGGGAGGTCACAGCAGACTCAGTGCCTCCTAGGCCAGTGGCAGGCTCATGGCTGCTGGCTTTGCTTGTGAGGTCACAGTAGCCTCAGTGCCTCCTGGGTAACTCTGCAGCGCCCCCTGCTGGCTGTGCTTGGGAGATCACAGCAGCCTCAGTGCTAGCTAGGCTGGTGGCAGGCTCCTGGCTGCTGTCTGTGCTTGTGAGGTCACAGAAAACTAAGTGCCTCCGAGGTCAGTGGCATGCTCATTGGTGCTGGCTGTCCTTGGGAGGTCACAGCAGCCTCCGTGCCTCTGTGGCCAGTGGCAGGCTCCTGGCTGCTGGCTGCGCTTGTGAGGTCACCGCAGCCTCAGTGCCTCATAGGTTAGTGGCAATCGCCCCACCTAGCTGTGCTTGTGAGCTCACAGCAGCCTCTGTGCCTCCTAGGCCAGTGGCAGGCTCCTGGCTGCTGGCTGTGCTTGTGAGGTCACAGCAGCCTGAGATCATCAGCGGCCAGGGGCAGGCTCATGGCTGCCGGCTGTGCTTGTGAGGTCACAGCAGACTCAGTGCCTCATAGGTTAGTTTCTAGCTCCCCCTGCTGGCTGTCCTTTTGAGGTCACAGCAGCCTGAGTGCCTCCTAGGTAACTCTACAGCGCCCCCTGCTGTCTGTGCTTGGGAGGTGATAGCAGCCTGAGTGCCTCCCAGGCCCGTGGGAGGGTCATGTCTGCTGGCTGTGCTTGGGTGGTCACAGCAGCCTGGGTGCCTCCTAGGCCAGTGTCAGACTCATGGCTGCTGGCTGTGGTTGGGAGGTCCCGGCAACATCATTGCCTCCTAGGCCAGTGGCAGGCTCCTGGCTGCTTCCTGTGCTTGTGAGGTCACAGCAGCCTCAGTGCCTCCGAGGTCGGTTGCATGGTCATGGCTCCTGGCTGTGCTTGGGAGGTCACAGCAGCCTCAGTGCCTCCTAGTCCAGTGGCAGGCTCATGGCTGCTGGCTGTGCTTGTGAGGTCACAGCAGGCTCATTGCCTCCCAGGCCGGTGGCAGCTTCATGGCTGCTAGCTGTGTTGTGAGGTCACAGCAGCCTCAGTGCCTCTATTGCCAGTGGCAGGCCCCTGGCTGCTGGCTGTGCTTGTGAGGTCACAGAAAACTCAGTGCCTCCGAGGCCAGTGGCAGGCTCCTGGCTGCTGGCTGTGCTTGTGAGGTCAGAGCAGCCTCACTGCCTCTGAGGCCAGTGGCAGGCTCATGGCTGCTGGCTGTGCTTGTGAGGTCCCAGCAACATCACTTCCTCCTAGGTCAGTGGCAGGCTCATGCTTGCTGGCTGTGCTTGTGAGGTCACAGCAGACTCAGTGCCTTCTAGGCCAGTGGCAGGCTCCTGGCTGCTGACTGAGATTGTGAGGTCACAGCAGCCTCAGTGCCTCCGAGGCCAGTGGCAGGCTCACAGCTGCTGGCTGTGCTTGTGAGGTCACAGCAGCCTCAGTGCCTCATTTGGCAGGGGCAGGCTCCTGGCTGCTGCCTATGCTTGTGAGGTCACAGCTGCTTGTATGCCACCTAGGCCAGTGGCAGGCTCCTGGCTGCTGGCTGTGGTTGGGAGTTCACAGCAGCCTCAGTGCCTCATTGCTTAGTGGCAAGCGCCCCTGCTGGCCATGCTTGTGAGATCACAGCAACATCACGGCCTGTTAGACCAGGGGCAGCCTTCTCGCCGATGGCTGTGCTTGTGAGGTCACAGCAGCCTCAGTGCCTCCTAGGCCAGTGGCAGGCGCCTGGCTACTGGCTGTGCTTGTGAGATCATAGCAGCCTCGGTGCATTCTAGGTGAGCGTCCAGTGCCCCCTACTGGCTGTGCTTGTGAGGTCACAGCAACCTCAGTGCCTCCCAGGCCAGTGGCAGGCTCCTGGCTGCTGGTTGTGCTTCTGAGGTCACAGGAGCCCCAGTGCCTCCTCGGCTGGAGGAAAGTTCATGCCTGCTGGCTATGCTTCTGAGGTCATAGTAGCCTCAGTGAATCCTAGGCCAGTGGCAGGGTCACGGCTGCTGGATGTGCTTGTTAGATCACAGCAGCCTCAGTGCCTCGTAGGCCAGTGGCAGCCTCATGGCTGCTGGCTGTGCTTGTGAGGTCAGAGCAGTCTCAGTGCCTCCTAGGCCAGTGGCAGGCTCCTGGCTGCTGATGGTGTTTGGTAGGTCACAGCAATCTCGGTGTCTCCTAGGCCAGTGGCAGGCTCCTGGCTGCTGGCTGTGCTTGTGACGTCACAGCAGCCTCAGTGCCTCCTATGCCAGTCGCAGGCTCCTGGCTGCTGGCTGTGCTTGGGAGGTCACAGCAGCCTCAGTGCCTCCTAGGCCAGTGGCAGGCTCATGGCTGCTGGCTGTGCTTGGGAGGTCACAGCAGCCTCAGTGCCTCCTAGACAATGGCAGGCTCATGGCTGCTGCCTGTGCTTGTGACATCACAGCAGCCTCAGTGGCTCCGAGGTCAGTTGCATGCTGATGGCTGCTGGCTGTGCTTGGCAGGTCACAGCAGCCTCAGTGCCTCCTATGCTACTGGCAGGCTCCTGCTTGCTGGCTGTGCTTCTGAGGTCACAGCAGCCTGAAAGCCTCCGAGGCCAGTGGCAGGCTCATGGCTGCTGGCTGTGCTTGTGAGGTCACAGCAGCCCCAGGGCATCATAGGTTAGTGGCAAGCGCACCTGCTGGGTGTCCTTGTGAGGTCACCGCAGCCTCAGTGCCTCCTAGGGCCAGTGGCAGGCTCATGCCTGCTGCCTGGGCTTGTGACGTCACAGCAGCCTCCATGTCTCCATGGTCAGTGGCTTAATCATGGCTGCTGGCTGTGCTTGTGAGGTCACCGCAACCTCAGTGTCTCCTACGCCAGTGGCAGGCTCCTGGCTGCTGGCTGTGCTTGTGAGGTCACAGCAGCCTCAGTGCCTCCGAGGCCAGTGGCAGGCTCATGGCTGCTGGCTGTGCTTGTGAGGTCACAGCAGCCTCAGTGCCTCTGAGGCCAGTGGCAGGCTCATGGCTGCTGGCTGTGCTTGTGAGGTCACAGCAGCCTGAATGCCTCCTAGGCCACTGGCAAGATCATGCCAGCTGGCTGTGCTTGTGAGGTTACAGCAGGCTCAGTGCATCATACGTTAGTGGCAAGCACCCCTGCTGGCTGTGCTTGTGAGGTCACAGCAGCCTCAGTGCCTCCTAGGCCAGTGGCAGGCTCATGGTTGCTGCCTTTGGTTGTGAGGCCAGAGCAGCCTCTGTGGCTCGGATGCCAGTGACAGGCTCCTGGCTGTTGGCTGTGCTTGTGAGGCCACAGCAGCCTCAGTGCCTCCTAGATAACTCTACAGCGCCCCCTGCTGCCTCTGCTTATGAGGTCACGGCTGCTTGAATGCCACCTAGGCCAGTGGCAGGTTCCTGATTGCTGGCTGTGCTTGGGAGGTCACAGGAGCCTCATTGCCTCCTAGTCCAGTGGCAGGCTCATGGCTGCTGGCTGTGCTTGTGAGGTCACAGCAGGCTCAGTGCCTCCCAGGCCGGTGGCAGCTTCAGGGCTGCTGGCTGTGCTTGTGAGGTCACAGCAGCCTCAGTGCCTCATAGGTTAGTGGCAACGCGCCTGCTGGCTGTGCTTGTAAGGTCACGGCAGCCTCAGTGCTTGCTAGGCCAGTGGCAGGCTCATGGCTGCTGGCTGTGCTTGTCAGGTCACAGCAGCCTCAGTGCGTCCTGGGTAGCTCTGCAGCGCCCCCTGCTGGCTGTGCTTGGGAGGTCACAGCAGCCTCAGTGCTCGCTAGGCTATTGGCAGGCTCCTGACTGCTGTCTGTGCTTGTGAGGTCACAGCAGCCTCAGTGCCTCCTAGGCCAGTGGCAGGCTCATGGCTGCTGGCTGTGCTTGTGAGGTCACAGTAGCCTCAGTGCCTCCTGGGTAACTCTGCAGCGCCCCCTGCTGGCTGTGCTTGGGAGATCACAGCAGCCTCAGTGCTAGCTAGGCTAGTGGCAGGCTCCTGGCTGCTGTCTGTGCTTGTGAGGTCACAGAAAATTAAGTGCCTCCCAGGTCAGTGGCATGCTCATTGGTGCTGGCTGTCGTTGGGAGGTCACAGCAGCCTCCGTGCCTCTGAGACCAGTGGCAGGCTCATGGCTGCTGGCTGTGCTTTTTAGGTCACAGCAGCCGTCGTGCCTCCTAGGCCAGTGGCAGGCTCCTGGTTGCTGGCTGTGCTTGTGAGGTCACCGCAGCCTCAGTGCCTCATAGGTTAGTGGCAGTCGCCCCACCTAGCTGTGCTTGTGAGCTCACAGCAGCCTCTGTGCCTCCTAGGCCAGTGGCAGGCTCCTGGCTGCTGGCTGTGCTTGTGAGTTCACAGCAGCCTTCAGTGCCTCATAGGTTAGTGTCCAGCGCCCCCTGCTGGCTGTCCTTTTGAGGTCACAGCAGCCTGAGTGCCTCCTAGGTAACTCTACAGCGCCCCCTGCTGTCTGTGCTGGGGAGGTGATAGCAGCCTGAGTGCCTCCCAGGCCCGTGGCAGGGTCATGTCTGCTAGCTGTGCTTGGGTGGTCACAGCAGCCTGGGTGCCTCCTAGGCCGGTGTCAGACTCATGGCTGCTGGCTGTGGTTGGGAGGTCCCGGCAACATCATTGCCTCCTAGGCCAGTGGCAGGCTCCTGGCTGCTGGCTGTGCTTGTGAGGTCACAGCAGCCTAAGTACCTCCTTCGTTACTCTACAGCTCCCACTGCTGCCTCTGCTTGTGAGGTCACAGCAGCCTCATTGCCGCCTAGGCCAGTGGCAGGCTCATGGCTGCTGGCTGTGCTTGGGATTTCACAGCAGCCTCCGTTCCTCCTAGGCCAGTGGCAGGCGCCTGGCTGCTGGCTGTGCTTGTGAGGTCACAGCAGCCTCAGTGCCTCTTTTGCCAGGGGCAGGCTCCTGGCTGCTGACTGTGCTTGTGAGATCACAGCAGGCTCAGTGCCTCCTAGGCCAGTGGCATGCTCATGCCTGCTGGTTGTGCCTGGGAGGTCACAGCAGCCTCCGTACCTCCTTCGTTAGTCTAGAGCTCCCACTGCTGCCTCTGCTTGTGAGGTCACAGCTGCTTTAATGCCACCTAGGCCAGTGGCAGGTTCACGGCTGCTGGCTGTGCTTGTGAGGTCACAGCAGCCTGAATGCCTCGGAGGCCAGTGGCAGGCTCATGGCTACTGGCTGTGCTTGTGTGGTCACAGCAGCCTCAGTGCCTCCTGGGTAATTCTGCAGCGGCCCTGGCCGGCTGTGCTTGTGAGGTCAGAGCAGCCTCAGTGCCTCCTAGGTCAGTGGCAGGTTCACGGCTGCTGGCTGTGCTTGGGTGGTCACAGCAGCCTCAGTGCCTCCTGGGCCAGTGGCAGGCTCGTGGCTGCTGCCTGTGCTTGGAAGGTTACAGCAGCCTGAATGCCTCCTAGGCCAGTGACAGACTCATGGCTGCTGGCTGTGGTTGGGAGGTCACAGGAGCCTGAGTGCCTCCTAGGCCAGTGGCAGGCTCCTGGATGCTGGCTGTGCTTGTGAGGTCACAGCAGCCTCAGTGCCTCCTAGGCCAGTGGCTCATTCATGGCTGCTGCCTGTGCTTGTGAGGTCACAGCAGCTCCAGGGCATCATAGGTTAGTGGCAAGCAAACCTGCTGGCTGTCCTTGTGAGGTCACCACAGCCTCAGTGCCTCCGAGGGCAGTGGCAGGCTCATGGCTGCTGGCTGTGCTTTTGAGATCACAGCAGCCTCCATGCCTTCTAGGTCAGTGGCTCATTCATGGCTGGGGGTTGTGCTTGTGAGGTCACAGCAGCCTTAGTGCCTTCTATGCCAGTGGCAGGCTCAAGGCTGCTGGATGTGCTTCTGAGGTCACCGTAGCCTCAGTGCCTCCTGGGCCAGTGGCAGGCTCCTGGCTGCTGGCTGTGCTTGTGAGGTCACAGCAGCCTAAGTGTCTCCTCAGCTGCACGATAGATCATACCTGCTGGCTGTGCTTTGGAGGTCACAGCAGCTTCAGTGCGTCCTAGGCCAGTGGCAGGCTCCTGGCTGCTGGCTGTGCTTGTGAGGTCACAGCAGCCTGAATGCCTCTTTTGCCAGGGGCAGGCTCCTGGCTGCTGGCTGTGCTTGTGAGGTCACAGCAGCCTAAGTGTCTCCTCAGCTGCACGATAGATCATACCTGCTGGCTGTGCTTTGGAGGTCACAGCAGCTTCAGTGCGTCCTAGGCCAGTGGCAGGCTCCTGGCTGCTGGCTGTGCTTGTGAGGTCACAGCAGCCTGAATGCCTCATAGCTTAGTGTTTACCGCCCCCTGCTGGATGTGCTTGTGAGCTCACTGCAACCTCAGTGCCTCCCAGGCCAGTGGCAGGCTCATGACTGCTGGCTGTGCTTGGGAGGTCACAGCAGCCTCAGTGCCTCTGAGGCCAGTGGCAGGCTCATGGCTGCTGGCTGTGCTTGTGTGGTCACAGCAGCCTCAGTGCCTCCTGGGTAATTCTGCAGCGGCCCTGGCCGGCTGTGCTTGTGAGGTCACAGCAGCCTGAACGCCTCCTAGGCCAGTGGCAGACTCATGGCTGCTGGCTGTGATTGTGAGGTCACCACAGCCTCAGTGCCTCCGAGGCCAGTGGCAGGCTCATGGCTGCTGGCTGTGCTTTTGAGATCACAGCAGCCTCCATGCCTTCTAGGTCAGTGGCTCATTCATGGCTGGGGGCTGTGCTTGTGAGGTCACAGCAGCCTCAGTGCCTCCTGGGCCAGTGGCAGGCTCCTGGCTGCTGGCTGTGCTTGTGAGGTCACAGCAGCCTAAGTGTCTCCTCAGCTGCACGAGAGATCATACCTGCTGGCTGTGCTTTGGAGGTCACAGCAGCTTCAGTGCCTTCTAGGCCAGTGGCAGGCTCCTGGCTGCTGGCTGTGCTTGTGAGGTCACAGCAGCCTGAATGCCTCTTTTGCCAGGGGCAGGCTCCTGGCTGCTGCCTGCGCTTGGCAGGTCACAGCAGCCTGAGTGCCTCCTGGGCCAGTGGCACGCTCCTGGTAGCTCTCTGTGCTTGGGAGTTCACAGCAGCGTCAGTGCCTCATTGGTCAGTGGCAATCGCCCCACCTGGCTGTCCTTGTGAGATCACAGCAGCCTCAGTGCCTCCTAGGCCAGTGGCAGGCTCATGGCTGCTGGCTGTGCTTGCGAGGTCACAGCAGCCTCAGTGCCTCTGAGGCCAGTGGCAGGTTCATGGCTGCTGGCTGTGCTTGGGAGGTCACAGCAGCCTGGGTGCCTTCTGGGTAACTCTGCAGCGCCCCCTGCTGGCTGTGCTTGTGGGGTCTCAGCAGCCTCAGTGCCTCCTAGGCCAGTGGCAGGCTCATGGCTGCTGGCTGTGCTTGGGAGGTCACAGCAGCCTCAGTGCCTCCTAGACAATGGAAGGTCATGGCTGCTGCCTGTGCTTTTGAGATCACAGCAGCCTCAGTGGCTCCGAGGTCAGTTGCATGCTGATGGCTGCTGGCTGTGCTTGCGAGGTCACAGCAGCCTCAGTGCCTCTGAGGCCAGTGGCAGGTTCATGGCTGCTGGCTGTGCTTGGGAGGTCACAGCAGCCTGGGTGCCTTCTGGGTAACTCTACAGCGCCCCCTGCTGTCTGTGCTTGGGAGGTGATAGCAGCCTGAGTGCCTCCCAGGCCCGTGGCAGGCTCATGTCTGCTAGCTGTGCTTGGGTGGTCACAGCAGCCTGGGTGCCTCCTAGGCCAGTGTCAGACTCATGGCTGCTGGCTGTGGTTGGGAGGTCCCAGCAACATCATTGCCTCCTAGGCCAGTGGCAGGCTCCTGGCTGCTTCCTGTGCTTGTGAGGTCACAACAGCCTCAGTGCCTCCGAGGTCGGTTGCATGGTCATGGCTCCTGGCTGTGCTTGGGAGGTCACAGCAGCCTCAGTGCCTCCTAGTCCAGTGGCAGGCTCATGGCTGCTGGCTGTGCTTGTGAGGTCACAGCAGGCTCAGTGCCTCCCAGGCCGGTGGCAGCTTCATGGCTGCTGGCTGTGCTTGTGAGGTCACAGCAGCCTCAGTGCCTCTATTGCCAGTGGCTGGTTCCTGGCTGCTGCCTGGGCTTGTGAGGTCACAGCAGCCTCAGTGCCTCATAGGTTAGTGGCAAGCACGCCTGCTGGCTGTGCTTGTAAGGTCACGGCAGCCTCAGTGCTTGCTAGGCCAATGGCAGGCTCACGACTGCTGGCTGTGCTTGGGAGGTCACAGCAGCCTCAGTGCTCGCTAGGCTATTGGCAGGCTCCTGGCTGCTGTCTGTGCTTCGGAGGTCACAGCAGACTCAGTGCCTCCTAGGTCAGTGGCCGGCTCATGCCTGCTGGTTGTGCCTGGGAGGTCACAGCAGCCTCAGTACCTCCTTCGTTAGTCTAGAGCTCCCACTGCTGCCTCTGCTTGTGAGGTCACAGCTGCTTTAATGCCACCTAGGCCAGTGGCAGGTTCACGGCTGCTGGCTGTGCTTGTGAGGTCACAGCAGCCTCAGTGCCTCTTTTGCCAGGGGCAGGCTCCTGGCTGCTGGCTGTGCTTGTGAGGTCACCGCAGCCTCAGTGCCTCCGAGGTCAGTGGCAGGCTCATGGCTGCAGGCTGTGCTTGTGTGGTCACAGCAGCCTCAGTGCCTCCTGGGTAATTCTGTAGCGGCCCTGGACAGCTGTGCTTGTGAGGTCACAGCAGCCTGAATGCCTCCTAGGCCGGTGGCAGACTCCTGGCTGCTGGCTGTGCTTGTGAGGTCACAGCAGCCTAAGTACCTCCTTCGTTACTCTACAGCTCCCACTGCTGCCTCTGCTTGTGAGGTCACAGCAGCCTCATTGCCGCTTAGGCCAGTGGCAGGCTCATGGCTGCTGGCTGTGCTTGGGATTTCACAGCAGCCTCAGTTCCTCCTAGGCCAGTGGCAGGCGCCTGGCTGCTGGCTGTGCTTGTGAGGTCACAGCAGCCTCAGTGCCTCTTTTGCCAGGGGCAGGCTCCTGGCTGCTGGCTGTGTTTGTGAGATCACAGCAGGCTCAGTGCCTCTTTTGCCAGGGGCAGGCTCCTGGCTGCTGGCTGTGCTTGTGAGATCACAGCAGGCTCAGTGCCTCCTAGGCCAGTGGCATGCTCATGCCTGCTGGTTGTGCCTGGGAGGTCACAGCAGCCTCAGTACCTCCTTCGTTAGTCTAGAGCTCCCACTGCTGCCTCTGCTTGTGAGGTCACAGCTGCTTTAATGCCACCTAGGCCAGTGGCAGGTTCACGGCTGCTGGCTGTGCTTGTGAGGTCACAGCAGCCTCAGTGCCTCTTTTGCCAGTGGCAGGCTCCTGGCTGCTGGCTGTGCTTGTGAGGTCACCGCAGCCTCAGTGCCTCCGAGGTCAGTGGCAGGCTCGTGGCTGCTGGCTGTGCTTGGGAGGTCACAGCAGACTCTCTGATTCCTACGTTAGTCTACACTGCCCACTGCTGCCTGTGCTTCTGAGGTCACAGCAACATCATAGCCTCCTAGGTCAGGGGCAGGCTCCTGGCTGCTTCCTGTGCCTGTGAGGTCACAGCAGCCTCAGTGCCTCTGAGGCCCGTGGCAGGCTCATCGCTGCTGGCTGTGCTTGTGAGGTCATAGCAGCCTCAGGGCCTCAAAGGCCAGTGGCAGGCTCCTGGTTGCTGGCAGTGTTTGGGAGGTCACAGCAGCCTCAGTGCCTCTAAGGCCAGTGGTAGCCTCATGGCTGCTGGCTGTGCTTGTGAGGTCACAGCAGCCTGAACGCCTCATAGCTTAGTGTTTACCGCCCCCTGCTGGATGTGCTTGTGAGATCACTGCAGCCTCAGTGCCTCCCAGGCCAGTGGCAGGCTCATGACTGCTGGCTGTGCTTGGGAGGTCACAGCAGCCTCAGTGCCTCCTGGGTAATTCTGCAGCGGCCCTGGCCGGCTGTGCTTGTGAGGTCACAGCAGCCTGAATGCCTCCTAGGCCAGTGGCAGACTCATGGCTGCTGGCTGTGCTTGTGAGGTCACAGCTGCCTCAGTGCATCTGAGGCCAGTGGCAGGTTCACGGCTGCTGGTTGTGCTTGGGTGGTCACAGCAGCCTCAGTGCCTCCTAGGCCAGTGGCAGGCTCGTGGCTGCTGCCTGTGCTTCTGAGGTTACAGCAGCCTGAATGCCTCCTAGGCCAGTGACAGACTCCTGGCTGCTGGCTGTGCTTGGGAGGTCACAGCAGCCTCAGTGCCTCATAGGTTAGTGGCAAGCACGCCTGCTGGCTGTGCTTGTAAGGTCACGGCAGCCTCAGTGCTTGCTAGGCCAATGGCAGGCTCACGACTGCTGGCTGTGCTTGGGAGGTCACAGCAGCCTCAGTGCTCGCTAGGCTATTGGCAGGCTCCTGGCTGCTGTCTGTGCTTGGGAGGTCACAGCAGACTCAGTGCCTCCTAGGCCAGTGGCCGGCTCATGCCTGCTGATTGTGCCTGGGAGGTCACAGCAGCCTCAGTACCTCCTTCGTTAGTCTAGAGCTCCCACTGCTGCCTCTGCTTGTGAGGTCACAGCTGCTTTAATGCCACCTAGGCCAGTGGCAGGTTCACGGCTGCTGGCTGTGCTTGTGAGGTCACAGCAGCCTCAGTGCCTCTTTTGCCAGGGGCAGGCTCCTGGCTGCTGGCTGTGCTTGTGAGGTCACCGCAGCCTCAGTGCCTCCGAGGTCAGTGGCAGGCTCATGGCTGCAGGCTGTGCTTGGGAGGTCACAGCAGACTCTCTGATTCCTACGTTAGTCTACACTGCCCACTGCTGCCTGTGCTTCTGAGGTCACAGCAACATCATAGCCTCCTAGGTCAGGGGCAGGCTCCTGGCTGCTTCCTGTGCTTGTGAGGTCACAGCAGCCTCAGTGCCTCTGAGGCCCGTGGCAGGCTCATCGCTGCTGGCTGTGCTTGTGAGGTCATAGCAGCCTCAGGGCCTCAAAGGCCAATGGCAGGCTCCTGGCTGCTGGCAGTGTTTGGGAGGTCACAGCAGCCTCAGTGCCTCTAAGGCCAGTGGTAGACTCATGGCTGCTGGCTGTGCTTGTGAGGTCACAGCATCCTGAATGCCTCATAGCTTAGTGTTTACCGCCCCCTGCTGTATGTGCTTGTGAGATCACTGCAGCCTCAGTGCCTCCCAGGCCAGTGGCAGGCTCATGACTGCTGGCTGTGCTTGGGAGGTCACAGCAGCCCCAGTGCCTCTGAGGCCAGTGGCAGGCTCATGGCTGCAGGCTGTGCTTGTGTGGTCACAGCAGCCTCAGTTCCTCCTGGGTAATTCTGCAGCGGCCCTGGCCGGCTGTGCTTGTGAGGTCACAGCAGCCTGAATGCCTCCTAGGCCGGTGGCAGGCTCCTGGCTGCTGGCTGTGCTTGTGAGGTCACAGCAGCCTAAGTACCTCCTTCGTTACTCTACAGCTCCCACTGCTGCCTCTGCTTATGAGGTCACAGCAACCTCATTGCCGCCTAGGCCAGTGGCAGGCTCCTGGCTGCTGGCTGTGCTTGTGAGGTCACCGCAGCCTCAGTGCCTCCGAGGTCAGTGGCAGGCTCATGGCTGCTGGCTGTGCTTGGGAGGTCACAGCAGACTCTCTGATTCCTACGTTAGTCTACACTGCCCACTGCTGCCTGTGCTTCTGAGGTCACAGCAACATCACTGCCTCCTAGGTCAGGGGCAGGCTCCTGGCTGCCTCCTGTGCTTGTGAGGTCACAGCAGCCTCAGTGCCTCTGAGGCCCGTGGCAGGCTCATCGCTGCTGGCTGTGCTTGTGAGGTCATAGCAGCCTCAGGGCCTCAAAGGCCAGTGGCAGGCTCCTGGCTGCTGGCAGTGTTTGGGAGGTCACAGCAGCCTCAGTGCCTCTAAGGCCAGTGGTAGACTCATGGCTGCTGGCTGTGCTTGTGAGGTCACAGCAGCCTGAATGCCTCATAGCTTAGTGTTTAGCGCCCCCTGCTGGATGTGTTTGTGAGATCACTGCAGCCTCAGTGCCTCCCAGGCCAGTGGCAGGCTCATGACTGCTGGCTGTGCTTGTGAGGTCACAGCAGCCTCAGTGCCTCCTGGGTAATTCTGCAGCGGCCCTGGCCGGCTGTGCTTGTGAGGTCACAGCAGCCTGAATGCCTCCTAGGCCAGTGGCAGACTCATGGCTGCTGGTTGTGCTTGTGAGGTCACAGCTGCCTCAGTGCATCTGAGGCCAGTGGCAGGTTCACGGCTGCTGGTTGTGCTTGGGTGGTCACAGCAGCCTCAGTGCCTCCTAGGCCAGTGGCAGGCTCGTGGCTGCTGCCTGTGCTTCTGAGGTTACAGCAGCCTGAATGCCTCCTAGGCCAGTGACAGACTCCTGGCTGCTGGCTGTGGTTGGGAGGTCACAGGAGCCTGAGTGCCTCCTAGGCCAGAGGCAGGTCCTGGATACTGGCTGTGCTTGTGAGGTCACAGCAGCCTCAGTGCCTCCTAGGCCAGTGGCTCATTCATGGCTGCTGCCTGTGCTTGGAAGGTTACAGCAGCCTGAATGCCTCCTAGGCCAGTGACAGACTCATGGCTGCTGGCTGTCCTTGTGAGGTCACCGCAGCCTCAGTGTCTCCGAGGCCAGTGGCAGGCTCCTGGCTGCTGGCTGTGCTTGTGAGGTCACAGCAGCCTCAGTGCCTCCTAGGCCAGTGACAGGCTCATGGCTGCTGGCTGGGCTTGTGAGGTCACAGCAGCCTCAGTGCCTCTGAGGCCAGTGGCAGGCTCCTGGCTGCTGGCAGTGCTTGGGAGGTCACAGCAGCCTCAGTGCCTCCTAGGCCAGTGGCAGGCTCCTGCTTGCTGGCTGTGCTTGTGAGCTCAGAACAGCCTGAATGCCTCCTAGGCCAGTGGCAGGCTCATGGCTGCTGGCTGTGCTTGTGAGGTTGCAGCAGCCCCAGGGCATCATAGGTTAGTGGCAAGCGCACCTGCTGGCTGTCCTTGTGAGGTCACAGCAGCCTCAGTGCCTCCTAGGCCAGTGGCAGGCTCATGAATGCTGCCTGGGCTTGTGACGTCACAGCAGCCTCCATGTCTCCATGGTCAGTGGCTTAATCATGGCTGCTGGCTGTGCTTGTGAGGTCACCGCAACCTCAGTGTCTCCTAGGCCAGTGGCAGGCTCCTAGCTGCTGGCTGTGCTTGTGAGGTCACAGCAGCCTCCGTGACTCCTCGGCTGGAGGAAAGTTCATACCTCCTGGCTGTGCTTGGGAGGGCACAGCAGCCTCAGTGCCTCCCAGGCCAGTGGCAGGCTCATGGCTGCTGCCTGTGCTTGTGAGGTCACAGGAGCCTGAGTGCCTCCGAGGCCAGTGGCACGCTCATGGCTGCTGGCTGTGCTTGTGAGGTCACAGCAGCCTCAGTGCCTCTGAGGCCAGTGGCAGGCTCATGGCTGCTGGCTGTGCTTGTGAGGTCACAGCAGCCTCAGTGCCTCCTAGGCCACTGGCAAGATCATGCCAGCTGGCTGTGCTTGTGAGGTTACAGCAGGCTCAGTGCATCATACGTTAGTGGCAAGCACCCCTGCTGGCTGTGCTTGTGAGGTCACAGCAGCCTCAGTGCCTCCTAGGCCAGTGGCAGGCTCATGGTTGCTGCCTTTGGTTGTGAGGCCAGAGCAGCCTCTGTGGCTCGGATGCCAGTGACAGGCTCCTGGCTGGTGGCTGTGCTTGTGAGGTCACAGCAGCCTGAGATCGTCTGCGGCCAGTGGCAGGCTCCTGGCTGCTGGCTGTGCCTGTGAGGTCACAGCAGACTCAGTGCCTCCTAGATAACTCTACAGCGCCCCCTGCTGCCTCTGCTTGTGAGGTCACAGCTGCTTGAATGCCACCTAGGCCAGTGGCAGGTTCCTGGTTGCTGGCTGTGCTTGGGAGGTCACAGGAGCCTCATTGCCTCCTAGTCCAGTGACAGGCTCCAGGCTGCTGGCTGTGCTTGTGAGGTCACAGCAGGCTCAGTGCCTGCGAGGCCGGTGGTAGCTTCAGGGCTGCTGGCTGTGCTTGTGAGGTCGCAGCAGCCCCGGGGTATCATAGGTTAGTGTCAAGCGCACCTGCTGGCTGTCCTTGTGAGGTCACCGCAGCCTCAGTGCCTCCTAGGCCAGTGGCAGGCTCATGCCTGCTGCCTGGGCTTGTGACGTCACAGCAGCCTCCATGTCTCCATGGTCAGTGGCTTAATCATGGCTGCTGGCTGTGCTTGTGAGGTCACCGCAACATCAGTGTCCCCTAGGCCAGTGGCAGGCTGCTGGCTGCTGGCTGTGCTTGTGAGGTCAAAAAAAACTCAGTGCCTGCGAGGCCGGTGGCAGCTTCAGGGCTGCTGGCTGTGCTTGTGAGGTCACAGCAGCCTCAGTGCCTCATAGGTTAGTGGCAACGCGCCTGCTGGCTGTGCTTGTAAGGTCACGGCAGCCTCAGTGCTTGCTAGGCCAGTGGCAGGCTCATGGCTGCTGGCTGTGCTTGTGAGGTCACAGCAGCCTCAGTGCGTCCTGGGTATCTGTGCAGCGCCCCCTGCTGGCTGAGCTTGTGAGGTCACAGCAGCCTCAGTGCTCGCAAGGCTAGTGGCAGGCTCCTGGCTGCTGTCTGTGCTTGGGAGGTCACAGCAGCCTCAGTGTCTCCTATGCCAGTGGCAGGCTCATGGCTGCTGGCTGTGCTTGTGAGGTCACAGAAAACTCAGTGCCTCCGAGGCCAGTGGCAGGCTCCTGGCAGCTGGCTGTGCTTGTGAGGTCACAGCAGCCTCAGTGCCTCATAGGTTAGTGGCAAGCACGCCTGCTGGCTGTGCTTGTAAGGTCACGGCAGCCTCAGTGCTTGCTAGGCCAATGGCAGGCTCACGGCTGCTGGCTGTGCTTGTGAGGTCACAGCAGCCTCAGTGCCTCCTGGTTAACTCTACAGCGCCCCCTGCTGGCTGTGCTTGGGAGGTCACAGCAGCCTCAGTGCTCGCTAGGCTATTGGCAGGCTCCTGGCTGCTGTCTGTGCTTGGGAGGTCACAGCAGACTCAGTGCCTCCTAGGCCAGTGGCAGGCTCATGGCTGCTGGCTGTGCTTGTGAGGTCACAGCAGCCTCAGTGCCTTCTGGGTATTTCTGCAGCGCCCTCTGCTGGCTGTGCTTGTGAGGTCACCGCAGCCTCAGTGCCTCCTAGTCCAGTGGCAGGCTCCTGGCTGCTTCCTGTGCTTGGGAGGTCACAGCAGCCTCAGTACCTCCTAGGCCACTGGCAAGCTCCTGCCTCCTCGCTCTGCTTTTCAGGTCACAGCAGCCTCAGTGCCTCATAGGTTAGTGGCAAGCACCCCTTCTGGCTGTGCTTGTGTGGTCACAGCAGCCTCAGTGCCTCCTAGGCCAGTGGCAGGCTCCTGGCTGCTGCCTGGGCTTGTGAGGTCACAGCAGCCTCAGTGCCTTCGAGTCTAGTGGCGTGCTCATGGCTGCTGGCTGTGCTTGTTAGGTCACAGCAGCCTCAGTGCCTCTTTTGCCAGGGGCAGGCTCCTGGCTGCTGGCTGTGCTTGTGAGGTCACAGCAGCCTGAGTGCCTCCGAGGCCAGGGTGAGGCTCCTGGCTGCTGGCTGTGCTTGGGAGGTCACGGCAGCCTCAGTGCTTGCTAGGCCAGTGGCAGGCTCATGGCTGCTGGCTGTGCTTGTGAGGTCACAGCAGCCTCAGTGCGTCCTGGGTATCTGTGCAGCGCCCCCTGCTGGCTGTGCTTGTGAGGTCACAGCAGCCTCAGTGCTCGCAAGGCTAGTGGTAGGCTCCTGACTGCTGTCTGTGCTTGGGAGGTCACAGCAGCCTCAGTGTCTCCTATGCCAGTGGCAGGCTCATGGCTGCTGGCTGTGCTTGTGAGGTCACAGAAAACTCAGTGCCTCCGAGGCCAGTGGCAGGCTCCTGGCAGCTGGCTGTGCTTGTGAGGTCACAGCAGCCTGAATGCCTCATAGGTAACTCTACAGCGCCTCCTGCTGGCTGTGCTTGGGCGGTCACAGCAGCCTCAGTGCCTCCTAGGTAACTCTACAGCGCCCCCTGCTTGCTGTGCTTGTGAGGTCACAGCAGCCTCAGTGCCTCTGAGGGCAGTGGCAGGTTCATGGCTGCTGGCTGTGCTTGTGAGGTCACAGCAGCCTCAGTGCCTCTTTTGCCAGGGGCAGGCTCCTGGCTGCTGCCTGTGCTTGGGAGGTCACAGCAGCCTCAGTGACTCCTATGTTAGTCTACAGCGCCCACTGCTGCCTGTGCTTGTGAGGTCACAGCAGCATCAGTGCCTCCGAGGTCAGTTGCATGCTCATGGCTGCTGGCTGTGCTTCGGAGGTCACAGCAGTCTCAGTGCCTCCTAAGCCTGGGGCAGCCTCATGGCTGCTGGCTGTGCTTGTCAGGTCACAGCAGCCTGAGTGCCTCATAGGTTAGTGGCAAGCCCCCCACCTGGCTGTCCTTGTGAGGTCACAGGAGCCTGCGTGCCTCCTAGGGTCAGTGGCAGACTCATGGTAGCTGCCTTTGGTTGTGAGGTCACAGCAGCCTCTGTGCCTCGGAGGCCAGTGACAGGCTCCTGGCTGCCGGCTGTGTTTGTGAGGTCACAACAGCCTCAGTGCCTCATAGGCAAGTGTCTAGCGCCCCCTGCTGGCTGTGCTTGTGAGGTCACAGCAGCCTCAGTGCCTCCTAGGTAACTCTACAGCGCCCCCTGCTTGCTGTGCTTGTGAGGTCACAGCAGCCTCAGTGCCTCTGAGGGCAGTGGCAGGCTCCTGGCTGCTGGCTGTGCTTGGGAGGTCAGAGCAGCCTCAGTGCCTCCTAGGCCAGTGGCCGACTCATGGCAACCGGCTGTGCTTGTGCAGTCACAGCAAACTCAGTGCCTCCTGGGTAACCCTGCAGCGCCCCTGGCTGCTGGCTGTGCTTGTGAAGCCACAGCAGCCTGAATGCCTCCTAGGCCAGTGACAGACTCATGGCTGTTGGCTGTGCTTGTGAGGTCACAGCAGCCTTAGTGCCTCTAAGGCCAGTGGCAGGCTCATGGCTGCTGGCTGTGCTTGTGAGGTCACAGCAGCCTCAGCGCCTCTAAGGCCAGTGGCAGGCTCATGGCTGCTGTCTGTGCTTGTGGGGTCACAGCACCCTCAGTGCCTCACAGGCCAGTATCAGGCTCATGGCTGCTGGCTGTGCTTGTGAGGTGTCAGCAACCTCAGTGCCTCCGAGGCCAGTGGCAGGCTCCTGGCTCCTGGCTGAGCTTGTGAGGTCGCAGCAGCCTAAGTGCCTTCGAGTTCAGTCGCATGCTCATGCCTGCTGGCTGTGCTTGTGAGGTCACAGCAGCCTCAGTTCCTCCTCGGCTGGAGGAAAGTTCATACCTGCTGGCTGTGCTTGGGAGGTCACAGCAGCCTCAGTGCCTCCCAGGCCAGTTGCAGGCTCCTGGCTGCTGGCTGTGCTTGTGAGGTCACAGCAGCCTCAGTGCCTCCGAGGCCAGTGGCAGGCTCCTGGCTGCTGGCTGTGGTTGTGAGGTCATAGCAGCCTCAGTGCCTCATACCTTAGTGTTTAGCGCCCCCTGCTGGTTGTGCTTGTGAGATAACAGCAGCCTCAGTGCCTCTGAGGCCAGGGGCAGGCTCCTGACTGCTGGCTGTGCTTGTGAGGTCACAGCAGCTTGAATGCCTCCTAGACCAATTGCAGACTCATGGCTGTTGGCTGTGCTTGTGAGGTCACAGCAGCCTCAGTGCCTCTTTTGCCAGGGGCAGGCTCCTGGTTGCTGGCTGTGCTTGTGAGGTCACAGCAGACTCAGTGCCTCCGAGGTCAGTGGCATGCTCATGGCTGCTGGCTGTGTTTGGGAGGTCACAGCAGCCTCAGTGCCTCTGAGGCCAGTGGCAGGCTCATGGCTGCAGCCTGTGCTTGTGAGGTCACAGCAGCCTCAGTGCCTCATAGCTTAGTGTTTAGCGCCCCCTGCTGGCTGTGCTTGTGAGATAACAGCAGCCTCAGTGCCTCCTAGGCCAGTGGCAGGCTCATGGCTGCTGGCTGTGCTTGTGAGGTCACAGCAGCCGGAATGCCTCCTAGGCCAGTTGCAGACTCATGGCTGTTGGCTGTGCTTCTGAGGTCACAACAGCCTCAGTGCCTCCCAGGCCAGTGGCAGGCTCCTGGCTGCTGGCTGTGCTTGTGAGGTCACAGCAGCCTCAGTGCCTCTAAGGCCAGTGGCAGGCTCCTGGCTGCTGGCTGTGCTTGTCAGGTCACAGCAGCCTCAGTGCCTCATAGGTTAGTGGCAATCGCCCCACCTGGCTGTGCTTGTGAGGTCACAGGAGCCTCAGTGCCTCCTAGGCCAGTGGCAGGCTCATGCCTGCTGGCTGTGCTTGGGAGGTCACAGCAGCCTCAGTGCCTCCTAGGGCAGTTGCAGGCGCATGGCTGCTGGCTGTACTTTTGAGGTGTCAGCAACCTCAGTGCCTCCGAGGCCAGTTGCATGCTCATGGCTGCTGGCTGTGCTTGTGAGGTCACAGCAGCCTCAGTGCCTCCTCGGCTGGAGGAAAGTTCATACCTGCTGGCTGTGCTTTGGAGGTCACAGCAGCCTCAGTGCCTCCGAGGTCAGTGGCCAGCAAATGGCGGCTGGCTGTGCTTGTGAGGTGTCAGCAATCTCCGTGCCTCCCAGACCAGTAGAAGGCTCCTGGCTCCTGGCTGTGCTTGTGAGGTCACAGCAGCCTCAGTGCCTCCTGCGTCGCTTGCCTGCTCATGGCTGCTGGCTGTACTTGGGAGGTCCCAGCAGCCTGAATGCCTAGTAGGCCAGTGGCTCGTTCATGGCTGCTGGCTGTGCTTTTGAGGTCCCAGCAGCCGCAGGGCATCATAGGTTAGTGGCAAGCGAACCTGCTGGCTGTCCTTCTGAGGTCACCGCAGCCTCAATGCCTCCTAGGCCAGTGGCAGGCTCCCTGCGGCTGGCTGTGCTTGTGAGGTCACAGAAAACTCAGTGCCTCCGAGGCCAGTGGCAGGCTCCTGGCAGCTGGCTGTGCTTGTGAGGTCATAGCAGCCTCAGTGCCTCTGAGGCCAGTGCCAGGCTCAAGGCTGTTGGACGTGCTTGTGAGGTCACAGCAGTCTCAGTGCCTCCAAGGGCAGTTTCATGCTCATGGCTGCTGGCTGTGCTTGGGAGGTCACGGCAGCCTCAGTGCCTCCTAGGGCGGTGGCAGGCTCCTGGGTGCTGGCTGTGCTTGCGAGGTCACAGCTGCGTCAGTGCCTCTGAGGCCAGTGGCAGATTCACGGCTCCTGGCTGTCCTTGTGAGGACACAGCAGCCTCAGTGCCTCCGAGGTCAGTGGCATGCTCATGGCTGCTGGTTGTGTTTGGGCGGTCACAGGAGCCTGAGTGCCTCCTACGCCAGTGGCAGGCACATGGCTGCTGGCTGTGCTTGGGGGGTCACAGCAGCCTCATTGCCGCCTAGACCAGTGGCAGGCTCATGGCTGCTGGCTGTGCTTGTGAGGGCACAGCAGCCTCAGTGCCTCCTAGGCCAGTGGCAGGCGCCTGGCTACTGGCTGTTCTTCTGAGATCATAGCAGCCTCGGTGCCTTCTAGGTGAGCATCCAGCGCCCCCTACTGGCTGTGGTTGTGAGGTCTCAGCAACCTCGATGACTCCGAGGCCAGTGGCAGGCTCCTGGCTGCTGGCTGTGCTTGTGAGGTCACAGCAGCCTCAGTGACTCCCAGGCCAGTGGCAGGCTCCTGGCTGCTGGCTGTGCTTGTGAGGTCAGAGCAAACTCAGTGCCTCCGAGGTCAGTGGCAGGCTCCTGGCTGGGGGCTGTGCTTGTGAGGTCTCAGCAGGCTGAGTGCTTCCTAGGCCAGTTTCATGCTAACGGCTGCTGGCTGTGCTTGTGAGGTCACAGCAGCCTCAGTGCCTCCTAGGGCGGTGGCAGGCTCCTGGGTGCTGGCTGTGCTTGTGAGGTCACAGCAGCCTGAATGCCTCCTAGGCCAGTGGCAGGCACATGGCTGCTGGCTGTGCTTGTGAGGTCACAGCTGCCTGAGTGCCTCTGAGGCCAGTGGCATGTTCAGGACTGCTGGCTGTGCTTGTGAGGTCACAGCAGCCTCAATGCCTCTTTTGCCAGGGGCAGGCTCCTGGCTCCCGGCTGTGCTTGTGAGGTCACAGCAGCCTCAGTGCCTCCAAGGCCAGTGGCAGGCTCATGGCTGCTGGTTGTGTTTGGGCGGTCACATCAGCCTGAGTGCTTGCTAGACCAGTGGCAGGCTCATGGCTGCTGGCTGTGCTTGCGGGGTCACAGCAGCCTCATTGCCGCCTAGGCCAGTGGCAGGCTCATGGCTGCTGGCTGTGCTTGTGAGGTCACAGCAGCCTGAGTGCCTCCTAGGCCAGTGGCAGGCACCTGGCTACTGGCTGTGCTTCTGAGATCAAAGCAGCCTTGGTGCATTCAAGGTGAGCATCCAGCGCCTCCTACTGGCTGTGCTTGTGAGGTCACAGCAGCTTCAGTACCTCCGAGGCCAGTGGCAGGCTCATGGCTGCTTGCTATGCTTGTGAGGTCACAGCAGCCTCAGTGCCTCCCAGGCAGTGGCATGCTCATGGCTGCTGGCTGTGCTTGTGAGGTCACAGCAGCCTCAGTGCCTCCTAGGGCGGTGGCAGGCTCCTGGCTGCTGTCTGTGCTTGTGAGGTCACAGCAGCCTCAGTGCCTCCTAGGCCAGTGGCAGGCTCCAGGCTGCTGGCTGTGCTTGTGATGTCAAAGTAGCCTGAATGCCTATGAGGGCAGTGGCAGGTTCACAGCTGCTGGCTGTGCTTGTGAGGTCACAGCAGCCTCAGTGCCTCTTTTGCCAGGGGCAGGCTCCTGGATGCTGGCTGTGCTTGTCAGATCACAGCAGCCTCAGTGCCTCCGAGGACAGTGGCATGCTCATGTCTGCTGGTTGTGCTTGTGAGGTCACCGCAACCTCAGTGCCTCATAGGCCAGTGGCAGGCTCATGGCTGCGGGCTGTGCTTGTGAGGTGACAGCAGCCTGAGTGCCGCCTAGGACAGTGGCAGGTTCCTGTCTGCTGGCTGTGCTTGTGAGATCACAGCAGCCTCAGTGCCGCCTAGGCCAGTGGCAGGCTCATGGCTGCGGGCTGTGTTTGGGGTTTCACAGCAGCCTCAGTGCCTCCTAGGCCAGTGGCAGGCTCCTGGCTGCTGGCTGTGCTTGTGAGGTCAAAGTAGCGTCAGTGAGTCCTAGGCCAGTGGCAGGCTCCTGGCTGCTGGCTGTGCTTGTGAGGTCACAGCAGACTCAGTACCTCTACTGCCAGGGGCAGGCTCCTCGCTACTGGCTGTGCTTGTGAGGTCACAGCAAATTCAGTGCCTCCCAGGCAGTGGCAGGCTCATGGCTGCTGGCTGTTCTTGGAGGGTCACAGCAGCCTCAGTGCCTTCTGGGTAACTCTGCAGCGCCCCCTGCTGGCTCTTCTTGGGAGGTCACCGCAGCCTCAGTGCCTCCTAGTCCAGTGGCAGGCTCATGGCTGATGGCTGTGCTTGTGAGGTCACAGCAGGCTCAGTGCCTCCCAGGCCAGTGGCAGCTTCATGGCTACTAGCTGTGCTTGTGAGGTCACAGCAGCCTCAGTGACTCTATTGCCAGCGGCAGGCTCATGGCTGCTGGCTGTGCTTGTGAGGTCACAGCAACCTCGGTGACTCCGAGACCAGTGGTAGTCTCCTGGCTGCTGGCTGTGCTTGTGAGGTCACAGCAGCCTCAGTGCCTCCTAGGGCCAGTGGCAGGCTCATGGCTGCTGGCTGTGCTTGTGAGGTCACAGCAGCCTCAGTGCCTCCTAGTCCAGTGGCAGGCTCCTGGCTGCTGGCTGTGCTTGTGAGGTCACAGCAGCCTGAGTGCCTCCTAGGCCAGTGGCAGGCTCCTGGCTGCTGGCTGTGCTTGTGAGGTCACAGCAGCCTCAGTGCCTCCTAGGCCAGTGACAGGCTCATGGCTGCTGGCTGTGCTTTGGAGGTCACAGCAGCTGGAATGCCTCCTAGGCCAGTTGCAGACTCATGGCTGTTGGCTGTGCTTCTGAGGTCACAGCAGCCTCAGTGCCTCCCAGGCCAGTGGCAGGCTCCTGGCTGCTGGATGTGCTTGGGAGGTCACAGCAGCCTCAGTGATTCCTACGTTAGTCTACAGCGCCCACTGCTGGTTGTGCTTGTGAGGTCACAGCAGCCTGAAAGTCTCCGAGGTCAGTTGCATGCTCATGGCTGCTGAATGTGCTTGTGAGGTGATAGCAACCTCAGTGCCTCCTAGGCCACTGGCAGGCACATGGCTGCTGCCTGTGCTTGTGAGGTCAAAGTAGCGTCAGTGAATCCTAGGCCAGTGGCAGGCTCCTGGCTGCTGGCTGTGCTTGTGAGGCCACAGCAACCTCAGAGCCTCCGAGGCCAGTGGCAGGCTCACGGCTGCTGGCTGTCCTTGGAGGGTCACAACAGCCTCAGTGCCTTCTGGGTAACTCTGCAGCGCCCCCTGCTGGCTGTGCTTTTGAGGTCACAGCAGCCTCAGTGCTTCCTAGTCCAGTGGCAGGCTCATGGCTGCTGGCTGAGCTTTTGAGGTCACAGCAGCCTCAGTGCCTCCCAGGCCAGTTGCAGCTTCATGGCTGCTACCTGTGCTTGTAAGGTCACAGCAGCCTCAGTGCCTCTATTGCCAGGGGCAGGCCCCTGGCTGCTGGAAGTGCTTGTGAGGTCACAGAAAACTCAGTGCCTCCGAGGTCAGGGGCATGCTCATGGGTACTGGCTGTGATTGGGAGGCCACAGCAGCCTCCATGCCTCTGAGGCCAGTGGCAGGCTCCTGGCTGCTGGCTGTGCTTGTGAGGTCACAGCAGCCTCAGTGCCTCCTAGGCCAGTGGCAGGCTCCTGGCTGCAGGCTGTGCTTGTGAGGTGACAGCAGCCTGAGTGCCTCCTGGGTAACTCTGCAACGCCCCCTGCTGGCTGTGCTTGTGAGGTCACAGCAGCCTCAGTGCCTCTTTTGCCAGGGGCAGGCTCATGGCTGCTGGCTGTGCTTGTTAGGTCACAGCAGCCTGAGTGCCTCCTGGGCCAGTGGCAAGATCCTGCCTGCTGTCTGTGCCTGGGGGGTCACAGCAGACTCAGTGCCTCCGAGGCCAGTGTCAGGCTCATGGCTGTTGGCCGTGCTTGTGACGTCAGAGCAGCCTCACTGCTTCTGAGGCCAGTGGCCTGCTCATGGCTGCTGGCTGTGCTTGTAAGGTCACAGCAGCCTGACTGCCTCCTAGGTAACTCTACAGCGCCACCTGCTGGCTGTTCTTTTGAGGTCACAGCAGCCTCTGATCCTCCCAGGCCAGTGGCAGGCTCATGGCTCCTGGCTGTGCTTGGGAGGTCACTGCAACATCACTGCCTCCCAGGTCAGGAGCAGGCTCCTAGCTGCTGGCTGTGCTTGTGAGATCACAGCAGCCTCAGTGCCTCTGAGGCCAGTGGCAGGCGTATGGCTGCTGGCTGTGCTTGTGAGGTCAGAGCAGTCTCAGTGCCTCCTAGGCCAGTGGCAGGCTCCTGGCTGCTGGCGGTGATTGGGAGGTCACAGCAACCTCGGTGCCTCCTAGGTCAGTGGCAGACTCCTGGCTGCTGGCTGTGCTTGTGAGATCACAGCAGCCTAAGTGCCTCCGAGGCCAGTGCCAGGCTCATGGCTCTTGGATGTGCTTGTGAGGTCACAGCAGCCTCAGTGCCTCCGAGGGCAGTTGCATGCTCATGGCTGCTGGCTGTGTTTGGGAGGTCACGGCAGCCTCAGTGCCTCCTAGGGCGGTGGCAGGCTCCTGGGTGCTGGCTGTACTTGCGAGGTCACAGCAGCCTGAACGCCTCCTAGGCCAGTGGCAGGCTTTTGCCTGCTGGCTGTGCTTGTGAGGTCACAGCTGCGTCAGTGCCTCCGAGGTCAGTGGCATGCTCATGGCTGCTGGTTGTGTTTGGGCGGTCACAGCAGCCTGAGTGCCTCCTAGGCCAGTGGCAGGCACATGGCTGCTGGCTGTGCTTGTGAGGTCACAGCAGCCTGAATGCCTCCTAGGAACTCTACAGCGCCCCCTGCTGGCTGTGCTTGGGAGGTCACAGCAGCCTCATTGCCGCCCAGGCCAGTGGCAGGCTCATGGCTGCTGGCTGTGCTTGTAAGGTCACAGCAGCCTGAGTGCCTCCTAGGCCAGTGGCATGCTCCTGCCTGCTGTCTGTGCCTGGGGGGTCACAGCAGACTCAGTGCCTCTGAGGCCAGTGGCAGGCTCCTGGCTGTTGGCTGTGCTTGTGAGGGCACAGCAGCCTCAGTGCTTCTGAGGCCAGTGGCCTGCTCATGGCAGCTGACTGTGCTTGTAAGGTAACAGCAGCCTGACTGCCTCCTAGGTAACTCTACAGCGCCACCTGCTGGCTGTTCTTTTGAGGTCACAGCAGCCTCAGTGCGTCCCAGGCCAGTGGCAGGCTCCTGGCTGCTGGCTGTGCTTGGGAGGTCACTGCAACATCACTGCCTCCCAGGTCAGGAGCAGGCTCCTGGCTGCTGGCTGTGCTTGTGAGATCACAGCAGCCTCAGTGCCTCTGAGGCCAGTGGCAGGCGTATGGCTGCTGGCTGTGCTTGTGAGGTCAGAGCAGTCTCAGTGCCTCATAGGCCAGGGGCAGGCTCCTGACTGCTGGCGGTGTTTGGGAGGTCACAGCAACCTCGGTGCCTCCTAGGCCAGTGGCAGACTCCTGGCTGCTGGCTGTGCTTGTGAGATCACAGCAGCCTCAGTGCCTCTGAGGCCAGTGCCAGGCTCAAGGCTGTTGGACGTGCTTGTGAGGTCACAGCAGTCTCAGTGCCTCCAAGGGCAGTTTCATGCTCATGGCTGCTGGCTGTGCTTGGGAGGTCACGGCAGCCTCAGTGCCTCCTAGGGCGGTGGCAGGCTCCTGGGTGCTGGCTGTGCTTGCGAGGTCACAGCTGCGTCAGTGCCTCTGAGGCCAGTGGCAGATTCACAGCTCCTGGCTGTCCTTGTGAGGACACAGCAGCCTCAGTGCCTCCGAGGTCAGTGGCATGCTCATGGCTGCTGGTTGTGTTTGGGCGGTCACAGCAGCCTGAGTGCCTCCTAGGCCAGTGGCAGGCACATGGCTGCTGGCTGTGCTTGGGGGGTCACAGCAGCCTCATTGCCGCCTAGACCAGTGGCAGGCTCATGGCTGCTGGCTGTGCTTGTGAGGGCACAGCAGCCTCAGTGCCTCCTAGGCCAGTGGCAGGCGCCTGGCTACTGGCTGTTCTTCTGAGATCATAGCAGCCTTGGTGCCTTCTAAGTGAGCATCCAGCGCCCCCTACTGGCTGTGGTTGTGAGGTCTCAGCAACCTCGATGACTCCGAGGCCAGTGGCAGGCTCCTGGCTGCTGGCTGTGCTTGTGAGGTCACAGCAGCCTCAGTGACTCCCAGGCCAGTGGCAGGCTCCTGGCTGCTGGCTGTGCTTGTGAGGTCAGAGCAAACTCAGTGCCTCCGAGGTCAGTGGCAGGCTCCTGGCTGGGGGCTGTGCTTGTGAGGTCTCAGCAGGCTGAGTGCCCCCTAGGCCAGTTGCATGCTAACGGCTGCTGGCTCTGCTTGTGAGGTCACAGCAGCCTCAGTGCCTCCTAGGGCGGTGGCAGGCTCCTGGCTGCTGGCTGTGCTTGTGAGGTCACAGCAGCCTGAATGCCTCCTAGGCCAGTGGCAGGCTTCTGGCTGCTGGCTGTGCTTGTGAGGTTACAGCTGCCTGAGTGCCTCTGAGGCCAGTGGCATGTTCACGACTGCTGGCTGTGCTTGTGAGGTCACAGCAGCCTCAATGCCTCTTTTGCCAGGGGCAGGCTCCTGGCTCCCGGCTGTGCTTGTGAGGTCACAGCAGCCTCAGTGCCTCCGAGGTCAGTGGCAGGCTCATGGCTGCTGGTTGTGTTTGGGCGGTCACAGCAGCCTGAGTGCTTGCTACACCAGTGGCAGGCTCATGGCTGCTGGCTGTGCTTGTGAGGTCACAGCAGCCTGAGTGCCTCCTAGGCCAGTGGCAGGCGCCTGGCTACTGGCTGTGCTTCTGAGATCAAAGCAGCCTTGGTGCGTTCTAGGTGAGCATCCAGCGCCTCCTACTGGCTGTGCCTGTGAGGTCACAGCAGCTTCAGTACCTCCGAGGCCAGTGGCAGGCTCATGGCTGCTTGCTATGCTTGTGAGGTCACAGCAGCCTGTGTCCTTCTGGTGACAGTAGCTGGCTCATGGCTGCTGGCTGTGCTTGTGAGGTCACAGCAGCCTCAGTGCCTCCTAGGGCGGTGGCAGGCTCCTGGCTGCTGTCTGTGCTTGTGAGGTCACAGCTGCTTTAATGCCACCTAGGCCAGTAGCAGGTTCACGGCTGCTGGCTGTGCTTGTGAGGTCACAGCAGCCTCAGTGCCTCTTTTGCCAGGGGCAGGCTCCTGGCTGCTGGCTGTGCTTGTGAGGTCACAGCAGCCTCAGTGCCTCTTAGGCCAGTGGCAGGTTCCTGGCTGCTGGCTTTGGCTGTGAGGTCACAGCAGCCTCAGTGCCTCTGAGGCCAGTGGACTGCTCCTGGCTGCTGGCTGTGCTTGTGAGGTCACAGCAGCCTCAGTGCCTCTGAGGCCAGTGACAGGCTCATGGCTGCTGGCTGTGCTTGTGAGGTCACAGCAACGTCATTGCCTCTGAGGCCAGTGGAAGGTTCACGGCTGCTGGCTGTGCTTGTGAGGTCACAGCAGCCTCAGTGCCTCTACTGCCAGGGGCAGGCTCCTGGCTGCTGGCTGTGCTTGTGAGGTCACAGCAGCCTCAGTGCCTCTTAGGCCAGTGGCAGGTTCCTGGCTGCTGGCTTTGGCTGTGAGGTCACAGCAGCCTCAGTGCCTCTGAGGCCAGTGGACTGCTCCTGGCTGCTGGCTGTGCTTGCGAGGTCACAGCAAACTCAGTGCCCCCAACGTCAGTGGCAGGCTCATGGCTGCTGGCTGTGCTTGTGAGGTCACAGCAGCCTCATTGACTCCGAGGCCAGTGGCAGGCTCATGGATGCTGGCTGTGCTTGGGGGGTCACAGCAGCCTCAGTGCCTTCTGGGTAACTCTGCAGCGCCCCCTGCTGGCTACTCTTGGGATGTCACCGCAGCCTCAGTGCCTCCTAGGCCAGTGGCAGGCTCCAGGCTGCTGGCTGTGCTTGTGATGTCAAAGTAGCCTGAATGCCTATGAGGGCAGTGGCAGGTTCACAGCTGCTGGCTGTGCTTGTGAGGTCACAGCAGCCTCAGTGCCTCTTTTGCCAGGGGCAGGCTCCTGGATGCTGGCTGTGCTTGTCAGATCACAGCAAACTCAGTGCCTCCGAGGACAGTGGCATGCTCATGTCTGCTGGTTGTGCTTGTGAGGTCACCGCAACCTCAGTGCCTCATAGGCCAGTGGCAGGCTCATGGCTGCTGGCTGTGCTTGTGAGATAACAGCAAACTCAGTGCCTCTGAGGTCAGTTGCATGGTCTTGGCTGCTGGCTGTGCATGGGAGGTCACAGCAAACGCAGTGCCTCTGAGGCCAGTGGCAGATTCCTGGCTGCTGGCTTTGGCTGTGAGGTCACAGCAGCCTCAGTGCTTCTGAGGCCAGTGGCAGGCTCCTGGATGCTGGCTGTGCTTGTGAGGTCACAGCAGCATCAGTGCCTCCCAGGCCAGTGGACTGCTCATGGCTGCTGGCTATTCTTGTGAGGTCACAGCAACCTGAGTGCTTCCTAGGCCAGTGGCAGGCTCCTGGCTGCTGGCTCTGTGGGAACGTTACAGCAGCCTCAGTGGCTCCGAGGTCAGTTGCATGCTCATGGCTGCTGGCTGTGCTTGTGAGGTCACAGCAGCCGAAGTGCCTCCGAGGCCTGTGTCAGGCTCCTTGCTAGTGGCTGTGCTAGTGAGGTCAAAGTAGCCTCAGTGTCTCCTAGGACAGGGGAAGGCTCATAGCTGCAGGCTGTGCCTGGGAGGTCAGAGCAGCCTGAGTGCCTCCTAGGCCAGTGGCAGGCTCTTGGCTGCTGACTCTGCTTGTGAAGTCACAGCAGCCTCAGTGCCTCCTGGGTAACTCTGCAGCGCCCCCGGCTGGCTGTGCTTGTGAGGCCACAGCAGCCTCAGTGCCTCCTATGTTAGTCTACAGCGCCCACTGCTGCCTCTGCTTGTGAGGTCACAGCTGTTTGAATGCCACCTAGGCCAGTGGCAGACTCCTGGAGGCTGGCTCTGTGGGAACGTTACAGCAGCCTCAGTGGCTCCGAGGTCAGTTGCATGCTCCTGGCTGCTGGCTGTGCTTGTGAGGTCACAGCAGCCGAAGTGCCTCCGAGGCCTGTGTCAGGCTCCTTGCTAGTGGCTGTGCTAGTGAGGTCAAAGTAGCCTCAGTGTCTCCTAGGACAGGGGAAGGCTCATAGCTGCAGGCTGTGCCTGGGAGGTCAGAGCAGCCTGAGTGCCTCCTAGGCCAGTGGCAGGCTCTTGGCTGCTGACTCTGCTTGTGAAGTCACAGCAGCCTCAGTGCCTCTTGGGTAACTCTGCAGCGCCCCCGGCTCGCTGTGCTTGTGAGGCCACAGCAGCCTCAGTGCCTCCTAAGTTAGTCTACAGCGCCCACTGCTGCCTCTGCTTGTGAGGTCACAGCTGTTTGAATGCCACCTAGGCCAGTGGCAGACTCCTGGTCGCTGGTTGTGCTTGGGAGTTCACAGCAGCCTCAGTGCCTCGTAGGTTAGTGGCAAGCGCGCCTTTTGGCTGTGCTTGTGAGGTGACAGCAGCCTGAGTGCCGCCTAGGACAGTGGCAGGCTCCTGGCTGCTGGCTGTGCTTGTGAGATCACAGCAGCCTCAGTGCCGCCTAGGCCAGTGGCAGGCTCATGGCTGCTGGCTGTGTTTGGGGTTTCACAGCAGCCTCAGTGCCTCCTAGGCCAGTGGCAGGCTCCTGGCTGCTGGCTGTGCTTGTGAGGTCAAAGTAGCGTCAGTGAGTCCTAGGCCAGTGGCAGGCTCCTGGCTGCTGGCTGTGCTTGTGAGGTCACAGCAGACTCAGTACCTCTACTGCCAGGGGCAGGCTCCTCGCTACTGGCTGTGCTTGTGAGGTCACAGCAAATTCAGTGCCTCCCAGGCAGTGGCAGGCTCATGGCTGCTGGCTGTTCTTGGAGGGTCACAGCAGCCTCAGTGCCTTCTGGGTAACTCTGCAGCGCCCCCTGCTGGCTCTTCTTGGGAGGTCACCGCAGCCTCAGTGCCTCCTAGTCCAGTGGCAGGCTCATGGCTGATGGCTGTGCTTGTGAGGTCACAGCAGGCTCAGTGCCTCCCAGGCCAGTGGCAGCTTCATGGCTACTAGCTGTGCTTGTGAGGTCACAGCAGCCTCAGTGACTCTATTGCCAGCGGCAGGCCCCTGGCTGCTGGCTGTGCTTGTGAGGTCACAGCAACCTCGGTGACTCCGAGACCAGTGGTAGTCTCCTGGCTGCTGGCTGTGCTTGTGAGGTCACAGCAGCCTCAGTGCCTCTGAGGCCAGTGGCAGGCTCATGGCTGCTGGCTGTGCTTGTGAGGTCACAGCAGCCTCAGTGCCTCCTAGGCCAGTGGCAGGCTCCTGGCTGCTGGCTGTGCTTGTGAGGTCAAAGTAGCCTGAGTGCCTCCTAGGCCAGTGGCAGGCTCCTGGCTGCTGGCTGTGCTTGTGAGGTCACAGCAGCCTCAGTGCCTCTGAGGCCAGTGGCAGGTTCACGGCTGCTGGCTGTGCTTGTGAGGTCACAGCAGCCTCAGTGCCTCTTTTGCCAGGGGCAGGCTCCTGGCTGCTGGCTGTGCTTGTGAGGTCACAGCAGCCTCAGTGCCTCCTAGGCCAGTGGCATGCTCATGGCTGCTGGTTGTGCTTGGGAGGTCACAGCAGCCTATGTTCTTCGTTAGTCTACAGCTCCCACTGCTGCCTCTGCTTGTGAGGTCACAGCTGCTTTAATGCCACCTAGTCCAGTAGCAGGTTCACGGCTGCTGGATGTGCTTGTGAGGTCACAGCAGCCTCAGTGCCTCTTTTGCCAGGGGCAGGCTCATGGCTGCTGGCTGTGCTTGTGAGGTCACAGCAGCCTGAGTGCCTCTTAGGCCAGTGGCAGGTTCCTGGCTGCTGGCTTTGGCTGTGAGGTCACAGCAGCCTCAGTGCCTCTGAGGCCAGTGGACTGCTCCTGGCTGCTGGCTGTGCTTGTGAGGTCAAAGCAACGTCATTGCCTCTGAGGCCAGTGGCAGGTTCACGGCTGCTGGCTGTTCTTGTGAGGTCACAGCAGCCTCAGTGCCTCTACTGCCAGGGGCAGGCTCATGGCTGCTGGCTGTGCTTGTGAGGTCACAGCAGCCTGAGTGCCTCTTAGGCCAGTGGCAGGTTCCTGGCTGCTGGCTTTGGCTGTGAGGTCACAGCAGCCTCAGTGCCTCTGAGGCCAGTGACAGGCTCATGGCTGCTGGCTGTGCTTGTCAGGTCACAGCAACGTCATTGCCTCTGAGGCCAGTGGAACGTTCACGGCTGCTGGCTGTTCTTGTGAGGTCACAGCAGCCTCAGTGCCTCTACTGCCAGGGGCAGGCTCCTCGCTACTGGCTGTGCTTGCGAGGTCACAGCAAACTCAGTGCCTCCAACGTCAGTGGCTGGCTCATGGCTTCTGGCTGTGCTTGTGAGGTCACAGCAGCCTCATTGACTCCGAGGCCAGTGGCAGGCTCATGGCTGCTGGCTGTGCTTGGGGGGTCACAGCAGCCTCAGTGCCTTCTGGGTAACTCTGCAGCACCCGTGCTGGCTGCTCTTGGGATGTCACCGCAGCCTCAGTGCCTCCTAGGCCAGTGGCAGGCTCCTGGCTGCTGGCTGTGCTTGTGAGGTCACAGCAGCCTCAGTGCCTCTGAGGCCAGTGGCAGCTTCATGGCTGCTAGCTGTGCTTGTGAGGTCACAGCAGCCTCAGTGACTCTATTGCCAGGGGCAGCCCCTGGCTGCTGGCTGTGCTTGTGAGGTCACAGCAGCCTCAGTGCCTCTGAGGCCAGTGGCAGGCTCATGGCTGCTGGCTGTGCTTGTGAGGTCACAGCAGCCTCAGTGCCTCCTAGTCCAGTGGCAGGCTCATGGCTGCTGGCTGTGCTTCTGAGGTCACAGCAGCCTCAGTGCCTCCTAGGCAGTGGCAGACTCGTTGCTGTTGGCTGTTTTTGGGAGGTCACAGCAGCCTGACTGCCTCTGAGGCCAGTGGCAGGTTCACGGGTGCTGGCTGTGCTTGTGAGGTCACAGCAGCCTCAGTGCCTCTTTTGCCAGTGGCAGGCTCCTGGCTGCTGGCTGTGCTTGTGAGGTCACATCAGCCTCAGTGCCTCATAGGTTGGTGGCAAGCACCCCTGCTGGCTGTCCTTGTGAGATAACAGTAGCCTGAGTGCCTCGGAGGCCAGTCTCAGGCTCATGGTTGCTGCCTGTGCTTGTGAGGTCACAGCAGCCTCTGTGATTCGGAGGCCAGTGACAGGCTCCTGACTGCTGGCTGTGCTTGTGAGGTCACAGCAGCCTGAGATCATCTGCAGCCAGTGGCAGGCTCCTGGCTGCTGCCTGTGCTTGTGAGGTCACAGCAGCCTCAGTGCCTCATAGCTTAGTGGCAGGCTCCTGGCTGCTGGCTGTGCTTGTGAGGTCACAGCAGTCTCAGTGCCTCCGAGGCCAGCTACAGGTTCATGGCTGCTGGCTGTGCTAGGGAGGTCACAGCAGCCTGAGTGCCTCCGAGGCCAGTGGCAGGCTCGTAGCTACTAACTGTGCTTGTGAGGTCACAGCAGCCTCCGTGACTCCCAGGCCAGTGGCTCATTCATGGCTGCTGGCTGTGCTTGTGAGGTCCCGGCAGTTTCAGTGCCGCATAGGCCAGTGGCAGGATCCTGTCTGCTAGCTGTGCTTGTGAAGTCACCGCAGCCTCAGTGCCTCTGAGGCCAGTGGCAGGCTCATGGCTTCTGACTGTGCTTGTGAGGTCACCGCAGCCTATGTGCCTCCTAGGCCAGTGGCAGGCTCATGGCTGCTGGCTGTGCTTCTGAGGTCACAGCAGCCTCAGTGCCTCCCAGGCCAGTGGCAGGCTCCTGGTTGCTGGCTGTACTTGTGAGGTCAGAGAAAACCCTGTGCCTCCAAGGCCAGTCGCAAGCAGGCTCCTGGGTGCTGGCTGTGCTTGTGAGGGCACAGCAGCCTCAGTGCCTCATAGGCCAGTGGCAGGCTCCTGGCTGCTGCCTGTGCTTGGGAGGTCACAGCAGCCTGAGAGACTCCAAGTTAACTCTACAGCGCACCCTGCTGGCTCTGCTTGGGAGGTTACCCGAACCTAAGTGCCTCCTAGGCCAGTGGCAGGCTCCTGGCTGCTGCCTGTGCTTGTGAGGTCACAGCAGCCTCAGTGCCTCTGAGGCCAGTGGCAGGCTCCTGGCTGCTGACTGTGTTTCTGAGGTCACAGCAATATCATTGCCTCCTAGGTCAGGGGGAGGCACCTGGCTGCTGGCTGTGCTTGGGAGGTCACAGCAGCCTCAGTGCCTCCTAGGCCAGTGGCAGGCTCCTGGCTGCTGGCTGTGCTTGTGAGATCACAGCAGACTCCATGCCTCCTAGGTCAGTGGCAGGTTCCTGGCTGCTGGCTGTGCTTGTGAGGTCACAGCAGCCTAAGTGTCTCCTCAGCTTGACGATAGAGCAAACCTGCTGGCCGTGCTTGGGAGGTCACAGCAGCCTCAGTGCCTTCTGGGTAACTCTGCAGCGCCCCCTGCTGGCTGTGCTTGGGAGGTCACAGTAGCCTCATTGCCTCCTAGGCCGGTGGCAGGCGTATGGCTGCTGGTTGTGCTTGGGAGGTCACAGCAGCCTAAGTACCTCCTAGGCCACTGGCAAGCTCCTGGCTGCTGGCTGTGCTTGGGAGGTCACAGCAGCCTAAGTACCTCCTAGGCCACTGGCAAGCTCCTGGCTGCTGGCTGTGCTTGGGAGGTCACAGCAGCCTCAGTGCCTCATAGGTTAGCGGCAAGCGCGCCTGCTGGCTGTGGTTGTGAGGTCACAGCAGCCTCAGTGCTTGCTAGGCTAGTGCCAGGCTCCTGACTGCTGGCTGTGCTTGTGAGGTCACAGCAAACTCAGTGCCTCTGAGGCCAGTGGCAGGCACCTGGCTGCTGGCTGTGCTTGTGAGGTCACAGCAGCCTCAGTGCCTTCTGGGTATCTCTGCAGTGCTTCCTGCTGGCTGTGCTTGTGAGATAACAGCAGCCTCAGTGCCTGCTAGTCCAGTGGCAGGCGCATGGCTGCTCGCTGTGCTTGGGAGGTCACAGCAGCCGTAGTACATCCTAGGCCAGTGGCAAGCTCCTGCATGCTGGCTGTGCTTGTGAGCTCACAGCAGCCTCAATGCCTCATAGGTTAGTGGCAAGCGCCCCTGCAGGCTATGCTTGTGAGATCACATCAACATCACGGCCTCCTAGGCCAGGGGCAGGCTCCAGGCTGATGCCTGTGCTTGGGAGGGCATAGCACCCTCGGTGCCTCCTAGGCCAGTGTCAGACTCATGGCTGCTGGCTGTGCTTGTGAGGTCACTGCAGCCCCAGGGCCTCTGAGGCCAGTGGCAGGTTCACGGCTGCTTGCTGTGCTTGTTAGGTCACAGCAGCCTCAGTGCCTCTTATTCCAGGGGCAGGCTCATGGCTGCTGGCTGTGCTTGTCAGGTCACAGCAGCCTCAGTGCCTCTTAGATTAGTGAAAATCGCCCCAGCTGGCTGTCCTTTTGAGGTCACAAACCTGGAGTGCCTCCTAGGGCAAGTGGCAGGCACATGGTTGCTGGCTGTGGTTGTGAGATCACAGCAGCGTCTGTGCCTCGGAAGCCAGTGACAGGCTCCTGGCTGCTGGCTGTGCTTGTGAGGTCACAGCAGCCTCAGTGCCTCTGTGGCCAGTGGCAGGCTCATGGCTGCCGGCTGTGCTTGTGAGGTCACAGCAGCTGGAATGCCTCCTAGTCCAGTTGCAGACTCATGGCTGTTGGCTGTGCTTCTGAGGTCACAGCAGCCTCAGTGCCTCCCAGGCCAGTGGCAGGCTCCTGGCTGCTGCCTGTGCTTGGGAGGTCACAGCAGCCTCAATGCCTCCTAAGTAACTCTACAGCGCCTCCTGCTGGCTGTGCTTGGGAGGTCACAGCAGCCTCAGTGCCTCCTAGGCCAGTGGCAGGCTCATGGCTGCTAGCTGTGCTTGGGAGGTCACAGCAGCCTGAATGCCTAGTAGGCCAGTAGCTCGGTCATGGCTGCCGGTTGTGCTTGTGAGGTCACAGCAGCCGCACTGCCTCATAGCCCAGTGGCAGGCTCATGGCTGCTGGCTGTGCTTGTGAGATCACAGCAGCCTCCATGCCTCCTAGGTCAGTGGCTCATTCATGGCTGGGAGCTGTGCTTGTGAGGTCATAGCAGCCCCAGTGCCTCCGAGGCCAGTGGCAGGCTCCTGGCTGCTGGCTGTGCTTGTGAGGTCACATCAGCCTCAGTGCCTCATAGCTTAGTGTTTAGCGCCCCCTGCTGGCTGTGCTTGTGAGATAACAGCAGCCTCAGTGCTTCTGTGGCCAGTGGCAGGCTCCTGGCTGCTGCCTGTGCTTGGGAGGTCACAGCAGCCTCAGTGATTCCTACGTTAGTCTACAGCGCCCACTGCTGGCTGTGCTTGTGAGGTCACAGCAGCCTGAAAGTCTCCGAGGTCAGTTGCATGCTCATGGCTGCTGGCTCTGCTTGTGAGGTGATAGCAGCCTTAGTGCCTCCTAGGCCAGTGGCAGGCACAAGGCTGCCGGCTGTGCTTGTGAGGTCACAGCAGCCTCAATGCCTCCTAGGTAACACTACAGCGCCTCCTGCTGGCTGTGCTTGTGAGGTCACAGCAGCCTCAGTGCCTCCTAGGCCAGTGGCAGGCTCCTGGCTGCTAGCTGTGCTTGGGAGGTCACAGCAGCCTGAATGCCTAGTAGGCCAGTGGCTCGTTCATGGCTGCCGGTTGTGCTTGGGAGGTCACAGCAGCCTCACTGCCTCATAGTCCAGTGGCCGGCTCATGGCTGCTGGCTGTGCTTGTGAGGTCACCGCAGCCTCAATGCCTCCTAGCCCAGTGGCAGACTCCCTGCGGCTGGCTGTGCTTGTGAGATCACAGCAGCTTCCATGCCTCCTAGGTCAGTGGCTCATTCATGGCTGGGAGCTGTGCTTGTGAGGTCATAGCAGCCTCAGTGCTTCCGAGGCCAGTGGCAGGCTCCTGGCTGCTGGCTGTGCTTTGGAGGTCACAGCAGCCTCAGTGCCTCATAGCTTAGTTTTTGGCGCCCCCTGCTGGCTGTGCTTGTGAGATAACAGCAGCCTCAGTGCTTCTGTGGCCAGTGGCAGGCTCCTGGCTGCTGGCTGTGCTTGTGAGGTCACAGCAGCCTCAGTGCCTCCTAGGCCAGTGGCATGCTCATGGCTGCTGGTTGTGCTTGGGAGGTCACAGCAGCCTATGTTCTTCGTTAGTCTACAGCTCCCACTGCTGCCTCTGCTTGTGAGGTCACAGCTGCTTTAATGCCACCTAGGGCAGTAGCAGGTTCACGGCTGCTGGCTGTGCTTGTGAGGTCACAGCAGCCTCAGTGCCTCTTTTGCCAGGGGCAGGCTCATGGCTGCTGGCTGTGCTTGTGAGGTCACAGCAGCCTGAGTGCCTCTTAGGCCAGTGGCAGGTTCCTGGCTGCTGGCTTTGGCTGTGAGGTCACAGCAGCCTCAGTGCCTCTGAGGCCAGTGACAGGCTCATGGCTGCTGGCTGTGCTTGTCAGGTCACAGCAACGTCATTGCCTCTGAGGCCAGTGGAACGTTCACGGCTGCTGGCTGTTCTTGTGAGGTCACAGCAGCTTCAGTGCCTCTACTGCCAGGGGCAGGCTCCTCGCTACTGGCTGTGCTTGCGAGGTCACAGCAAACTCAGTGCCTCCAACGTCAGTGGCTGGCTCATGGCTTCTGGCTGTGCTTGTGAGGTCACAGCAGCCTCATTGACTCCGAGGCCAGTGGCAGGCTCATGGCTGCTGGCTGTGCTTGGGGGGTCACAGCAGCCTCAGTGCCTTCTGGGTAACTCTGCAGCACCCGTGCTGGCTGCTCTTGGGATGTCACCGCAGCCTCAGTGCCTCCTAGGCCAGTGGCAGGCTCCTGGCTGCTGGCTGTGCTTGTGAGGTCACAGCAGCCTCAGTGCCTCTGAGGCCAGTGGCAGCTTCATGGCTGCTAGCTGTGCTTGTGAGGTCACAGCAGCCTCAGTGACTCTATTGCCAGGGGCAGCCCCTGGCTGCTGGCTGTGCTTGTGAGGTCACAGCAGCCTCAGTGCCTCTGAGGCCAGTGGCAGGCTCATGGCTGCTGGCTGTGCTTGTGAGGTCACAGCAGCCTCAGTGCCTCCTAGTCCAGTGGCAGGCTCATGGCTGCTGGCTGTGCTTCTGAGGTCACAGCAGCCTCAGTGCCTCCTAGGCAGTGGCAGACTCGTTGCTGTTGGCTGTTTTTGGGAGGTCACAGCAGCCTCAGTGCCTCTGAGGCCAGTGGCAGGTTCACGGGTGCTGGCTGTGCTTGTGAGGTCACAGCAGCCTCAGTGCCTCATAGGTTGGTGGCAAGCACCCCTGCTGGCTGTCCTTGTGAGATAACAGTAGCCTGAGTGCCTCGGAGGCCAGTCTCAGGCTCATGGTTGCTGCCTGTGCTTGTGAGGTCACAGCAGCCTCTGTGATTCGGAGGCCAGTGACAGGCTCCTGACTGCTGGCTGTGCTTGTGAGGTCACAGCAGCCTGAGATCATCTGCAGCCAGTGGCAGGCTCCTGGCTGCTGCCTGTGCTTGTGAGGTCACAGCAGCCTCAGTGCCTCATAGCTTAGTGGCAGGCTCCTGGCTGCTGGCTGTGCTTGTGAGGTCACAGCAGTCTCAGTGCCTCCGAGGCCAGCTACAGGTTCATGGCTGCTGGCTGTGCTAGGGAGGTCACAGCAGCCTGAGTGCCTCCGAGGCCAGTGGCAGGCTCGTAGCTACTAACTGTGCTTGTGAGGTCACAGCAGCCTCCGTGACTCCCAGGCCAGTGGCTCATTCATGGCTGCTGGCTGTGCTTGTGAGGTCCCGGCAGTTTCAGTGCCGCATAGGCCAGTGGCAGGATCCTGTCTGCTAGCTGTGCTTGTGAAGTCACCGCAGCCTCAGTGCCTCTGAGGCCAGTGGCAGGCTCATGGCTTCTGACTGTGCTTGTGAGGTCACCGCAGCCTATGTGCCTCCTAGGCCAGTGGCAGGCTCATGGCTGCTGGCTGTGCTTCTGAGGTCACAGCAGCCTCAGTGCCTCCCAGGCCAGTGGCAGGCTCCTGGTTGCTGGCTGTACTTGTGAGGTCAGAGAAAACCCTGTGCCTCCAAGGCCAGTCGCAAGCAGGCTCCTGGGTGCTGGCTGTGCTTGTGAGGGCACAGCAGCCTCAGTGCCTCATAGGCCAGTGGCAGGCTCCTGGCTGCTGCCTGTGCTTGGGAGGTCACAGCAGCCTGAGAGACTCCAAGTTAACTCTACAGCGCACCCTGCTGGCTCTGCTTGGGAGGTTACCCGAACCTAAGTGCCTCCTAGGCCAGTGGCAGGCTCCTGGCTGCTGCCTGTGCTTGTGAGGTCACAGCAGCCTCAGTGCCTCTGAGGCCAGTGGCAGGCTCCTGGCTGCTGACTGTGTTTCTGAGGTCACAGCAATATCATTGCCTCCTAGGTCAGGGGGAGGCACCTGGCTGCTGGCTGTGCTTGGGAGGTCACAGCAGCCTCAGTGCCTCCTAGGCCAGTGGCAGGCTCCTGGCTGCTGGCTGTGCTTGTGAGATCACAGCAGACTCCATGCCTCCTAGGTCAGTGGCAGGTTCCTGGCTGCTGGCTGTGCTTGTGAGGTCACAGCAGCCTAAGTGTCTCCTCAGCTTGACGATAGAGCAAACCTGCTGGCCGTGCTTTGGAGGTCACAACAGCCTCAGTGCCTTCTGGGTAACTCTGCAGCGCCCCCTGCTGGCTGTGCTTGGGAGGTCACAGTAGCCTCATTGCCTCCTAGGCCGGTGGCAGGCGTATGGCTGCTGGTTGTGCTTGGGAGGTCACAGCAGCCTAAGTACCTCCTAGGCCACTGGCAAGCTCCTGGCTGCTGGCTGTGCTTGGGAGGTCACAGCAGCCTCAGTGCCTCATAGGTTAGCGGCAAGCGCGCCTGCTGGCTGTGGTTGTGAGGTCACAGCAGCCTCAGTGCTTGCTAGGCTAGTGCCAGGCTCCTGACTGCTGGCTGTGCTTGTGAGGTCACAGCAAACTCAGTGCCTCTGAGGCCAGTGGCAGGCACCTGGCTGCTGGCTGTGCTTGTGAGGTCACAGCAGCCTCAGTGCCTTCTGGGTATCTCTGCAGTGCTTCCTGCTGGCTGTGCTTGTGAGATAACAGCAGCCTCAGTGCCTGCTAGTCCAGTGGCAGGCGCATGGCTGCTCGCTGTGCTTGGGAGGTCACAGCAGCCGTAGTACATCCTAGGCCAGTGGCAAGCTCCTGCATGCTGGCTGTGCTTGTGAGCTCACAGCAGCCTCAATGCCTCATAGGTTAGTGGCAAGCGCCCCTGCAGGCTATGCTTGTGAGATCACATCAACATCACGGCCTCCTAGGCCAGGGGCAGGCTCCAGGCTGATGCCTGTGCTTGGGAGGGCATAGCACCCTCGGTGCCTCCTAGGCCAGTGTCAGACTCATGGCTGCTGGCTGTGCTTGTGAGGTCACTGCAGCCCCAGGGCCTCTGAGGCCAGTGGCAGGTTCACGGCTGCTTGCTGTGCTTGTTAGGTCACAGCAGCCTCAGTGCCTCTTATTCCAGGGGCAGGCTCATGGCTGCTGGCTGTGCTTGTCAGGTCACAGCAGCCTCAGTGCCTCTTAGATTAGTGAAAATCGCCCCAGCTGGCTGTCCTTTTGAGGTCACAAACCTGGAGTGCCTCCTAGGGCAAGTGGCAGGCACATGGTTGCTGGCTGTGGTTGTGAGATCACAGCAGCGTCTGTGCCTCGGAAGCCAGTGACAGGCTCCTGGCTGCTGGCTGTGCTTGTGAGGTCACAGCAGCCTCAGTGCCTCTGTGGCCAGTGGCAGGCTCATGGCTGCCGGCTGTGCTTGTGAGGTCACAGCAGCTGGAATGCCTCCTAGTCCAGTTGCAGACTCATGGCTGTTGGCTGTGCTTCTGAGGTCACAGCAGCCTCAGTGCCTCCCAGGCCAGTGGCAGGCTCCTGGCTGCTGCCTGTGCTTGGGAGGTCACAGCAGCCTCAATGCCTCCTAAGTAACTCTACAGCGCCTCCTGCTGGCTGTGCTTGGGAGGTCACAGCAGCCTCAGTGCCTCCTAGGCCAGTGGCAGGCTCATGGCTGCTAGCTGTGCTTGGGAGGTCACAGCAGCCTGAATGCCTAGTAGGCCAGTAGCTCGGTCATGGCTGCCGGTTGTGCTTGTGAGGTCACAGCAGCCGCACTGCCTCATAGCCCAGTGGCAGGCTCATGGCTGCTGGCTGTGCTTGTGAGATCACAGCAGCCTCCATGCCTCCTAGGTCAGTGGCTCATTCATGGCTGGGAGCTGTGCTTGTGAGGTCATAGCAGCCCCAGTGCCTCCGAGGCCAGTGGCAGGCTCCTGGCTGCTGGCTGTGCTTGTGAGGTCACATCAGCCTCAGTGCCTCATAGCTTAGTGTTTAGCGCCCCCTGCTGGCTGTGCTTGTGAGATAACAGCAGCCTCAGTGCTTCTGTGGCCAGTGGCAGGCTCCTGGCTGCTGCCTGTGCTTGGGAGGTCACAGCAGCCTCAGTGATTCCTACGTTAGTCTACAGCGCCCACTGCTGGCTGTGCTTGTGAGGTCACAGCAGCCTGAAAGTCTCCGAGGTCAGTTGCATGCTCATGGCTGCTGGCTCTGCTTGTGAGGTGATAGCAGCCTTAGTGCCTCCTAGGCCAGTGGCAGGCACATGGCTGCCGGCTGTGCTTGTGAGGTCACAGCAGCCTCAATGCCTCCTAGGTAACACTACAGCGCCTCCTGCTGGCTGTGCTTGTGAGGTCACAGCAGCCTCAGTGCCTCCTAGGCCAGTGGCAGGCTCCTGGCTGCTAGCTGTGCTTGGGAGGTCACAGCAGCCTGAATGCCTAGTAGGCCAGTGGCTCGTTCATGGCTGCCGGTTGTGCTTGGGAGGTCACAGCAGCCTCACTGCCTCATAGTCCAGTGGCCGGCTCATGGCTGCTGGCTGTGCTTGTGAGGTCACCGCAGCCTCAATGCCTCCTAGCCCAGTGGCAGACTCCCTGCGGCTGGCTGTGCTTGTGAGATCACAGCAGCTTCCATGCCTCCTAGGTCAGTGGCTCATTCATGGCTGGGAGCTGTGCTTGTGAGGTCATAGCAGCCTCAGTGCTTCCGAGGCCAGTGGCAGGCTCCTGGCTGCTGGCTGTGCTTTGGAGGTCACAGCAGCCTCAGTGCCTCATAGCTTAGTGTTTGGCGCCCCCTGCTGGCTGTGCTTGTGAGATAACAGCAGCCTCAGTGCTTCTGTGGCCAGTGGCAGGCTCCTGGCTGCTGGCTGTGCTTGTGAGGTCACAGCAGCCTCAGTGCCTCCTAGGCCAGTGGCATGCTCATGGCTGCTGGTTGTGCTTGGGAGGTCACAGCAGCCTATGTTCTTCGTTAGTCTACAGCTCCCACTGCTGCCTCTGCTTGTGAGGTCACAGCTGCTTTAATGCCACCTAGGCCAGTTGCAGGTTCACGGCTACTGGCTGTGCTTGTGAGGTCACAGCAGCCTCAGTGCCTCTTTTGCCAGGGGCAGGCTCATGGCTGCTGGCTGTGCTTGTGAGGTCACAGCAGCCTGAGTGCCTCTTAGGCCAGTGGCAGGTTCCTGGCTGCTGGCTTTGGCTGTGAGGTCACAGCAGCCTCAGTGCCTCTGAGGCCAGTGACAGGCTCATGGCTGCTGGCTGTGCTTGTCAGGTCACAGCAACGTCATTGCCTCTGAGGCCAGTGGCAGGTTCACGGCTGCTGGCTGTTCTTGTGAGGTCACAGCAGCCTCAGTGCCTCTACTGCCAGGGGCAGGCTCCTCGCTACTGGCTGTGCTTGCGAGGTCACAGCAAACTCAGTGCCTCCAACGTCAGTGGCTGGCTCATGGCTTCTGGCTGTGCTTGTGAGGTCACAGCAGCCTCATTGACTCCGAGGCCAGTGGCAGGCTCATGGCTGCTGGCTGTGCTTGGGGGGTCACAGCAGCCTCAGTGCCTTCTGGGTAACTCTGCAGCACCCGTGCTGGCTGCTCTTGGGATGTCACCGCAGCCTCAGTGCCTCCTAGGCCAGTGGCAGGCTCCTGGCTGCTGGCTGTGCTTGTGAGGTCACAGCAGACTCAGTGCCTCTGAGGCCAGTGGCAGCTTCATGGCTGCTAGCTGTGCTTGTGAGGTCACAGCAGCCTCAGTGACTCTATTGCCAGGGGCAGCCCCTGGCTGCTGGCTGTGCTTGTGAGGTCACAGCAGCCTCAGTGCCTCTGAGGCCAGTGGCAGGCTCATGGCTGCTGGCTGTGCTTGTGAGGTCACAGCAGCCTCAGTGCCTCCTAGTCCAGTGGCAGGCTCATGGCTGCTGGCTGTGCTTCTGAGGTCACAGCAGCCTCAGTGCCTCCTAGGCAGTGGCAGACTCGTTGCTGTTGGCTGTTTTTGGGAGGTCACAGCAGCCTCAGTGCCTCTGAGGCCAGTGGCAGGTTCACGGGTGCTGGCTGTGCTTGTGAGGTCACAGCAGCCTCAGTGCCTCTTTTGCCAGTGGCAGGCTCCTGGCTGCTGGCTGTGCTTGTGAGGTCACATCAGCCTCAGTGCCTCATAGGTTGGTGGCAAGCACCCCTGCTGGCTGTCCTTGTGAGATAACAGTAGCCTGAGTGCCTCGGAGGCCAGTCTCAGGCTCATGGTTGCTGCCTGTGCTTGTGAGGTCACAGCAGCCTCTGTGATTCGGAGGCCAGTGACAGGCTCCTGACTGCTGGCTGTGCTTGTGAGGTCACAGCAGCCTGAGATCATCTGCAGCCAGTGGCAGGCTCCTGGCTGCTGCCTGTGCTTGTGAGGTCACAGCAGCCTCAGTGCCTCATAGCTTAGTGGCAGGCTCCTGGCTGCTGGCTGTGCTTGTGAGGTCACAGCAGTCTCAGTGCCTCCGAGGCCAGCTACAGGTTCATGGCTGCTGGCTGTGCTAGGGAGGTCACAGCAGCCTGAGTGCCTCCGAGGCCAGTGGCAGGCTCGTAGCTACTAACTGTGCTTGTGAGGTCACAGCAGCCTCCGTGACTCCCAGGCCAGTGGCTCATTCATGGCTGCTGGCTGTGCTTGTGAGGTCCCGGCAGTTTCAGTGCCGCATAGGCCAGTGGCAGGATCCTGTCTGCTAGCTGTGCTTGTGAAGTCACCGCAGCCTCAGTGCCTCTGAGGCCAGTGGCAGGCTCATGGCTTCTGACTGTGCTTGTGAGGTCACCGCAGCCTATGTGCCTCCTAGGCCAGTGGCAGGCTCATGGCTGCTGGCTGTGCTTCTGAGGTCACAGCAGCCTCAGTGCCTCCCAGGCCAGTGGCAGGCTCCTGGTTGCTGGCTGTACTTGGGAGGTCAGAGAAAACCCTGTGCCTCCAAGGCCAGTCGCAAGCAGGCTCCTGGGTGCTGGCTGTGCTTGTGAGGTCACAGCAGCCTCAGTGCCTCATAGGCCAGTGGCAGGCTCCTGGCTGCTGCCTGTGCTTGGGAGGTCACAGCAGCCTGAGAGACTCCAAGTTAACTCTACAGCGCACCCTGCTGGCTCTGCTTGGGAGGTTACCCGAACCTAAGTGCCTCCTAGGCCAGTGGCAGGCTCCTGGCTGCTGCCTGTGCTTGTGAGGTCACAGCAGCCTCAGTGCCTCTGAGGCCAGTGGCAGGCTCCTGGCTGCTGACTGTGTTTCTGAGGTCACAGCAATATCATTGCCTCCTAGGTCAGGGGGAGGCACCTGGCTGCTGGCTGTGCTTGGGAGGTCACAGCAGCCTCAGTGCCTCCTAGGCCAGTGGCAGGCTCCTGGCTGCTGGCTGTGCTTGTGAGATCACAGCAGACTCCATGCCTCCTAGGTCAGTGGCAGGTTCCTGGCTGCTGGCTGTGCTTGTGAGGTCACAGCAGCCTAAGTGTCTCCTCAGCTTGACGATAGAGCAAACCTGCTGGCCGTGCTTTGGAGGTCACAGCAGCCTCAGTGCCTTCTGGGTAACTCTGCAGCGCCCCCTGCTGGCTGTGCTTGGGAGGTCACAGTAGCCTCATTGCCTCCTAGGCCGGTGGCAGGCGTATGGCTGCTGGTTGTGCTTGGGAGGTCACAGCAGCCTAAGTACCTCCTAGGCCACTGGCAAGCTCCTGGCTGCTGGCTGTGCTTGGGAGGTCACAGCAGCCTCAGTGCCTCATAGGTTAGCGGCAAGCGCGCCTGCTGGCTGTGGTTGTGAGGTCACAGCAGCCTCAGTGCTTGCTAGGCTAGTGCCAGGCTCCTGACTGCTGGCTGTGCTTGTGAGGTCACAGCAAACTCAGTGCCTCTGAGGCCAGTGGCAGGCACCTGGCTGCTGGCTGTGCTTGTGAGGTCACAGCAGCCTCAGTGCCTTCTGGGTATCTCTGCAGTGCTTCCTGCTGGCTGTGCTTGTGAGATAACAGCAGCCTCAGTGCCTGCTAGTCCAGTGGCAGGCGCATGGCTGCTCGCTGTGCTTGGGAGGTCACAGCAGCCGTAGTACATCCTAGGCCAGTGGCAAGCTCCTGCATGCTGGCTGTGCTTGTGAGCTCACAGCAGCCTCAATGCCTCATAGGTTAGTGGCAAGCGCCCCTGCAGGCTATGCTTGTGAGATCACATCAACATCACGGCCTCCTAGGCCAGGGGCAGGCTCCAGGCTGATGCCTGTGCTTGGGAGGGCATAGCACCCTCGGTGCCTCCTAGGCCAGTGTCAGACTCATGGCTGCTGGCTGTGCTTGTGAGGTCACTGCAGCCCCAGGGCCTCTGAGGCCAGTGGCAGGTTCACGGCTGCTTGCTGTGCTTGTTAGGTCACAGCAGCCTCAGTGCCTCTTATTCCAGGGGCAGGCTCATGGCTGCTGGCTGTGCTTGTCAGGTCACAGCAGCCTCAGTGCCTCTTAGATTAGTGAAAATCGCCCCAGCTGGCTGTCCTTTTGAGGTCACAAACCTGGAGTGCCTCCTAGGGCAAGTGGCAGGCACATGGTTGCTGGCTGTGGTTGTGAGATCACAGCAGCGTCTGTGCCTCGGAAGCCAGTGACAGGCTCCTGGCTGCTGGCTGTGCTTGTGAGGTCACAGCAGCCTCAGTGCCTCTGTGGCCAGTGGCAGGCTCATGGCTGCCGGCTGTGCTTGTGAGGTCACAGCAGCTGGAATGCCTCCTAGTCCAGTTGCAGACTCATGGCTGTTGGCTGTGCTTCTGAGGTCACAGCAGCCTCAGTGCCTCCCAGGCCAGTGGCAGGCTCCTGGCTGCTGCCTGTGCTTGGGAGGTCACAGCAGCCTCAATGCCTCCTAAGTAACTCTACAGCGCCTCCTGCTGGCTGTGCTTGGGAGGTCACAGCAGCCTCAGTGCCTCCTAGGCCAGTGGCAGGCTCATGGCTGCTAGCTGTGCTTGGGAGGTCACAGCAGCCTGAATGCCTAGTAGGCCAGTAGCTCGGTCATGGCTGCCGGTTGTGCTTGTGAGGTCACAGCAGCCGCACTGCCTCATAGCCCAGTGGCAGGCTCATGGCTGCTGGCTGTGCTTGTGAGATCACAGCAGCCTCCATGCCTCCTAGGTCAGTGGCTCATTCATGGCTGGGAGCTGTGCTTGTGAGGTCATAGCAGCCCCAGTGCCTCCGAGGCCAGTGGCAGGCTCCTGGCTGCTGGCTGTGCTTGTGAGGTCACATCAGCCTCAGTGCCTCATAGCTTAGTGTTTAGCGCCCCCTGCTGGCTGTGCTTGTGAGATAACAGCAGCCTCAGTGCTTCTGTGGCCAGTGGCAGGCTCCTGGCTGCTGCCTGTGCTTGGGAGGTCACAGCAGCCTCAGTGATTCCTACGTTAGTCTACAGCGCCCACTGCTGGCTGTGCTTGTGAGGTCACAGCAGCCTGAAAGTCTCTGAGGTCAGTTGCATGCTCATGGCTGCTGGCTCTGCTTGTGAGGTGATAGCAGCCTTAGTGCCTCCTAGGCCAGTGGCAGGCACATGGCTGCCGGCTGTGCTTGTGAGGTCACAGCAGCCTCAATGCCTCCTAGGTAACACTACAGCGCCTCCTGCTGGCTGTGCTTGTGAGGTCACAGCAGCCTCAGTGCCTCCTAGGCCAGTGGCAGGCTCCTGGCTGCTAGCTGTGCTTGGGAGGTCACAGCAGCCTGAATGCCTAGTAGGCCAGTGGCTCGTTCATGGCTGCCGGTTGTGCTTGGGAGGTCACAGCAGCCTCACTGCCTCATAGTCCAGTGGCCGGCTCATGGCTGCTGGCTGTGCTTGTGAGGTCACCGCAGCCTCAATGCCTCCTAGCCCAGTGGCAGACTCCCTGCGGCTGGCTGTGCTTGTGAGATCACAGCAGCTTCCATGCCTCCTAGGTCAGTGGCTCATTCATGGCTGGGAGCTGTGCTTGTGAGGTCATAGCAGCCTCAGTGCTTCCGAGGCCAGTGGCAGGCTCCTGGCTGCTGGCTGTGCTTTGGAGGTCACAGCAGCCTCAGTGCCTCATAGCTTAGTGTTTGGCGCCCCCTGCTGGCTGTGCTTGTGAGATAACAGCAGCCTCAGTGCTTCTGTGGCCAGTGGCAGGCTCCTGGCTGCTGGCTGTGCTTGTGAGGTCACAGCAGCCTCAGTGCCTCCTAGGCCAGTGGCATGCTCATGGCTGCTGGTTGTGCTTGGGAGGTCACAGCAGCCTATGTTCTTCGTTAGTCTACAGCTCCCACTGCTGCCTCTGCTTGTGAGGTCACAGCTGCTTTAATGCCACCTAGGCCAGTAGCAGGTTCACGGCTGCTGGCTGTGCTTGTGAGGTCACAGCAGCCTCAGTGCCTCTTTTGCCAGGGGCAGGCTCATGGCTGCTGGCTGTGCTTGTGAGGTCACAGCAGCCTGAGTGCCTCTTAGGCCAGTGGCAGGTTCCTGGCTGCTGGCTTTGGCTGTGAGGTCACAGCAGCCTCAGTGCCTCTGAGGCCAGTGACAGGCTCATGGCTGCTGGCTGTGCTTGTCAGGTCACAGCAACGTCATTGCCTCTGAGGCCAGTGGAACGTTCACGGCTGCTGGCTGTTCTTGTGAGGTCACAGCAGCCTCAGTGCCTCTACTGCCAGGGGCAGGCTCCTCGCTACTGGCTGTGCTTGCGAGGTCACAGCAAACTCAGTGCCTCCAACGTCAGTGGCTGGCTCATGGCTTCTGGCTGTGCTTGTGAGGTCACAGCAGCCTCATTGACTCCGAGGCCAGTGGCAGGCTCATGGCTGCTGGCTGTGCTTGGGGGGTCACAGCAGCCTCAGTGCCTTCTGGGTAACTCTGCAGCACCCGTGCTGGCTGCTCTTGGGATGTCACCGCAGCCTCAGTGCCTCCTAGGCCAGTGGCAGGCTCCTGGCTGCTGGCTGTGCTTGTGAGGTCACAGCAGCCTCAGTGCCTCTGAGGCCAGTGGCAGCTTCATGGCTGCTAGCTGTGCTTGTGAGGTCACAGCAGCCTCAGTGACTCTATTGCCAGGGGCAGCCCCTGGCTGCTGGCTGTGCTTGTGAGGTCACAGCAGCCTCAGTGCCTCTGAGGCCAGTGGCAGGCTCATGGCTGCTGGCTGTGCTTGTGAGGTCACAGCAGCCTCAGTGCCTCCTAGTCCAGTGGCAGGCTCATGGCTGCTGGCTGTGCTTCTGAGGTCACAGCAGCCTCAGTGCCTCCTAGGCAGTGGCAGACTCGTTGCTGTTGGCTGTTTTTGGGAGGTCACAGCAGCCTCAGTGCCTCTGAGGCCAGTGGCAGGTTCACGGGTGCTGGCTGTGCTTGTGAGGTCACAGCAGCCTCAGTGCCTCTTTTGCCAGTGGCAGGCTCCTGGCTGCTGGCTGTGCTTGTGAGGTCACATCAGCCTCAGTGCCTCATAGGTTGGTGGCAAGCACCCCTGCTGGCTGTCCTTGTGAGATAACAGTAGCCTGAGTGCCTCGGAGGCCAGTCTCAGGCTCATGGTTGCTGCCTGTGCTTGTGAGGTCACAGCAGCCTCTGTGATTCGGAGGCCAGTGACAGGCTCCTGACTGCTGGCTGTGCTTGTGAGGTCACAGCAGCCTGAGATCATCTGCAGCCAGTGGCAGGCTCCTGGCTGCCGCCTGTGCTTGTGAGGTCACAGCAGCCTCAGTGCCTCATAGCTTAGTGGCAGGCTCCTGGCTGCTGGCTGTGCTTGTGAGGTCACAGCAGTCTCAGTGCCTCCGAGGCCAGCTACAGGTTCATGGCTGCTGGCTGTGCTAGGGAGGTCACAGCAGCCTGAGTGCCTCCGAGGCCAGTGGCAGGCTCGTAGCTACTAACTGTGCTTGTGAGGTCACAGCAGCCTCCGTGACTCCCAGGCCAGTGGCTCATTCATGGCTGCTGGCTGTGCTTGTGAGGTCCCGGCAGTTTCAGTGCCGCATAGGCCAGTGGCAGGATCCTGTCTGCTAGCTGTGCTTGTGAAGTCACCGCAGCCTCAGTGCCTCTGAGGCCAGTGGCAGGCTCATGGCTTCTGACTGTGCTTGTGAGGTCTCCGCAGCCTATGTGCCTCCTAGGCCAGTGGCAGGCTCATGGCTGCTGGCTGTGCTTCTGAGGTCACAGCAGCCTCAGTGCCTCCCAGGCCAGTGGCAGGCTCCTGGTTGCTGGCTGTACTTGTGAGGTCAGAGAAAACCCTGTGCCTCCAAGGCCAGTCGCAAGCAGGCTCCTGGGTGCTGGCTGTGCTTGTGAGGGCACAGCAGCCTCAGTGCCTCATAGGCCAGTGGCAGGCTCCTGGCTGCTGCCTGTGCTTGGGAGGTCACAGCAGCCTGAGAGACTCCAAGTTAACTCTACAGCGCACCCTGCTGGCTCTGCTTGGGAGGTTACCCGAACCTAAGTGCCTCCTAGGCCAGTGGCAGGCTCCTGGCTGCTGCCTGTGCTTGTGAGGTCACAGCAGCCTCAGTGCCTCTGAGGCCAGTGGCAGGCTCCTGGCTGCTGACTGTGTTTCTGAGGTCACAGCAATATCATTGCCTCCTAGGTCAGGGGGAGGCACCTGGCTGCTGGCTGTGCTTGGGAGGTCACAGCAGCCTCAGTGCCTCCTAGGCCAGTGGCAGGCTCATGGCTGCTTGCTATGCTTGTGAGGTCACAGCAGCCTCAGTGCCTCCCAGGCAGTGGCATGCTCATGGCTGCTGGCTGTGCTTGTGAGGTCACAGCAGCCTCAGTGCCTCCTAGGGCGGTGGCAGGCTCCTGGCTGCTGTCTGTGCTTGTGAGGTCACAGCTGCTTTAATGCCACCTAGGCCAGTAGCAGGTTCACGGCTGCTGGCTGTGCTTGTGAGGTCACAGCAGCCTCAGTGCCTCTTTTGCCAGGGGCAGGCTCCTGGCTGCTGGCTGTGCTTGTGAGGTCACAGCAGCCTCAGTGCCTCCTAGGCCAGTGGCATGCTCATGGCTGCTGGTTGTGCTTGGGAGGTCACAGCAGCCTATGTTCTTCGTTAGTCTACAGCTCCCACTGCTGCCTCCGCTTGTGAGGTCACAGCTGCTTTAATGCCACCTAGGCCAGTAGCAGGTTCACGGCTGCTGGCTGTGCTTGTGAGGTCACAGCAGCCTCAGTGCCTCTTTTGCCAGGGGCAGGCTCATGGCTGCTGGCTGTGCTTGTGAGGTCACAGCAGCCTGAGTGCCTCTTAGGCCAGTGGCAGGTTCCTGGCTGCTGGCTTTGGCTGTGAGGTCACAGCAGCCTCAGTGCCTCTGAGGCCAGTGGACTGCTCCTGGCTGCTGGCTGTGCTTGTGAGGTCACAGCAACGTCATTGCCTCTGAGGCCAGTGGCAGGTTCACGGCTGCTGGCTGTGCTTGTGAGGTCACAGCAGCCTCAGTGCCTCTACTGCCAGGGGCAGGCTCATGGCTGCTGGCTGTGCTTGTGAGGTCACAGCAGCCTGAGTGCCTCTTAGGCCAGTGGCAGGTTCCTGGCTGCTGGCTGTGCTTGTCAGGTCACAGCAACGTCATTGCCTCTGAGGCCAGTGGCTTGTTCACGGCTGCTGGCTGTTCTTGTGAGGTCACAGCAGCCTCAGTGCCTCTACTGCCAGGGGCAGGCTCCTCGCTACTGGCTGTGCTTGCGAGGTCACAGCAAACTCAGTGCCTCCAACGTCAGTGGCTGGCTCATGGCTTCTTGCTGTGCTTGTGAGGTCACAGCAGCCTCATTGACTCCGAGGCCAGTGGCAGGCTCATGGCTGCTGGCTGTGCTTGGGGGGTCACAGCAGCCTCAGTGCCTTCTGGGTAACTCTGCAGCACCCGTGCTGGCTGCTCTTGGGATGTCACCGCAGCCTCAGTGCCTCCTAGGCCAGTGGCAGGCTCCTGGCTGCTGGCTGTGCTTGTGAGGTCACAGCAGCCTCAGTGCCTCTGAGGCCAGTGGCAGCTTCATGGCTGCTAGCTGTGCTTGTGAGGTCACAGCAGCCTCAGTGACTCTATTGCCAGGGGCAGCCCCTGGCTGCTGGCTGTGCTTGTGAGGTCACAGCAGCCTCAGTGCCTCTGAGGCCAGTGGCAGGCTCATGGCTGCTGGCTGTGCTTGTGAGGTCACAGCAGCCTCAGTGCCTCCTAGTCCAGTGGCAGGCTCATGGCTGCTGGCTGTGCTTCTGAGGTCACAGCAGCCTCAGTGCCTCCTAGGCAGTGGCAGACTCGTTGCTGTTGGCTGTTTTTGGGAGGTCACAGCAGCCTCAGTGCCTCTGAGGCCAGTGGCAGGTTCACGGGTGCTGGCTGTGCTTGTGAGGTCACAGCAGCCTCAGTGCCTCTTTTGCCAGTGGCAGGCTCCTGGCTGCTGGCTGTGCTTGTGAGGTCACATCAGCCTCAGTGCCTCATAGGTTGGTGGCAAGCACCCCTGCTGGCTGTCCTTGTGAGATAACAGTAGCCTGAGTGCCTCGGAGGCCAGTCTCAGGCTCATGGTTGCTGCCTGTGCTTGTGAGGTCACAGCAGCCTCTGTGATTCGGAGGCCAGTGACAGGCTCCTGACTGCTGGCTGTGCTTGTGAGGTCACAGCAGCCTGAGATCATCTGCAGCCAGTGGCAGGCTCCTGGCTGCTGCCTGTGCTTGTGAGGTCACAGCAGCCTCAGTGCCTCATAGCTTAGTGGCAGGCTCCTGGCTGCTGGCTGTGCTTGTGAGGTCACAGCAGTCTCAGTGCCTCCGAGGCCAGCTACAGGTTCATGGCTGCTGGCTGTGCTAGGGAGGTCACAGCAGCCTGAGTGCCTCCGAGGCCAGTGGCAGGCTCGTAGCTACTAACTGTGCTTGTGAGGTCACAGCAGCCTCCGTGATTCCCAGGCCAGTGGCTCATTCATGGCTGCTGGCTGTGCTTGTGAGGTCCCGGCAGTTTCAGTGCCGCATAGGCCAGTGGCAGGATCCTGTCTGCTAGCTGTGCTTGTGAAGTCACCGCAGCCTCAGTGCCTCTGAGGCCAGTGGCAGGCTCATGGCTTCTGACTGTGCTTGTGAGGTCACCGCAGCCTATGTGCCTCCTAGGCCAGTGGCAGGCTCCTGGCTGCTGGCTGTGCTTCTGAGGTCACAGCAGCCTCAGTGCCTCCCAGGCCAGTGGCAGGCTCCTGGTTGCTGGCTGTACTTGTGAGGTCAGAGAAAACCCTGTGCCTCCAAGGCCAGTCGCAAGCAGGCTCCTGGGTGCTGGCTGTGCTTGTGAGGGCACAGCAGCCTCAGTGCCTCATAGGCCAGTGGCAGGCTCCTGGCTGCTGCCTGTGCTTGGGAGGTCACAGCAGCCTGAGAGACTCCAAGTTAACTCTACAGCGCACCCTGCTGGCTCTGCTTGGGAGGTTACCCGAACCTAAGTGCCTCCTAGGCCAGTGGCAGGCTCCTGGCTGCTGCCTGTGCTTGTGAGGTCACAGCAGCCTCAGTGCCTCTGAGGCCAGTGGCAGGCTCCTGGCTGCTGACTGTGTTTCTGAGGTCACAGCAATATCATTGCCTCCTAGGTCAGGGGGAGGCACCTGGCTGCTGGCTGTGCTTGGGAGGTCACAGCAGCCTCAGTGCCTCCTAGGCCAGTGGCAGGCTCCTGGCTGCTGGCTGTGCTTGTGAGATCACAGCAGACTCCATGCCTCCTAGGTCAGTGGCAGGTTCCTGGCTGCTGGCTGTGCTTGTGAGGTCACAGCAGCCTAAGTGTCTCCTCAGCTTGACGATAGAGCAAACCTGCTGGCTGTGCTTTGGAGGTCACAGCAGCCTCAGTGCCTTCTGGGTAACTCTGCAGCGCCCCCTGCTGGCTGTGCTTGGGAGGTCACAGTAGCCTCATTGCCTCCTAGGCCGGTGGCAGGCGTATGGCTGCTGGTTGTGCTTGGGAGGTCACAGCAGCCTCAGTGCCTCATAGGTTAGCGGCAAGCGCGCCTGCTGGCTGTGGTTGTGAGGTCACAGCAGCCTCAGTGCTTGCTAGGCTAGTGCCAGGCTCCTGACTGCTGGCTGTGATTGTGAGGTCACAGCAAACTCAGTGCCTCTGAGGCCAGTGGCAGGCACCTGGCTGCTGGCTGTGCTTGTGAGGTCACAGCAGCCTCAGTGCCTTCTGGGTATCTCTGCAGTGCTTCCTGCTGGCTGTGCTTGTGAGATAACAGCAGCCTCAGTGCCTGCTAGTCCAGTGGCAGGCGCATGGCTGCTCGCTGTGCTTGGGAGGTCACAGCAGCCGTAGTACATCCTAGGCCAGTGGCAAGCTCCTGCATGCTGGCTGTGCTTGTGAGCTCACAGCAGCCTCAATGCCTCATAGGTTAGTGGCAAGCGCCCCTGCAGGCTATGCTTGTGAGATCACATCAACATCACGGCCTCCTAGGCCAGGGGCAGGCTCCAGGCTGATGCCTGTGCTTGGGAGGGCATAGCACCCTCGGTGCCTCCTAGGCCAGTGTCAGACTCATGGCTGCTGGCTGTGCTTGTGAGGTCACTGCAGCCCCAGGGCCTCTGAGGCCAGTGGCAGGTTCACGGCTGCTTGCTGTGCTTGTTAGGTCACAGCAGCCTCAGTGCCTCTTATTCCAGGGGCAGGCTCATGGCTGCTGGCTGTGCTTGTCAGGTCACAGCAGCCTCAGTGCCTCTTAGATTAGTGAAAATCGCCCCAGCTGGCTGTCCTTTTGAGGTCACAAACCTGGAGTGCCTCCTAGGGCAAGTGGCAGGCACATGGTTGCTGGCTGTCGTTGTGAGATCAAAGCAGCGTCTGTGCCTCGGAAGCCAGTGACAGGCTCCTGGCTGCTGGCTGTGCTTGTGAGGTCACAGCAGCCTCAGTGCCTCTGTGGCCAGTGGCAGGCTCATGGCTGCCGGCTGTGCTTGTGAGGTCACAGCAGCTGGAATGCCTCCTAGTCCAGTTGCAGACTCATGGCTGTTGGCTGTGCTTCTGAGGTCACAGCAGCCTCAGTGCCTCCCAGGCCAGTGGCAGGCTCCTGGCTGCTGCCTGTGCTTGGGAGGTCACAGCAGCCTCAATGCCTCCTAAGTAACTCTACAGCGCCTCCTGCTGGCTGTGCTTGGGAGGTCACAGCAGCCTCAGTGCCTCCTAGGCCAGTGGCAGGCTCATGGCTGCTAGCTGTGCTTGGGAGGTCACAGCAGCCTGAATGCCTAGTAGGCCAGTAGCTCGGTCATGGCTGCCGGTTGTGCTTGTGAGGTCACAGCAGCCGCACTGCCTCATAGCCCAGTGGCAGGCTCATGGCTGCTGGCTGTGCTTGTGAGATCACAGCAGCCTCCATGCCTCCTAGGTCAGTGGCTCATTCATGGCTGGGAGCTGTGCTTGTGAGGTCATAGCAGCCCCAGTGCCTCCGAGGCCAGTGGCAGGCTCCTGGCTGCTGGCTGTGCTTGTGAGGTCACATCAGCCTCAGTGCCTCATAGCTTAGTGTTTAGCGCCCCCTGCTGGCTGTGCTTGTGAGATAACAGCAGCCTCAGTGCTTCTGTGGCCAGTGGCAGGCTCCTGGCTGCTGCCTGTGCTTGGGAGGTCACAGCAGCCTCAGTGATTCCTACGTTAGTCTACAGCGCCCACTGCTGGCTGTGCTTGTGAGGTCACAGCAGCCTGAAAGTCTCCGAGGTCAGTTGCATGCTCATGGCTGCTGGCTCTGCTTGTGAGGTGATAGCAGCCTTAGTGCCTCCTAGGCCAGTGGCAGGCACATGGCTGCCGGCTGTGCTTGTGAGGTCACAGCAGCCTCAATGCCTCCTAGGTAACACTACAGCGCCTCCTGCTGGCTGTGCTTGTGAGGTCACAGCAGCCTCAGTGCCTCCGAGGTCAGTGGCCAGCAAATGGCTGCTGGCTGTGCTTGTGAGGTGTCAGCAATCTCAGTGCCTCCTAGACCAGTAGAAGGCTCACGGCTCCTGGCTGTGCTTGTGAGGTCACAGCAGCCTGAATGCCTAGTAGGCCAGTGGCTCGTTCATGGCTGCCGGCTGTGCTTGTGAGGTCACAGCAGCCTCAGTGCCTCATAGGTAACTCAACAGCGCTCCCTGCTGGCTGTCCTTCTGAGGTGACCGCAGCCTCAATGCCTCCTAGGCCAGTGGCAGGCTCCTGGCTGCTAGCTGTGCTTGGGAGGTCACAGCAGCCTGGGTGCCTCCTAGGCCAGTGTCAGACTCACGGCGGCTGGCTGTGCTTTTGAGGTCACAGCAGCCTCAGTGCCTCCGAGGCCAGTGGCAGGCTCATGGCTGCTGGCTGTGCTTGTGAGGTCACAGCAGCCTGAATGCCTCATAGCTTATTGTTTAGCGCCCCCTGCTGGTTGTGCTTCTGAGGTCACAGCAGCCTCAGTGCCTCCGAGGCCAGTGGCAGGCTCCTGGCTGCTGGCTGTGCTTGTGAGGTCACAGCAGCCTGAATGCCTCCTAGACCAGTTGCAGACTCATGGCTGTTGGCTGTGCTTGGGAGGTCACAGCAGCCTCAGTGCCTCTTTTGCCAGTGGCAGGTTCACAGCTGCTGGCTGTGCCTGTGAGATAACAGCAGCCTCAGTGCCTCTTTTGCCAGGGGCAGGCTCATGGCTGCTGGCTGTGCTTGTGAGGTCACAGCAGCCTCAGTGCCTCCCAGGCCAGTGGCAGGTTCACGGCTGCTGGCTGTGCTTGTGAGGTCACAGCAGCCTCAGTGCCTCCTAGGTCAGGGGCCGGCGAATGGCTGCTGGCTGTGCTAGTGGGGTGTCAGCAACCTCATTGCCTCCGAGGCCAGTGGCAGGCTCATGGCTCCTGGCTGAGCTTGTGAGGTCGCAGCAGCCGCAGTGCCTCCGAGGGCAGTCGCGTGCTCATGCCTGCTGGCTGTGCTTCTGAGGTCACAGCAGCCTAAGTGCCTCCGAGACCAGTGGCAGGCTCCTGGCTGCTGCCTGTGCTTGTGAGTTCACAGCAGCCTCTGTGCCTCATATCTTAGTGTTTAGCGCCCCCTGCTGGTTGTGCTTGTCAGATAACAGCAGCCTCAGTGCCTCTGAGGCCAGTGGTAAGCTCATGGCTGCTGGCTGAGCTTCTGAGGTCACAGCAGCCTCAGTGCCTCCGAGGCCAGTGGCAGGCTCATGGCTGCTGGCTGTGCTTGTGAGGTCACAGCAGCCTCAGTGCCTCATAGCTTAGTGTTTAGCGCCCCCTGCTGGCTGTGCTTCTGAGGACACAGCTGCCTGAGTGCCTCCCAGGCCAGTGGCAGGCTCCTGGCTGCTGCCTGTGCTTGTGAGGTCACAGCAGCCGGAATGCCTCCTAGGCCAGTATCAGACTCATGGCTGCTGGCTGTGCTTGTGAGGCCACAGCAGCCTGAAACTCTCCAAGGTCAGTTGCATGCTCATGGCTGCTGGCTGTGCTTGTGAGGTCACAGGAGCCTCAGTGCCTCCTAGGCCACTGGCAGGCACATGGCTGCCGGCTGTGCTTGTGAGGTCACAGCAGCCTCAGTGCCTCAGAGGTAATTCTACAGCGCACCCTGCAGGCTGTGCTTGTGAGGTCACAGCAACTGGAATGCCTCCTAGGCCAGTGGCAGGCTCCTGTCTGCTGGCTGTGCTTGTGAGGTCACAGCAGCCTCAGTGCCGCCTAGGCCAGCGTCAGACTCATGGCTGCTGGCTGTGCTTGTGAGGTCACTGCAGCCCCAGTGCCTCGGAGGCCAGTGGCAAGTTCACAGCTGCTGGCTGTGCTTGTGAGGTCACAGCAGCTGGAATGCCTCCTAGGCCAGTTGCATGCTCATGGCTGCTGGCTGTGCTTGGGAGGTCACAGCAGCCTCAGTGCCTCCTAGGCCAGTGGCAGGCTCCTGGATGCTGGCTGTGCTTGTGAGGTCGCAGCAGCCTAAGTGCCTGCTCGCCTGGAGGAAAGCTCATACCTGCTGGCTGTGCTTTGGAGGTCACAGCAGCCTCAGTGCCTCCGAGGCCAGTGGCAGGCTCCTGCATGCTGGCTGTGCTTCTGAGGTCACAGCAGCCGGAATGCCTAGTAGGCCAGTGGCTCGTTCATGGCTGCTGGCTGTGTCTGTGAGGTCACAGCAGCCCCAGGGCATCATAGGTTTGTGGAAAGCGCACCTGCTGGCTGTCCTTCTGAGGTCACCGCAGCCTCAATGCCTCATAGGCCAGTGGCAGGCTCATGGCTGGGGGCTGTGCTTGTGAGATCACATCAGCCTCCATGCCTCCTAGGCCAGTGGCCGGCTGCTGGCTGCTGGCTGTGCTTGTGAGGTTACAGCAGCATCAGTGCCTCCGAGGTCAGTTGCATGCTCCTGGCTGCTGCCTGTGTTTGGGAGGTCACAGCAGCCTCAGTGACTCCTATGTTAGTCTACACCGCCCACTGCTGCCTGTGCTTGGGAGGTCACAGCAGCCTGAGATCATCTGCGGCCAGTGGCAGGCTCATGGCTGCCGGCTGTGCTTGTGAGGTCACAGCAGCTTCAGTGCATCCGAGGTCAGTGGCCGGAGAATGGCTGCTGGCTGTGCTTGTGGGGCCACAGCAGCCTCAGTGCCTCCCAGGCCAGTGGCAGGCTCCTGGTTGCTGGCTGTGCTTGTCAGGTCACAGCAAACTCAGTGCCTCTGAGGTCAGTGTCATGCCAATGGCTGCTGGATGTGTTTGGGAGGTCAAAGCAGCCTCAGTGCCTCTGAGGCCAGTGGCAGGCTCATGGCGGCCGACTGTGCTTGTTAGGTCAGAGCAGTCTCAGTGCCTCATAGGCCAGTGGCAGGCTCCTGGCTGCTGGCTGTGCTTGTGAGGTCACAGCAGCCTCAGTGCATCCGAGGTCAGTGGCCGGAGAATGGCTGCTGGCTGTGCTTGTGAGGCCACAGCAGCCTCAGTGCCTCCTCGGCTAGAGGAAAGGTCATACGTGCTGGCTGTGCTTGTGAGGTCACAGCAGCCCAACTACCTCCTAGGCCACTTGCAAGCTTCTTCCTGCTGGCTGTGCTTGTGAGGTCACAGCAGCCTCAGTGCCTCCTAGGCCAGTGACAGGCTCCTGGCTGCTGGTTGTGATTGTGAGGTCACAGCAGCCTCAGTGCCTCCGAGGTCAGTGGCCGGAGAATGGCTGCTGGCTGTGCTTCTGAGGTCACAGCAGCCTCAGTGCCTCTGAGGCCAGTGACAGGCTCATGGCTGCTGGCTGTGCTTGTGAGGTCACAGCAGCCTCCGTGCCTCCTAGGCCAGTGGCAGGCTCATGGCTGCTGGCTGTGCTTTTGAGGTCACAGCAGCCTAAGTACCTGCTAGGGCACATGCAAGCTTCTTCCTGCTGTCTGTGCCTCGGAGGTCACAGCAGCCTCAGTGCCTCCTAGGCCAGTGACAGGCTCCCGGCTGCTGGTTGTGCTTGTGAGGTCACAGCAGCCTCAGTGCCTCCGAGGTCAGTGGCCGGAGAATGGCTGCTGGCTGTGCTTGTGAGATAACAGCAGCCTCAGTGCCTCCCAGGCCAGTGGCAGGCTCATGGCTGCTGGCTGTGCTTGTGAGGTCACAGCAGCCTGAATGCCTCCTAGGCCAGTTGCAGACTCATGGCTGTTGGCTGTGCTTGTGAGGACACAGCAGCCTCAGTGCCTCCCAGGCCTGTGGCAGGTCCACGGCTGCTGGCTGTGCTTGTGAGGTCACAGCAGCCTGACTGCCTCCTAGGCCAGGGGCAGGTTCCTGGTTGCTGGCTGTGCTTGTGAAGTCACTGCAAACCCAGTGCCTGCGAGGTCAGTGGCATGCTCATGGCTGCTGGCTGTGCTTGGGAGGTCACAGCAGCCTCAGTGCCTCTGAGGCCAGTGGCAGGCTCCTGGCTGCTTGCTGTGCTTGTGAGGTCACAGCAGCCTCAGTGCCTCTGAGGCTAGTGGCTTGCTCATGGCGGCTGGCTGTGCTTGTGAGGTCACAGCAGCCTCAGTGCCTCCGAGGCCAGTGGCAGGCTCCTGGCTGCTGCCTGCTCTTGTGAGGTCACCGCAGCCTCAGTGCCTCATAGGTTAGTGGCAATCGCCCCACCTGGCTGTCCTTGTGAGGTCACAGCAGCCTCAGTGCCTCCTAGGGCCAGTGGCAGGCTCATGGCTGCTGGCTGTGCTTGTGAGGTCGCAGCAGCCTAAGTGCCTTCTAGGGCAGTTGCATGCTCATGCCTGCTGGCTGTGCTTGTGAAGTCACAGCAGCCTCAGCGCGCCCTAGACCAGTGGCAGGCTCCTGGATGCTGGCTGTGCTTGTGAGGTCACAGCAGCCTCAGTGCCTCCGAGGCCAGTGGCAGTCTCATGGCTGCTGGCTGAGCTTGTGAGGTCGCAGCAGCCTCAGTGCCTCCGAGGTCAGTCGCAGGCTCATGCCTGCTGGCTGTGCTTGTGAGGTCACAGCAGCCTCAGTGCCTCTGTGGCCAGTGGCAGGCTCCTGGATGCTGGCTGTGCTTGTGAGGTCACAGCAGCCTCAGTGCCTCCGAGGTCAGTGGCCAGCAAATGGCTGCTGGCTGTGCTTGTGAGGTGTCAGCAAACTCAGTGCCTCCTAGACCAGTAGAAGGCTCCTGGCTCCTGGCTGTGCTTGTGAGGTCACAGCAGCCTCAGTGTCTCCTACGCCAGTTGCATGCTCATGGCTGCTGGCTGTGCTTGGGAGGTCACAGCAGCCTGAATGCCTAGTAGGTCAGTGGCTCGTTCATGGCTGCTGGCTGTGCTTGTGAGGTCACAGCAGCCCCAGGGCATCATAGGTTAGTGGAAAGCGCACCTGCTGGCTGTCCTTCTGAGATCACCGCAGCCTCAATGCCTCATAGGCCAGTGGCAGACTCATGGCTGCTGGCTGTGCTTGTGAGGTCACAGCAGCCTCCATGCCTCCTAGGTCAGTGGCTCATTCATGGCTGCCAGCTGTGCTTGTGAGGTCACAGCAGCCTCAGTGCCTCCGAGGCCAGTGGCAGGCTCCTGGCTGCTGCCTGTGCTTGTGAGATCACAGCAGCCTCCATGCCTCCTAGGTCAGGGGCTCATTCATGGCTGGGGGCTGTGCTTGTGAGGTCCTAGCAGCCTCAGTGCCTCCTAGGCCAGTGCCAGGCTCATGGCTGCTGGCTGTTTTTGGGAGGTCACAGCAGCCTCAGTGCCTCTGAGGCCAGTGGCAGGCGCATGGCTGCTGCCTGTGCTTGGGAGGTCACAGCCTCCTAAGTACCTCCTAGGCCACTGGCAAGCTCCTGCCTGCTGGCTGTGCTTGGGAGGTCACAGCAGCCTCAGTGCCTCCTAGGCCAGTGGCCGGCTCCTGGCTGCTGCCTGTGCTTGTGAGGTCACTGCAGCACCAGTGCCTCTGAGTCCAGTGGCAGGTTCATGGCTGCTGGCTGTGCTTGGGAGGTCACAGCAGCCTCAGTGACTCCTATGTTAGTCTACAGCGCCCACTGCTGCCTGTGCTTGTGAGGTCACAGCAGCCTCAGTGCCTCCAAGGCCAGTGGCAGACTCCTGGCTGCTGGCTGTGCTTGTGAGGTCACAGCAGCCTCAGTGCCTCTGAGGCCAGTGGCCTGCTCATGGCAGCTGGCTGTACTTGTGAGGTCACAGGAGCGTGACTGCCTCCTAGGTAAGTCTACAGCACCCGTGCTGGCTGTGCTTGTGAGGTCACAGCAGCCTAAGTGCAACCCAGGCTAGTGGCAGGCTCCTGGCTGCTGGCTGTGCTTGGGAGGTCACAGCAGCCTCAGTGCCTCCGAGGCCAGTGGCAGGCTCCTGGCTGCTGGCTGTTCTTGTGAGGTCACCGCAGCCTCAGTGCCTCATCGGTTAGTGGCAATCGCCCCACCTGGCTGTCCTTGTGAGGTCACAGCAGCCTCAGTGCCTCCGAGGACAGTGTCAGGCTCATGGCTGCTGGCTGTGCTTGTGAGGTCGCAGCAGCCCCAGGGCATCATAGGTTAGTGGAAAGCGCACCTGCTGGCTGTCCTTCTGAGGTCACCGCAGCCTCAATGCCTCATAGGCCAGTGGCAGGCTCATGGCTGCTGGCTGTGCTTGTGAGGTCACAGCAGCCTCCATGCCTCCTAGGTCAGTGGCTTATTCATGGCTGCCAGCTGTGCTTGTGAGGTCATAACAGCCTCAGTGCCTCCTAGGCCAGTGCCAGGCTCATGGCTGCTGGCTGTGCTTGTGAGGTCACAGCAGCCTCACTGCCTCCGAGGCCAGTGGCAGACTCCTGGCTGCTGCCTGTGCTTGTGAGGTCACAGCAGCCTCAGTGCCTCCGAGGTCAGTGGCATGCTCATGGCTGCTGGCTGTTTTTGGGAGGTCACAGCAGCCTCAGTGCCTCTGAGGCCAGTGGCAGGCTAATGGCTACTGCCTGTGCTTGGGAGGTCACATCAGCCTGGGTGCCTTCTGGGTAACTCTGCAGCGCCCCCTGCTGGCTGTGCTTGTGTGGTCACAGCCTCCTAAGTACCTCCTAGGCCACTGGCAAGCTCCTGCCTGCTGGCTGTGCTTGTGAGGTCACAGCAGCCTCAGTGCCTCCGAGGCCAGTGGCAGGCTCCTGGCTGCTGGTTGTGCTTGTGAGGTCACAGCAGCCTCAGTGCCTCCAAGGCCAGTTGCAGACTCCTGGCTGCTGGCTGTGCTTGTGAGGTCACCGCAGCCTCAGGGCCTCATAGGTTAGTGGCAATCGCCCCACCTGCCTGTGCTTGTGAGGTCACAGCAGCCTCAGTGCCTCCTAGGGCCAGTGGCAGGCTCATGACTGCTGGCTGTGCTTGTGAGGTCACAGCAGCCTCCGTGCCTCCGAGGCCAGTGGCAGGCTCATGGCTGCTGGCTGTTTTTGGGAGGTCACAGCAGCCTCAGTGCCTCTGAGGCCAGTGGCAGGCTCATGGCTGCTGGCTGTCCTTGGGAGGTCACAGCAGCCTGGGTGCCTTCTGGGTAACTCTGCAGCGCCCCCTGCTGGCTGCGCTTGTGAGGTCACAGTAACCTCAGTGCCTCCTAGGCCAGTTGCAGGCGCATGGCTGCTGGCTGTGCTTGTGAGGTCACAGCCTCCTACGTACCTCCTAGGCCACTGGCAAGCTCCTGCCTGCTGGCTGTGCTTGGGAGGTCACAGCAGCCTCAGTGCCTCCTAGGCCAGTGGCAGGCTCCTGGCTGCTGGCTGTGCTTGTGAGTTCACCGCAGCCTCAGTGCCTCATAGGTTAGTGGCAATCGCCCCACCTGGCTGTCCTTGTGAGGTCACAGGAGCCTCAGTGCCTCCTAGGCCAGTGGCAGGCTCATGACTGCTGGCTGTGCTTGGGAGGTACAGGAGCCTCAGTGCCTCCTAGGGCAGTTGCAAGCTCATGCCTGCTGGCTCTGCTTGTGAGGTGTCAGCAACCTCAGTGCCTCCTAGGCCAGTGGCAGACTCATGGCTGGGGGCTGTGCTTGTGAGGTCGCAGCAGCCTCAGTGCCTCCTAGGGCAGTTGCATGCTCAGGCCTCCTGGTTGTGCTTGTGAGGTCATAGCAGCCTCAGTGCCTCCTAGGCCAGTGGCAGGCTCCTGGCTGCTGCCTGTGCTTGGGAGGTCACAGCAGTCTCAGTGCCTCCGAGGCCAGTGGCAGGCTCCTGGCTGCTGGCTGTGCTTGTGAGGTCACAGCAGCCTCAGTGCCTCCTAGGCCAGTGGCAGGCTCCTGGCAGCAGCCTGTGCTTGTGAGGTCACAGCTGCCTCAGTGCCTCATAGGTTAGTGTTTAGCGCTCCCTGCTGGCTGTGCTTGTGAGATAACAGCAGCCTCAGTGCCTCTGTGACCAGTGGCAGGCTCATGGCTGCTGGCTGTGCTTGTGAGGTCACAGCTGCTGGAATGCCTCCTAGGCCAGTTGCAGACTCATGGCTGTTGGCTGTGCTTGTGAGGTCGCAGCAGCCTCAGTCCCTCATAGGGCAGTTGCATGCTCATGCCTGCTGGCTGTGCTTGTGAGGTCATAGCAGCCTCAGTGCCTCCCAGGCCAGTGGCAGGCTCCTGGCTGCTGGATGTGCTTGGGAGGTCACAGCAGCCTCAGTGATTCCTACGTTAGTCTACAGCGTCCACTGCTGGCTGTGCTTGTGAGGTCACAGCAGCCTGAAAGTCTCCGAGCTCAGTTGCATGCTCATGGCTGCTGGCTCTGCTTCTGAGGTGATAGCAGCCTCAGTGCCTCCCAGGCCACTGGCAGGCACATGGCTGCCGGCTGTGCTTGTGAGGTCACAGCAGCCTCAGTGCCTCATAGGTAACTCTACAGCGCCCCCTGCTGGCTGTGCTTGGGAGGTCACAGCAGCCTCAGTGCCTCCTAGGCCAGTGGCAGGCTCCTGGCTGCTAGCTGTGCTTTGGAGGTCAGAGCAGCCTGGGTGCCTCCTAGGCCAGTGGCAGACTCATGGCTGCTGGCTGTGCTTGTGAGGTCACTGCAGCCTCAGTGCCTCTAAGGCCAGTGGCAGGCTCATGGCTTCTGGCTGTGCTTGGGAGGTCAGAGCAGACTCAGTGCCTCCGAGGCCAGTGGCAGGCTCATGGCTCCTGGCTGACCTTGTGAGGTCGCAGCAGCCTCAGTGCCTCCTAGGGCAGTTGCATGCTTATGCCTGCTGGCTGTGCTTGGGAGGTCGCAGTAGCCTCAGTGCCTCCTAGGCCAGTGGCAGACACCTGGATGCTAGCTGTGCTTGTGAGGTCACAGCAGCCTAGAGTGCCTGCTCGGCTGGAGGAAAGCTCATACCTGCTGGCTGTGCTTTGGAGGTCACAGCAGCCTCAGTGCCTCCGAGGCCAGTGGCAGGCTCCTGCATGCTGGCTGTGCTTCTGAGGTCACAGCAGCCTGAATCCCTAGTAGGCCAGTGGCTCGTTCATGGCTGCTGGCTGTGCCTGTGAGGTCACAGCAGCCCCAGGGCATCATAGGTTTGTGGAAAGCGCACCTGCTGGCTGTGCTTGTGAGGTCACCGCAGCCTCCATGCCTCTGAGGCCAGTGGCAGGCTCAAGGCTGGGGGCTGTGCTTGTGAGATCACAGCAGCCTCCATGCCTCCTAGGCCAGTGGCCGGCTGCTGGCTGCTGGCTGTGCTTGTGAGGTCACTGCAGCCCCAGTGCCTCTGAGGCCAGTTGCAGGTTCACGGCTGCTGGCTGTGCTTGTGAGGTCACAGCAGCCTCAGTGCCTCTTTTGCCAAGGGCAGGCTCCTGGCTGCTGGCTGTGCTTGTGAGGTCACAGCAGCCTCAGTGACTCCTACGTTAGTCTACAGCGCCCACTGCTGCCTGTGCTTGTGAGGTCACAGCAGCCTCAGTGCCTCCAAGGCCAGTGGCAGACTCCTGGCTGCTGGCTGTGCTTGGGAGGTCACAGCAGCCTCACTGCCTCTGAGGCCAGTGGCCTGCTCATGGCGGCTGGCTGTGCTTGTGAGGTCACAGCAGGCTGACTGCCTCCTAGGTAAATCTACAACACCCCGTGCTGGCTGTCCTTGTGAGGTCACAGCAGCCTAAGTGCCTCCCAGGCCAGTGGCAGGCTCCTGGCTGCTGGCTGTGCTTGTGAGGTCACAGCAGCCTCAGTGCCTCCTAGGCCAGTGGCAGGCTCCTGGCTGCTGGCTGTGCTTGTGAGGTCACCGCAGCCTCAGTGCCTCATAGGTTAGTGGCAATCGCCCCACCTGGCTGTCCTTGTGAGGTCACAGGAGCCTCAGTACCTCCTAGGGCAGTTGCATGCTCATGCCTGCTGGCTGTGCTTGTGAGGTGTCAGCAACCTCAGTGCCTCCGAGGCCAGTGGCAGACTCATGGCTGCTGGCTGTGCTTGTGAGGTCGCAGCAGCCTCAGTGCCTCCTAGGGCAGTTGCATGCTCATGCCTGCTGGCTGTGCTTGTGAGGTCACAGCAGCCTCAGCGCCTCCTAGGCCAGTGGCAGGCTCCTGGCTGCTGGCTGTGCTTGTGAGGTCACAGCAGCCTCAGTGCCTCCTCGGCTGGAGGAAAGTTCATACCTGCTGGCTGTGCTTTGGAGGTCACAGCAGCCTCAGTGCTTCCGAGGTCAGTGGCCAGCAAATGGCTGCTTTCTGTGCTTGTGAGGTGTCAGCAAACTCAGTGCCTCCTAGACCAGTAGAAGGCTCATGGCTCCTGGCTGTGCTTGTGAGGTCACAGCAGCCTCAGTGCCTCCTAGGGCAGTTGCATGCTCATGCCTGCTGGCTGTGCTTGGGAGGTCACAGCAGCCTCAGTGCCTCCTAGACCAGTAGAAGGCTCCTGGCTGCTGGCTGTGCTTGTGAGGTCATAGCAGCCTCAGTGCCTCCTAGGCCAGTGGCAGGCTCCTGGCTGCTGGCTGTTCTTGTGAGGTCACAGCAGACTCAGTGCCTCCGAGGCCAGTGGCAGGCTCCTGGCTGCTGCCTGTGCTTGTGAGGTCACAGCAGCCTCAGTGCCTCTGTGGCCAGTGGCAGGCTCATGGCTGCTGGCTGTGCTTGTGAGGTCACAGCAGCTGGAATGCCTCCTAGGCCAGTTGCAGACTCATGGCTGTTGGCTGTGCTTCTGAGGTCACAGCAGCCTCAGTGCCTCCCAGGCCAGTGGCAGGCTCCTGGCTGCTGGGTGTGCTTGGGAGGTCACAGCAGCCTCAGTGATTCCAACGTTAGTCTACAGCGCCCACTGCTGGCTGTGCTTGTGAGGTCACAGCAGTCTGAAAGTCTCCGAGGTCAGCTGCATGCTCATGGCTGCTGGCTCTGCTTGTGAGGTGATAGCAGCCTCAGTGCCTCCTAGGCCACTGGCAGGCACATGGCTGCCGGCTGTGCTTGTGAGGTCACAGCAGCCTCAGTGCCTCATAGCTTAGTGTTTAGCGCCCCCTGCTGGCTGTGCTTGGGAAGTCACAGCAGCCTGGGTGCCTCCTAGGCCAGTGGCAGGCTCCTGGCTGCTGCCTGTGCTTGTGAGATCACAGCAGCCTCCATGCCTCCTAGGTCAGTGGCTCATTCATGGCTGGGGGCTGTGCTTGTGAGGTCCTAGCAGCCTCAGTGCCTCCTAGGCCAGTGCCAGGCTCATGGCTGCTGGCTGTTTTTGGGAGGTCACAGCAGCCTCAGTGCCTCTGAGGCCAGTGGCAGGCGCATGGCTGCTGCCTGTGCTTGGGAGGTCACAGCCTCCTAAGTACCTCCTAGGCCACTGGCAAGCTCCTGCCTGCTGGCTGTGCTTGGGAGGTCACAGCAGCCTCAGTGCCTCTTTTGCCAGGGGCAGGCTCCTGGCTGCTGCCTGTGCTTGGGAGGTCACAGCAGCCTCAGTGACTCCTATGTTAGTCTACAGCGCCCACTGCTGCCTGTGCTTGTGAGGTCACAGCAGCCTCAGTGCCTCCAAGGCCAGTGGCAGACTCCTGGCTGCTGGCTGTGCTTGTGAGGTCACAGCAGCCTCAGTGCCTCTGAGGCCAGTGGCCTGCTCATGGCAGCTGGCTGTGCTTGTGAGGTCACAGGAGCGTGACTGCCTCCTAGGTAAGTCTACAGCACCCGTGCTGGCTGTGCTTGTGAGGTCACAGCAGCCTAAGTGCAACCCAGGCTAGTGGCAGGCTCCTGGCTGCTGGCTGTGCTTGGGAGGTCACAGTAGCCTCAGTGCCTCCGAGGCCAGTGGCAGGCTCCTGGCTGCTGGCTGTTCTTGTGAGGTCACCGCAGCCTCAGTGCCTCATAGGTTAGTGGCAATCGCCCCACCTGGCTGTCCTTGTGAGGTCACAGCAGCCTCAGTGCCTCCGAGGCCAGTGTCAGGCTCATGGCTACTGGCTGTGCTTGTGAGGTCGCAGCAGCCTCAGTGCCTCCGAGGTCAGTGGCATGCTCATGGCTGCTGGCTGTGCTTGTGAAGTCACAGCAGCCTCAGCGCGCCCTAGACCAGTGGCAGGCTCCTGGCTGCTGGCTGTGCTTGTGAGGTCACAGCAGCCTCAGTGCCTCCGAGGTCAGTGGCAGTCTCATGGCTGCTGGCTGAGCTTGTGAGGTCGCAGCAGCCTCAGTGCCTCTGAGGTCAGTCGCAGGCTCATGCCTGCTGGCTGTGCTTGTGAGGTCACAGCAGCCTCAGCGCCCCCTAGGCCAGTGGCAGGCTCCTGGATGCTGGCTGTGCTTGTGAGGTCACAGCAATCTAAGTGCCTCCTCGGCCTGGGGAAAGTTCATACCTGCTGGCTGTGCTTGTGAGGTCACAGCAGCCTCAGTGCCTCCGAGGTCAGTGGCCAGCAAATGGCTGCTGGCTGTGCTTGTGAGGTGTCAGCAAACTCACTGCCTCCTAGACCAGTAGAAGGCTCCTGGCTCCTGGCTGTGCTTGTGAGGTCACAGCAGCCTCAGTGCCTCCTACGTCAGTTGCATGCTCATGGCTGCTGGCTGTGCTTGGGAGGTCACAGCAGCCTGAATGCCTAGTAGGCCAGTGGCTCGTTCATGGCTGCTGGCTGTGCTTGTGAGGTCACAGCAGCCCCAGGGCATCATAGATTAGTGGAAAGCGCACCTGCTGGCTGTCCTTCTGAGGTCACCGCAGCCTCAATGCCTCATAGGCCAGTGGCAGGCTCATGGCTGCTGGCTGTGCTTGTGAGGTCACAGCAGCCTCCATGCCTCCTAGGTCAGTGGCTCATTCATGGCTGCCAGCTGTGCTTGTGAGGTCATAACAGCCTCAGTGCCTCCTAGGCCAGTGCCAGGCTCATGGATGCTGGCTGTGCTTGTGAGGTCACAGCAGCCTCACTGCCTCCGAGGCCAGTGGCAGACTCCTGGCTGCTGCCTGTGCTTGTGAGGTCACAGCAGCCTCAGTGCCTCCGAGGTCAGTGGCATGCTCATGGCTGCTGGCTGTTTTTGGGAGGTCACAGCAGCCTCAGTGCCTCTGAGGCCAGTGGCAGGCTAATGGCTACTGCCTGTGCTTGGGAGGTCACATCAGCCTGGGTGCCTTCTGGGTAACTCTGCAGCGCCCCCTGCTGGCTGTGCTTGTGTGGTCACAGCCTCCTAAGTACCTCCTAGGCCACTGGCAAGCTCCTGCCTGCTGGCTGTGCTTGGGAGGTCACAGCAGCCTCAGTGCCTCCGAGGCCAGTGGCAGGCTCCTGGCTGCTGGTTGTGCTTGTGAGGTCACAGCAGCCTCAGTGCCTCCAAGGCCAGTTGCAGACTCCTGGCTGCTGGCTGTGCTTGTGAGGTCACAGCAGCCTCAGGGCCTCATAGGTTAGTGGCAATCGCCCCACCTGCCTGTGCTTGTGAGGTCACAGCAGCCTCAGTGCCTCCTAGGGCCAGTGGCAGGCTCATGACTGCTGGCTGTGCTTGTGAGGTCACAGCAGCCTCCGTGCCTCCGAGGCCAGTGGCAGGCTCATGGCTGCTGGCTGTTTTTGGGAGGTCACAGCAGCCTCAGTGCCTCTGAGGCCAGTGGCAGGCTCCTGGCTGCTGGCTGTGTTTGGGAGGTCACAGCAGCCTGGGTGCCTTCTGGGTAACTCTGCAGCGCCCCCTGCTGGCTGCGCTTGTGAGGTCACAGTAACCTCAGTGCCTCCTAGGCCAGTTGCAGGCGCATGGCTGCTGGCTGTGCTTGTGAGGTCACAGCCTCCTAAGTACCTCCTAGGCCACTGGCAAGCTCCTGCCTGCTGGCTGTGCTTGGGAGGTCACAGCAGCCTCAGTGCCTCCTAGGCCAGTGGCAGGCTCCTGGCTGCTGGCTGTGCTTGTGAGGTCACAGCAGCCTCAGTGCCTCTGTTGCCAGTGGCAGGCTCATGGTTGCTGGCTGTGCTTGTGAGGTCACAGCAGCTGGAATGCCTCCTAGGCCAGTTGCAGACTCATGGCTGTTGGCTGTGCTTCTGAGGTCACAGCAGCCTCAGTGCCTCCCAGGCCAGTGGCAGGCTCCTGGCTGCTGCCTGTGCTTGGGAGGTCACAGCAGCCTCAGTGATTCCAACGTTAGTCTACAGCGCCCACTGCTGGCTGTGCTTGTGAGGTCACAGCAGCCTGAAAGTGTCCGAGGTCAGCTGCATGCTCATGGCTGCTGGCTCTGCTTGTGAGGTGATAGCAGCCTCAGTGCCTCCTAGGCCACTGGCAGGCACATGGCTGCCGACTGTGCTTGTGAGGTCACAGCAGCCTCAGTGCCTCCTAGGTAACTCTACAGCGCCCCCTGCTGGCTGTGCTTGGGAAGTCACAGCAGCCTGGGTGCCTCCTAGGCCAGTGTCAGACTCATGGCTGCTGGCTGTGCTTGTGAGGTCACAGCAGCCTCAGTGCCTCTAAGGCCAGTGGCAGGCTCATGGCTGCTGGCTGTGCTTGGGAGGTCAGAGCAGACTCAGTGCCTCTGAGGCCAGTGGCAGGCTCATGGCTGTTGCCTGTTCTTGTGAGGTCACCGCAGCCTCAGTGCCTCATAGGTTAGTCGCAATCGCCCCACCTGGCTGTCCTTGTGAGGTCACAGGAGCCTCAGTGCCTCCTAGGGCCAGTGGCAGGCTCATGGCTGCTGGCTGTGCTTGTGAGGTCGCAGCAGCCTCAGTGCCTTCTAGGGCAGTTGCATGCTCATGCCTGCTGGCTGTGCTTGTGAGGTCACAGCAGCCTCAGTGCCTCCGAGATCAGTGGCCAGCAAATGGCTGCTGGCTGTGCTTGTGAGGTGCCAGCAAACTCAGTGCCTCCTAGACCAGTAGAAGGCTCATGGCTCCTGGCTGTGCTTGTGAGGTCACAGCAGCCTCAGTGCCTCCTACGTCAGTTGCATGCTCATGGCTGCTGGCTGTGCTTGGGAGGTCACAGCAGCCTGAAAGCCTAGTAAGCCAGTGGCTCGTTCATGGCTGCTGGCTGTGCTTGTGAGGTCACAGCAGCCCCAGGGCATCATAGGTTAGTGGAAAGCGCACCTGCTGACTGTCCTTCTGAGGTCACCGCAGCCTCAATGCCTCCTAGGCCAGTGGCAGGCTCCCTGCGGCTGGCTGTGCTTGTGAGATCACAGCAGCCTCCATGCCTCCTAGGTCAGTGGCTCATTCATGGCTGGGGGCTGTGCCTGTGAGGTCATAGCAGCCTCAGTGCCTCCGAGGTCAGTGGCATGCTCATGGCTGCTGGCTGTTTTTGGAGGTCACAGCAGTCTCAGTGCCTCCGAGGCCAGTGGCAGGCTCATGGCTGCTGGCTGTGGTTGTAAGGTCACGGCAACCTCAGTGCCTCCGAGGCCAGTGGCAGGCTCCTGGCTGCTGCCTGTGCTTGTGAGGTCACAGCAGCCTCAGTGCCTCATAGCTTAGTGTTTAGCGCCCCCTGCTGGTTGTGTTTGTGAGATAACAGCAGCCTCAGTGCCTCTGAGGCCAGTGGCAGGCTCATGGCTGCTGGCTGTGCTTGTGAGGTCACAGCAGCCTGAATGCCTCCTAGACCAGTTGCAGAGTCATGGCTGCTGGCTGTGCTTCTGAGGTCACAGCAGCCTCACTGCCTCCTAGGCCAGTGGCAGGTTCACGGCTGCTGGCTGTGCTTGTGAGATAACAGCAGCCTCAGTGCCTCTTTTGCCAGGGGCACGCTCCTGGCTGCTGGCTGTGCTTGTGAGGTCACAGCAGCCTGAATGCCTCCTAGGCCAGTTGCAGACTTATGGCTGTTGGCTGTGCTTGTGAGGTCACAGCAGCCTCAGTGCCTCCAAGGCCAGTGGCAGACTCCTGGCTGCTGGCTGTGCTTGTGAGGTCACAGCAGCCTCAGTGCCTCATAGGTTAGTGGCAATCGCCCCACCTGGCTGTCCTTGTGAGGTCACAGCAGCCTCAGTGCTTCCTAGGGCCAGTGGCAGTCTCATGGCTGCTGGCTGTGCTTGTGAGGTCACAGCAACCTCAGTGCCTCCTAGGGCAGTTGCATGCTCATGCTGCTGGCTGTGCTTGTGAAGTCACAGCAGCCTCAGCACGCCCTAGACCAGTGGCAGGCTCCTGGATGCTGGCTGTGCTTGTGAGGTCACAGCAGCCTCAGTGCCTCCGAGGTCAGTGGCCAGCAAATGGCTGCTGGCTGTGCTTGTGAGGTGTCAGCAAGCTCAGTGCCTCCTAGAGTAGTAGAAGGCTCATGGCTGCTGGCTGTGCTTGTGAGGTCACAGCAGCCTCAGTGCCTCCTACGTCACTTGCATGCTCCTGGATGCTGGCTGTGCTTGGGAGGTCACAGCAGCCTGAATGCCTAGTAGGCCAGTGGCTCGTTCATGGCTGCTGGCTGTGGTTGTGAGGTCACAGCAGCCCCAGGGCATCATAGGTTAGTGGAAAGCCCACCTGCTGGCTGTCCTTCTGAGGTCACCACAGCCTCAATGCCTCCTAGGCCAGTGGCAGGCTCCCTGCGGCTGGCTGTTCTTGTCAGATCACAGCAGCCTCCATGCCTCCTAGGTCAGTGGCTCATTCATGGCTGGGGGCTGTGCTTGTGAGGTCATAGCAGCCTCAGTGCCTCCTAGGCCAGTGGCAGGCTCCTGGCTGCTGCCTGTGCTTGTGAGGTCACAGCAGCCTCAGTGCCTCCGAGGTCAGTGGCATGCTCATGGTTGCTGGCTGTTTTTGGGAGGTCACAGCAGCCTCAGTGCCTCTGAGGCCAGTGGCAGGCTCATGGCTGCTGGCTGTGCTTGGGAGGTCACAGCAGCCTGGGTGCCTTCTGGGTAACTCTGCAGCGCCCCCTGCTGGCTGCGCTTGTGAGGTCACAGTAACCTCAGTGCCTCCTAGGCCAGTTGCAGGCGCATGGCTGCTGGCTGTGCTTGTGAGGTCACAGCCTCCTAAGTACCTCCTAGGCCACTGGCAAGCTGCCGCCTGCTGGCTGTGCTTGGGAGGTCACAGCAGCCTCAGTGCCTCCTAGGCCAGTGGCAGGCTCATGGCTGCTGGCTGTGCTTGTGAGGTCACAGCAGCCTCAGTGCCTCCAAGGCCAGTGGCAGGCTCCTGGCTGCTGGCTGTGCTTGTGAGGTCACAGCAGCCTCAGTGCCTCCGAGGCCAGTGGCCTGCTCATGGCGGCTGGCTGTGCTTCTGAGGTCACAGCAGCCTCAGTGCCTCCGAGGCCAGTGGCAGGCTCCTGGCTGCTGGCTGTGCTTGTGAGGTCACAGCAGCCTCAGTGCCTCATAGGTTAGTGGCAATCGCCCCACCTGGCTGTGCTTGTGAGGTCACAGGAGCCTCAGTGCCTCCTAGGGCCAGTGGCAGGCTCATGGCTGCTGGCTGTGCTTGTGAGGTCACAGCAACCTCAGTGCCTCCTAGGGCAGTTGCATGCTCATGCCTGCTGGCTGTGCTTGTGAAGTCACAGCAGCCTCAGTGCCTCCAAGGCCAGTGGCAGGCTCCTGGCTGCTGGCTGTGCTTGTGAGGTCACAGCAGCCTCAGTGCCTCTGAGGCCAGTGGCCTGCTCATGGCGGCTGGCTGTGCTTGTGAGGTCACAGCAGCCTCAGTGCCTCCGAGGCCAGTGGCAGGCTCCGGGCTGCTGGCTGTGCTTGTGAGGTCACAGCAGCCTCAGTGCCTCATAGGCTAGTGGCAATCGCCCCACCTGGCTGTCCTTGTGAGGTCACAGGAGCCTCAGTGCCTCCTAGGGCCAGTGGCAGGCTCATGACTGCTGGCTGTGCTTGGGAGGTACAGGAGCCTCAGTGCCTCCTAGGGTAGTTGCATGCTCATGCCTGCTGGCTGTGCTTGTGAGGTGTCAGCAACCTCAGTGCCTCCGAGGCCAGTGGCAGACTCATGGCTGCTGGCTGTGTTTGTGAGGTCGCAGCAGCCTCAGTGCCTCCTAGGGCAGTTGCATGCTCATGCCTGCTGGCTGTGCTTGTGAGGTCACAGCAGCCTCAGCGCCTCCTAGGCCAGTGGCAGGCTCCTGGATGCTGGCTGTGCTTGTGAGGTCACAGCAGCCTAAGTGCCTCCTCGGCTGGAGGAAAGTTCATACCTGCTGGCTGTGCTTTGGAGGTCACAGCAGCCTCAGTGCCTCCGAGGTCAGTGGCCAGCAAAAGGCTGCTGGCTGTGCTTGTGAGGTCACAGCAGCCTCAGTGCCTCCTTCGTCAGTTGCATGCTCCTGGATGCTGGCTGTGCTTGGGAGGTCACAGCAGCCTCAGTGCCTCCTAGGCCAGTGGCAGGCGCATGGCTGCTGCCTGTGCTTGTGAGGTCAGAGCAGACTCAGTGCCTCCGAGGCCAGTGGCAGGCTCCTGGCTGCTGCCTGTGCTTGTGAGGTCACAGCAGCCTCAGTGCCTCATAGCTTAGTGTTTAGCGCCCCCTGCTGGCTGTGCTTGTGAGATAACATCAGCCTCAGTGCCTCTGTGGCCAGTGGCAGGCTCATGGCTGCTGGCTGTGCTTGTGAGGTCACAGCAGCCTCAGTGCCTCCCAGGCCAGTGGCAGGCTCCTGGCTGCTGGATGTGCTTGGGAGGTCACAGCAGCCTCAGTGATTCCTACGTTAGTCTACAGCGCCCACTGCTGGCTGTGCTTGTGAGGTCAGAGCAGCCTGAAAGTCTCCGAGGTCAGTTGCATGCTCATGGCTGCTGGCTCTGCTTGTGAGGTGATAGCAGCCTCAGTGCCTCCTAGGCCACTGGCAGGCACATGGCTGCCGGCTGTGCTTGTGAGGTGTCAGCAAACTCAGTGCCTCCTAGGCCAGTGGCAGGCTCATGGCTGCTGGCTGTGCTTGGGAGGTCACAGCAGCCTCAGTGCCTCCGAGGCCAGTGGCAGGCTCCTGGCTGCTGGCTGTGCTTGTGAGGTCACAGCAGCCTCAGTGCCTCCTAGGCCAGTGGCAGGCTCCTGGCAGCAGCCTGTGCTTGTGAGTTCACAGCAGCCTCAGTGCCTCATAGTTTAGTGTTTAGCGCCCCCTGCTGGCTGTGCTTGTGAGATAACAGCAGCCTCAGTGCCTCTGTGACCAGTGGCATGCTCATGGCTGCTGGCTGTTTTTGGGAGGTCACAGCAGCCTCAGTGCCTCTGAGGCCAGTGGCAGGCTCATGGCTGCTGGCTGTGCTTGGGAGGTCACAGCAGCCTGGGTGCCTTCTGGGTAACTCTGCAGCGCCCCCTGCTTTCTGCGCTTGTGAGGTCACAGTAACCTCAGTGCCTCCTAGGCCAGTGGCAGGCGCATGGCTGCTGGCTGTGCTTGGGAGGTCAAAGCAGCCTCAGTGCCTCCGAGGCCAGTGGCAGGTTCCTGGCTGCTGGCTGTGCTTGTGAGGTCACCGCAGCCTCAGTGCCTCATAGGTTAGTGGCAATCGCCCCACCTGGCTGTCCTTGTGAGGTCACAGGAGCCTCAGTGCCTCCTAGGGCCAGTGGCAGGCTCATGACTGCTGGCTGTGCTTGGGAGGTACAGCAACCTCAGTGCCTCCTAGGCCAGTGGCAGGCTCCTGGCTGCTGGCTGTGCTTTGGAGGTCACAGCAGCCTCAGTGCCTCCTAGGCCAGTGGCAGGCTCATGGCTGGGGGCTGTGCTTGTGAGGTCACAGCATCCTCAGTGCCTCCGAGGCCAGTGGCAGGCTCCTGGCTGCTGGCTGTGCTTGTGAGGTCACAGCAGCCTCAGTGCCTCCTAGGCCAGTGGCAGGCTCCTGGCTGCAGCCTGTGCTTGTGAGTACACAGCAGCCTCAGTGCCTCATAGTTTAGTGTTTAGCGCCCCCTGCTGGCTGTGCTTGTGAGGACACCGCAGCCTCAGTGCCTCCTAGGCCAGTGGCAGGCTCCTGGCTGCTGGCTGTGGTTGTGAGGTGTCAGCAAACTCAGTGCCTCCTAGGCCAGTGGCAGGCTCATGGCTGCTGGCTGTGCTTGTGAGGCCACAGCAGCCTACGTGCCTCCGAGGCCAGGGGCAGACTCCTGGATGCTGCCTGTGCTTGTGAGGTCACAGCAGCCTCAGTGCCTCCGAGGTCAGTGGCATGCTCATGGCTGCTGGCTGTTTTTGGGAGGTCACAGCAGCCTCAGTGCCTCTGTGGCCAGTGGCAGGCTCATGGCTGCTGGCTGTGCTTGGGAGGTCACAGCAGCCTGGGTGCCTTCTGGGTAACTCTGCAGCGCCCCCTGCTTTCTGCGCTTGTGAGGTCACAGTAACCTCAGTGCCTCCTAGGCCAGTTGCAGGCGCATGGCTGCTGGCTGTGCTTGGGAGGTCAAAGCAGCCTCAGTGCCTCCGAGGCCAGTGGCAGGTTCCTGGCTGCTGGCTGTGCTTGTGAGGTCACCGCAGCCTCAGTGCCTCATAGGTTAGTGGCAATCGCCCCACCTGGCTGTCCTTGTGAGGTCACAGGAGCCTCAGTGCCTCCTAGGGCCAGTGGCAGGCTCATGACTGCTGGCTGTGCTTGGGAGGTACAGCAACCTCAGTGCCTCCTAGGCCAGTGGCAGGCTCCTGGCTGCTGGCTGTGCTTTGGAGGTCACAGCAGCCTCAGTGCCTCCTAGGCCAGTGGCAGGCTCATGGCTGGGGGCTGTGCTTGTGAGGTCACAGCATCCTCAGTGCCTCCGAGGCCAGTGGCAGGCTCCTGGCTGCTGGCTGTGCTTGTGAGTTCACAGCAGCCTCAGTGCCTCATAGTTTAGTGTTTAGCGCCCCCTGCTGGCTGTGCTTGTGAGGACACCGCAGCCTCAGTGCCTCATAGGTTAGTGGCAATCGCCCCACCTGGCTGTCCTTGTGAGGTCACAGGAGCCTCAGTGCCTCCTAGGGCCAGTGGCAGGCTCATGACTGCTGGCTGTGCTTGGGAGGAACAGGAGCCTCAGTGCCTCCTAGGGCAGTTGCAAGCTCATGCCTGCTGGCTCTGCTTGTGAGGTGTCAGCAACCTCAGTGCCTCCTAGGCCAGTGGCAGACTCATGGCTGCTGGCTGTGCTTGTGAGGTCGCAGCAGCCTCAGTGCCTCCTAGGGCAGTTGCATGCTCATGCCTCCTGGCTGTGCTTGTGAGGTCATAGCAGCCTCAGTGCCTCCGAGGCCAGTGGCAGGCTCATGGCTGCTGGCTGTGCTTGGGAGGTCACAGCAGCCTCAGTGCCTCCGAGGCCAGTGGCAGGCTCCTGGCTGCTGGCTGTGCTTGTGAGGTCACAGCAGCCTCAGTGCCTCCTAGGCCAGTGGCAGGCTCCTGGCAGCAGCCTGTGCTTGTGAGTTCACAGCAGGCTCAGTGCCTCATAGTTTAGTGTTTAGCGCCCCCTGCTGGCTGTGCTTGTGAGATAACAGCAGCCTCAGTGCCTCTGTGACCAGTGGCAGGCTGATGGCTGCTGGCTGTGCTTGGGAGGTCACAGCTGCTGGAATGCCTCCTAGGCCAGTTGCAGACTCATGGCTGTTGGCTGTGCTTCTGAGGTCACAGCAGCCTCGGTGCCTCCCACGCCAGTGGCAGGCTCCTGGCTGCTGGATGTGCTTGGGAGGTCACAGCAGCCTCAGTGATTCCTACGTTAGTCTACAGCGCCCACTGCTGGCTGTGCTTGTGAGGTCACAGCAGCCTGAAAGTCTCCAAGGTCAGTTGCATGCTCATGGCTGCTGGCTCTGCTTGTGAGGTGATAGCAGCCTCAGTGCCTCCTAGGCCACTGGCAGGCACATGGCTGCCGGCTGTGCTTGTGAGGTCACAGCAGCCTCAGTGCCTCATAGGTAACTCTACAGCGCCCCCTGCTGGCTGTGCTTGGGAGGTCACAGCAGCGTCAGTGCTCCTTTTGCCAGGGGCAGGCTCCTGGCTGCTAGTTGTGCTTGGGAGGTCACAGCAGCCTGGGTGCCTCCTAGGCCAGTGTCAGACTCACGGCTGCTGGCTGTGCTTGTGAGGTCACAGCAGCCTCAGCGCCTCTAAGGCCAGTGGCAGGCTCATGGCTGCTGGCTGTGCTTGGGAGGTCAGAGCAGACTCAGTGCCTCCGAGGCCAGTGGCAGGCTCATGGCTGCTGGCTGTGCTTGTGAGGTCGCAGCAGCCTCAGTGCCTCCAAGGCCAGTGGCAGGCTCCTGGCTGCTGCCTGTGCTTGTGAGGTCACAGCAGCCTCAGTGTCTCCGAGGCCAGTGGCAGGCTCATGGCTGCTGGCTGTGCTTGGGAGGTCACAGCAGCCTGGGTGCCTTCTGGGTAACTCTGCAGCGCCCCCTGCTGGCTGCGCTTGTGAGGTCACAGTAACCTCAGTGCCTCCTAGGCCAGTTGCAGGCGCATGGCTGCCGGCTGTGCTTGTGAGGTCACAGCCTCCTAAGTACCTCCTAGGCCACTGGCAAGCTCCTGCCTGCTGGCTGTGCTTGGGAGGTCACAGCAGCCTCAGTGCCTCCTAGGCCAGTGGCAGGCGCATGGCTGCTGGCTGTGCTTGTGAGGTCACAGCAGCCTCAGTGCCTCCAAGGCCAGTGGCAGGCTCCTGGCTGCTGGCTGTGCTTGTGAGGTCACAGCAGCCTCAGTGCTTCTGAGGCCAGTGGCCTGCTCATGGCGGCTGGCTGTGCTTGTGAGGTCACAGCAGCCTCAGTGCCTCCGAGGCCAGTGGCAGGCTCCTGGCTGCTGTCTGTGCTTGTGAGGTCACCGCAGCCTCAGTGCCTCATAGGCTAGTGGCAATCGCCCCACCTGGCTGTCCTTGTGAGGTCACAGGAGCCTCAGTGCCTCCTAGGGCCAGTGGCAGGCTCATGACTGCTGGCTGTGCTTGGGAGGTACAGGAGCCTCAGTGCCTCCTAGGGTAGTTGCATGCTCATGCCTGCTGGCTGTGCTTGTGAGGTGTCAGCAACCTCAGTGCCTCCGAGGCCAGTGGCAGACTCATGGCTGCTGGCTGTGCTTGTGAGGTCGCAGCAGCCTCAGTGCCTCCTAGGGCAGTTGCATGCTCCTGGATGCTGGCTGTGCTTGTGAGGTCACAGCAGCCTCAGCGCCTCCTAGGCCAGTGGCAGGCTCCTGGATGCTGGCTGAGCTTGTGAGGTCACAGCAGCCTAAGTGCCTCCTCGGCTGGAGGAAAGTTCATACCTGCTGGCTGTGCTTTGGAGGTCACAGCAGCCTCACTGCCTCCGAGGTCAGTGGCCAGCAAAAGGCTGCTGGCTGTGCTTGTGAGGTCACAGCAGCCTCAGTGCCTTCTACGTCAGTTGCATGCTCCTGGATGCTGCCTGTGCTTGGGAGGTCACAGCAGCCTCAGTGCCTCCTAGGCCAGTGGCAGGCGCATGGCTGCTGCCTGTGCTTGTGAGGTCACAGCAGACTCAGTGCCTCCGAGGCCAGTGGCAGGCTCCTGGCTGCTGGCTGTGCTTGTGAGGTCACAGCAGCCTCAGTGCCTCATAGCTTAGTGTTTAGCGCCCCCTGCTGGCTGTGCTTGTGAGATAACAGCAGCCTCAGTGCCTCTGTGGCCAGTGGCAGGCTCATGGCTGCTGGCTGTGCTTCTGAGGTCACAGGAGCCTCAGTGCCTCCCAGGCCAGTGGCAGGCTCCTGGCTGCTGGATGTGCTTGGGAGGTCACAGCAGCCTCAGTGATTCCTACGTTAGTCTACAGCGCCCACTGCTGGCTGTGCTTGTGAGGTCACAGCAGCCTGAAAGTCTCCGAGGTCAGTTGCATGCTCATGGCTGCTGGCTCTGCTTGTGAGGTGATAGCAGCCTCAGTGCCTCCTAGGCCACTGGCAGGCACATGGCTGCCGGCTGTGCTTGTGAGGTGTCAGCAAACTCAGTGCCTCCTAGGCCAGTGGCAGGCTCATGGCTGCTGGCTGTGCTTGTGAGGTCACAGCAGCCTCCGTGCCTCCGAGGCCAGTGGCAGGCTCCTGGATGCTGCCTGTGCTTGTGAGGTCACAGCAGCCTCAGTGCCTCCGAGGTCAGTGGCATGCTCATGGCTGCTGGCTGTTTTTGGGAGGTCACAGCAGCCTCAGTGCCTCTGAGGCCAGTGGCAGGCTCATGGCTGCTGGCTGTGCTTGGGAGGTCACAGCAGCCTGGGTGCCTTCTGGGTAACTCTGCAGCGCCCCCTGCTGGCTGCGCTTGTGAGGTCACAGTAACCTCAGTGCCTCCTAGGCCAGTTGCAGGCGCATGGCTGCTGGCTGTGCTTGTGAGGTCACAGCCTCCTAAGTACCTCCTAGGCCACTGGCAAGCTCCTGCCTGCTGGCTGTGCTTGGGAGGTCACAGCAGCCTCAGTGCCTCCTAGGCCAGTGGCAGGCTCCTGGCTGCTGGCTGTGCTTGTGAGGTCACAGCAGCCTAAGTGCCTCCTCGGCTGGAGGAAAGTTCATACCTGCTGGCTGTGCTTTGGAGGTCACAGCAGCCTCAGTGCCTCCGAGGTCAGTGGCCAGCAAAAGGCTGCTGGCTGTGCTTGTGAGGTCACAGCAGCCTCAGTGCCTCCTACGTCAGTTGCATGCTCCTGGATGCTGGCTGTGCTTGGGAGGTCACAGCAGCCTCAGTGCCTCCTAGGCCAGTGGCAGGCGCATGGCTGCTGCCTGTGCTTGTGAGGTCACAGCAGACTCAGTGCCTCCGAGGCCAGTGGCAGGCTCCTGGCTGCTGGCTGTGCTTGTGAGGTCACAGCAGCCTCAGTGCCTCATAGCTTAGTGTTTAGCGCCCCCTGCTGGCTGTGCTTGTGAGATAACAGCAGCCTCAGTGCCTCTGTGGCCAGTGGCAGGCTCATGGCTGCTGGCTGTGCTTCTGAGGTCACAGCAGCCTCAGTGCCTCCCAGGCCAGTGGCAGGCTCCTGGCTGCTGGCTGTGCTTGGGAGGTCACAGCAGCCTCAGTGATTCCTACGTTAGTCTACAGCGCCCACTGCTGGCTGTGCTTGTGAGGTCACAGCAGCCTGAAAGTCTCCGAGGTCAGTTGCATGCTCATGGCTGCTGGCTCTGCTTGTGAGGTGATAGCAGCCTCAGTGCCTCCTAGGCCACTGGCAGGCACATGGCTGCCGGCTGTGCTTGTGAGTTGTCATCAAACTCAGTGCCTCCTAGGCCAGTGGCAGGCTCATGGCTGCTGGCTGTGCTTGTGAGGTCACAGCAGCCTCCGTGCCTCCGAGGCCAGTGGCAGGCTCCTGGATGCTGCCTGTGCTTGTGAGGTCACAGCAGCCTCAGTGCCTCTGAGGCCAGTGGCAGGCTCATGGCTGCTGGCTGTGCTTGGGAGGTCACAGCAGCCTGGCTGCCTTCTGGGTAACTCTGCAGCGCCCCCTGCTGGCTGCGCTTGTGAGGTCACAGTAACCTCAGTGCCTCCTAGGCCAGTTGCAGGCGCATGGCTGCTGGCTGTGCTTGTGAGGTCACAGCCTCCTAAGTACCTCCTAGGCCACTGGCAAGCTCCTGCCTGCTGGCTGTGCTTGGGAAGTCACAGCAGCCTCAGTGCCTCCTAGGCCAGTGGCAGGTTCCTGGCTGCTGGCTGTGCTTGTGAGGTCACCGCAGCCTCAGTGCCTCATAGGTTAGTGGCAATCGCCCCACCTGGCTGTCCTTGTGAGGTCACAGGAGCCTCAGTGCCTCCTAGGGCCAGTGGCAGGCTCCTGACTGCTGGCTGTGCTTGGGAGGTCACAGCAGCCTCAGTGCCTCCTAGGCCAGTGGCAGGCGCATGGCTGCTGGCTGTGCTTGGGAGGTCACAGCAGCCTCAGTGCCTCCAAGGCCAGTGGCAGGCTCCTGGCTGCTGGCTGTGCTTGTGAGGTCACAGCAGCCTCAGTGCCTCTGAGGTCAGTGGCCTGCACATGGCGGCTGGCTGTCCTTGTGAGGTCACAGCAGCCTCAGTGCCTCCCAGGCCAGTGGCAGGCTCCTGGCTGCTGGCTGTGCTTGTGAGGTCACCGCAGCCTCAGTGCCTCATAGGTTAGTGGCAATCGCCCCACCTGGCTGTCCTTGTGAGGTCATAGCAGCCTCAGTGCCTCCTAGGGCCAGTGGCAGGCTCATGACTGCTGGCTGTGCTTGGGAGGTGTCAGCAACCTCAGTGCCTCCGAGGCCAGTGGCAGACTCATGGCTGCTGGCTGTGCTTGTGAGGTCGCAGCAGTCTCAGCGCCTCCTAGGCCAGTTGCATGCTCATGGCTGCTGGCTGTGCTTGTGAGGTCACAGCAGCCTAAGTGCCTCCTCGGCTGGAGGAAAGCTCATACCTGCTGGCTGTGCTTTGGAGGTCACAGCAGCCTCAGTGCCTCCGAGGTCAGTGGCCAGCAAAAGGCTGCTGGCTGTGCTTGTGAGGTCACAGCAGCCTCAGTGCCTCCTACGTCAGTTGCATGCTCCTGGATGCTGGCTGTGCTTGGGAGGTCACAGCAGCCTCAGTGCCTCCTAGGCCAGTGGCAGGCGCATGGCTGCTGCCTGTGCTTGTGAGGTCACAACAGCCTCAGTGCCTCCGAGGCCAGTGGCAGGCTCCTGGCTGCTGGCTGTGCTTGTGAGGTCACAGCAGCCTCAGTGCCTCATAGCTTAGTGTTTAGCGCCCCCTGCTGGCTGTGCTTGTGAGATAACAGCAGCCTCAGTGCCTCTGTGGCCAGTGGCAGGCTCATGGCTGCTGGCTGTGCTTCTGAGGTGACAGGAGCCTCAGTGCCTCCCAGGCCAGTGGCAGGCTCCTGGCTGCTGGCTGTGCTTGGGAGGTCACAGCAGCCTCAGTGATTCCTACGTTAGTCTACAGCGCCCACTGCTGGCTGTGCTTGTGAGGTCACAGCAGCCTGAAAGTCTCCGAGGTCAGTTGCATGCTCATGGCTGCTGGCTCTGCTTGTGAGGTGATAGCAGCCTCAGTGCCTCCTAGGCCACTGGCAGGCACATGGCTGCCGACTGTGCTTGTGAGGTCACCGCAGCCTCAGTGCCTCATAGGTTAGTGGCAATCGCCCCACCTGCCTGTCCTTGTGAGGTCACAGGAGCCTCAGTGCCTCCTAGGGCCAGTGGCAGGCTCCTGACTGCTGGCTGTGCTTGTGAGGTCACAGCAGCCTAAGTGCCTCCTCGGCTGGAGGAAAGTTCATACCTGCTGGCTGTGCTTTGGAGGTTACAGCAGCCTCAGTGCCTCCGAGGTCAGTGGCCAGCAAAAGGCTGCTGGCTGTGCTTGTGAGGTCACAGCAGCCTCAGTGCCTCCTACGTCAGTTGCATGCTCCTGGATGCTGGCTGTGCTTGGGAGGTCACAGCAGCCTCAGTGCCTCCTAGGCCAGTGGCAGGCGCATGGCTGCTGCCTGTGCTTGTGAGGTCACAGCCTCCTAAGTACCTCCTAGGCCACTGGCAAGCTCCTGCCTGCTGGCTGTGCTTGGGAGGTCACAGCAGCCTCAGTGCCTCCTAGGCCAGTGGCAGGCTCCTGGCTGCTGGCTGTGCTTGTGAGGTCACCGCAGCCTCAGTGCCTCATAGGTTAGTGGCAATCGCCCCACCTGGCTGTCCTTGTGAGGTCACAGGAGCCTCAGTGCCTCCTAGGGCCAGTGGCAGGCTCCTGACTGCTGGCTGTGCTTGTGAGGTCACAGCAGCCTAAGTGCCTCCTCGGCTGGAGGAAAGTTCATACCTGCTGGCTGTGCTTTGGAGGTCACAGCAGCCTCAGTGCCTCTGAGGTCAGTGGCCAGCAAAAGGCTGCTGGCTGTGCTTGTGAGGTCACAGCAGCCTCAGTGCCTCCTACGTCAGTTGCATGCTCCTGGATGCTGGCTGTGCTTGGGAGGTCACAGCAGCCTCAGTGCCTCCTAGGCCAGTGGCAGGCGCATGGCTGCTGCCTGTGCTTGTGAGGTCACAGCAGACTCAGTGCCTCCGAGGCCAGTGGCAGGCTCCTGGCTGCTGGCTGTGCTTGTGAGGTCACAGCAGCCTCAGTGCCTCATAGCTTAGTGTTTAGCGCCCCCTGCTGGCTGTGCTTGTGAGATAACAGCAGCCTCAGTGCCTCTGTGGCCAGTGGCAGGCTCATGGCTGCTGGCTGTGCTTCTGAGGTCACAGGAGCCTCAGTGCCTCCCAGGCCAGTGGCAGGCTCCTGGCTGCTGGCTGTGCTTGTGAGGTCACAGCAGCCTCAGTGATTCCTACGTTAGTCTACAGCGCCCACTGCTGGCTGTGCTTGGGAGGTCACAGCAGCCTCAGTGCCTCCTAGGCCAGTGGCAGGCTCCTGGCTGCTAGCTGTGCTTGGGAGGTCACAGCAGCCTGAAAGTCTCCGAGGTCAGTTGCATGCTCATGGCTGCTGGCTCTGCTTGTGAGGTGATAGCAGCCTCAGTGCCTCCTAGGCCACTGGCAGGCACATGGCTGCCGGCTGTGCTTGTGAGGTGTCATCAAACTCAGTGCCTCCTAGGCCAGTGGCAGGCTCATGGCTGCTGGCTGTGCTTGTGAGGTCACAGCAGCCTCCGTGCCTCCGAGGCCAGTGGCAGGCTCCTGGATGCTGCCTGTGCTTGTGAGGTCACAGCAGCCTCAGTGCCTCCGAGGTCAGTGGCATGCTCATGGCTGCTGGCTGTTTTTGGGAGGTCACAGCAGCCTCAGTGCCTCTGAGGCCAGTGGCAGGCTCATGGCTGCTGGCTGTGCTTGGGAGGTCACAGCAGCCTGGCTGCCTTCTGGGTAACTCTGCAGCGCCCCCTGCTGGCTGCGCTTGTGAGGTCACAGTAACCTCAGTGCCTCCTAGGCCAGTTGCAGGCGCATGGCTGCTGGCTGTGCTTGTGAGGTCACAGCCTCCTAAGTACCTCCTAGGCCACTGGCAAGCTCCTGCCTGCTGGCTGTGCTTGGGAAGTCACAGCAGCCTCAGTGCCTCCTAGGCCAGTGGCAGGTTCCTGGCTGCTGGCTGTGCTTGTGAGGTCACCGCAGCCTCAGTGCCTCATAGGTTAGTGGCAATCGCCCCACCTGGCTGTCCTTGTGAGGTCACAGGAGCCTCAGTGCCTCCTAGGGCCAGTGGCAGGCTCCTGACTGCTGGCTGTGCTTGGGAGGTCACAGCAGCCTCAGTGCCTCCTAGGCCAGTGGCAGGCGCATGGCTGCTGCCTGTGCTTGTGAGGTCACAGCAGCCTCAGTGCCTCCAAGGCCAGTGGCAGGCTCCTGGCTGCTGGCTGTGCTTGTGAGGTCACAGCAGCCTCAGTGCCTCTGAGGTCAGTGGCCTGCTCATGGCGGCTGGCTGTCCTTGTGAGGTCACAGCAGCCTCAGTGCCTCCTAGGGCCAGTGGCAGGCTCCTGGCTGCTGGCTGTGCTTGTGAGGTCACAGCAGCCTAAGTGCCTCCTCGGCTGGAGGAAAGCTCATACCTGCTGGCTGTGCTTTGGAGGTCACAGCAGCCTCAGTGCCTCCGAGGTCAGTGGCCAGCAAAAGGCTGCTGGCTGTGCTTGTGAGGTCACAGTAACCTCAGTGCCTCCTACGTCAGTTGCATGCTCCTGGATGCTGGCTGTGCTTGGGAGGTCACAGCAGCCTCAGTGCCTCCTAGGCCAGTGGCAGGCGCATGGCTGCTGCCTGTGCTTGGGAGGTCACAACAGCCTCAGTGCCTCCGAGGCCAGTGGCAGGCTCCTGGCTGCTGGCTGTGCTTGTGAGGTCACAGCAGCCTCAGTGCCTCATAGCTTAGTGTTTAGCGCCCCCTGCTGGCTGTGCTTGTGAGATAACAGCAGCCTCAGTGCCTCTGTGGCCAGTGGCAGGCTCATGGCTGCTGGCTGTGCTTCTGAGGTCACAGCAGCCTCAGTGCCTCCCAGGCCAGTGGCAGGCTCCTGGCTGCTGGATGTGCTTGGGAGGTCACAGCAGCCTCAGTGATTCCTACGTTAGTCTACAGCGCCCACTGCTGGCTGTGCTTGTGAGGTCACAGCAGCCTGAAAGTCTCCGAGGTCAGTTGCATGCTCATGGCTGCTGGCTCTGCTTGTGAGGTGATAGCAGCCTCAGTGCCTCCTAGGCCACTGGCAGGCACATGGCTGCCGACTGTGCTTTTGAGGTCACCGCAGCCTCAGTGCCTCATAGGTTAGTGGCAATCGCCCCACCTGCCTGTCCTTGTGAGGTCACAGGAGCCTCAGTGCCTCCTAGGGCCAGTGGCAGGCTCCTGACTGCTGGCTGTGCTTGTGAGGTCACAGCAGCCTAAGTGCCTCCTCGGCTGGAGGAAAGTTCATACCTGCTGGCTGTGCTTTGGAGGTCACAGCAGCCTCAGTGCCTCCGAGGTCAGTGGCCAGCAAAAGGCTGCTGGCTGTGCTTGTGAGGTCACAGCAGCCTCAGTGCCTCCTACGTCAGTTGCATGCTCCTGGATGCTGGCTGTGTTTGGGAGGTCACAGCAGCCTCAGTGCCTCCTAGGCCAGTGGCAGGCGCATGGCTGCTGGCTGTGCTTGTGAGGTCACAGCCTCCTAAGTACCTCCTAGGCCAGTGGCAAGCTCCTGCCTGCTGGCTGTGCTTGGGAGGTCACAGCAGCCTCAGTGCCTCCTAGGCCAGTGGCAGGCTCCTGGCTGCTGCCTGTGCTTGTGAGGTCACCGCAGCCTCAGTGCCTCATAGGTTAGTGGCAATCGCCCCACCTGGCTGTCCTTGTGAGGTCACAGGAGCCTCAGTGCCTCCTAGGGCCAGTGGCAGGCTCCTGACTGCTGGCTGTGCTTGTGAGGTCACAGCAGCCTAAGTGCCTCCTCGGCTGGAGGAAAGTTCATACCTGCTGGCTGTGCTTTGGAGGTCACAGCAGCCTCAGTGCCTCCGAGGTCAGTGGCCAGCAAAAGGCTGCTGGCTGTGCTTGTGAGGTCACAGCAGCCTCAGTGCCTCCTACGTCAGTTGCATGCTCCTGGATGCTGGCTGTGCTTGGGAGGTCACAGCAGCCTCAGTGCCTCCTAGGCCAGTGGCAGGCGCATGGCTGCTGCCTGTGCTTGTGAGGTCACAGCAGACTCAGTGCCTCCGAGGCCAGTGGCAGGCTCCTGGCTGCTGGCTGTGCTTGTGAGGTCACAGCAGCCTCAGTGCCTCATAGCTTAGTGTTTAGCGCCCCCTGCTGGCTGTGCTTGTGAGATAACAGCAGCCTCAGTACCTCTGTGGCCAGTGGCAGGCTCATGGCTGCTGGCTGTGCTTCTGAGGTCACAGCAGCCTCAGTGCCTCCCAGGCCAGTGGCAGGCTCCTGGCTGCTGGCTGTGCTTGTGAGGTCACAGCAGCCTCAGTGATTCCTACGTTAGTCTACAGCGCCCACTGCTGGCTGTGCTTGTGAGGTCACAGCAGCCTGAAAGTCTCCGAGGTCAGTTGCATGCTCATGGCTGCTGGCTCTGCTTGTGAGGTGATAGCAGCCTCAGTGCCTCCTAGGCCACTGGCAGGCACATGGCTGCCGGCTGTGCTTGTGAGGTGTCATCAAACTCAGTGCCTCCTAGGCCAGTGGCAGGCTCATGGCTGCTGGCTGTGCTTGTGAGGTCACAGCAGCCTCCGTGCCTCCGAGGCCAGTGGCAGGCTCCTGGATGCTGCCTGTGCTTGTGAGGTCACAGCAGCCTCAGTGCCTCTGAGGCCAGTGGCAGGCTCATGGCTGCTGGCTGTGCTTGGGAGGTCACAGCAGCCTGGCTGCCTTCTGGGTAACTCTGCAGCGCCCCCTGCTAGCTGCGCTTGTGAGGTCACAGTAACCTCAGTGCCTCCTAGGCCAGTTGCAGGCGCATGGCTGCTGGCTGTGCTTGTGAGGTCACAGCCTCCTAAGTACCTCCTAGGCCACTGGCAAGCTCCTGCCTGCTGGCTGTGCTTGGGAAGTCACAGCAGCCTCAGTGCCTCCTAGGCCAGTGGCAGGTTCCTGGCTGCTGGCTGTGCTTGTGAGGTCACCGCAGCCTCAGTGCCTCATAGGTTAGTGGCAATCGCCCCACCTGGCTGTCCTTGTGAGGTCACAGGAGCCTCAGTGCCTCCTAGGGCCAGTGGCAGGCTCCTGACTGCTGGCTGTGCTTGGGAGGTCACAGCAGCCTCAGTGCCTCCTAGGCCAGTGGCAGGCGCATGGCTGCTGCCTGTGCTTGTGAGGTCACAGCAGCCTCAGTGCCTCCAAGGCCAGTGGCAGGCTCCTGGCTGCTGGCTGTGCTTGTGAGGTCACAGCAGCCTCAGTGCCTCTGAGGTCAGTGGCCTGCTCATGGCGGCTGGCTGTCCTTGTGAGGTCACAGCAGCCTCAGTGCCTCCGAGGCCAGTGGCAGGCTCCTGGCTGCTGGCTGTGCTTGTGAGGTCACCGCAGCCTCAGTGCCTCATAGGTTAGTGGCAATCGCCCCACCTGGCTGTCCTTGTGAGGTCACAGGAGCCTCAGTGCCTCCTAGGGCCAGTGGCAGGCTCATGACTGCTGGCTGTGCTTGGGAGGTGTCAGCAACCTCAGTGCCTCCGAGGCCAGTGGCAGACTCATGGCTGCTGGCTGTGCTTGTGAGGTCGCAGCAGTCTCAGCGCCTCCTAGGCCAGTTGCATGCTCATGGCTGCTGGCTGTGCTTGTGAGGTCCCAGCAGCCTAAGTGCCTCCTCGGCTGGAGGAAAGCTCATACCTGCTGGCTGTGCTTTGGAGGTCACAGCAGCCTCAGTGCCTCCGAGGTCAGTGGCCAGCAAAAGGCTGCTGGCTGTGCTTGTGAGGTCACAGCAGCCTCAGTGCCTCCTACGTCAGTTGCATGCTCCTGGATGCTGGCTGTGCTTGGGAGGTCACAGCAGCCTCAGTGCCTCCTAGGCCAGTGGCAGGCGCATGGCTGCTGCCTGTGCTTGTGAGGTCACAGCAGACTCAGTGCCTCCGAGGCCAGTGGCAGGCTCCTGGCTGCTGGCTGTGCTTGTGAGGTCACAGCAGCCTCAGTGCCTCATAGCTTAGTGTTTAGCGCCCCCTGCTGGCTGTGCTTGTGAGATAACAGCAGCCTCAGTGCCTCTGTGGCCAGTGGCAGGCTCATGGCTGCTGGCTGTGCTTCTGAGGTCACAGGAGCCTCAGTGCCTCCCAGGCCAGTGGCAGGCTCCTGGCTGCTGGCTGTGCTTGTGAGGTCACAGCAGCCTCAGTGATTCCTACGTTAGTCTACAGCGCCCACTGCTGGCTGTGCTTGGGAGGTCACAGCAGCCTCAGTGCCTCCTAGGCCAGTGGCAGGCTCCTGGCTGCTAGCTGTGCTTGGGAGGTCACAGCAGCCTGAAAGTCTCCGAGGTCAGTTGCATGCTCATGGCTGCTGGCTCTGCTTGTGAGGTGATAGCAGCCTCAGTGCCTCCTAGGCCACTGGCAGGCACATGGCTGCCGGCTGTGCTTGTGAGGTGTCATCAATCTCAGTGCCTCCTAGGCCAGTGGCAGGCTCATGGCTGCTGGCTGTGCTTGTGAGGTCACAGCAGCCTCCGTGCCTCCGAGGCCAGTGGCAGGCTCCTGGATGCTGCCTGTGCTTGTGAGGTCACAGCAGCCTCAGTGCCTCCGAGGTCAGTGGCATGCTCATGGCTGCTGGCTGTTTTTGGGAGGTCACAGCAGCCTCAGTGCCTCTGAGGCCAGTGGCAGGCTCATGGCTGCTGGCTGTGCTTGGGAGGTCACAGCAGCCTGGCTGCCTTCTGGGTAACTCTGCAGCGCCCCCTGCTGGCTGCGCTTGTGAGGTCACAGTAACCTCAGTGCCTCCTAGGCCAGTTGCAGGCGCATGGCTGCTGGCTGTGCTTGTGAGGTCACAGCCTCCTAAGTACCTCCTAGGCCACTGGCAAGCTCCTGCCTGCTGGCTGTGCTTGGGAAGTCACAGCAGCCTCAGTGCCTCCTAGGCCAGTGGCAGGTTCCTGGCTGCTGGCTGTGCTTGTGAGGTCACCGCAGCCTCAGTGCCTCATAGGTTAGTGGCAATCGCCCCACCTGGCTGTCCTTGTGAGGTCACAGGAGCCTCAGTGCCTCCTAGGGCCAGTGGCAGGCTCCTGACTGCTGGCTGTGCTTGGGAGGTCACAGCAGCCTCAGTGCCTCCTAGGCCAGTGGCAGGCGCATGGCTGCTGCCTGTGCTTGTGAGGTCACAGCAGCCTCAGTGCCTCCAAGGCCAGTGGCAGGCTCCTGGCTGCTGGCTGTGCTTGTGAGGTCACAGCAGCCTCAGTGCCTCTGAGGTCAGTGGCCTGCTCATGGCGGCTGGCTGTCCTTGTGAGGTCACAGCAGCCTCAGTGCCTCCTAGGGCCAGTGGCAGGCTCCTGGCTGCTGGCTGTGCTTGTGAGGTCACAGCAGCCTAAGTGCCTCCTCGGCTGGAGGAAAGCTCATACCTGCTGGCTGTGCTTTGGAGGTCACAGCAGCCTCAGTGCCTCCGAGGTCAGTGGCCAGCAAAAGGCTGCTGGCTGTGCTTGTGAGGTCACAGTAACCTCAGTGCCTCCTACGTCAGTTGCATGCTCCTGGATGCTGGCTGTGCTTGGGAGGTCACAGCAGCCTCAGTGCCTCCTAGGCCAGTGGCAGGCGCATGGCTGCTGCCTGTGCTTGGGAGGTCACAACAGCCTCAGTGCCTCCGAGGCCAGTGGCAGGCTCCTGGCTGCTGGCTGTGCTTGTGAGGTCACAGCAGCCTCAGTGCCTCATAGCTTAGTGTTTAGCGCCCCCTGCTGGCTGTGCTTGTGAGATAACAGCAGCCTCAGTGCCTCTGTGGCCAGTGGCAGGCTCATGGCTGCTGGCTGTGCTTCTGAGGTCACAGCAGCCTCAGTGCCTCCCAGGCCAGTGGCAGGCTCCTGGCTGCTGGATGTGCTTGGGAGGTCACAGCAGCCTCAGTGATTCCTACGTTAGTCTACAGCGCCCACTGCTGGCTGTGCTTGTGAGGTCACAGCAGCCTGAAAGTCTCCGAGGTCAGTTGCATGCTCATGGCTGCTGGCTCTGCTTGTGAGGTGATAGCAGCCTCAGTGCCTCCTAGGCCACTGGCAGGCACATGGCTGCCGACTGTGCTTTTGAGGTCACCGCAGCCTCAGTGCCTCATAGGTTAGTGGCAATCGCCCCACCTGCCTGTCCTTGTGAGGTCACAGGAGCCTCAGTGCCTCCTAGGGCCAGTGGCAGGCTCCTGACTGCTGGCTGTGCTTGTGAGGTCACAGCAGCCTAAGTGCCTCCTCGGCTGGAGGAAAGTTCATACCTGCTGGCTGTGCTTTGGAGGTCACAGCAGCCTCAGTGCCTCCGAGGTCAGTGGCCAGCAAAAGGCTGCTGGCTGTGCTTGTGAGGTCACAGCAGCCTCAGTGCCTCCTACGTCAGTTGCATGCTCCTGGATGCTGGCTGTGTTTGGGAGGTCACAGCAGCCTCAGTGCCTCCTAGGCCAGTGGCAGGCGCATGGCTGCTGGCTGTGCTTGTGAGGTCACAGCCTCCTAAGTACCTCCTAGGCCAGTGGCAAGCTCCTGCCTGCTGGCTGTGCTTGGGAGGTCACAGCAGCCTCAGTGCCTCCTAGGCCAGTGGCAGGCTCCTGGCTGCTGCCTGTGCTTGTGAGGTCACCGCAGCCTCAGTGCCTCATAGGTTAGTGGCAATCGCCCCACCTGGCTGTCCTTGTGAGGTCACAGGAGCCTCAGTGCCTCCTAGGGCCAGTGGCAGGCTCCTGACTGCTGGCTGTGCTTGTGAGGTCACAGCAGCCTAAGTGCCTCCTCGGCTGGAGGAAAGTTCATACCTGCTGGCTGTGCTTTGGAGGTCACAGCAGCCTCAGTGCCTCCGAGGTCAGTGGCCAGCAAAAGGCTGCTGGCTGTGCTTGTGAGGTCACAGCAGCCTCAGTGCCTCCTACGTCAGTTGCATGCTCCTGGATGCTGGCTGTGCTTGGGAGGTCACAGCAGCCTCAGTGCCTCCTAGGCCAGTGGCAGGCGCATGGCTGCTGCCTGTGCTTGTGAGGTCACAGCAGACTCAGTGCCTCCGAGGCCAGTGGCAGGCTCCTGGCTGCTGGCTGTGCTTGTGAGGTCACAGCAGCCTCAGTGCCTCATAGCTTAGTGTTTAGCGCCCCCTGCTGGCTGTGCTTGTGAGATAACAGCAGCCTCAGTACCTCTGTGGCCAGTGGCAGGCTCATGGCTGCTGGCTGTGCTTCTGAGGTCACAGCAGCCTCAGTGCCTCCCAGGCCAGTGGCAGGCTCCTGGCTGCTGGCTGTGCTTGTGAGGTCACAGCAGCCTCAGTGATTCCTACGTTAGTCTACAGCGCCCACTGCTGGCTGTGCTTGTGAGGTCACAGCAGCCTGAAAGTCTCCGAGGTCAGTTGCATGCTCATGGCTGCTGGCTCTGCTTGTGAGGTGATAGCAGCCTCAGTGCCTCCTAGGCCACTGGCAGGCACATGGCTGCCGGCTGTGCTTGTGAGGTGTCATCAAACTCAGTGCCTCCTAGGCCAGTGGCAGGCTCATGGCTGCTGGCTGTGCTTGTGAGGTCACAGCAGCCTCCGTGCCTCCGAGGCCAGTGGCAGGCTCCTGGATGCTGCCTGTGCTTGTGAGGTCACAGCAGCCTCAGTGCCTCTGAGGCCAGTGGCAGGCTCATGGCTGCTGGCTGTGCTTGGGAGGTCACAGCAGCCTGGCTGCCTTCTGGGTAACTCTGCAGCGCCCCCTGCTAGCTGCGCTTGTGAGGTCACAGTAACCTCAGTGCCTCCTAGGCCAGTTGCAGGCGCATGGCTGCTGGCTGTGCTTGTGAGGTCACAGCCTCCTAAGTACCTCCTAGGCCACTGGCAAGCTCCTGCCTGCTGGCTGTGCTTGGGAAGTCACAGCAGCCTCAGTGCCTCCTAGGCCAGTGGCAGGTTCCTGGCTGCTGGCTGTGCTTGTGAGGTCACCGCAGCCTCAGTGCCTCATAGGTTAGTGGCAATCGCCCCACCTGGCTGTCCTTGTGAGGTCACAGGAGCCTCAGTGCCTCCTAGGGCCAGTGGCAGGCTCCTGACTGCTGGCTGTGCTTGGGAGGTCACAGCAGCCTCAGTGCCTCCTAGGCCAGTGGCAGGCGCATGGCTGCTGCCTGTGCTTGTGAGGTCACAGCAGCCTCAGTGCCTCCAAGGCCAGTGGCAGGCTCCTGGCTGCTGGCTGTGCTTGTGAGGTCACAGCAGCCTCAGTGCCTCTGAGGTCAGTGGCCTGCTCATGGCGGCTGGCTGTCCTTGTGAGGTCACAGCAGCCTCAGTGCCTCCGAGGCCAGTGGCAGGCTCCTGGCTGCTGGCTGTGCTTGTGAGGTCACCGCAGCCTCAGTGCCTCATAGGTTAGTGGCAATCGCCCCACCTGGCTGTCCTTGTGAGGTCACAGGAGCCTCAGTGCCTCCTAGGGCCAGTGGCAGGCTCATGACTGCTGGCTGTGCTTGGGAGGTGTCAGCAACCTCAGTGCCTCCGAGGCCAGTGGCAGACTCATGGCTGCTGGCTGTGCTTGTGAGGTCGCAGCAGTCTCAGCGCCTCCTAGGCCAGTTGCATGCTCATGGCTGCTGGCTGTGCTTGTGAGGTCCCAGCAGCCTAAGTGCCTCCTCGGCTGGAGGAAAGCTCATACCTGCTGGCTGTGCTTTGGAGGTCACAGCAGCCTCAGTGCCTCCGAGGTCAGTGGCCAGCAAAAGGCTGCTGGCTGTGCTTGTGAGGTCACAGCAGCCTCAGTGCCTCCTACGTCAGTTGCATGCTCCTGGATGCTGGCTGTGCTTGGGAGGTCACAGCAGCCTCAGTGCCTCCTAGGCCAGTGGCAGGCGCATGGCTGCTGCCTGTGCTTGTGAGGTCACAACAGCCTCAGTGCCTCCGAGGCCAGTGGCAGGCTCCTGGCTGCTGGCTGTGCTTGTGAGGTCACAGCAGCCTCAGTGCCTCATAGCTTAGTGTTTAGCGCCCCCTGCTGGCTGTGCTTGTGAGATAACAGCAGCCTCAGTGCCTCTGTGGCCAGTGGCAGGCTCATGGCTGCTGGCTGTGCTTCTGAGGTCACAGGAGCCTCAGTGCCTCCCAGGCCAGTGGCAGGCTCCTGGCTGCTGGATGTGCTTGGGAGGTCACAGCAGCCTCAGTGATTCCTACGTTAGTCTACAGCGCCCACTGCTGGCTGTGCTTGTGAGGTCACAGCAGCCTGAAAGTCTCCGAGGTCAGTTGCATGCTCATGGCTGCTGGCTCTGCTTGTGAGGTGATAGCAGCCTCAGTGCCTCCTAGGCCACTGGCAGGCACATGGCTGCCGGCTGTGCTTGTGAGGTGTCAGCAAACTCAGTGCCTCCTAGGCCAGTGGCAGGCTCATGGCTGCTGGCTGTGCTTGTGAGGTCACAGCAGCCTCCGTGCCTCCGAGGCCAGTGGCAGGCTCCTGGCTGCTGCCTGTGCTTCTGAGGTCACAGCAGCCTCCGTGCCTCCGAGGTCAGTGGCATGCTCATGGCTGCTGGCTGTTTTTGGGAGGTCACAGCAGCCTCAGTGCCTCTGAGGCCAGTGGCAGGCTCATGGCTGCTGGCTGTGCTTGGGAGGTCACAGCAGCCTGGCTGCCTTCTGGGTAACTCTGCAGCGCCCCCTGCTGGCTGCGCTTGTGAGGTCACAGTAACCTCAGTGCCTCCTAGGCCAGTTGCAGGCGCATGGCTGCTGGCTGTGCTTGTGAGGTCACAGCCTCCTAAGTACCTCCTAGGCCAGTGGCAAGCTCCTGCCTGCTGGCTGTGCTTGGGAGGCCACAGCAGCCTCAGTGCCTCCTAGGCCAGTGGCAGGCTCCTGGCTGCTGGCTGTGCTTGTGAGGTCACCGCAGCCTCAGTGTCTCATAGGTTAGTGGCAATCGCCCCACCTGGCTGTCCTTGTGAGGTCACAGGAGCCTCAGTGCCTCCTAGGGCCAGTGGCAGGCTCATGACTGCTGGCTGTGCTTGGGAGGTACAGCAGCCTCAGTGCCTCCTAGGCCAGTGGCAGGCTCATGGCTGCTGGCTGTGCTTGGGAGGTCACAGCAGCCTCAGTGCCTCCGAGGCCACTGGCAGGCTCCTGGCTGCTGGCTGTGCTTGTGAGGTCACCGCAGCCTCAGTGCCTCATAGGTTAGTGGCAATCGCCCCACCTGGCTGTCCTTGTGAGGTCACAGGAGCCTCAGTGCCTCCGACGGCCAGTGGCAGGCTCATGACTGCTGGCTGTGCTTGTGAGGTACAGGAGCCTCAGTGCCTCCTAGGGCAGTTGCAAGCTCATGCCTGCTGCCTCTGCTTGTGAGGTGTCAGCAACCTCAGTGCCTCCTAGGCCAGTGGCAGACTCATGGCTGCTGGCTGTGCTTGTGAGCTCGCAGCAGACTCAGTGCCTCCGAGGCCAGTGGCAGGCTCATGGCTGCTGGCTGTGCTTGTGAGGTCGCAGCAGCCTCAGTGCCTCCGAGGCCAGTGGCAGGCTCCTGGCTGCTGCCTGTGCTTGGGAGGTCACAGCAGCCTCAGTGCCTCATAGGTTAGTGGCAATCGCCCCACCTGGCTGTCCTTGTGAGGTCATAGCAGCCTCAGTGCCTCCTAGGGCCAGTGGCAGGCTCATGACTGCTGGCTGTGCTTGGGAGGTACAGAAGCCTCAGTGCCTCCTAGGGTAGTTGCATGCTCACGCCTGCTGGCTGTGCTTGTGAGGTGTCAGCAACCTCAGTGCCTCCGAGGCCAGTGGCAGACTCATGGCTGCTGGCTGTGCTTGTGAGGTCGCAGCAGTCTCAGCGCCTCCTAGGCCAGTTGCATGCTCATGGCTGCTGTCTGTGCTTGTGAGGTCACAGCAGCCTAAGTGCCTCCTCGGCTGGAGGAAAGCTCATACCTGCTGGCTGTGCTTTGGAGGTCACAGCAGCCTCAGTGCCTCCGAGGTCAGTGGCCAGCAAAAGGCTGCTGGCTGTGCTTGTGAGGTCACAGCAGCCTCAGTGCCTCCTACGTCAGTTGCATGCTCCTGGATGCTGGCTGTGCTTGGGAGGTCACAGCAGCCTCAGTGCCTCCTAGGCCAGTGGCAGGCGCATGGCTGCTGCCTGTGCTTGTGAGGTCACAACAGCCTCAGTGCCTCCTAGGCCAGTGGCAGGCTCCTGGCTGCTGCCTGTGCTTGTGAGGTCACAGCAGCCTCAGTGCCTCATAGCTTAGTGTTTAGCGCCCCCTGCTGGCTGTGCTTGTGAGATAACAGCAGCCTCAGTGCCTCTGTGGCCAGTGGCAGGCTCATGGCTGCTGGCTGTGCTTCTGAGGTCACAGCAGCCTCAGTGCCTCCCAGGCCAGTGGCAGGCTCCTGGCTGCTGGATGTGCTTGGGAGGTCACAGCAGCCTCAGTGATTCCTACGTTAGTCTACAGCGCCCACTGCTGGCTGTGCTTGTGAGGTCACAGCAGCCTGAAAGTCTCCGAGGTCAGTTGCATGCTCATGGCTGCTGGCTCTGCTTGTGAGGTGATAGCAGCCTCAGTGCCTCCTAGGCCAGTGGCAGGCACATGGCTGCCGGCTGTGCTTGTGAGGTGTCATCAAACTCAGTGCCTCCTAGGCCAGTGGCAGGCTCATGGCTGCTGGCTGTGCTTGTGAGGTCACAGCAGCCTCCGTGCCTCCGAGGCCAGTGGCAGGCTCCTGGCTGCTGCCTGTGCTTCTGAGGTCACAGCAGCCTCCGTGCCTCCGAGGTCAGTGGCATGCTCATGGCTGCTGGCTGTTTTTGGGAGGTCACAGCAGCCTCAGTGCCTCTGAGGCCAGTGGCAGGCTCATGGCTGCTGGCTGTGCTTGGGAGGTCACAGCAGCCTGGCTGCCTTCTGGGTAACTCTGCAGCGCCCCCTGCTGGCTGCGCTTGTGAGGTCACAGTAACCTCAGTGCCTCCTAGGCCAGTTGCAGGCGCATGGCTGCTGGCTGTGCTTGTGAGGTCACAGCCTCCTAAGTACCTCCTAGGCCAGTGGCAAGCTCCTGCCTGCTGCCTGTGCTTGGGAGGCCACAGCAGCCTCAGTGCCTCCTAGGCCAGTGGCAGGCTCATGGCTGCTGCCTGTGCTTGTGAGGTCACCGCAGCCTCAGTGTCTCATAGGTTAGTGGCAATCGCCCCACCTGGCTGTCCTTGTGAGGTCACAGGAGCCTCAGTGCCTCCTAGGGCCAGTGGCAGGCTCATGACTGCTGGCTGTGCTTGGGAGGTACAGCAGCCTCAGTGCCTCCTAGGCCAGTGGCAGGCTCATGGCTGCTGGCTGTGCTTGGGAGGTCACAGCAGCCTCAGTGCCTCCGAGGCCACTGGCAGGCTCCTGGCTGCTGGCTGTGCTTGTGAGGTCACCGCAGCCTCAGTGCCTCATAGGTTAGTGGCAATCGCCCCACCTGGCTGTCCTTGTGAGGTCACAGGAGCCTCAGTGCCTCCGACGGCCAGTGGCAGGCTCATGGCTGCTGGCTGTGCTTGTGAGGTCCCAGCAGCCTAAGTGCCTCCTCGGCTGGAGGAAAGCTCATACCTGCTGGCTGTGCTTTGGAGGTCACAGCAGCCTCAGTGCCTCCGAGGTCAGTGGCCAGCAAAAGGCTGCTGGCTGTGCTTGTGAGGTCACAGCAGCCTCAGTGCCTCCTACGTCAGTTGCATGCTCCTGGATGCTGGCTGTGCTTGGGAGGTCACAGCAGCCTCAGTGCCTCCTAGGCCAGTGGCAGGCGCATGGCTGCTGCCTGTGCTTGTGAGGTCACAACAGCCTCAGTGCCTCCGAGGCCAGTGGCAGGCTCCTGGCTGCTGGCTGTGCTTGTGAGGTCACAGCAGCCTCAGTGCCTCATAGCTTAGTGTTTAGCGCCCCCTGCTGGCTGTGCTTGTGAGATAACAGCAGCCTCAGTGCCTCTGTGGCCAGTGGCAGGCTCATGGCTGCTGGCTGTGCATCTGAGGTCACAGGAGCCTCAGTGCCTCCCAGGCCAGTGGCAGGCTCCTGGCTGCTGGATGTGCTTGGGAGGTCACAGCAGCCTCAGTGATTCCTACGTTAGTCTACAGCGCCCACTGCTGGCTGTGCTTGTGAGGTCACAGCAGCCTGAAAGTCTCCGAGGTCAGTTGCATGCTCATGGCTGCTGGCTCTGCTTGTGAGGTGATAGCAGCCTCAGTGCCTCCTAGGCCACTGGCAGGCACATGGCTGCCGGCTGTGCTTGTGAGGTGTCATCAAACTCAGTGCCTCCTAGGCCAGTGGCAGGCTCATGGCTGCTGGCTGTGCTTGTGAGGTCACAGCAGCCTCCGTGCCTCCGAGGCCAGTGGCAGGCTCCTGGCTGCTGCCTGTGCTTCTGAGGTCACAGCAGCCTCCGTGCCTCCGAGGTCAGTGGCATGCTCATGGCTGCTGGCTGTTTTTGGGAGGTCACAGCAGCCTCAGTGCCTCTGAGGCCAGTGGCAGGCTCATGGCTGCTGGCTGTGCTTGGGAGGTCACAGCAGCCTGGCTGCCTTCTGGGTAACTCTGCAGCGCCCCCTGCTGGCTGCGCTTGTGAGGTCACAGTAACCTCAGTGCCTCCTAGGCCAGTTGCAGGCGCATGGCTGCTGGCTGTGCTTGTGAGGTCACAGCCTCCTAAGTACCTCCTAGGCCAGTGGCAAGCTCCTGCCTGCTGGCTGTGCTTGGGAGGCCACAGCAGCCTCAGTGCCTCCTAGGCCAGTGGCAGGCTCCTGGCTGCTGGCTGTGCTTGTGAGGTCACCGCAGCCTCAGTGTCTCATAGGTTAGTGGCAATCGCCCCACCTGGCTGTCCTTGTGAGGTCACAGGAGCCTCAGTGCCTCCTAGGGCCAGTGGCAGGCTCATGACTGCTGGCTGTGCTTGGGAGGTACAGCAGCCTCAGTGCCTCCTAGGCCAGTGGCAGGCTCATGGCTGCTGGCTGTGCTTGGGAGGTCACAGCAGCCTCAGTGCCTCCGAGGCCACTGGCAGGCTCCTGGCTGCTGGCTGTGCTTGTGAGGTCACCGCAGCCTCAGTGCCTCATAGGTTAGTGGCAATCGCCCCACCTGGCTGTCCTTGTGAGGTCACAGGAGCCTCAGTGCCTCCGACGGCCAGTGGCAGGCTCATGACTGCTGGCTGTGCTTGTGAGGTACAGGAGCCTCAGTGCCTCCTAGGGCAGTTGCAAGCTCATGCCTGCTGCCTCTGCTTGTGAGGTGTCAGCAACCTCAGTGCCTCCTAGGCCAGTGGCAGACTCATGGCTGCTGGCTGTGCTTGTGAGCTCGCAGCAGACTCAGTGCCTCCGAGGCCAGTGGCAGGCTCATGGCTGCTGGCTGTGCTTGTGAGGTCGCAGCAGCCTCAGTGCCTCCGAGGCCAGTGGCAGGCTCCTGGCTGCTGCCTGTGCTTGGGAGGTCACAGCAGCCTCAGTGCCTCATAGGTTAGTGGCAATCGCCCCACCTGGCTGTCCTTGTGAGGTCATAGCAGCCTCAGTGCCTCCTAGGGCCAGTGGCAGGCTCATGACTGCTGGCTGTGCTTGGGAGGTACAGAAGCCTCAGTGCCTCCTAGGGTAGTTGCATGCTCACGCCTGCTGGCTGTGCTTGTGAGGTGTCAGCAACCTCAGTGCCTCCGAGGCCAGTGGCAGACTCATGGCTGCTGGCTGTGCTTGTGAGGTCGCAGCAGTCTCAGCGCCTCCTAGGCCAGTTGCATGCTCATGGCTGCTGTCTGTGCTTGTGAGGTCACAGCAGCCTAAGTGCCTCCTCGGCTGGAGGAAAGCTCATACCTGCTGGCTGTGCTTTGGAGGTCACAGCAGCCTCAGTGCCTCCGAGGTCAGTGGCCAGCAAAAGGCTGCTGGCTGTGCTTGTGAGGTCACAGCAGCCTCAGTGCCTCCTACGTCAGTTGCATGCTCCTGGATGCTGGCTGTGCTTGGGAGGTCACAGCAGCCTCAGTGCCTCCTAGGCCAGTGGCAGGCGCATGGCTGCTGCCTGTGCTTGTGAGGTCACAACAGCCTCAGTGCCTCCTAGGCCAGTGGCAGGCTCCTGGCTGCTGCCTGTGCTTGTGAGGTCACAGCAGCCTCAGTGCCTCATAGCTTAGTGTTTAGAGCCCCCTGCTGGCTGTGCTTGTGAGATAACAGCAGCCTCAGTGCCTCTGTGGCCAGTGGCAGGCTCATGGCTGCTGGCTGTGCTTCTGAGGTCACAGCAGCCTCAGTGCCTCCCAGGCCAGTGGCAGGCTCCTGGCTGCTGGATGTGCTTGGGAGGTCACAGCAGCCTCAGTGATTCCTACGTTAGTCTACAGCGCCCACTGCTGGCTGTGCTTGTGAGGTCACAGCAGCCTGAAAGTCTCCGAGGTCAGTTGCATGCTCATGGCTGCTGGCTCTGCTTGTGAGGTGATAGCAGCCTCAGTGCCTCCTAGGCCAGTGGCAGGCACATGGCTGCCGGCTGTGCTTGTGAGGTGTCAGCAAACTCAGTGCCTCCTAGGCCAGTGGCAGGCTCATGGCTGCTGGCTGTGCTTGTGAGGTCACAGCAGCCTCCGTGCCTCCGAGGCCAGTGGCAGGCTCCTGGCTGCTGCCTGTGCTTCTGAGGTCACAGCAGCCTCCGTGCCTCCGAGGTCAGTGGCATGCTCATGGCTGCTGGCTGTTTTTGGGAGGTCACAGCAGCCTCAGTGCCTCTGAGGCCAGTGGCAGGCTCATGGCTGCTGGCTGTGCTTGGGAGGTCACAGCAGCCTGGCTGCCTTCTGGGTAACTCTGCAGCGCCCCCTGCTGGCTGCGCTTGTGAGGTCACAGTAACCTCAGTGCCTCCTAGGCCAGTTGCAGGCGCATGGCTGCTGGCTGTGCTTGTGAGGTCACAGCCTCCTAAGTACCTCCTAGGCCAGTGGCAAGCTCCTGCCTGCTGCCTGTGCTTGGGAGGCCACAGCAGCCTCAGTGCCTCCTAGGCCAGTGGCAGGCTCATGGCTGCTGCCTGTGCTTGTGAGGTCACCGCAGCCTCAGTGTCTCATAGGTTAGTGGCAATCGCCCCACCTGGCTGTCCTTGTGAGGTCACAGGAGCCTCAGTGCCTCCTAGGGCCAGTGGCAGGCTCATGACTGCTGGCTGTGCTTGGGAGGTACAGCAGCCTCAGTGCCTCCTAGGCCAGTGGCAGGCTCATGGCTGCTGGCTGTGCTTGGGAGGTCACAGCAGCCTCAGTGCCTCCGAGGCCACTGGCAGGCTCCTGGCTGCTGGCTGTGCTTGTGAGGTCACCGCAGCCTCAGTGCCTCATAGGTTAGTGGCAATCGCCCCACCTGGCTGTCCTTGTGAGGTCACAGGAGCCTCAGTGCCTCCGACGGCCAGTGGCAGGCTCATGACTGCTGGCTGTGCTTGTGAGGTACAGGAGCCTCAGTGCCTCCTAGGGCAGTTGCAAGCTCATGCCTGCTGGCTCTGCTTGTGAGGTGTCAGCAACCTCAGTGCCTCCTAGGCCAGTGGCAGACTCATGGCTGCTGGCTGTGCTTGTGAGGTCGCAGCAGACTCAGTGCCTCCGAGGCCAGTGGCAGGCTCATGGCTGCTGGCTGTGCTTGTGAGGTCGCAGCAGCCTCAGTGCCTCCGAGGCCAGTGGCAGGCTCCTGGCTGCTGCCTGTGCTTGGGAGGTCACAGCAGCCTCAGTGCCTCCGAGGCCAGTGGCAGGCTCCTGGCTGCTGGCTGTGCTTGTGAGGTCACAGCAGCCTCAGTGCCTCCTAGGCCAGTGGCAGGCTCCAGGCAGCAGCCTGTGCTTGTGAGTTCACAGCAGCCTCAGTGCCTCATAGTTTAGTGTTTAGCGCCCCCTGCTTGCTGTGCTTGTGAGATAACAGCAGCCTCAGTGCCTCTGTGACCAGTGGCAGGCTCATGGCTGCTGGCTGTGCTTGTGAGGTCACAGCTGCTGGAATGCCTCCTAGGCCAGTTGCAGACTTATGGCTGTTGGCTGTGCTTCTGAGGTCACAGCAGCCTCAGTGCCTCCCAGGCCAGTGGCAGGCTCCTGGCTGCTGGATGTGCTTGGGAGGTCACAGCAGCCTCAGTTATTCCTACGTTAGTCTACAGCGCCCACTGCTGGCTGTGCTTGTGAGGTCACAGCAGCCTGAAAGTCTCCGAGGTCAGTTGCATGCTCATGGCTGCTGGCTCTGCTTGTGAGGTGAGAGCAGCCTCAGTGCCTCCTAGGACACTGGCAGGCACATGGCTGCCGGCTGTGCTTGTGAGGTCACAGCAGCCTCAGTGCCTCATAGGTAACTCTACAGCGCCCCCTGCTGGCTGTGCTTGGGAGGTCACAGCAGCCTCAGTGCCTCCTAGGCCAGTGGCAGGCTCCTGGCTGCTGCCTGTGCCTGTGAGGTCACAGCAGCCTCAGTGTCTCCGAGGCCACTGGCAGGCACATGGCTGCCGACTGTGCTTGTGAGGTCACCGCAGCCTCAGTGCCTCATAGGTTAGTGGCAATCGCCCCACCTGGCTGTCCTTGTGAGGTCACAGGAGCCTCAGTGCCTCCTAGGGCCAGTGGCAGGCTCCTGACTGCTGGCTGTGCTTGTGAGGTCACAGCAGCCTAAGTGCCTCCTCGGCTGGAGGAAAGTTCATACCTGCTGGCTGTGCTTTGGAGGTCACAGCAGCCTCAGTGCCTCCGAGGTCAGTGGCCAGCAAAAGGCTGCTGGCTGTGCTTGTGAGGTCACAGCAGCCTCAGTGCCTCCTACGTCAGTTGCATGCTCCTGGATGCTGGCTGTGCTTGGGAGGTCACAGCAGCCTCAGTGCCTCCTAGGCCAGTGGCAGGCGCATGGCTGCTGCCTGTGCTTGTGAGGTCACAGCAGACTCAGTGCCTCCGAGGCCAGTGGCAGGCTCCTGGCTGCTGGCTGTGCTTGTGAGGTCACAGCAGCCTCAGTGCCTCATAGCTTAGTGTTTAGCGCCCCCTGCTGGCTGTGCTTGTGAGATAACAGCAGCCTCAGTACCTCTGTGGCCAGTGGCAGGCTCATGGCTGCTGGCTGTGCTTCTGAGGTCACAGCAGCCTCAGTGCCTCCCAGGCCAGTGGCAGGCTCCTGGCTGCTGGCTGTGCTTGTGAGGTCACAGCAGCCTCAGTGATTCCTACGTTAGTCTACAGCGCCCACTGCTGGCTGTGCTTGTGAGGTCACAGCAGCCTGAAAGTCTCCGAGGTCAGTTGCATGCTCATGGCTGCTGGCTCTGCTTGTGAGGTGATAGCAGCCTCAGTGCCTCCTAGGCCACTGGCAGGCACATGGCTGCCGGCTGTGCTTGTGAGGTGTCATCAAACTCAGTGCCTCCTAGGCCAGTGGCAGGCTCATGGCTGCTGGCTGTGCTTGTGAGGTCACAGCAGCCTCCGTGCCTCCGAGGCCAGTGGCAGGCTCCTGGATGCTGCCTGTGCTTGTGAGGTCACAGCAGCCTCAGTGCCTCCGAGGTCAGTGGCATGCTCATGGCTGCTGGCTGTTTTTGGGAGGTCACAGCAGCCTCAGTGCCTCTGAGGCCAGTGGCAGGCTCATGGCTGCTGGCTGTGCTTGGGAGGTCACAGCAGCCTGGCTGCCTTCTGGGTAACTCTGCAGTGCCCCCTGCTGGCTGCGCTTGTGAGGTCACAGTAACCTCAGTGCCTCCTAGGCCAGTTGCAGGCGCATGGCTGCTGGCTGTGCTTGTGAGGTCACAGCCTCCTAAGTACCTCCTAGGCCACTGGCAAGCTCCTGCCTGCTGGCTGTGCTTGGGAAGTCACAGCAGCCTCAGTGCCTCCTAGGCCAGTGGCAGGTTCCTGGCTGCTGGCTGTGCTTGTGAGGTCACCGCAGCCTCAGTGCCTCATAGGTTAGTGGCAATCGCCCCACCTGGCTGTCCTTGTGAGGTCACAGGAGCCTCAGTGCCTCCTAGGGCCAGTGGCAGGCTCCTGACTGCTGGCTGTGCTTGGGAGGTCACAGCAGCCTCAGTGCCTCCTAGGCAAGTGGCAGGCGCATGGCTGCTGCCTGTGCTTGTGAGGTCACAGCAGCCTCAGTGCCTCCAAGGCCAGTGGCAGGCTCCTGGCTGCTGGCTGTGCTTGTGAGGTCACAGCAGCCTCAGTGCCTCTGAGGTCAGTGGCCTGCTCATGGCGGCTGGCTGTCCTTGTGAGGTCACAGCAGCCTCAGTGCCTCCGAGGCCAGTGGCAGGCTCCTGGCTGCTGGCTGTGCTTGTGAGGTCACCGCAGCCTCAGTGCCTCATAGGTTAGTGGCAATCGCCCCACCTGGCTGTCCTTGTGAGGTCACAGGAGCCTCAGTGCCTCCTAGGGCCAGTGGCAGGCTCATGACTGCTGGCTGTGCTTGGGAGGTGTCAGCAACCTCAGTGCCTCCGAGGCCAGTGGCAGACTCATGGCTGCTGGCTGTGCTTGTGAGGTCGCAGCAGTCTCAGCGCCTCCTAGGCCAGTTGCATGCTCATGGCTGCTGGCTGTGCTTGTGAGGTCCCAGCAGCCTAAGTGCCTCCTCGGCTGGAGGAAAGCTCATACCTGCTGGCTGTGCTTTGGAGGTCACAGCAGCCTCAGTGCCTCCGAGGTCAGTGGCCAGCAAAAGGCTGCTGGCTGTGCTTGTGAGGTCACAGCAGCCTCAGTGCCTCCTACGTCAGTTGCATGCTCCTGGATGCTGGCTGTGCTTGGGAGGTCACAGCAGCCTCAGTGCCTCCTAGGACAGTGGCAGGCGCATGGCTGCTGCCTGTGCTTGTGAGGTCACAACAGCCTCAGTGCCTCCGAGGCCAGTGGCAGGCTCCTGGCTGCTGGCTGTGCTTGTGAGGTCACAGCAGCCTCAGTGCCTCATAGCTTAGTGTTTAGCGCCCCCTGCTGGCTGTGCTTGTGAGATAACAGCAGCCTCAGTGCCTCTGTGGCCAGTGGCAGGCTCATGGCTGCTGGCTGTGCTTCTGAGGTCACAGCAGCCTCAGTGCCTCCCAGGCCAGTGGCAGGCTCCTGGCTGCTGGATGTGCTTGGGAGGTCACAGCAGCCTCAGTGATTCCTACGTTAGTCTACAGCGCCCACTGCTGGCTGTGCTTGTGAGGTCACAGCAGCCTGAAAGTCTCCGAGGTCAGTTGCATGCTCATGGCTGCTGGCTCTGCTTGTGAGGTGATAGCAGCCTCAGTGCCTCCTAGGCCAGTGGCAGGCACATGGCTGCCGGCTGTGCTTGTGAGGTGTCATCAAACTCAGTGCCTCCTAGGCCAGTGGCAGGCTCATGGCTGCTGGCTGTGCTTGTGAGGTCACAGCAGCCTCCGTGCCTCCGAGGCCAGTGGCAGGCTCCTGGCTGCTGCCTGTGCTTCTGAGGTCACAGCAGCCTCCGTGCCTCCGAGGTCAGTGGCATGCTCATGGCTGCTGGCTGTTTTTGGGAGGTCACAGCAGCCTCAGTGCCTCCTAGCCCAGTGGCAGGCTCATGGCTGCTGGCTGTGCTTGGGAGGTCACAGCAGCCTGGCTGCCTTCTGGGTAACTCTGCAGCGCCCCCTGCTGGCTGCGCTTGTGAGGTCACAGTAACCTCAGTGCCTCCTAGGCCAGTTGCAGGCGCATGGCTGCTGGCTGTGCTTGTGAGGTCACAGCCTCCTAAGTACCTCCTAGGCCAGTGGCAAGCTCCTGCCTGCTGGCTGTGCTTGGGAGGCCACAGCAGCCTCAGTGCCTCCTAGGCCAGTGGCAGGCTCCTGGCTGCTGGCTGTGCTTGTGAGGTCACCGCAGCCTCAGTGTCTCATAGGTTAGTGGCAATCGCCCCACCTGGCTGTCCTTGTGAGGTCACAGGAGCCTCAGTGCCTCCTAGGGCCAGTGGCAGGCTCATGACTGCTGGCTGTGCTTGGGAGGTACAGCAGCCTCAGTGCCTCCTAGGCCAGTGGCAGGCTCATGGCTGCTGGCTGTGCTTGGGAGGTCACAGCAGCCTCAGTGCCTCCGAGGCCACTGGCAGGCTCCTGGCTGCTGCCTGTGCTTGTGAGGTAACCGCAGCCTCAGTGCCTCATAGGTTAGTGGCAATCGCCCCACCTGGCTGTCCTTGTGAGGTCACAGGAGCCTCAGTGCCTCCTACGGCCAGTGGCAGGCTCATGACTGCTGGCTGTGCTTGTGAGGTACAGGAGCCTCAGTGCCTCCTAGGGCAGTTGCAAGCTCATGCCTGCTGCCTCTGCTTGTGAGGTGTCAGCAACCTCAGTGCCTCCTAGGCCAGTGGCAGACTCATGGCTGCTGGCTGTGCTTGTGAGGTCGCAGCAGACTCAGTGCCTCCGAGGCCAGTGGCAGGCTCCTGGCTGCTGGCTGTGCTTGTGAGGTCGCAGCAGCCTCAGTGCCTCCGAGGCCAGTGGCAGGCTCCTGGCTGCTGCCTGTGCTTGGGAGGTCACAGCAGCCTCAGTGCCTCCGAGGCCAGTGGCAGGCTCCTGGCTGCTGGCTGTGCTTGTGAGGTCACAGCAGCCTCAGTGCCTCCTAGGCCAGTGGCAGGCTCCAGGCAGCAGCCTGTGCTTGTGAGTTCACAGCAGCCTCAGTGCCTCATAGTTTAGTGTTTAGCGCCCCCTGCTTGCTGTGCTTGTGAGATAACAGCAGCCTCAGTGCCTCTGTGACCAGTGGCAGGCTCATGGCTGCTGGCTGTGCTTGTGAGGTCACAGCAGCCTGAATGCCTCCTAGGCCAGTTGCAGACTTATGGCTGTTGGCTGTGCTTCTGAGGTCACAGCAGCCTCAGTGCCTCCCAGGCCAGTGGCAGGCTCCTGGCTGCTGGATGTGCTTGGGAGGTCACAGCAGCCTCAGTGATTCCTACGTTAGTCTACAGCGCCAACTGCTGGCTGTGCTTGTGAGGTCACAGCAGCCTGAAAGTCTCCGAGGTCAGTTGCATGCTCATGGCTGCTGGCTCTGCTTGTGAGGTGATAGCAGCCTCAGTGCCTCCTAGGCCACTGGCAGGCACATGGCTGCCGGCTGTGCTTGTGAGGTCACAGCAGCCTCAGTGCCTCATAGGTAACTCTACAGCGCCCCCTGCTGGCTGTGCTTGGGAGGTCACAGCAGCCTCAGTGCCTCCTAGGCCAGTGGCAGGCTCCTGGCTGCTGCCTGTGCCTGTGAGGTCACAGCAGCCTCAGTGTCTCTGAGGCCAGTGGCAGGCTCATGGCTGCTGGCTGTGCTTGGGAGGTCACAGCAGCCTGGGTGCCTTCTGGGTAACTCTGCAGCGCCCCCTGCTGGCTGCGCTTGTGAGGTCACAGTAACCTCAGTGCCTCCTAGGCCAGTTGCAGGCGCATGGCTGCTGGCTGTGCTTGTGAGGTCACAGCCTCCTAAGTACCTCCTAGGCCACTGGCAAGCTCCTGCCTGCTGGCTGTGCTTGGGAGGTCACAGCAGCCTCAGTGCCTCCTAGGCAAGTGGCAGGCGCATGGCTGCTGCCTGTGCTTGTGAGGTCACAGCAGCCTCAGTGCCTCCAAGGCCAGTGGCAGGCTCCTGGCTGCTGCCTGTGCTTGTGAGGTCACAGCAGCCTCAGTGCCTCTGAGGCCAGTGGCCTGCTCATGGCGGCTGGCTGTCCTTGTGAGGTCACAGCAGCCTCAGTGCCTCCGAGGCCAGTGGCAGGCTCCTGGCTTCTGGCTGTGCTTGTGAGGTGACCGCAGCCTCAGTGCCTCATAGGTTAGTGGCAATCGCCCCACCTGGCTGTCCTTGTGAGGTCACAGGAGCCTCAGTGCCTCCTAGGGCCAGTGGCAGGCTCATGACTGCTGGCTGTGCTTGGGAGGTACAGGAGCCTCAGTGCCTCCTAGGGTAGTTGCATGCTCATGCCTGCTGGCTGTGCTTGTGAGGTGTCAACAACCTCAGTGCCTCCGAGGCCAGTGGCAGACTCATGGCTGCTGGCTGTGCTTGTGAGGTCGCAGCAGCCTCAGTGCCTCCTAGGGCAGTTGCATGATCATGCTTGCTGGCTGTGCTGGTGAGGTCACAGCAGCCTCAGCGCCTCCTAGGCCAGTGGCAGGCTCATGGCTGCTGGCTGTGCTTCTGAGGTCACAGCAGCCTCAGTGCCTCCCAGGCCAGTGGCAGGCTCCTGGCTGCTGGATGTGCTTGGGAGGTCACAGCAGCCTCAGTGATTCCTACGTTAGTCTACAGCGCCCACTGCTGGCTGTGCTTGTGAGGTCACAGCAGCCTGAAAGTCTCCGAGGTCAGTTGCATGCTCATGGCTGCTGGCTCTGCTTGTGAGGTGATAGCAGCCTCAGTGCCTCCTAGGCCACTGGCAGGCACATGGCTGCCGGCTGTGCTTGTGAGGTGTCATCAAACTCAGTGCCTCCTAGGCCAGTGGCAGGCTCATGGCTGCTGGCTGTGCTTGTGAGGTCACAGCAGCCTCCGTGCCTCCGAGGCCAGTGGCAGGCTCCTGGATGCTGCCTGTGCTTGTGAGGTCACAGCAGCCTCAGTGCCTCCGAGGTCAGTGGCATGCTCATGGCTGCTGGCTGTTTTTGGGAGGTCACAGCAGCCTCAGTGCCTCTGAGGCCAGTGGCAGGCTCATGGCTGCTGGCTGTGCTTGGGAGGTCACAGCAGCCTGGCTGCCTTCTGGGTAACTCTGCAGCGCCCCCTGCTGGCTGCGCTTGTGAGGTCACAGTAACCTCAGTGCCTCCTAGGCCAGTTGCAGGCGCATGACTGCTGGCTGTGCTTGTGAGGTCACAGCCTCCTAAGTACCTCCTAGGCCACTGGCAAGCTCCTGCCTGCTGGCTGTGCTTGGGAAGTCACAGCAGCCTCAGTGCCTCCGAGGCCAGTGGCAGGCTCCTGGCTGCTGGCTGTGCTTGTGAGGTCACCGCAGCCTCAGTGCCTCATAGGTTAGTGGCAATCGCCCCACCTGGCTGTCCTTGTGAGGTCACAGGAGCCTCAGTGCCTCCTAGGCCAGTGGCAGGCGCATGGCTGCTGCCTGTGCTTGTGAGGTCACAGCAGCCTCAGTGCCTCCAAGGCCAGTGGCAGGCTCCTGGCTGCTGGCTGTGCTTGTGAGGTCACAGCAGCCTCAGTGCCTCTGAGGTCAGTGGCCTGCTCATGGCGGCTGGCTGTCCTTGTGAGGTCACAGCAGCCTCAGTGCCTCCGAGGCCAGTGGCAGGCTCCTGGCTGCTGGCTGTGCTTGTGAGGTCACCGCAGCCTCAGTGCCTCATAGGTTAGTGGCAATCGCCCCACCTGGCTGTCCTTGTGAGGTCACAGGAGCCTCAGTGCCTCCTAGGGCCAGTGGCAGATCATGACTGCTGGCTGTGCTTGGGAGGTACAGGAGCCTCAGTGCCTCCTAGGGTAGTTGCATGCTCACGCCTGCTGGCTGTGCTTGTGAGGTGTCAGCAACCTCAGTGCCTCCGAGGCCAGTGGCAGACTCATGGCTGCTGGCTGTGCTTGTGAGGTCGCAGCAGTCTCAGCACCTCCTAGGCCAGTTGCATGCTCATGGCTGCTGGCTGTGCTTGTGAGGTCACAGCAGCCTAAGTGCCTCCTCGGCTGGAGGAAAGCTCATACCTGCTGGCTGTGCTTTGGAGGTCACAGCAGCCTCAGTGCCTCCGAGGTCAGTGGCCAGCAAAAGGCTGCTGGCTGTGCTTGTGAGGTCACAGCAGCCTCAGTGCCTCCTACGTCAGTTGCATGCTCCTGGATGCTGGCTGTGCTTGGGAGGTCACAGCAGCCTCAGTGCCTCTGAGGCCAGTGGCAGGCTCCTCGCTGCTGCCTGTGCTTGTGAGGTCACAACAGCCTCAGTGCCTCCGAGGCCAGTGGCAGGCTCCTGGCTGCTGGCTGTGCTTGTGAGGTCACCGCAGCCTCAGTGCCTCATAGGTTAGTGGCAATCGCCCCACCTGGCTGTCCTTGTGAGGTCACAGGAGCCTCAGTGCCTCCTAGGGCCAGTGGCAGGCTCATGACTGCTGGCTGTGCTTGGGAGGTACAGGAGCCTCAGTGCCTCCTAGGGTAGTTCCATGCTCATGCCTGCTGGCTGTGCTTGTGAGGTGTCAGCAACCTCAGTGCCTCCGAGGCCAGTGGCAGACTCATGGCTGCTGGCTGTGCTTGTGAGGTCGCAGCAGCCTCAGTGCCTCCTAGGGCAGTTGCATGCTCATGCTTGCTGGCTGTGCTTGTGAGGTCACAGCAGCCTCAGCGCCTCCTAGGCCAGTGGCAGGCTCCTGGATGCTGGCTGAGCTTGTGAGGTCACAGCAGCCTAAGTGCCTCCTCGGCTGGAGGAAAGTTCATACCTGCTGGCTGTGCTTTGGAGGTCACAGCAGCCTCAGTGCCTCCGAGGTCAGTGGCCAGCAAAAGGCTGCTGGCTGTGCTTGTGAGGTCACAGCAGCCTCAGTGCCTCCTACGTCAGTTGCATGCTCCTGGATGCTGGCTGTGCTTGGGAGGTCACAGCAGCCTCAGTGCCTCCTAGGCCAGTGGCAGGCGCATGGCTGCTGCCTGTGCTTGTGAGGTCACAGCAGACTCAGTGCCTCCGAGGCCAGTGGCAGGCTCCTGGCTGCTGCCTGTGCTTGTGAGGTCACAGCAGCCTCAGTGCCTCATAGCTTAGTGTTTAGCGCCCCCTGCTGGCTGTGCTTGTGAGATAACAGCAGCCTCAGTGCCTCTGTGGCCAGTGGCAGGCTCATGGCTGCTGGCTGTGCTTCTGAGGTCACAGCAGCCTCAGTGCCTCATAGCTTAGTGTTTAGCGCCCCCTGCTGGCTGTGCTTGTGAGATAACAGCAGCCTCAGTGCCTCTGTGGCCAGTGGCAGGCTCATGGCTGCTGGCTGTGCTTCTGAGGTCACAGGAGCCTCAGTGCCTCCCAGGCCAGTGGCAGGCTCCTGGCTGCTGGATGTGCTTGGGAGGTACAGCAGCCTCAGTGCCTCCGAGGCCAGTGGCAGGCTCATGGCTGCTGGCTGTGCTTGTGAGGTCACCGCAGCCTGAATGCCTCATAGGTTAGTGGCAATCGCCCCACCTGGCTGTCCTTGTGAGGTCACAGGAGCCTCAGTGCCTCCGACGGCCAGTGGCAGGCTCATGACTGCTGGCTGTGCTTGTGAGGTACAGGAGCCTCAGTGCCTCCTAGGGCAGTTGCAAGCTCATGCCTGCTGGCTCTGCTTGTGAGGTGTCAGCAACCTCAGTGCCTCCTAGGCCAGTGGCAGACTCATGGCTGCTGGCTGTGATTGTGAGGTCGCAGCAGACTCAGTGCCTCCGAGGCCAGTGGCAGGCTCATGGCTGCTGGCTGTGCTTGTGAGGTCGCAGCAGCCTCAGTGCCTCCGAGGCCAGTTGCATGCTCCTGGCTGCTGCCTGTGCTTGGGAGGTCACAGCAGCCTCAGTGCCTCCGAGGCCAGTGGCAGGCTCCTGGCTGCTGGCTGTGCTTGTGAGGTCACAGCAGCCTCAGTGCCTCCTAGGCCAGTGGCAGGCTCCAGGCAGCAGCCTGTGCTTGTGAGTTCACAGCAGCCTCAGTGCCTCATAGCTTAGTGTTTAGCGCCCCCTGCTGGCTGTGCTTGTGAGATAACAGCAGCCTCAGTGCCTCTGTGACCAGTGGCAGGCTCATGGCTGCTGGCTGTGCTTGTGAGGTCACAGCTGCTGGAATGCCTCCTAGGCCAGTTGCAGACTTATGGCTGTTGGCTGTGCTTCTGAGGTCACAGCAGCCTCAGTGCCTCCCAGGCCAGTGGCAGGCTCCTGGCTGCTGGCTGTGCTTGGGAGGTCACAGCAGCCTCAGTGATTCCTACGTTAGTCTACAGCGCCCACTGCTGGCTGTGCTTGTGAGGTCACAGCAGCCTGAAAGTCTCCGAGGTCAGTTGCATGCTCATGGCTGCTGGCTCTGCTTGTGAGGTGATAGCAGCCTCAGTGCCTCCTAGGCCACTGGCAGGCACATGGCTGCCGGCTGTGCTTGTGAGGTCACAGCAGCCTCAGTGCCTCATAGGTAACTCTACAGCGCCCCCTGCTGGCTGTGCTTGGGAGGTCACAGCAGCCTCAGTGCCTCCTAGGCCAGTGGCAGGCTCCTGGCTGCTGCCTGTGCCTGTGAGGTCACAGCAGCCTCAGTGTCTCCGAGGCCAGTGGCAGGCTCATGGCTGCTGGCTGTGCTTGGGAGGTCACAGCAGCCTGGGTGCCTTCTGGGTAACTCTGCAGCGCCCCCTGCTGGCTGCGCTTGTGAGGTCACAGTAATCTCAGTGCCTCCTAGGCCAGTTGCAGGCGCATGGCTGCTGGCTGTGCTTGTGAGGTCACAGCCTCCTAAGTACCTCCTAGGCCACTGGCAAGCTCCTGCCTGCTGGCTGTGCTTGGGAGGTCACAGCAGCCTCAGTGCCTCCTAGGCAAGTGGCAGGCGCATGGCTGCTGCCTGTGCTTGTGAGGTCACAGCAGCCTCAGTGCCTCCAAGGCCAGTGGCAGGCTCCTGGCTGCTGCCTGTGCTTGTGAGGTCACAGCAGCCTCAGTGCCTCTGAGGCCAGTGGCCTGCTCATGGCGGCTGGCTGTGCTTGTGAGGTCACAGCAGCCTCAGTGCCTCCGAGGCCAGTGGCAGGCTCCTGGCTTCTGGCTGTGCTTGTGAGGTCACCGCAGCCTCAGTGCCTCATAGGTTAGTGGCAATCGCCCCACCTGGCTGTCCTTGTGAGGTCACAGGAGCCTCAGTGCCTCCTAGGGCCAGTGGCAGGCTCATGACTGCTGGCTGTGCTTGGGAGGTACAGGAGCCTCAGTGCCTCCTAGGGTAGTTGCATGCTCATGCCTGCTGGCTGTGCTTGTGAGGTGTCAGCAACCTCAGTGCCTCCGAGGCCAGTGGCAGCCTCATGGCTGCTGGCTGTGCTTGTGAGGTCACCGCAGCCTCAGTGCCTCCTAGGGCAGTTGCATGCTCATGCTTGCTGGCTGTGCTTGTGAGGTCACAGCAGCCTCAGCGCCTCCTAGGCCAGTGGCAGGCTCCTGGATGCTGGCTGAGCTTGTGAGGTCACAGCAGCCTAAGTGCCTCCTCGGCTGGAGGAAAGTTCATACCTGCTGGCTGTGCTTGTGAGGTCACAGCAGCCACAGTGCCTCCGAGGTCAGTGGCCAGCAAAAGGCTGCTGGCTGTGCTTGTGAGGTCACAGCAGCCTCAGTGCCTCCTACGTCAGTTGCATGCTCCTGGATGCTGGCTGTGCTTGGGAGGTCACAGCAGCCTCAGTGCCTCCTAGGCCAGTGGCAGGCGCATGGCTGCTGGCTGTGGTTGTGAGGTCACAGCAGACTCAGTGCCTCCGAGGCCAGTGGCAGGCTCCTGGCTGCTGGCTGTGCTTGTGAGGTCACAGCAGCCTCAGTGCCTCATAGCTTAGTGTTTAGCGCCCCCTGCTGGCTGTGCTTGTGAGATAACAGCAGCCTCAGTGCCTCTGTGGCCAGTGGCAGGCTCATGGCTGCTGGCTGTGCTTCTGAGGTCACAGGAGCCTCAGTGCCTCCCAGGCCAGTGGCAGGCTCCTGGCTGCTGGATGTGCTTGGGAGGTCACAGCAGCCTCAGTGATTCCTACGTTAGTCTACAGCGCCCACTGCTGGCTGTGCTTGTGAGGTCACAGCAGCCTGAAAGTCTCCGAGGTCAGTTGCATGCTCATGGCTGCTGGCTCTGCTTGTGAGGTGATAGCAGCCTCAGTGCCTCCTAGGCCACTGGCAGGCACATGGCTGCCAGCTGTGCTTGTGAGGTGTCAGCAAACTCAGTGCCTCCTAGGCCAGTGGCAGGCTCATGGCTGCTGGCTGTGCTTGGGAGGTCACAGCAGCCTCCGTGCCTCCGAGGCCACTGGCAGGCTCCTGGCTGCTGGCTGTGCTTGTGAGGTCACAGCAGCCTCAGTGCCTCCGAGGTCAGTGGCATGCTCATGGCTGCTGGCTGTTTTTGGGAGGTCACAGCAGCCTCAGTGCCTCTGAGGCCAGTGGCAGGCTCATGGCTGCTGGCTGTGCTTGGGAGGTCACAGCAGCCTGGCTGCCTTCTGGGTAACTCTGCAGCGCCCCCTGCTGGCTGCGCTTGTGAGGTCACAGTAACCTCAGTGCCTCCTAGGCCAGTTGCAGGCGCATGACTGCTGGCTGTGCTTGTGAGGTCACAGCCCCCTAAGTACCTCCTAGGCCACTGGCAAGCTCCTGCCTGCTGGCTGTGCTTGGGAAGTCACAGCAGCCTCAGTGCCTCCGAGGCCAGTGGCAGGCTCCTGGCTGCTGGCTGTGCTTGTGAGGTCACCGCAGCCTCAGTGCCTCATAGGTTAGTGGCAATCGCCCCACCTGGCTGTCCTTGTGAGGTCACAGGAGCCTCAGTGCCTCCTAGGGCCAGTGGCAGGCTCCTGACTGCTGGCTGTGCTTGGGAGGTCACAGCAGCCTCAGTGCCTCCTAGGCCAGTGGCAGGCGCATGGCTGCTGCCTGTGCTTGTGAGGTCACAGCAGCCTCAGTGCCTCCAAGGCCAGTGGCAGGCTCCTGGCTGCTGGCTGTGCTTGTGAGGTCACAGCAGCCTCAGTGCCTCTGAGGTCAGTGGCCTGCTCATGGCGGCTGGCTGTCCTTGTGAGGTCACAGCAGCCTCAGTGCCTCCGAGGCCAGTGGCAGGCTCCTGGCTGCTGGCTGTGCTTGTGAGGTCACCGCAGCCTCAGTGCCTCATAGGTTAGTGGCAATCGCCCCACCTGGCTGTCCTTGTGAGGTCACAGGAGCCTCAGTGCCTCCTAGGGCCAGTGGCAGGCTCATGACTGCTGGCTGTGCTTGGGAGGTACAGGAGCCTCAGTGCCTCCTAGGGTAGTTGCATGCTCACGCCTGCTGGCTGTGCTTGTGAGGTGTCAGCAACCTCAGTGCCTCCGAGGCCAGTGGCAGACTCATGGCTGCTGGCTGTGCTTGTGAGATCGCAGCAGTCTCAGCACCTCCTAGGCCAGTTGCATGCTCATGGCTGCTGGCTGTGCTTGTGAGGTCACAGCAGCCTAAGTGCCTGCTCGGCTGGAGGAAAGCTCATACCTGCTGGCTGTGCTTTGGAGGTCACAGCAGCCTCAGTGCCTCCGAGGTCAGTGGCCAGCAAAAGGCTGCTGGCTGTGCTTGTGAGGTCACAGCAGCCTCAGTGCCTCCTACGTCAGTTGCATGCTCCTGGATGCTGGCTGTGCTTGGGAGGTCACAGCAGCCTCAGTGCCTCTGAGGCCAGTGGCAGGCTCCTGGCTGCTGCCTGTGCTTGTGAGGTCACAACAGCCTCAGTGCCTCCGAGGCCAGTGGCAGGCTCCTGGCTGCTGGCTGTGCTTGTGAGGTCACCGCAGCCTCAGTGCCTCATAGGTTAGTGGCAATCGCCCCACCTGGCTGTCCTTGTGAGGTCACAGGAGCCTCAGTGCCTCCTAGGGCCAGTGGCAGGCTCATGACTGCTGGCTGTGCTTGGGAGGTACAGGAGCCTCAGTGCCTCCTAGGGCAGTTGCATGCTCATGCCTGCTGGCTGTGCTTGTGAGGTGTCAGCAACCTCAGTGCCTCCGAGGCCAGTGGCAGACTCATGGCTGCTGGCTGTGCTTGTGAGGTCGCAGCAGCCTCAGTGCCTCCTAGGGCAGTTGCATGCTCATGCTTGCTGGCTGTGCTTGTGAGGTCACAGCAGCCTCAGCGCCTCCTAGGCCAGTGGCAGGCTCCTGGATGCTGGCTGAGCTTGTGAGGTCACAGCAGCCTAAGTGCCTCCTCGGCTGGAGGAAAGTTCATACCTGCTGGCTGTGCTTTGGAGGTCACAGCAGCCTCAGTGCCTCCGAGGTCAGTGGCCAGCAAAAGGCTGCTGGCTGTGCTTGTGAGGTCACAGCAGCCTCAGTGCCTCCTACGTCAGTTGCATGCTCCTGGATGCTGGCTGTGCTTGGGAGGTCACAGCAGCCTCAGTGCCTCCTAGGCCAGTGGCAGGCGCATGGCTGCTGCCTGTGCTTGTGAGGTCACAGCAGACTCAGTGCCTCCGAGGCCAGTGGCAGGCTCCTGGCTGCTGCCTGTGCTTGTGAGGTCACAGCAGCCTCAGTGCCTCATAGCTTAGTGTTTAGCGCCCCCTGCTGGCTGTGCTTGTGAGATAACAGCAGCCTCAGTGCCTCTGTGGCCAGTGGCAGGCTCCTGGCTGCTGGCTGTGCTTCTGAGGTCACAGGAGCCTCAGTGCCTCCCAGGCCAGTGGCAGGCTCCTGGCTGCTGGATGTGCTTGGGAGGTCACAGCAGCCTCAGTGATTCCTACGTTAGTCTACAGCGCCCACTGCTGGCTGTGCTTGTGAGGTCACAGCAGCCTGAAAGTCTCCGAGGTCAGTTGCATGCTCATGGCTGCTGGCTCTGCTTGTGAGGTGATAGCAGCCTCAGTGCCTCCTAGGCCACTGGCAGGCACATGGCTGCCGGCTGTGCTTGTGAGGTGTCAGCAAACTCAGTGCCTCCTAGGCCAGTGGCAGGCTCATGGCTGCTGGCTGTGCTTGTGAGGTCACAGCAGCCTCCGTGCCTCCGAGGCCAGTGGCAGGCTCCTGGATGCTGCCTGTGCTTGTGAGGTCACAGCAGCCTCAGTGCCTCCGAGGTCAGTTGCATGCTCATGGCTGCTGGCTGTTTTTGGGAGGTCACAGCAGCCTCAGTGCCTCTGAGGCCAGTGGCAGGCTCATGGCTGCTGGCTGTGCTTGGAAGGTCACAGCAGCCTGGGTGCCTTCTGGGTAACTCTGCAGCGCCCCCTGCTGGCTGCGCTTGTGAGGTCACAGTAACCTCAGTGCCTCCTAGGCCAGTTGCAGGCGCATGGCTGCTGGCTGTGCTTGTGAGGTCACAGCCTCCTAAGTACCTCCTAGGCCACTGGCAAGCTCCTGCCTGCTGGCTGTGCTTGGGAGGTCACAGCAGCCTCAGTGCCTCCTAGGCCAGTGGCAGGCTCCTGGCTGCTGGCTGTGCTTGTGAGGTCACCGCAGCCTCAGTGCCTCATAGGTTAGTGGCAATCGCCCCACCTGGCTGTCCTTGTGAGGTCACAGGAGCCTCAGTGCCTCCTAGGGCCAGTGGCAGGCTCATGACTGCTGGCTGTGCTTGTGAGGTCACAGCAGCCTAAGTGCCTCCTCGGCTGGAGGAAAGTTCATACCTGCTGGCTGTGCTTTGGAGGTCACAGCAGCCTCAGTGCCTCCGAGGTCAGTGGCCAGCAAAAGGCTGCTGGCTGTGCTTGTGAGGTCACAGCAGCCTCAGTGCCTCCTACGTCAGTTGCATGCTCCTGGATGCTGGCTGTGCTTGGGAGGTCACAGCAGCCTCAGTGCTTCCTAGGCCAGTGGCAGGCGCATGGCTGCTGCCTGTGCTTGTGAGGTCACAGCAGACTCAGTGCCTCCGAGGCCAGTGGCAGGCTCCTGGCTGCTGGCTGTGCTTGTGAGGTCACAGCAGCCTCAGTGCCTCATAGCTTAGTGTTTAGCGCCCCCTGCTGGCTGTGCTTGTGAGATAACAGCAGCCTCAGTGCCTCTGTGGCCAGTGGCAGGCTCATGGCTGCTGGCTGTGCTTCTGAGGTCACAGCAGCCTCAGTGCCTCCCAGGCCAGGGGCAGGCTCCTGGCTGCTGGCTGTGCTTGTGAGGTCACAGCAGCCTCAGTGATTCCTACGTTAGTCTACAGCGCCCACTGCTGGCTGTGCTTGTGAGGTCACAGCAGCCTGAAAGTCTCCGAGGTCAGTTGCATGCTCATGGCTGCTGGCTCTGCTTGTGAGGTGATAGCAGCCTCAGTGCCTCCTAGGCCACTGGCAGGCACATGGCTGCCGGCTGTGCTTGTGAGGTGTCATCAAACTCAGTGCCTCCTAGGCCAGTGGCAGGCTCATGGCTGCTGGCTGTGCTTGGGAGGTCACAGCAGCCTCTGTGCCTCCGAGGCCAGTGGCAGGCTCCTGGCTGCTGGCTGTGCTTGTGAGGTCACAGCAGCCTCAGTGCCTCCGAGGTCAGTGGCATGCTCATGGCTGCTGGCTGTTTTTGGGAGGTCACAGCAGCCTCAGTGCCTCTGAGGCCAGTGGCAGGCTCATGGCTGCTGGCTGTGCTTGGGAGGTCACAGCAGCCTGGCTGCCTTCTGGGTAACTCTGCAGCGCCCCCTGCTGGCTGCGCTTGTGAGGTCACAGTAACCTCAGTGCCTCCTAGGCCAGTTGCAGGCGCATGGCTGCTGGCTGTGCTTGTGAGGTCACAGCCTCCTAAGTACCTCCTAGGCCACTGGCAAGCTCCTGCCTGCTGGCTGTGCTTGGGAAGTCACAGCAGCCTCAGTGCCTCCGAGGCCAGTGGCAGGTTCCTGGCTGCTGGCTGAGCTTGTGAGGTCACCGCAGCCTCAGTGCCTCATAGGTTAGTGGCAATCGCCCCACCTGGCTGTCCTTGTGAGGTCACAGGAGCCTCAGTGCCTCCTAGGGCCAGTGGCAGGCTCCTGACTGCTGGCTGTGCTTGGGAGGTCACAGCATCCTCAGTGCCTCCTAGGCCAGTGGCAGGCGCATGGCTGCTGCCTGTGCTTGTGAGGTCACAGCAGCCTCAGTGCCTCCAAGGCCAGTGGCAGGCTCCTGGCTGCTGGCTGTGCTTGTGAGGTCACAGCAGCCTCAGTGCCTCTGAGGTCAGTGGCCTGCTCATGGCGGCTGGCTGTGCTTGTGAGGTCACAGCAGCCTCAGTGCCTCCGAGGCCAGTGGCAGGCTCCTGGCTGCTGGCTGTGCTTGTGAGGTCACCGCAGCCTCAGTGCCTCATAGTTTAGTGGCAATCGCCCCACCTGGCTGTCCTTGTGAGGTCACAGGAGCCTCAGTGCCTCCTAGGGCCAGTGGCAGGCTCATGACTGCTGGCTGTGCTTGGGAGGTACAGGAGCCTCAGTGCCTCCTAGGGTAGTTGCATGCTCACGCCTGCTGGCTGTGCTTGTGAGGTGTCAGCAACCTCAGTGCCTCCGAGGCCAGTGGCAGACTCATGGCTGCTGGCTGTGCTTGTGAGATCGCAGCAACATCACTTCCTCCTAGGTCAGTGGCAGGCTCATGCCTGCTGGCTGTGCTTGTGAGGTCACAGTAGCCTGAAAGCCTCCGAGGCCAGTGGCAGGCTCCTGGCTGCTGGCTGTGCTTGTGAGGTCACAGCAGCCCCAGGGCATCATAGGTTAGTGGCAAGCGCACCTGCTGGCTGTCCTTGTGAGGTCACTGCAGCCTCAGTGCCTCCTAGGCCAGTGGCAGGCTCATGCCTGCTGCCTGGGCTTGTGACGTCACAGCAGCCTCCATGTCTCCATGGTCAGTGGCTTAATCATGGCTGCTGGCTGTGCTTGTGAGGTCACCGCAACCTCAGTGTCTCCTCGGCTGGAGGAAAGTTCATACCTCCTGGCTGTGCTTGTGAGGTCACAGCAGCCTCAGTGCCTCCGAGGCCAGTGGCAGGCTCATGGCTGCTGGCTGTGCTTGTGAGGTCACAGCAGCCTCAGTGCCTCTGAGGCCAGTGGCAGGCTCATGGCTGCTGGCTGTGCTTGTGAGGTCACAGCAGCCTGAATGCCTCCTAGGCCACTGGCAAGATCATGCCAGCTGGCTGTGCTTGTGAGGTTACAGCAGGCTCAGTGCATCATACGTTAGTGGCAAGCACCCCTGCTGGCTGTGCTTGTGAGGTCACAGCAGCCTCAGTGCCTCCTAGGCCAGTGGCAGGCTCATGGTTGCTGCCTTTGGTTGTGAGGCCAGAGCAGCCTCTGTGGCTCGGATGCCAGTGACAGGCTCCTGGCTGGTGGCTGTGCTTGTGAGGTCACAGCAGCCTGAGATCGTCTGCGGCCAGTGGCAGGCTCATGGCTGCTGGCTGTGCCTGTGAGGCCACAGCAGCTTCAGTGCCTCCTAGATAAGTCTACAGCGCCCCCTGCTGCCTCTGCTTGTGAGGTCACGGCTGCTTGAATGCCACCTAGGCCAGTGGCAGGTTCCTGATTGCTGGCTGTGCCTGTGAGCTCACAGCAGCCTCATTGCCTCCTAGTCCAGTGGCAGGCTCATGGCTGCTGGCTGTGCTTGTGAGGTCACAGCAGGCTCAGTGCCTCCCAGGCCGGTGGCAGCTTCAGGGCTGCTGGCTGTGCTTGTGAGGTCACAGCAGCCTCAGTGCCTCATAGGTTAGTGGCAACGTGCCTGCTGGCTGTGCTTGTAAGGTCACAGCAGCCTCAGTGCTTGCTAGGCCAGTGGCAGGCTCATGGCTGCTGGCTGTGCTTGTCAGGTCACAGCAGCCTCAGTGCGTCCTGGGTAGCTCTGCAGCGCCCCCTGCTGGCTGTGCTTGGGAGGTCACAGCAGCCTCAGTGCTCGCTAGGCTATTGGCAGGCTCCTGACTGCTGCCTGTGCTTGGGAGGTCACAGCAGACTCAGTGCCTCCTAGGCCAGTGGCAGGCTCATGGCTGCTGGCTGTGCTTGTGAGGTCACAGTAGCCTCAGTGCCTCCTGGGTAACTCTGCAGCGCCCCCTGCTGGCTGTGCTTGGGAGATCACAGCAGCCTCAGTGCCTCCTAGGCCAGTGGCAGGCTCCTGGCTGCTGTCTGTGCTTGTGAGGTCACAGAAAACTAAGTGCCTCCGAGGTCAGTGGCATGCTCATTGGTGATGGCTGTCCTTGGGAGGTCACAGCAGACTCAGTGCCTCTGAGACCAGTGGCAGGCTCATGGCTGCTGGCTGTGCTTGTGAGGTCACCGCAGCCTCAGTGCCTCATAGGTTAGTGGCAATCGCCCAGCCTAGCTGTGCTTGTGAGGTCACAGCAGCCTCTGTGCCTCCTAGGCCAGTGGCAGGTTCCTGGCTGCTGCCTGTGCTTGTGAGGTCACAGCAGCCTGAGATCATCAGCGGCCAGGGGCAGGCTTATGGCTGCCGGCTGTGCTTGTGAGGTCACAGCAGCCTCAGTGCCTCCTGGGTAACTCTGCAGCGCCCCCTGCTGGCTGTGCTTGGGAGGTCACAGCAGCCTCAGTGCTCGCTAGGCTATTGGCAGGCTCCTGGCTGCTGTCTGTGCTTGGGAGGTCACAGCAGACTCAGTGCCTCCTAGGCCAGTTGCATGCTCACAGCTGCTGGCTGTGCTTGTGAGGTCACAGCAGCCTGAGTGCCTTCTGGGTAATTCTGCAGCGCCCTCTGCTGGCTGTGCTTTTTAGGTCACAGCAGCCTCAGTGCCTCCTAGCCAAGTGGCAGGCTCCTGGCTGCTTCCTGTGCTTGGGAGGGCACAGCAGCCTCAGTACCTCCTAGGCCACTGGAAAGCTCCTGCCTCCTGGCTCTGCTTTTCAGGTCACAGCAGCCTCAGTGCCTCATAGGTTAGTGGCAAGCGCCCCTTCTGGCTGTGCTTGTGAGGTCACAGCAGCCTCAGTGCCTCCTAGGCCAGTGGCAGGCTCCTGGCTGCTGGCTGTGCTTGTGAGGTCACAGCAGCCTAAGTACCTCCTTCGTTACTCTACAGCTCCCACTGCTGCCTCTGCTTGTGAGGTCACAACAGCCTCATTGCCGCCTAGGCCAGTGGCAGGCTCATGGCTGCTGGCTGTGGTTGGGATTTCACAGCAGCCTCAGTTCCTCCTAGGTCAGTGGCAGGCTCATGGCTGCTGGCTGTGCTTGTGAGGTCACAGCAGCCTCAGTGCCTCTTTTGCCAGGGGCAGGCTCCTGGCTGCTGGCTGTGCTTGTGAGATCACAGCAGGCTCAGTGCCTCCTAGGCCAGTGGCATGCTCATGCCTGCTGGTTGTGCCTGGGAGGTCACAGCAGCCTCCGTACCTCCTTCGTTAGTCTAGAGCTCCCACTGCTGCCTCTGCTTGTGAGGTCACAGCTGCTTTAATGCCACCTAAGCCAGTGGCAGGCTCCTGGCTGCTTGCTGTGCTTGTGAGGTCACAGCAGCCTCAGTGCCTCCGAGGTCGGTTGCATGGTCATGGCTCCTGGCTGTGCTTGGGAGGTCACAGCAGCCTCAGTGCCTCCTAGTCCAGTGGCAGGCTCATGGCTGCTGGCTGTGCTTGTGAGGTCACAGCAGGCTCAGTGCCTTCCAGGCCGGTGGCAGCTTAATGGCTGCTGGCTGTGCTTGTGAGGTCACAGCAGCCTCAGTGCCTCTATTGCCAGTGGCAGGCCCGTGGCTGCTGGCTGTGCTTGTGAGGTCCCAGAAAACTCAGTGCCTCCGAGGCCAGTGGCAGGCTCCTGGCTGCTGGCTGTGCTTGTAAGGTCACGGCAGCCTCAGTGCTTGCTAGGCCAATGGCAGGCTCACGGCTGCTGGCTGTGCTTGTGAGGTCACAGGAGCCTCAGTGCCTCCTGGGTAACTCTGCAGCGCCCCCTGCTGGCTGTGCTTGGGAGGTCACAGCAGCCTCAGTGCTCGCTAGGCTATTGGCAGGCTCCTGGCTGCTGTCTGTGCTTGGGAGGTCACAGCAGACTCAGTGCCTCCTAGGCCAGTGGCATGCTCACGGCTGCTGGCTGTGCTTGTGAGGTCACAGCAGCCTGAGTGCCTTCTGGGTAATTCTGCAGCGCCCTCTGCTGGCTGTGCTTTTTAGGTCACAGCAGCCTCAGTGCCTCCTAGCCAAGTGGCAGGCTCCTGGCTGCTTCCTGTGCTTGGGAGGGCACAGCAGCCTCAGTACCTCCTAGGCCACTGGAAAGCTCCTGCCTCCTGGCTCTGTTTTTCAGGTCACAGCAGCCTCAGTGCCTCATAGGTTAGTGGCAAGCGCCCCTTCTGGCTGTGCTTGTGAGGTCACAGCAGCCTGAGTGCCTCCTAGGCCAGTGGCAGGCTCCTGGCTGCTGGCTGTGCTTGTGAGGTCACAGCAGCCTAAGTACCTCCTTCGTTACTCTACAGCTCCCACTGCTGCCTCTGCGTGTGAGGTCACAGCAGCCTCATTGCCGCCTAGGCCAGTGGCAGGCTCATGGCTGCTGGCTGTGCTTGGGATTTCACAGCAGCCTCAGTTCCTCCTAGGTCAGTGGCAGGCGCCTGGCTGCTGGCTGTGCTTGTGAGGTCACAGCAGCCTCAGTGCCTCTTTTGCCAGGGGCAGTCTCCTGGCTGCCGGCTGTGCTTGTGAGATCACAGCAGGCTCAGTGCCTCCTAGGCCAGTGGCATGCTCATGCCTGCTGGTTGTGCCTGGGAGGTCACAGCAGCCTCCGTACCTCCTTCGTTAGTCTAGAGCTCCCACTGCTGCCTCTGCTTGTGAGGTCACAGCTGCTTTAATGCCACCTAGGCCAGTGGCAGGCTCCTGGCTGCTTCCTCTGCTTGTGAGGTCACAGCAGCCTCAGTGCCTCCGAGGTCGGTTGCATGGTCATGGCTCCTGGCTGTGCTTGGGAGGTCACAGCAGCCTCAGTGCCTCCTAGTCCAGTGGCAGGCTCATGGCTGCTGGCTGTGCTTGTGAGGTCACAGCAGGCTGAGTGCCTCCCAGGCCGGTGGCAGCTTCATGGCTGCTAGCTGTGTTGTGAGGTCACAGCAGCCTCAGTGCCTCTATTGCCAGTGGCAGGCCCGTGGCTGCTGGCTGTGCTTGTGAGGTCCCAGAAAACTCAGTGCCTCCGAGGCCAGTGGCAGGTTCCTGGCTGCTGCCTGGGCTTGTGAGGTCACAGCAGCCTCAGTGCCTCATAGGTTAGTGGCAAGCACGCCTGCTGGCTGTGCTTGTAAGGTCACGGCAGCCTCAGTGCTTGCTAGGCCAATGGCAGGCTCACGGCTGCTGGCTGTGCTTGTGAGGTCACAGCAGCCTCAGTGCCTCCTAGGCCAGTGGCATGCTCCTGGCTGCTGGCTGTGCTTGTGAGGTCACAGCAGACTCAGTGCCTCATAGGTTAGTGTCTAGCGCCCCCTGCTGGCTGTCCTTTTGAGGTCACAGCAGCCTGAGTGCCTCCTAGGTAACTCTACAGCGCCCCCTGCTGTCTGTGCTTGGGAGGTGATAGCAGCCTGAGTGCCTCCCAGGCCCGTGGCAGGGTCATGTCTGCTAGCTGTGCTTGGGTGGTCACAGCAGCCTGGGTGCCTCCTAGGCCAGTGTCAGACTCATGGCTGCTGGCTGTGGTTGGGAGGTCCCGGCAACATCATTGCCTCCTAGGCCAGTGGCAGGCTCCTGGCTGCTTCCTGTGCTTGTGAGGTCACAGCAGCCTCAGTGCCTCCGAGGTCGGTTGCATGGTCATGGCTCCTGGCTGTGCTTGGGAGGTCACAGCAGCCTGAGATCGTCTGCGGCCAGTGGCAGGCTCATGGCTGCTGGCTGTGCCTGTGAGGCCACAGCAGCTTCAGTGCCTCCTAGATAAGTCTACAGCACCCCCTGCTGCCTCTGCTTGTGAGGTCACGGCTGCTTGAATGCCACCTAGGCCAGTGGCAGGTTCCTGATTGCTGGCTGTGCCTGTGAGCTCACAGCAGCCTCATTGCCTCCTAGTCCAGTGGCAGGCTCATGGCTGCTGGCTGTGCTTGTGAGGTCACAGCAGGCTCAGTGCCTCCCAGGCCGGTGGCAGCTTCAGGGCTGCTGGCTGTGCTTGTGAGGTCACAGCAGCCTCAGTGCCTCATAGGTTAGTGGCAACGTGCCTGCTGGCTGTGCTTGTAAGGTCACGGCAGCCTCAGTGCTTGCTAGGCCAGTGGCAGGCTCATGGCTGCTGGCTGTGCTTGTCAGGTCACAGCAGCCTCAGTGCGTCCTGGGTAGCTCTGCAGCGCCCCCTGCTGGCTGTGCTTGGGAGGTCACAGCAGCCTCAGTGCTCGCTAGGCTATTGGCAGGCTCCTGACTGCTGCCTGTGCTTGGGAGGTCACAGCAGACTCAGTGCCTCCTAGGCCAGTGGCAGGCTCATGGCTGCTGGCTGTGCTTGTGAGGTCACAGTAGCCTCAGTGCCTCCTGGGTAACTCTGCAGCGCCCCCTGCTGGCTGTGCTTGGGAGATCACAGCAGCCTCAGTGCCTCCTAGGCCAGTGGCAGGCTCCTGGCTGCTGTCTGTGCTTGTGAGGTCACAGAAAACTAAGTGCCTCCGAGGTCAGTGGCATGCTCATTGGTGATGGCTGTCCTTGGGAGGTCACAGCAGACTCAGTGCCTCTGAGACCAGTGGCAGGCTCATGGCTGCTGGCTGTGCTTGTGAGGTCACCGCAGCCTCAGTGCCTCATAGGTTAGTGGCAATCGCCCAGCCTAGCTGTGCTTGTGAGGTCACAGCAGCCTCTGTGCCTCCTAGGCCAGTGGCAGGTTCCTGGCTGCTGCCTGTGCTTGTGAGGTCACAGCAGCCTGAGATCATCAGCGGCCAGGGGCAGGCTTATGGCTGCCGGCTGTGCTTGTGAGGTCACAGCAGCCTCAGTGCCTCCTGGGTAACTCTGCAGCGCCCCCTGCTGGCTGTGCTTGGGAGGTCACAGCAGCCTCAGTGCTCGCTAGGCTATTGGCAGGCTCCTGGCTGCTGTCTGTGCTTGGGAGGTCACAGCAGACTCAGTGCCTCCTAGGCCAGTTGCATGCTCACAGCTGCTGGCTGTGCTTGTGAGGTCACAGCAGCCTGAGTGCCTTCTGGGTAATTCTGCAGCGCCCTCTGCTGGCTGTGCTTTTTAGGTCACAGCAGCCTCAGTGCCTCCTAGCCAAGTGGCAGGCTCCTGGCTGCTTCCTGTGCTTGGGAGGGCACAGCAGCCTCAGTACCTCCTAGGCCACTGGAAAGCTCCTGCCTCCTGGCTCTGCTTTTCAGGTCACAGCAGCCTCAGTGCCTCATAGGTTAGTGGCAAGCGCCCCTTCTGGCTGTGCTTGTGAGGTCACAGCAGCCTCAGTGCCTCCTAGGCCAGTGGCAGGCTCCTGGCTGCTGGCTGTGCTTGTGAGGTCACAGCAGCCTAAGTACCTCCTTCGTTACTCTACAGCTCCCACTGCTGCCTCTGCTTGTGAGGTCACAACAGCCTCATTGCCGCCTAGGCCAGTGGCAGGCTCATGGCTGCTGGCTGTGCTTGGGATTTCACAGCAGCCTCAGTTCCTCCTAGGTCAGTGGCAGGCTCATGGCTGCTGGCTGTGCTTGTGAGGTCACAGCAGCCTCAGTGCCTCTTTTGCCAGGGGCAGGCTCCTGGCTGCTGGCTGTGCTTGTGAGATCACAGCAGGCTCAGTGCCTCCTAGGCCAGTGGCATGCTCATGCCTGCTGGTTGTGCCTGGGAGGTCACAGCAGCCTCCGTACCTCCTTCGTTAGTCTAGAGCTCCCACTGCTGCCTCTGCTTGTGAGGTCACAGCTGCTTTAATGCCACCTAGGCCAGTGGCAGGCCCCTGGCTGCTTCCTCTGCTTGTGAGGTCACAGCAGCCTCAGTGCCTCCGAGGTCGGTTGCATGGTCATGGCTCCTGGCTGTGCTTGGGAGGTCACAGCAGCCTCAGTGCCTCCTAGTCCAGTGGCAGGCTCATGGCTGCTGGCTGTGCTTGTGAGGTCACAGCAGGCTCAGTGCCTTCCAGGCCGGTGGCAGCTTAATGGCTGCTGGCTGTGCTTGTGAGGTCACAGCAGCCTCAGTGCCTCTATTGCCAGTGGCAGGCCCGTGGCTGCTGGCTGTGCTTGTGAGGTCCCAGAAAACTCAGTGCCTCCGAGGCCAGTGGCAGGCTCCTGGCTGCTGGCTGTGCTTGTAAGGTCACGGCAGCCTCAGTGCTTGCTAGGCCAATGGCAGGCTCACGGCTGCTGGCTGTGCTTGTGAGGTCACAGCAGCCTCAGTGCCTCCTGGGTAACTCTGCAGCGCCCCCTGCTGGCTGTGCTTGGGAGGTCACAGCAGCCTCAGTGCTCGCTAGGCTATTGGCAGGCTCCTGGCTGCTGTCTGTGCTTGGGAGGTCACAGCAGACTCAGTGCCTCCTAGGCCAGTGGCATGCTCACGGCTGCTGGCTGTGCTTGTGAGGTCACAGCAGCCTGAGTGCCTTCTGGGTAATTCTGCAGCGCCCTCTGCTGGCTGTGCTTTTTAGGTCACAGCAGCCTCAGTGCCTCCTAGCCAAGTGGCAGGCTCCTGGCTGCTTCCTGTGCTTGGGAGGGCACAGCAGCCTCAGTACCTCCTAGGCCACTGGAAAGCTCCTGCCTCCTGGCTCTGCTTTTCAGGTCACAGCAGCCTCAGTGCCTCATAGGTTAGTGGCAAGCGCCCCTTCTGGCTGTGCTTGTGAGGTCACAGCAGCCTGAGTGCCTCCTAGGCCAGTGGCAGGCTCCTGGCTGCTGGCTGTGCTTGTGAGGTCACAGCAGCCTAAGTACCTCCTTCGTTACTCTACAGCTCCCACTGCTGCCTCTGCGTGTGAGGTCACAGCAGCCTCATTGCCGCCTAGGCCAGTGGCAGGCTCATGGCTGCTGGCTGTGCTTGGGATTTCACAGCAGCCTCAGTTCCTCCTAGGTCAGTGGCAGGCGCCTGGCTGCTGGCTGTGCTTGTGAGGTCACAGCAGCCTCAGTGCCTCTTTTGCCAGGGGCAGTCTCCTGGCTGCCGGCTGTGCTTGTGAGATCACAGCAGGCTCAGTGCCTCCTAGGCCAGTGGCATGCTCATGCCTGCTGGTTGTGCCTGGGAGGTCACAGCAGCCTCCGTACCTCCTTCGTTAGTCTAGAGCTCCCACTGCTGCCTCTGCTTGTGAGGTCACAGCTGCTTTAATGCCACCTAGGCCAGTGGCAGGCTCCTGGCTGCTTCCTGTGCTTGTGAGGTCACAGCAGCCTCAGTGCCTCCGAGGTCGGTTGCATGGTCATGGCTCCTGGCTGTGCTTGGGAGGTCACAGCAGCCTCAGTGCCTCCTAGTCCAGTGGCAGGCTCATGGCTGCTGGCTGTGCTTGTGAGGTCACAGCAGGCTGAGTGCCTCCCAGGCCGGTGGCAGCTTCATGGCTGCTAGCTGTGTTGTGAGGTCACAGCAGCCTCAGTGCCTCTATTGCCAGTGGCAGGCCCGTGGCTGCTGGCTGTGCTTGTGAGGTCCCAGAAAACTCAGTGCCTCCGAGGCCAGTGGCAGGTTCCTGGCTGCTGCCTGGGCTTGTGAGGTCACAGCAGCCTCAGTGCCTCATAGGTTAGTGGCAAGCACGCCTGCTGGCTGTGCTTGTAAGGTCACGGCAGCCTCAGTGCTTGCTAGGCCAATGGCAGGCTCACGGCTGCTGGCTGTGCTTGTGAGGTCACAGCAGCCTCAGTGCCTCCTAGGCCAGTGGCATGCTCCTGGCTGCTGGCTGTGCTTGTGAGGTCACAGCAGACTCAGTGCCTCATAGGTTAGTGTCTAGCGCCCCCTGCTGGCTGTCCTTTTGAGGTCACAGCAGCCTGAGTGCCTCCTAGGTAACTCTACAGCGCCCCCTGCTGTCTGTGCTTGGGAGGTGATAGCAGCCTGAGTGCCTCCCAGGCCCGTGGCAGGGTCATGTCTGCTAGCTGTGCTTGGGTGGTCACAGCAGCCTGGGAGCCTCCTAGGCCAGTGTCAGACTCATGGCTGCTGGCTGTGGTTGGGAGGTCCCGGCAACATCATTGCCTCCTAGGCCAGTGGCAGGCTCCTGGCTGCTTCCTGTGCTTGTGAGGTCACAGCAGCCTCAGTGCCTCCGAGGTCGGTTGCATGGTCATGGCTCCTGGCTGTGCTTGGGAGGTCACAGCAGCCTCAGTGCCTCCTAGTCCAGTGGCAGGCTCATGGCTGCTGGCTGTGCTTGTGAGGTCACAGCAGGCTCAGTGCCTCCCAGGCCGGTGGCAGCTTCATGGCTGCTAGCTGTGTTGTGAGGTCACAGGAGCCTCAGTGCCTCTATTGCCAGTGGCAGGCCCCTGGCTGCTGGCTGTGCTTGTGAGGTCCCAGAAAACTCAGTGCCTCCGAGGCCAGTGGCAGGCTCATGCCTGCTGCCTGGGCTTGTGAGGTCACAGCAGCCTCAGTGCCTCCTAGGCCAGTGGCAGGCTCATGGCTGCTGGCTGTGCTTGTGAGGTCACAGCAGCCTCAGTGCCTCTGAGGCCAGTGGCAGGCTCATGGCTGCTGGCTGTGCTTGTGAGATCGGAGGAACATCACTTCCTCCTAGGTCAGTGGCAGGCTCATGCCTGCTGGCTGTGCTTGTGACATCACAGCAGCCTCAGTGGCTCCGAGGTCAGTTGCATGCTGATGGCTGCTGGCTGTGCTTGTGAGGTCACAGCAGCCTCAGTGCCTCCTAGGCCACTGGCAGGCTCCTGCTTGCTGGCTGTCCTTGTGAGGTCACAGCAGCCTGAAAGCCTCCGAGGCCAGTGGCAGGCTCCTGGCTGCTGGCTGTGCTTGTGAGGTCACAGCAGCCCCAGGGCATCATAGGTTAGTGGCAAGCGCACCTGCTGGCTGTCCTTGTGAGGTCACTGCAGCCTCAGTGCCTCCTAGGCCAGTGGCAGGCTCATGCCTGCTGCCTGGGCTTGTGACGTCACAGCAGCCTCCATGTCTCCATGGTCAGTGGCTTAATCATGGCTGCTGGCTGTGCTTGTGAGGTCACCGCAACCTCAGTGTCTCCTAGGCCAGTGGCAGGCTCCTGGCTGCTGGCTGTGCTTGTGAGGTCACAGCAGCCTCCGTGACTCCTCGGCTGGAGGAAAGTTCATACCTCCTGGCTGTGCTTGTGAGGTCACAGCAGCCTCAGTGCCTCCGAGGCCAGTGGCAGGCTCATGGCTGCTGGCTGTGCTTGTGAGGTCACAGCAGCCTCAGTGCCTCTGAGGCCAGTGGCAGGCTCATGGCTGCTGGCTGTGCTTGTGAGGTCACAGCAGCCTGAATGCCTCCTAGGCCACTGGCAAGATCATGCCAGCTGGCTGTGCTTGTGAGGTCACAGCAGCCTCAGTGCCTCTTTTTCCAGGGGCAGGCTCCTGGCTGCCGGCTGTGCTTGTGAGATCACAGCAGGCTCAGTGCCTCCTAGGCCAGTGGCATGCTCATGCCTGCTGGTTGTGCCTGGGAGGTCACAGCAGCCTCCGTACCTCCTTCGTTAGTCTAGAGCTCCCACTGCTGCCTCTGCTTGTGAGGTCACAGCTGCTTTAATGCCACCTAGGCCAGTGGCAGGCTCCTGGCTGCTTCCTGTGCTTGTGAGGTCACAGCAGCCTCAGTGCCTCCGAGGTCGGTTGCATGGTCATGGCTCCTGGCTGTGCTTGGGAGGTCACAGCAGCCTCAGTGCCTCCTAGTCCAGTGGCAGGCTCCTGGCTGCTGGCTGTGCTTGTGAGGTCACAGCAGGCTCAGTGCCTCCCAGGCCGGTGGCAGCTTCATGGCTGCTAGCTGTGTTGTGAGGTCACAGCAGCCTCAGTGCCTCTATTGCCAGTGGCAGGCTCCTGGCTGCTGGCTGTGCTTGTGAGGTCCCAGATAATTCAGTGCCTCCGAGGCCAGTGGCAGGTTCCTGGCTGCTGCCTGGGCTTGTGAGGTCACAGCAGCCTCAGTGCCTCATAGGTTAGTGGAAAGCACGCCTGCTGGCTGTGCTTGTAAGGTCACGGCAGCCTCAGTGCTTGCTAGGCCAATGGCAGGCTCACGGCTGCTGGCTGTGCTTGTGAGGTCACAGCAGCCTCAGTGCCTCCTGGGTAACTCTGCAGCGCCCCCTGCTGGCTGTGCTTGGGAGGTCACAGCAGCCTCAGTGCTCGCTAGGCTATTGGCAGGCTCCTGGCTGCTGTCTGTGCTTGGGAGGTCACAGCAGACTCAGTGCCTCCTAGGCCAGTGGCATGCTCACGGCTGCTGGCTGTGCTTGTGAGGTCACAGCAGCCTGAGTGCCTTCTGGGTAATTCTGCAGCGCCCTCTGCTGGCTGTGCTTTTTAGGTCACAGCAGCCTCAGTGCCTCCTAGCCAAGTGGCAGGCTCCTGGCTGCTTCCTGTGCTTGGGAGGGCACAGCAGCCTCAGTACCTCCTAGGCCACTGGAAAGCTCCTGCCTCCTGGCTCTGCTTTTCAGGTCACAGCAGCCTCAGTGCCTCATAGGTTAGTGGCAAGCGCCCCTTCTGGCTGTGCTTGTGAGGTCACAGCAGCCTGAGTGCCTCCTAGGCCAGTGGCAGGCTCCTGGCTGCTGGCTGTGCTTGTGAGGTCACAGCAGCCTAAGTACCTCCTTCGTTACTCTACAGCTCCCACTGCTGCCTCTGCGTGTGAGGTCACAGCAGCCTCATTGCCGCCTAGGCCAGTGGCAGGCTCATGGCTGCTGGCTGTGCTTGGGATTTCACAGCAGCCTCAGTTCCTCCTAGGTCAGTGGCAGGCGCCTGGCTGCTGGCTGTGCTTGTGAGGTCACAGCAGCCTCAGTGCCTCTTTTGCCAGGGGCAGGCTCCTGGCTGCCGGCTGTGCTTGTGAGATCACAGCAGGCTCAGTGCCTCCTAGGCCAGTGGCATGCTCATGCCTGCTGGTTGTGCCTGGGAGGTCACAGCAGCCTCCGTACCTCCTTCGTTAGTCTAGAGCTCCCACTGCTGCCTCTGCTTGTGAGGTCACAGCTGCTTTAATGCCACCTAGGCCAGTGGCAGGCTCCTGGCTGCTTCCTGTGCTTGTGAGGTCACAGCAGCCTCAGTGCCTCCGAGGTCGGTTGCATGGTCATGGCTCCTGGCTGTGCTTGGGAGGTCACAGCAGCCTCAGTGCCTCCTAGTCCAGTGGCAGGCTCATGGCTGCTGGCTGTGCTTGTGAGGTCACAGCAGGCTCAGTGCCTCCCAGGCCGGTGGCAGCTTCATGGCTGCTAGCTGTGTTGTGAGGTCACAGCAGCCTCAGTGCCTCTATTGCCAGTGGCAGGCCCGTGGCTGCTGGCTGTGCTTGTGAGGTCCCAGAAAACTCAGTGCCTCCGAGGCCAGTGGCAGGTTCCTGGCTGCTGCCTGGGCTTGTGAGGTCACAGCAGCCTCAGTGCCTCATAGGTTAGTGGCAAGCACGCCTGCTGGCTGTGCTTGTAAGGTCACGGCAGCCTCAGTGCTTGCTAGGCCAATGGCAGGCTCACGGCTGCTGGCTGTGCTTGTGAGGTCACAGCAGCCTCAGTGCCTCCTAGGCCAGTGGCATGCTCCTGGCTGCTGGCTGTGCTTGTGAGGTCACAGCAGACTCAGTGCCTCATAGGTTAGTGTCTAGCGCCCCCTGCTGGCTGTCCTTTTGAGGTCACAGCAGCCTGAGTGCCTCCTAGGTAACTCTACAGCGCCCCCTGCTGTCTGTGCTTGGGAGGTGATAGCAGCCTGAGTGCCTCCCAGGCCCGTGGCAGGGTCATGTCTGCTAGCTGTGCTTGGGTGGTCACAGCAGCCTGGGTGCCTCCTAGGCCAGTGTCAGACTCATGGCTGCTGGCTGTGGTTGGGAGGTCCCGGCAACATCACTGCCTCCTAGGCCAGTGGCAGGCTCCTGGCTGCTTCCTGTGCTTGTGAGGTCACAGCAGCCTCAGTGCCTCCGAGGTCGGTTGCATGGTCATGGCTGCTGGCTGTGCTTGTGAGGTCACAGCAGGCTCAGTGCCTCCCAGGCCGGTGGCAGCTTCATGGCTGCTAGCTGTGTTGTGAGGTCACAGCAGCCTCAGTGCCTCTATTGCCAGTGGCAGGTCCCTGGCTGCTGGCTGTGCTTGTGAGGTCACAGCAGCCTCAGTGCCTCCGAGGCCAGTGGCAGGTTCCTGGCTGCTGCCTGGGCTTGTGAGGTCACAGCAGCCTCAGTGCCTCCTAGGCCAGTGGCAGGCTCATGGCTGCTGGCTGTGCTTGTGAGGTCACAGCAGCCTCAGTGCCTCTGAGGCCAGTGGCAGGCTCATGGCTGCTGGCTGTGCTTGTGAGATCGCAGCAACATCACTTCCTCCTAGGTCAGTGGCAGGCTCATGCCTGCTGGCTGTGCTTGTGACATCACAGCAGCCTCAGTGGCTCCGAGGTCAGTTGCATGCTGATGGCTGCTGGCTGTGCTTGTGAGGTCACAGCAGCCTCAGTGCCTCCTAGGCCACTGGCAGGCTCCTGCTTGCTGGCTGTGCTTGTGAGGTCACAGCAGCCTGAAAGCCTCCGAGGCCAGTGGCAGGCTCCTGGCTGCTGGCTGTGCTTGTGAGGTCACAGCAGCCCCAGAGCATCATAGGTTAGTGGCAAGCGCACCTGCTGGCTGTCCTTGTGAGGTCACTGCAGCCTCAGTGCCTCCTAGGCCAGTGGCAGGCTCATGCCTGCTGCCTGGGCTTGTGACGTCACAGCAGCCTCCATGTCTCCATGGTCAGTGGCTTAATCATGGCTGCTGGCTGTGCTTGTGAGGTCACCGCAACCTCAGTGTCTCCTAGGCCAGTGGCAGGCTCCTGGCTGCTGGCTGTGCTTGTGAGGTCACAGCAGCCTCCGTGACTCCTCGGCTGGAGGAAAGTTCATACCTCCTGGCTGTGCTTGTGAGGTCACAGCAGCCTCAGTGCCTCCGAGGCCAGTGGCAGGCTCATGGCTGCTGGCTGTGCTTGTGAGGTCACAGCAGCCTCAGTGCCTCCTAAGCCAGTGGCAGGCTCATGGCTGCTGGCTGTGCTTGTGAGGTCACAGCAGCCTGAATGCCTCCTAGGCCACTGGCAAGATCATGCCAGCTGGCTGTGCTTGTGAGGTTACAGCAGGCTCAGTGCATCATACGTTAGTGGCAAGCACCCCTGCTGGCTGTGCTTGTGAGGTCACAGCAGCCTCAGTGCCTCCTAGGCCAGTGGCAGGCTCATGGTTGCTGCCTTTGGTTGTGAGGCCAGAGCAGCCTCTGTGGCTCGGATGCCAGTGACAGGCTCCTGGCTGGTGGCTGTGCTTGTGAGGTCACAGCAGCCTGAGATCGTCTGCGGCCAGTGGCAGGCTCATGGCTGCTGGCTGTGCCTGTGAGGCCACAGCAGCTTCAGTGCCTCCTAGATAAGTCTACAGCGCCCCCTGCTGCCTCTGCTTGTGAGGTCACGGCTGCTTGAATGCCACCTAGGCCAGTGGCAGGTTCCTGATTGCTGGCTGTGCCTGTGAGCTCACAGCAGCCTCATTGCCTCCTAGTCCAGTGGCAGGCTCATGGCTGCTGGCTGTGCTTGTGAGGTCACAGCAGGCTCAGTGCCTCCCAGGCCGGTGGCAGCTTCAGGGCTGCTGGCTGTGCTTGTGAGGTCACAGCAGCCTCAGTGCCTCATAGGTTAGTGGCAACGTGCCTGCTGGCTGTGCTTGTAAGGTCACGGCAGCCTCAGTGCCTCCTAGGCCAGTGGCAGGCTCATGGCTGCTGGCTGTGCTTGTCAGGTCACAGCAGCCTCAGTGCGTCCTGGGTAGCTCTGCAGCGCCCCCTGCTGGCTGTGCTTGGGAGGTCACAGCAGCCTCAGTGCTCGCTAGGCTATTGGCAGGCTCCTGACTGCTGCCTGTGCTTGGGAGGTCACAGCAGACTCAGTGCCTCCTAGGCCAGTGGCAGGCTCATGGCTGCTGGCTGTGCTTGTGAGGTTACAGTAGCCTCAGTGCCTCCTGGGTAACTCTGCAGCGCCCCCTGCTGGCTGTGCTTGGGAGATCACAGCAGCCTCAGTGCCTCCTAGGCCAGTGGCAGGCTCCTGGCTGCTGTCTGTGCTTGTGAGGTCACAGAAAACTAAGTGCCTCCGAGGTCAGTGGCATGCTCATTGGTGATGGCTGTCCTTGGGAGGTCACAGCAGACTCAGTGCCTCTGAGACCAGTGGCAGGCTCATGGCTGCTGGCTGTGCTTGTGAGGTCACCGCAGCCTCAGTGCCTCATAGGTTAGTGGCAATCGCCCCACCTAGCTGTGCTTGTTAGCTCACAGCAGCCTCTGTGCCTCCTAGGCCAGTGGCAGGCTCCTGGCTGCTGGCTGTGCTTGTGAGGTCACAGCAGCCTGAGATCATCAGCGGCCAGGGGCAGGCTCATGGCTGCCGGCTGTGCTTGTGAGGTCACAGCAGCCTCAGTGCCTCCTGGGTAACTCTGCAGCGCCCCCTGCTGGCTGTGCTTGGGAGGTCACAGCAGCCTCAGTGCTCGCTAGGCTATTGGCAGGCTCCTGGCTGCTGTCTGTGCTTGGGAGGTCACAGCAGACTCAGTGCCTCCTAGGCCAGTGGCATGCTCACGGCTGCTGGCTGTGCTTGTGAGGTCACAGCAGCCTGAGTGCCTTCTGGGTAATTCTGCAGCGCCCTCTACTGGCTGTGCTTTTTAGGTCACAGCAGCCTCAGTGCCTCCTAGCCAAGTGGCAGGCTCCTGGCTGCTTCCTGTGCTTGGGAGGGCACAGCAGCCTCAGTACCTCCTAGGCCACTGGAAAGCTCCTGCCTCCTGGCTCTGCTTTTCAGGTCACAGCAGCCTCAGTGCCTCATAGGTTAGTGGTAAGCGCCCCTTCTGGCTGTGCTTGTGAGGTCACAGCAGCCTCAGTGCCTCCTAGGCCAGTGGCAGGCTCCTGGCTGCTGGCTGTGCTTGTGAGGTCACAGCAGCCTAAGTACCTCCTTCGTTACTCTACAGCTCCCACTGCTGCCTCTGCTTGTGAGGTCACAACAGCCTCATTGCCGCCTAGGCCAGTGGCAGGCTCATGGCTGCTGGCTGTGCTTGGGATTTCACAGCAGCCTCAGTTCCTCCTAGGTCAGTGGCAGGCGCCTGGCTGCTGGCTGTGCTTGTGAGGTCACAGCAGCCTCAGTGCCTCTTTTGCCAGGGGCAGGCTCCTGGCTGCTGGCTGTGCTTGTGAGATCACAGCAGGCTCAGTGCCTCCTAGGCCAGTGGCATGCTCATGCCTGCTGGTTGTGCCTGGGAGGTCACAGCAGCCTCCGTACCTCCTTCGTTAGTCTAGAGCTCCCACTGCTGCCTCTGCTTGTGAGGTCACAGCTGCTTTAATGCCACCTAGGCCAGTGGCAGGCTCCTGGCTGCTTCCTGTGCTTGTGAGGTCACAGCAGCCTCAGTGCCTCCGAGGTCGGTTGCATGGTCATGGCTCCTGGCTGTGCTTGGGAGGTCACAGCAGCCTCAGTGCCTCCTAGTCCAGTGGCAGGCTCATGGCTGCTGGCTGTGCTTGTGAGGTCACAGCAGACTCAGTGCCTTCCAGGCCGGTGGCAGCTTAATGGCTGCTGGCTGTGCTTGTGAGGTCACAGCAGCCTCAGTGCCTCTATTGCCAGTGGCAGGCCCGTGGCTGCTGGCTGTGCTTGTGAGGTCCCAGAAAACTCAGTGCCTCGGAGGCCAGTGGCAGGTTCCTGGCTGCTGGCTGTGCTTGTAAGGTCACGGCAGCCTCAGTGCTTGCTAGGCCAATGGCAGGCTCATGGCTGCTGGCTGTGCTTGTGAGGTCACAGCAGCCTCAGTGCCTCCTGGGTAACTCTGCAGCGCCCCCTGCTGGCTGTGCTTGGGAGGTCACAGCAGCCTCAGTGCTCGCTAGGCTATTGGCAGGCTCCTGGCTGCTGTCTGTGCTTGGGAGGTCACAGCAGACTCAGTGCCTCCTAGGCCAGTGGCATGCTCACGGCTGCTGGCTGTGCTTGTGAGGTCACAGCAGCCTGAGTGCCTTCTGGGTAATTCTGCAGCGCCCTCTGCTGGCTGTGCTTTTTAGGTCACAGCAGCCTCAGTGCCTCCTAGCCAAGTGGCAGGCTCCTGGCTGCTTCCTGTGCTTGGGAGGGCACAGCAGCCTCAGTACCTCCTAGGCCACTGGAAAGCTCCTGCCTCCTGGCTCTGTTTTTCAGGTCACAGCAGCCTCAGTGCCTCATAGGTTAGTGGCAAGCGCCCCTTCTGGCTGTGCTTGTGAGGTCACAGCAGCCTCAGTGCCTCCTAGGCCAGTGGCAGGCTCCTGGCTGCTGGCTGTGCTTGTGAGGTCACAGCAGCCTAAGTACCTCCTTCGTTACTCTACAGCTCCCACTGCTGCCTCTGCTTGTGAGGTCACAGCAGCCTCATTGCCGCCTAGGCCAGTGGCAGGCTCATGGCTGCTGGCTGTGCTTGGGATTTCACAGCAGCCTCAGTTCCTCCTAGGTCAGTGGCAGGCGCCTGGCTGCTGGCTGTGCTTGTGAGGTCACAGCAGCCTCAGTGCCTCTTTTGCCAGGGGCAGGCTCCTGGCTGCCGGCTGTGCTTGTGAGATCACAGCAGGCTCAGTGCCTCCTAGGCCAGTGGCATGCTCATGCCTGCTGGTTGTGCCTGGGAGGTCACAGCAGCCTCCGTACCTCCTTCGTTAGTCTAGAGCTCCCACTGCTGCCTCTGCTTGTGAGGTCACAGCTGCTTTAATGCCACCTAGGCCAGTGGCAGGCTCCTGGCTGCTTCCTGTGCTTGTGAGGTCACAGCAGCCTCAGTGCCTCCGAGGTCGGTTGCATGGTCATGGCTCCTGGCTGTGCTTGGGAGGTCACAGCAGCCTCAGTGCCTCCTAGTCCAGTGGCAGGCTCATGGCTGCTGGCTGTGCTTGTGAGGTCACAGCAGGCTCAGTGCCTCCCAGGCCGGTGGCAGCTTCATGGCTGCTAGCTGTGTTGTGAGGTCACAGCAGCCTCAGTGCCTGTATTGCCAGTGGCAGGCCCGTGGCTGCTGGCTGTGCTTGTGAGGTCCCAGAAAACTCAGTGCCTCCGAGGCCAGTGGCAGGTTCCTGGCTGCTGCCTGGGCTTGTGAGGTCACAGCAGCCTCAGTGCCTCATAGATTAGTGGCAAGCACGCCTGCTGGCTGTGCTTGTAAGGTCACGGCAGCCTCAGTGCTTGCTAGGCCAATGGCAGGCTCACGGCTGCTGGCTGTGCTTGTGAGGTCACAGCAGCCTCAGTGCCTCCTGGGTAACTCTGCAGCGCTCCCTGCTGGCTGTGCTTGGGAGGTCACAGCAGCCTCAGTGCTCGCTAGGCTATTGGCAGGCTCCTGGCTGCTGTCTGTGCTTGGGAGGTCACAGCAGACTCAGTGCCTCCGAGGCCAGTGGCATGCTCCTGGCTGCTGGCTGTGCTTGTGAGGTCACCGCAGCCTCAGTGCCTCATAGGTTAGTGGCAATCGCCACACCTAGCTGTGCTTGTGAGGTCACAGCAGCCTCTGTGCCTCCTAGGCCAGTGGCAGGCTCATGGCTGCTGGCTGTGCTTGTGAGGTCACAGCAGCCTGAGATCATCAGCGGCCAGTGGCAGGCTCATGGCTGCCGGCTGTGCTTGTGAGGTCACAGCAGACTCAGTGCCTCATAGGTTAGTGTCTAGCGCCCCCTGCTGGCTGTCCTTTTGAGGTCACAGCAGCCTGAGTGCCTCCTAGGTAACTCTACAGCGCCCCCTGCTGTCTGTGCTTGGGAGGTGATAGCAGCCTGAGTGCCTCCCAGGCCCGTGGCAGGGTCATGTCTGCTAGCTGTGCTTGGGTGGTCACAGCAGCCTGGGTGCCTCCTAGGCCAGTGTCAGACTCATGGCTGCTGGCTGTGGTTGGGAGGTCCCGGCAACATCATTGCCTCCTAGGCCAGTGGCAGGCTCCTGGCTGCTTCCTGTGCTTGTGAGGTCACAGCAGCCTCAGTGCCTCCGAGGTCGGTTGCATGGTCATGGCTCCTGGCTGTGCTTGGGAGGTCACAGCAGCCTCAGTGCCTCCTAGTCCAGTGGCAGGCTCATGGCTGCTGGCTGTGCTTGTGAGGTCACAGCAGGCTCAGTGCCTCCCAGGCCGGTGGCAGCTTCATGGCTGCTAGCTGTGTTGTGAGGTCACAGCAGCCTCAGTGCCTCTATTGCCAGTGGCAGGCCCGTGGCTGCTGGCTGTGCTTGTGAGGTCCCAGATAATTCAGTGCCTCCGAGGCCAGTGGCAGGTTCCTGGCTGCTGCCTGGGCTTGTGAGGTCACAGCAGCCTCAGTGCCTCATAGGTTAGTGGCAAGCATGCCTGCTGGCTGTGCTTGTAAGGTCACGGCAGCCTCAGTGCTTGCTAGGCCAATGGCAGGCTCACGGCTGCTGGCTGTGCTTGTGAGGTCACAGCAGCCTCAGTGCCTCCTGGGTAACTCTGCAGCGCCCCCTGCTGGCTGTGCTTGTGAGGTCACAGCAGCCTCAGTGCCTCTTTTGCCAGGGGCAGGCTCCTGGCTGCCGGCTGTGCTTGTGAGATCACAGCAGACTCAGTGCCTCCTAGGCCAGTGGCATGCTCACGGCTGCTGGCTGTGCTTGTGAGGTCACAGCAGCCTGAGTGCCTTCTGGGTAATTCTGCAGCGCCCTCTGCTGGCTGTGCTTTTTAGGTCACAGCAGCCTCAGTGCCTCCTAGCTAAGTGGCAGGCTCCTGGCTGCTTCCTGTGCTTGGGAGGGCACAGCAGCCTCAGTACCTCCTAGGCCACTGGAAAGCTCCTGCCTCCTGGCTTTGCTTTTCAGGTCACAGCAGCCTCAGTGCCTCATAGGTTAGTGGCAAGCGCCCCTTCTGGCTGTGCTTGTGAGGTCACAGCAGCCTCAGTGCCTCCTAGGCCAGTGGCAGGCTCCTGGCTGCTGGCTGTGCTTGTGAGGTCACAGCAGCCTAAGTACCTCCTTCGTTACTCTACAGCTCCCACTGCTGCCTCTGCTTGTGAGGTCACAGCAGCCTCATTGCCGCCTAGGCCAGTGGCAGGCTCATGGCTGCTGGCTGTGCTTGGGATTTCACAGCAGCCTCAGTTCCTCCTAGGTCAGTGGCAGGCGCCTGGCTGCTGGCTGTGCTTGTGTGGTCACAGCAGCCTCCGTACCTCCTTTGTTAGTCTAGAGCTCCCACTGCTGCCTCTGCTTGTGAGGTCACAGCTGCTTTAATGCCACCTAGGCCAGTGGCAGGCTCCTGGCTGCTTCCTGTGCTTGTGAGGTCACAGCAGCCTCAGTGCCTCTGAAGTCGGTTGCATGGTCATGGCTCCTGGCTGTGCTTGGGAGGTCACAGCAGCCTCAGGGCCTCCTAGTCCAGTGGCAGGCTCATGGCTGCTGGCTGTGCTTGTGAGGTCACAGCAGGCTCAGTGCCTCCCAGGCCGGTGGCAGCTTCATGGCTGCTAGCTGTGTTGTGAGGTCACAGCAGCCTCAGTGCCTGTATTGCCAGTGGCAGGCCCGTGGCTGCTGGCTGTGCTTGTGAGGTCCCAGAAAACTCAGTGCCTCCGAGGCCAGTGGCAGGCTCCTGGCTGCTGGCTGTGGTTGGGAGTTCACAGCAGCCTCAGTGCCTCATTGCTTAGTGGCAAGCGCCCCTGCTGGCCATGCTTGTGAGATCACAGCAACATCACGGCCTGTTAGACCAGGGGCAGCCTTCTCGCCGATGGCTGTGCTTGTGAGGTCACAGCAGCCTCAGTGCCTCCTAGGCCAGTGGCAGGCGCCTGGCTACTGGCTGTGCTTGTGAGATCATAACAGCCTCGGTGCATTCTAGGTGAGCGTCCAGTGCCCCCTACTGGCTGTGCTTGTGAGGTCACAGCAACCTCATTGCCTCCCAGGCCAGTGGCAGGCTCCTGGCTGCTGGTTGTGCTTCTGAGGTCACAGAAGCCCCAGTGCCTACTCGGCTGGAGGAAAGTTCATGCCTGCTGGCTATGTTTCTGAGGTCATAGTAGCCTCAGTGAATCCTAGGCCAGTGGCAGGGTCACGGCTGCTGGCTGTGCTTGTTAGATCACAGCAGCCTCAGTGCCTCTTTTGCCAGGGGCAGCCTCATGGCTGCTGGCTGTGCTTGTGAGGTCAGAGCAGTCTCAGTGCCTCCTAGGCCAGTGGCAGGCTCCTGGCTGCTGATGGTGTTTGGTAGGTCACAGCAATCTCGGTGTCTCCTAGGCCAGTGGCAGGCTCCTGGCTGCTGGCTGTGCTTGTGAGGTCACAGCAGCCTCAGTGCCTCCTATGCCAGTGGCAGGCTCATGGCTGCTGGCTGTGCTTGGGAGGTCAGAGCAGCCTCAGTGCCTCCTAGGCCAGTGGCAGGCTCCTGGCTGCTGGCTGTGCTTGGGAGGTCAGAGCAGCCTCAGTGCCTCCTAGACAATGGCAGGCTCATGGCTGCTGCCTGTGCTTGTGACATCACAGCAGCCTCAGTGGCTCCGAGGTCAGTTGCATGCTGATGGCTGCTGGCTGTGCTTGGCAGGTCACAGCAGCCTCAGTGCCTCCTAGGCCACTGGCAGGCTCCTGCTTGCTGGCTGTGCTTGTGAGGTCACAGCAGCCTGAAAGCCTCCGAGGCCAGTGGCAGGCTCCTGGCTGCTGGCTGTGCTTGTGAGGTCACAGCAGCCCCAGGGCATCATAGGTTAGTGGCAAGCGCACCTGCTGGCTGTCCTTGTGAGGTCACCGCAGCCTCAGTGCCTCCTAGGCCAGTGGCAGGCTCATGCCTGCTGCCTGGGCTTGTGACGTCACAGCAGCCTCCATGTCTCCATGGTCAGTGGCTTAATCATGGCTGCTGGCTGTGCTTGTGAGGTCACCGCAACCTCAGTGTCTCGTAGGCCAGTGGCAGGCTCCTGGCTGCTTGCTGTGCTTGTGAGGTCACAGCAGCCTCCGTGACTCCTCGGCTGGAGGAAAGTTCATACCTCCTGGCTGTGCTTGTGAGGTCACAGCAGCCTCAGTGCCTCCGAGGCCAGTGGCAGGCTCATGGCTGCTGGCTGTGCTTGTGAGGTCACAGCAGCCTCAGTGCCTCTGAGGTCAGTGGCAGGCTCATGGCTGCTGGCTGTGCTTGTGAGGTCACAGCAGCCTGAATGCCTCCTAGGCCACTGGCAAGATCATGCCAGCTGGCTTTGCTTGTGAGGTTACAGCAGGCTCAGTGCATCATACGTTAGTGGCAAGCACCCCTGCTGGCTGTGCTTGTGAGGTCACAGCAGCCTGAGAGACTCCAAGTTAACTCTACAGCGCACCCTGCTGGCTCTGCTTGGGAGGTTACCCGAACCTACGTGCCTCCTAGGCCAGTGGCAGGCTCCTGGCTGCTGCCTTTGGTTGTGAGGCCAGAGCAGCCTCTGTGGCTCGGATGCCAGTGACAGGCTCCTGGCTGGTGGCTGTGCTTGTGAGGTCACAGCAGCCTGAGATCGTCTGCGGCCAGTGGCAGGCTCATGGCTGCTGGCTGTGCCTGTGAGGTCACAGCAGCCTGAATGCCTCATAGCTTAGTGTTTACCGCCCCCTGCTGGATGTGCTTGTGAGATCACTGCAGCCTCAGTGCCTCCCAGGCCAGTGGCAGGCTCATGACTGCTGGCTGTGCTTGTGAGGTCACAGCAGCCTCAGTGCCTCCTGGGTAACTCTGCAGCGGCCCTGGCCGGCTGTGCTTGTGAGGTCACAGCAGCCTGAATGCCTCCTAGGCCAGTGGCAGACCCATGGCTGCTGGCTGTGCTTGTGAGGTCACAGCTGCCTCAGTGCATCTGAGGCCAGTGGCAGGTTCACGACTGCTGGTTGTGCTTGTGAGGTCACAGCAGCCTCAGTGCCTCCTAGGCCAGTGGCAGGCTCGTGGCTGCTGCCTGTGCTTCTGAGGTTACAGCAGCCTGAATGCATCCTAGGCCAGTGACAGACTCCTGGCTGCTGGCTGTGGTTGGGAGGTCACAGGAGCCTGAGTGCCTCCTAGGCCAGTGGCAGGCTCCTGGATACTGGCTGTGCTTGTGAGGTCACAGCAGCCTCAGTGCCTCCTAGGCCAGTGGCTCATTCATGGCTGCTGCCTGTGCTTGGAAGGTTACAGCAGCCTGAATGCCTCCTAGGCCAGTGACAGACTCATGGCTGCTGGCTGTCCTTCTGAGGTCACCGCAGCCTCAGTGTCTCCGAGGCCAGTGGCAGGCTCATGGCTGCTGGCTGTGCTTGGGAGGTCACAGCAGCCTCCATGGCTTCTCGGTCAGTGGCTCATTCATGGCTAGGGGCTGTGCTTGTGAGGTCACAGCAGCCTCAGTGCCTTCTATGCCAGTGGCAGGCTCAAGGCTGCTGGATGTGCTTCTGAGGTCACCGTAGCCTCAGTGCCTCCTGGGCAAGTGGCAGGCTCCTGACTGCTGGCTGTGCTTGTGAGGTCACAGCAGCCTAAGTGTCTCCTCAGCTGCACGATAGATCATACCTGCTGGCTATGCTTTGGAGGTCACAGCAGCTTCAGTGCGTCCTAGGCCAGTGGCAGGCTCATGGCTGCTGGCTGTGCTTGTGAGGTCACAGCAGCCTCAGTGCCTCTTTTGCCAGGGGCAGGCTCCTGCCTGCTGGCTGTGCTTGGGAGGTCATAGCAGCCTGAGTGCCTCCTGAGCCAGTGGCAGGCTCCTGGTTGCTGGCTGTGCTTGGGAGTTCACAGCAGCCTCAGTGCCTCCTAGGTAACTCTAAAGCGCCCCCTGCTGGCTGTGCTTGTGAGGTCACAGCAACCTCAGTGCCTCCTAGGCCAGGGGCAGCCATCTCGCTGATGGCTGTGCTTGCGAGGTCACAGCAGCCTCAGTGCCTCCTAGGCCAGTGGCAGGCTCCTGGCTGCTGGCTGTGCTTGTGAGGTCACAGCAGCCTCAGTGCCTTCTGGGTAACTCTGCAGCGCCCCCTGCTGGCTGTGCTTGTGAGGTCACAGTAGCCTCAGTTCCTCCTAGGCCAGTGGCAAGCTGCAGGCTGCTAGCTGTGCTTGGGAGTTCACAGCAGCCTGGGTGCCTCCTAGGCCAGTGTCAGACTCATGGCTGCTGGCTGTGCTTGGGGGGTCACAGCAGCCTCAATGCCTCTGAGGCCAGTGGCAGGCTCCTGGCTGCTGGCTGTGCTTGTGAGGTCACAGCAGCCTCAATGCCTCTGAGGCCAGTGGCAGGCTCCTGGCTGCTGGCTGTGCTTGTGAGCTCGCAGCAGCCTCAGTGCCTCCAAGGTCAGTTGCCTGCTCATGGCTGCTGGCTCTGCTTGTGAGGTCACAGCAGCCTGAATGCCTAGCAGGTCAGAGGCTCGTTCATGGCTGCTGGCTGTGCTTGTGAGGTCACAGCAGCCTCAGTGCCTTCTAGGCCAGTGGCAGGCTCATGGCTGCTGGCTGTGCTTGTGAGGTCACAGCAGCCTCAGTGCCTCGTAGGCCAGTGGCAGGCTCCTGCATGCTGGCTGTGCTTGTGAGGTCACAGCAGCCTCAGTGCCTCCTCGGCTGGAGGAATGTTCATACCTGCTGGCTGTGCTTGTGAGGTCACAGCAGCCTCAGTGCCTCCTAGGGCAGTGGCAGGCTCCTGGATGCTGGCTGTGCTTGTGAGGTCACAGCAGCCTCAGTGCCTCTGAAAAAAGTGGCAGGCTCACGGCTGCTGGCTGTGCTTGTGAGGTCACAGCAACATCACTTCCTCCTAGGTCAGTGGCAGGCTCATGCCTGCTGGCTGTGCTTCTGAGGTCAGAGCAGCCTCAGTGCCTTCTAGGCCAGTGGCAGGCTCCTGGCTGCTGACTGAGATTGTGAGGTCACAGCAGCCTCAGTGCCTCCGAGGCCAGTGGCAGGCTCATGGTTGCTGGCTGTGCTTGTGTGGTAACAGCAGCCTCAGTGCCTCTTTTTCCAGGGGCAGGCTCCTGGCTGCTGCCTGTGCTTGTGAGGTCACAGCTGCTTGTATGCCACCTAGGCCAGTGGCAGGCTCCTGGCTGCTCGCTGGGGTTGGGAGTTCACAGCAGCCTCAGTGCCTCCTAGGCCAGTGGCAGACTCATGGCTGCTGGCTGTGGTTGTGAGGTCACAGCAGCCTCAGTGCCTCCGAGGCCAGTGGCAGGCGCCTGGCTACTGGCTGTGCTTGTTAGATCATAGCAGCCTCGGTGCATTCTAGGTGAGCGTCCAGTGCTCCCTACTGGCTGTGCTTGTGAGGTCACAGCAACCTCAGTGCCTCCCAGGCCAGCGGCAGGCTCCTGGCTGCTAGCTGTGATTGGGAGGTCACAGCAGCCTCAGGGCCTCCTCGGCTGGAGGAAAGTTCATGCCTGCTGGCTATGCTTCTGAGGTCATAGTAGCCTCAGTGAATCCTAGGCCAGTGGCAGGGTCACGGCTGCTGGCGGTGCTTGTTAGATCACAGCAGCCTCAGTGCCTCTTTTGCCAGTGGCAGCCTCATGGCTGCTGGCTGTGCTTGTAAGGTCACAGCAGCTCCAGGGCATCATAGGCCAGTGGCAGGCTCATGGCTGCTGGCGGTGTTGGGTAGGTCACAGCAATCTCGGTGCCTCCTAGGCCAGTGGCAGGCTCCTGGCTGCTGGTTGTGCTTGTGAGGTCACAGCAGCCTCAGTGCCTCTAAGGCCAGTGGTAGACTCATGGCTGCTGGCTGTGCTTGTGAGGTCACAGCATCCTGAATGCCTCATAGCTTAGTGTTTACCGCCCCCTGCTGTATGTGCTTGTGAGATCACTGCAGCCTCAGTGCCTCCCAGGCCAGTGGCAGGCTCATGCCTGCTGGCTGTGCTTGTGTGGTCACAGCAGCCTCAGTGCCTCCTGGGTAATTCTGCAGCGGCCCTGGCCGGCTGTGCTTGTGAGGTCACAGCAGCCTGAATGCCTCCTAGGCCGGTGGCAGACTCCTGGCTGCTGGCTGTGCTTGTGAGGTCACAGCAGCCTCAGTGCCTCTGAGGTCAATGGCAGGCTCATGGCTGCAGGCTGTGCTTGGGAGGTCACAGCAGACTCTGTGATTCCTACGTTAGTCTACACTGCCCACTGCTGCCTGTGCTTCTGAGGTCACAGCAACATCATAGCCTCCTAGGTCAGGGGCAGGCTCCTGGCTGCTTCCTGTGCTTGTGAGGTCACAGCAAACTCAGTGCCTCTGAGGCCCGTGGCAGGCTCATCGCTGCTGGCTGTGCTTGTGAGGTCATAGCAGCCTCAGGGCCTCAAAGGCCAGTGGCAGGCTCCTGGGTGCTGGCTGTGCTTGGGAGGTCAGAGCAGCCTCAGTGCCTCCTAGGCCAGTGGTAGACTCCTGCTTGCTGGCTGTTCTTGTGAGGTCAGAGCAGCCTGAATGCCTCCTAGTCCAGTGGCAGGCTCATGGCTGCTGGCTGTGCTTGTGAGGTCGCAGCAGCCCCAGGGCATCATAAGTTAGTGGCAAGTGCACCTGCTGGCTGTCCTTGTGAGGTCACCGCAGCCTCAGTGCCTCCTAGGCCAGTGGCAGGCTCATGCCTGCTGCCTGGGCTTGTGACGTCACAGCAGCCTCCATGTCTCCATGGTCAGTGGCTTAATCATGGCTGCTGGCTGTGCTTGTGAGGTCACCGCAACCTCAGTGTCCCCTAGGCCAGTGGCAGGCTCCTGGCTGCTGGCTGTGCTTGTGCGGTCACAGCAGCCTCCATGACTGCTCGGCTGGAGGAAAGTTCACACCTCCTGGCTGTGCTTGGGAGGGCACAGCAGCCTCAGTGCCTCCGAGGCCAGTGGCAGGCTCATGGCTGCTGCCTGTGCTTGTGAGGTCACAGGAGCCTGAGTGCCTCCTACGCCAGTGGCACGCTCATGGCTGCTGGCTGTGCTTGTGAGGTCACAGCAGCCTCAGTGCCTCTGAGGCCAGTGGCAGGCTCATGGCTGCTGGCTGTGCTTGTGAGGTCACAGCAGCCCCAGGGCCTCCTAGGCCACTGGCAAGATCATGCCAGCTGGCTGTGTTTGTGAGGTTACAGCAGGCTCAGTGCATCATACTTTAGTGGCAAGCACCCCTGCTGGCTGTGCTTGTGAGGTCACAGCAGCCTCAGTGCCTCCTAGGCCAGTGGCAGGCTCATGGTTGCTGCCTTTGGTTGTGAGGCCATAGCAGCCTCTGTGGCTCGGATGCCAGTGACAGGCTCCTGGCTGGTGGCTGTGCTTGTGAGGTCACAGCAGCCTGAGATCATCTGCGGCCAGTGGCAGGCTCATGGCTGCTGCCTCTGCTTGTGAGGTCACAGCTGCTTGAATGCCAACTAGGCCAGGGGCAGGTTCCTGGTTGCTGGCTGTGCTTGGAAGGTCACAGCAGCCTCAGTGCCTCCTAGTCCAGTGGCAGGCTCCAGGCTGCTGGCTGTGCTTGTGAGGTCACAGCAGGCTCAATGCCTGCGAGGACGGTGGCAGGGTCCTGGCTGCTGGCTGTGCTTGTGAGGTCACAGCAGCCTCAGTGCCTCATAGGTTAGTGGCAACGCGCCTGCTGGCTGTGCTTGTGAGGTCACAGCAGCCTCAGTGCTCGCAAGGCTAGTGGCAGGCTCCTGACTGCTGTCTGTGCTTGTGAGGTCACAGCAGCCTCAGTGCCTCCTATGCCAGTAGCAGGCTCATGGCTGCTGGCTGTGCTTGTGAGGTCCCAGAAAACTCAGTGCCTCCGAGGCCAGTGGCAGGCTCCTGGCAGCTGGCTGTGCTTGTGAGGTCACAGCAGCCTCAGTGCCTCATAGGTTAGTGGCAAGCACGCCTGCTGGCTGTCCTTGTAAGGTCACGGCAGCCTCAGTGCTTGCTAGGCCAATGGCAGGCTCACGGCTGCTGGCTGTGCTTGTCAGGTCACAGCAGCCTCAGTGCCTCCTGTTTAACTCTGCAGCGCTCCCTGCTGGCTGTGCTTGGGAGGTCACAGCAGCCTCAGTGCTCGCTAGGCTATTGGCAGGCTCCTGGCTGCTGTCTGTGCTTGGGAGGTCACAGCAGCCTGAGTGCCTTCTGGGTAATTCTGCAGCGCCCTCTGCTGGCTGTGCTTGTGAGGTCACAGCAGCCTCAGTGCCTCCTAGGCCAGTGCCAGGCTCCTGGCTACTTCCTGTGCTTGGGAGGTCACAGCAGCCTCAGTACCTCCTAGGCCACTGGCAAGCTCCTGCCTTCTCGCTCTGCTTTTCAGGTCACAGCAGCCTCAGTGCCTCATAGGTTAGTGGCAAGCACCCCTTCTGGCTGTGCTTGTGAGGTCACAGGAGCCTCAGTGCCTTCGAGTCCAGTGGCGTGCTCATGGCTGCTGGCTGTGCTTGTTAGGTCACAGCAGCCTCAGTGCCTCTTTTGCCAGGGGCAGGCTCCTGGCTGCTGGCTGTGCTTGTGAGATCACAGCAGGCTCAGTGCCTCCTAGGCCAGTGGCATGCTCATGCCTGCTGGTTGTGCCTGGGAGGTCACAGCAGCCTCAATACCTTCTTCGTTAGTCTACAGCTCCCACTGCTGCCTCTGCTTGTGAGGTCACAGCTGCTTTAATGCCACCTAGGCCAGTGGCAGGTTCACGGCTGCTGGCTGTGCTTGTGAGGTCACCGCAGTCTCAGTGCCTCCGAGGTCAGTGGCAGGCTCATGGCTGCTGGCTGTGCTTGGGAGGTCACAGCAGCCTCAGTGCCTCTTTTGCCAGGGGCAGGCTCCTGGCTGCTGGCTGTGCTTGGGAGGTCACAGCAGACTCTGTGATTCCTACGTTAGTCTACAGCGCCCACTGCTGCCTGTGCTTCTGAGGTCACAGCAACATCATAGCCTCCTAGGTCAGGGGCAGGCTCCTGGCTGCTGGCTGTGCTTTTGAGGTCACAGCAGCCTCAGTGCCTCCTAGGCCAGTGGCAGGCTCCTGGCTGCTGGCAGTGTTTGGGAGGTCACAGCAGCCTCAGTGCCTCTAAGACCAGTGGTAGACTCATGGTGGCTGGCTGTGCTTGTGAGGTCACAGCATCCTGAATGCCTCATAGCTTAGTGTTTACCGCCCCCAGCAGGATGTGCTTGTGAGATCACTGCAGCCTCAGTGCCTCCCAGGCCAGTGGCAGGCTCATGCCTGCTGGCTGTGCTTGGGAGGTAACAGCAGCCTCAGTGCCTCCTGGGTAACTCTGCAGCGCCCCCTGCTGGCTGTGCTTGTGAGGTCACAGCTGCCTCAGTTCTCGCTAGGCTAGTGGCAGGCTCCTGGCTGCTGGCTGTGCTTGTGAGGTCACAGCAGGCTCAGTACCTCCTAGGCCACTGGAAAGCTCCTGCCTGCTGGCTGTGCTTGTGAGGTCACAGCAGCCTCAATGCCTCATAGGTTAGTGGCAAGCGCCCTTCAGGCTTTGCTTGTGAGGTCACAGCAGCCTCATTGCCTCCTAGACCAGTGGCAGGCTCCTGGCTGCTGCCTGTGCTTGGGAGGTCACAGCAGCCTCAGTGCCTCTTTTGCCACTGGCAGGCTCATGGCTGCTGGCTGTGCTTGGAAGGTCACAGCAGCCTCAGTGGTTCCTACGTTAGTCTACAGCGCCCACTGCTACCTCTCCTTCTGAGGTCACAGCTGCTTGAATGCCACCTAGGCCAGTGGCAGGCTCCTGGTTGCTGGCTGTGCTTGGGAAGGCACAGCAGCCTCAGTGCCTCATAGGTTAGCGGCAAGCACCCCTGCAGGCTGTGCTTTTGAGATCACATCAACACCACGGCCTACTACGCCAGGGGCAGGCTCCTGGCTGATGGCTGTGCTTGGGAGGGCACAGCAGCCTGGGTGCCTCCTAGGCCAGTGGCAGGCTCATGGCTGCTAGCTGTGCTTGTGAGGTCACAGCTGCCTCAGTGCCTCTGAGGCCAGTGGCAGGTTCACGGCTGCTGGCTGTGCTTGTGAGGTCACAGCAGCCTCAGGGCCTCTTTTGCCAGGGGCAGACTCCTGGCTGCTGCCTGTGCTTGTGAGGTCACAGCTGCTTGTATGCCACCTAGGCCAGTGGCAGGCTCCTGGTTGCTGGCTGTGGTTGGGAGTTCACAGCAGCCTCAGTGTCTCATTGGTTAGTGGCAAGCGCCCCTGCTGGCCATGCTTGTGAGATCACAGCAACATCACGGCCTCCTAGGACAGGGGAAGGCTCTTCGGTGATGGCTGTGCTTGTGAGGTCACAGCAGCCTCAGTGCCTCCTAGGCCAGTGGCAGACTCCTGGCTGCTGGCTGTGCTTGTGAGATAACAGCAGCCTAAGTGCCTCCTCGGCTTGAGGAAAGTTCATACCTGTTGGCTGTGGTTGTGAGGTCACAGCACCCTCAGTGCCTCCGAGGCCAGTGGCAGGCTCCTGGCTGCTGGCTGTGCTTGTGAGGTCACAGCAGCCTCAGTGCCTCTGAGGCCAGTGGCAGGCTCCTGGCTGCTGGCTGTGCTTGTGAGGTCACAGCAGCCTCAGTGCCTCTGAGGCCAGTGGCAGGCTCATGGCTGCTGGCTATCCTTCTGAGGTCACAGCAGCCTGGGTGCCTTCTGGGTAACTCTGCAGCGGCCCCTGCTGGCTGCGCTTGTGAGGTCACAGTAACCTCAGTGCCTCCTTGGCCAGTTGCAGGCTCCTGGCTGCGGGCTGTGCTTGTGAGGTCACAGCCTCCTAAGTACCTCCTAGGCCACTGGCAAGCTCCTACCTGCTGTCTGTGCTTGGGAGGTAACAGCAGCCTCAGTGCCTCCTAGGGCAGCTGCATGCTCAGGCCTGCTGGCTGTGCTTGTGCGGTGTCAGCAACCTCAGTGCCTCCGAGGCCAGTGGCAGACTCATGGCTGCTGGCTGTGTTTGTGAGATCACAGCAGCCTCAGTGCCTCCTAGGGCAGTTGCATGCTCATGCCTACTGGCTGTGCTTGTGAGGTCACAGCAGCCTCAGTGCCTCCTAGACCAGTAGAAGGCTCGCGGCTCCTGGCTGTGCTTGTGAGGTCACAGCAGCCTCAGTGCCTCCTACGTCAGTTGCATGCTCATGGCTGCTGGCTGTGCTTGGGAGGTCACAGCAGCCTGAATGCCTAGTAGGCCAGTGGCTCGTTCATGGCTGCTGGCTGTGCTTGTGAGGTCACAGCAACCTCAGTGCCTCCTAACCCAGTGGCAGGCTCCAGGCTGCTGGCTGTGCTTGGGAGGTCACAGCAGCCTCAATGCCCCCTAGGCCAGTGGCAGGTTCCCTGCGGCTGGCTGTGCTTGTGAGGTCACAGCAGCCTCCATGCCTCCTAGGTCAGTGGCTCATTCATGGCTGGGAGCTGTGCTTGTGAGGTCATAGCAGCCTCAGTGCCTCCGAGGCCAGTGGCAGGCTCATGGCTGATGGCTGTGCTTGTGAAGTCACAGCAGCCTCAGTGCCTCATAGCTTAGTGTTTAGCGCCCCCTGCTGGCTGTGCTTGTGAGATAACAGCAGCCTCAGTGCTTCTGTGGCCAGTGGCAGGCTCCTGGCTGCTGGATGTGCTTGGGAGGTCACAGCAGCCTCAGTGATTCCTACGTTAGTCTACAGCGCCCACTGCTGTCTGTGCTTGTGAGGTCACAGCAGCCTCAGTGTCTCCTATGCCAGCAACAGGCTCATGGCTGCTGGCTGTGCTTGTGAGGTCACAGCAGTCTCAGTGCCTCCTAGGCCAGTGGCAGGCTCATGGCTGCTGGCTGTGCTTGTGAGGTCACAGCAACCTCAGTTCCTGCTAGGCCACTGGCAGGCTCCTGGCTGCTGGCTGTGCTTGTGACGTCACAGCAGCCTGAGTGCCTCCGAGCCCAGTGGCAGGCTCATGGCTGCTGCCTGTGCTTGTGAGGTCACATCAGCAACAGTGCCTCCTAGGCCAGTGGCAGGCTCATGGCTGCTGGCTGTGCTTCTGAGGTCACAGCAGCCTCAGCGCCTCCTAGTCGAGTGGCAGCCTCCTGGCTGCTGCCTGTGGTTGTGAGGTCACAGCTGCCTCAGTGCCTCATGCGACAGTCTGCAGCGATCCCTGCTGGCTGTGCTTGTGAGGTCACAGCAGCCTCAGTGCCTCCTAGGCCAGTGGCAGGCTCCTGGCTGCTGGCTGTGATTGTGAGGTCACAGCAGCCTCAGTGGCTCCGAGGCCAGTGGAAGCCTCATGGCTGCTGGCTGTGCTTTTCAGGTCGCAGCAGGCTCAGTGCCTCATAGGTTAGTGTGCAGCGCCCCCCGTTGGCTGTGCTTGTGAGGTCAGAGCATACTGAGTGCCTCCTAGGCCACTGGCTGTCTCATGGCTGCTGGCTGTGCTGGTGAGGTCACAGCAGGCTGAGTGCCTCCGAGGCCAGTGGCAGGCTCCTGCCTGCTGCCTGTGCTTGTGAGGTCATGGCAGCCTCAGTGCCTCCTAGGCCAGTGGCAGGCTTATGGCTCCTGGCTGCACTTCTGAGCTTACAGCAATCTCAGTGCGTCATATTTTAGAGTGCAGCATCCCCTGCTGGCTGTGCTTGTGAGGTCACAGCAGCCTGAGTGCCTCCGAGGCCAGTGGCAGGCTCATGGATGCTGGCTGTGATTGTGAGGTCACAGCACCCTCAGGGCCTCCTAGGCCAATGGCAGGGTCCTGGCTTCTTCCAGTCCTTGCGAGGTGACAGGAGCATCAGTGCCTCCTAGGCCAGCAACAGGCTCATGGCTGCTGGCTATGCTTGTGAGGTCACAGCAGCCTGAGTGCCTCCTACGACAGTGGCAGGCTCATGGCTGCTGGCTGTGCTTGTGATGTCACAGCAGCCTCAGTGCCTCCTAGGCCAGCAACATGCTCATGACTGCTGGCTGTGCTTGTGAGGTCACAGCAACCTCAGTGCCTCCTAGGCCAGTGGCAGGCTCCTGGCTACTGGCTGTGCTTCTGAGCTCACAGCTGCCTGAGTGCCTCCTAGGCCAGTGGCAGGCTCCTGGCTGCTGGCTGTGGTTGTGAGGTCACAGCAGCCTCAGTGGCTCCGAGGCCAGTGGAAGCCTCATGGCTGCTGGCTGTGCTTCTCAGGTCGCAGCAGGCTCAGTGCCTCATAGGTTAGTGTGCAGCGCCCCCCGTTGGCTGTGCTTGTGAGGTCAGAGCATACTGAGTGCCTCCTAGGCCACTGGCTGTCTCATGGCTGCTGGCTGTGCTGGTGAGGTCACAGCAGGCTGAGTGCCTCCGAGGCCAGTGGCAGGCTCCTGGCTGCTGGCTGTGCCTGTGAGGTTATGGCAGCCTCAGTGCCTCCTAGGCCAGTGGCAGGCTTATGGCTCCTGGCTGCACTTCTGAGCTTACAGCAATCTCAGTGCGTCACATTTTAGAGTGCAGCAACCCCTGCTGGCTGTGCTTGTGAGGTCACAGCAGCCTGAGTGCCTCCGAGGCCAGTGGCAGGCTCCTGGCTGCTGGCTGTGATTGTGAGGTCACAGCACCCTCAGGGCCTCCTAGGCCAATGGCAGGGTCCTGGCTGCTTCCTGTCCTTGCGAGGTGACAGGAGCATCAGTGCCTCCTAGGCCAGCAACAGGCTCATGGCTGCTGCCTGTGCTTGTGAGGTCACAGCAGCCTGAGTGCCTCCTACGACAGTGCAGGCTCATGGCTGCTGGCTGTGCTTGTGATGTCACAGCAGCCTGAGTGCCTCCTAGGCCAGGAACATGCTCAGGACTGCTGGCTGTGCTTGTGAGGTCACAGCAACCTCAGTGCCTCCTAGGCCAGTGGCAGGCTCCTGGCTACTGGCTGTGCTTGTGAGCTCACAGCTGCCTGAGTGTCTCCTAGGCCAGCAACAGTCTCCTGGCTGCTGGCTGTGCTTGTGAGGTCACAGCAGCCTCAGTGCCTCATAGGCCAGTGGCAGGCTCATGGCTGCTCGCCACGCTTGTGAGGTGACCGCAGGCTGAGTGCCTCTTCGGCCAGTGGCAGGCTCCTGGCAGCTGCCTGTGCTTGTGAGGTCAGAGCATACTGAGTGCCTCCGAGGCCAGTGGCAGGCTCATGGCTTCTGGCTGCGCTTCTGAGCTCACAGCAGCCTCAGTGCCTCCTATTTAAGAGTGCAGCAGCCCCTGCTGGCTGTGCTTGTGAGCTCACAGCAGTCTCAGTGCCTCCTAGGCCAGTGGCAGGCTCCTGGCTGCTGGCTCTGCTTGTGAGGTTACAGTAGCCTCCTTGCCTCCTAGGCCAGTGGCAGGCTCATGGCTGCTGGCTGTGCTTGTGAGCTCACACCTGTCTCAGGGTCTCCTATGCCAGCGGCAGGCTCTTGGCTGCTGGCTCTGCTTATGAGGTCACAGAAGCCTCAGTGCCTCCGAGGCCAATGGCAGGCTCATGGCTGCTGGCTGTGCTTGTGAGGTCACAGCAGCCTCAGTGCCTCCTAGGCCAGTGGCAGGCTCATGGCTGCTGGCTGTGCTTGTGAGGTCACAGCAGCCTCAGTGCCTCCTAGGCCAGTGGCAGGCTCCTGGCTGCTGGCTGTGCTTGTGATGTCACAGCAACCTCAGTGCCTGCTAGGCCAGTGGGAGGTTCATGGCTGCTGGCTGTGCTTGTGAGGTCACAGCAGCCTCACTTCCTGCTAGGCCAGTGGCAGGCTCCTGGCTGCTGCCTCTGATTGTGAGGTCACAGCAGCCTCAGTGCCTCCTAGGCCAGTGGCAGGCTCCTGGCTGCTGGCTGTTCTTGTGAGCGCAGAGCTGCCTGAGTGTCTCCGATGCCAGCAACAGGCTCCTGGCTGCTGGCTGTGATTGTGAGGTCACAGCAGTCTCAGTGCCTCCGAGGCCAGTGGCAGGCTCCTGCCTGCTGGCTGTGCTTGTGAGCTCACAGCAGCCTGAGTGCCTCCTAGGCCAGTGGCAGGCTCCTGGCTGCTGGCTGTGCTTGTGAGCTCACAGTAGCCTGAGTGCCTCCTAGGCCAGTGGCAGGCTCATGGCTGCTGGCTGTGCTTGTGAGGTCACAGCAGCCTCAGTGCCTCCTAGGCCAGTGGCAGGCTCCTGGCTGCTGGCTGTGCTTGTGAGGTCACAGCAGCCTCAGTGCCTCTGAAGCCAGTGGCAGGCTCCTGGCTGCTGGCTGTGCTTGTGAGGTCACAGCAGCCTCAGTGCCTCCCAGGCCAGTGGCAGGCTCCTGGCTGCTGGCTGTGCTTCTGAGGTCACAGCTGCCTGAGTGTCTGCTAGGCCAGCAATAGACTCCGGGCTACTGGCTGTGCTTGTGAGGCCACAGCTGCCTGAGTGTCTCCTAGGCCAGCAACAGACTCCGGGCTACTAGCTGTGCTTGTGAGGCCACAGCAGCCTGAGTGCCTCCTAGGCCAGTGGCAGGCTCTTGGCTGCTGGCTGTGCTTGTGAGGTCACAGCAGCCTCAGTGCCTCCTAGGCCAGTGGCAGGCTCCTGGCTGCTGGCTGTGCTTGTGAGGTTACAGTAGCCTCAGTGCCTCCTAGCCAGTGGCAGGCTCATGGCTGCTGGCTGTGCTTGTGAGGTCACACCTGTCTCAGTGTCTCCTAGGCCAGCGGCAGGCTCTTGGCTGCTGGCTGTGCTTCTGCAGTCACAGCAGCCTCAGTGCCTCATAGGCCAGTGGCAGGCTCATGGCTGCTGGCTGTGCTTGTGAGGTCACAGCAGTCTCAGTGCCTCCTAGGCCAGTGGCAGGCTCCTGGCTGCTGGCTGTGCTTGTGAGGTTACAGTAGCCTCAGTGCCTCCTAGCCAGTGGCAGGCTCATGGCTGCTGGCTGTGCTTGTGAGGTCACACCTGTCTCAGTGTCTCCTAGGCCAGCGGCAGGCTCTTGGCTGCTGGCTGTGCTTCTGCAGTCACAGCAGCCTCAGTGCCTCATAGGCCAGTGGCAGGCTCATGGCTGCTGGCTGTGCTTGTGAGGTCACAGCAGTCTCAGTGCCTCCTAGGCCAGTGGCAGGCTCTTGGCTGCTGGCTGTGCTTGTGACGTCACAGCAGCCTGAGTGCCTCCGAGCCCAGTGGCAGGCTCATGGCTGCTGCCTGTGCTTGTGAGGTCACATCAGCAACAGTGCCTCCTAGGCCAGTGGCAGGCTCATGGCTGCTGGCTGTGCTTCTGAGGTCACAGCAGCCTCAGCGACTCCTAGTCGAGTGGCAGCCTCCTGGCTGCTGGCTGTGCTTCTGAGGTCACAGTTGCCTCAGTGCCTCATGCGACAGTGTGCAGCGATCCCTGCTGGCTGTGCTTGTGAGGTCACAGCAGCCTCAGTGCCTCCTAGGCCAGTGGCCGGCTCATGGCTGCTGGCTGTGCTTGTGAGGTCACAGCAGCCTGAGTGTCTCCTAGGCCAGCAGCAGGCTCTTGGCTGCTGGCTCTGCTTATGAGGTCACAGAAGCCTCAGTGCCTCCGAGGCCAATGGCAGGATCCTGGCTACTGGCTGTGCTTGTGAGGTCACAGCAGCCTCAGTGCCTCCTAGGCCAGTGGCAGGCTCCTGGCTGCTGGCTGTGCTTGTGAGGTCACAGCAGCCTCAGTGGCTCCGAGGCCAGTGGAAGCCTCATGGCTGCTGGCTATGCTTCTCAGGTCGCAGCAGGCTCAGTGCCTCATATGTTAGTTGCAGCAGCCCCCGTTGGCTGTGCTTGTGAGGTCAGAGCAGCCTCAGTGCCTCCTAGGCCAGTCGTTGTCTCATGGCTGCTGGCTGTGCTTCTGAGGTCACAGCAGCCTGAGTGCCTCCGAGGCCAGTGGCAAGCTCCTGGCTGCTGGCTGTGCTTGTGAGGTCACAGCAGCCTCAGTGCCTCCTAGGCCAGTGGCAGGCTTCTGGCTACTGGCTGCGCTTCTGAGCTCACAGCAGTCTCAGTGCGTCACATTTTAGAGTGCAGCAACCCCTGCTGGCTGTGCTTGTGAGGTCACAGCAGTCTCAGTGCCTCCGAGGCCAGTGGAAGCCTCATGGCTGCTGGCTGTGCTTGTGAGCTGACAGGAGCATCAGTGCCTCCGAGACCAGTGGCAGGCTCATGGCTGCTGGCTGTGCTTGTGAGGTCACAGCACCCTCAGTGCCTCCCAGGCCAGTGGCAGGCTCCTGGCTGCTGTCTGTGCTTGTGACGTCACAGCAGCCTCAGTGTCTCCTAGGCCAGTGGCAGGCTCCTGGCTGCTGGCTGTGCTTGTGAGGTCACAGCAGCCTGAGTTCCTCTTAGACCAGTGGCAGGCTCATGGCTGCTGACTGTGCTTCTGAGGTCACAGCAGCCTGAGTGCCTCTTAGGCGAGTGGCAGGATCATGGCTGCTGGCTGTGCTTGTGAGGTCACAGAAGCCTCAGTGCCTCCCAGGCCAGTGGCAGGCTCATGGCTGCTGGCTGTGCTTTTGAGGTGACAGCAGCGTCAGTGCCTCCTAGGCCAGTGGCAGGCTCCTGGCTGCTGGCTGTGCTTGTGAGGTCACAGCAGCCTCAGTGCCTCCTAGGCCAGTGGAAGGCTCATGGCTGCTGGCTGTGCTTCTGAGGTCACAGCAGCCTGAGTGCCTCCTTGGCTAGCAACAGGTTCCTGGCTGCTGGCTGTGCTTGTGAGGTCACAGCAGCCTCAGTGCCTCCTAGGCCAGTGCCAGGCTCCTGGCAGCTGGCTGTGCTTGTGAGGTCACAGCAGCCTCACTGCCTCCTAGGACAGTGGCAAGCTCATGGCTGCTGCCTGTGCTTGTGAGGTCACAGCACCCTCAGTGCCTCCTAGGCCAGTGGCAGGCTCCTGGCTGCTGGCTGCGCTTGTGAGGTCACAGAAGCCTCAATGCCTCCTAGGCCAGTGGCAGGGTCCTGGCTGCTGGCTGTGCTTGTGAGGTCAGAGCTTGCTGAGTGTCTCCTAGGCCAGTGGCAGGCTCCTGGCTGCTGGCTGTGTTTGTGAGGTCAGAGCATGCTGAGTGCCTCCTAGCCTTGTGGCAGGCTCCTGGCTGCTGACTGTGCTTGAGAGGTCACAGCTGCCTGAGTGCCTCCGAGGCCAGTGTCAGGGTCACGGTTGCTGGCTGCGCTTGTGATCTCACAGCAGCCACAGTGCCTCCTAGGACAGTGGCAGGCTCCCGGCTGCTGCCTGTGCTTGTGAGGTCACAGCAGCCTTAGAGCCTCCTAGGCCAGTGGCAGGCTGGTGGCTGCTGGCTGTGCTTGTGAGGTCACAGCACCCTCAGGGCCTCCTAGACCAGTGGCAAGCTCATGGCTGCTGGCTGTGCTTATGAGGTCACAGCAGCCTGAGTGCCTCCTAGGCCAGTGGCAGGCTCCTGGCTGCTCACTGTGCTTGTGAGGCCACAGCAGCCTCAGTGCCTCCCAGGCCAGTGGCAGGCTCCTGGCTGCTGGCTGTGCTTGTGATGTCACAGCAACCTCAGTGCCTGCTAGGCCAGTGGGAGGTTCATGGCTGCTGGCTGTGCTTGTGAGGTCACAGCAGCCTCACTTCCTGCTAGGCCAGTGGCAGGCTCCTGGCTGCTGCCTCTGATTGTGAGGTCACAGCAGCCTCAGTGCCTCCTAGGCCAGTGGCAGGCTCCTGGCTGCTGGCTGTTCTTGTGAGCGCAGAGCTGCCTGAGTGTCTCCGATGCCAGCAACAGGCTCCTGGCTGCTGGCTGTGATTGTGAGGTCACAGCAGTCTCAGTGCCTCCTAGGCCAGTGGCAGGCTCCTGCCTGCTGGCTGTGCTTGTGAGCTCACAGCAGCCTGAGTGCCTCCTAGGCCAGTGGCAGGCTCCTGGCTGCTGGCTGTGCTTGTGAGCTCACAGTAGCCTGAGTGCCTCCTAGGCCAGTGGCAGGCTCATGGCTGCTGGCTGTGCTTGTGAGGTCACAGCAGCCTCAGTGCCTCCTAGGCCAGTGGCAGGCTCCTGGCTGCTGGCTGTGCTTGTGAGGTCACAGCAGCCTCAGTGCCTCTGAAGCCAGTGGCAGGCTCCTGGCTGCTGGCTGTGCTTGTGAGGTCACAGCAGCCTCAGTGCCTCCCAGGCCAGTGGCAGGCTCCTGGCTGCTGGCTGTGCTTCTGAGGTCACAGCTGCCTGAGTGTCTGCTAGGCCAGCAATAGACTCCGGGCTACTGGCTGTGCTTGTGAGGCCACAGCTGCCTGAGTGTCTCCTAGGCCAGCAACAGACTCCGGGCTACTAGCTGTGCTTGTGAGGCCACAGCAGCCTGAGTGCCTCCTAGGCCAGTGGCAGGCTCTTGGCTGCTGGCTGTGCTTGTGAGGTCACAGCAGCCTCAGTGCCTCCTAGGCCAGTGGCAGGCTCCTGGCTGCTGGCTGTGCTTGTGAGGTTACAGTAGCCTCAGTGCCTCCTAGCCAGTGGCAGGCTCATGGCTGCTGGCTGTGCTTGTGAGGTCACACCTGTCTCAGTGTCTCCTAGGCCAGCGGCAGGCTCTTGGCTGCTGGCTGTGCTTCTGCAGTCACAGCAGCCTCAGTGCCTCATAGGCCAGTGGCAGGCTCATGGCTGCTGGCTGTGCTTGTGAGGTCACAGCAGTCTCAGTGCCTCCTAGGCCAGTGGCAGGCTCCTGGCTGCTGGCTGTGCTTGTGAGGTTACAGTAGCCTCAGTGCCTCCTAGCCAGTGGCAGGCTCATGGCTGCTGGCTGTGCTTGTGAGGTCACACCTGTCTCAGTGTCTCCTAGGCCAGCGGCAGGCTCTTGGCTGCTCGCTGTGCTTCTGCAGTCACAGCAGCCTCAGTGCCTCATAGGCCAGTGGCAGGCTCATGGCTGCTGGCTGTGCTTGTGAGGTCACAGCAGTCTCAGTGCCTCCTAGGCCAGTGGCAGGCTCTTGGCTGCTGGCTGTGCTTGTGACGTCACAGCAGCCTGAGTGCCTCCGAGCCCAGTGGCAGGCTCATGGCTGCTGCCTGTGCTTGTGAGGTCACATCAGCAACAGTGCCTCCTAGGCCAGTGGCAGGCTCATGGCTGCTGGCTGTGCTTCTGAGGTCACAGCAGCCTCAGCGCCTCCTAGTCGAGTGGCAGCCTCCTGGCTGCTGGCTGTGCTTCTGAGGTCACAGTTGCCTCAGTGCCTCATGCGACAGTGTGCAGCGATCCCTGCTGGCTGTGCTTGTGAGGTCACAGCAGCCTCAGTGCCTCCTAGGCCAGTGGCCGGCTCATGGCTGCTGGCTGTGCTTGTGAGGTCACAGCAGCCTGAGTGTCTCCTAGGCCAGCAGCAGGCTCTTGGCTGCTGGCTCTGCTTATGAGGTCACAGAAGCCTCAGTGCCTCCGAGGCCAATGGCAGGATCCTGGCTACTGGCTGTGCTTGTGAGGTCACAGCAGCCTCAGTGCCTCCTAGGCCAGTGGCAGGCTCATGGCTGCTGGCTGTGCTTGTGAGGTCACAGCAGCCTCAGTGGCTCCGAGGCCAGTGGAAGCCTCATGGCTGCTGGCTATGCTTCTCAGGTCGCAGCAGGCTCAGTGCCTCATATGTTAGTTGCAGCAGCCCCCGTTGGCTGTGCTTGTGAGGTCAGAGCAGCCTCAGTGCCTCCTAGGCCAGTCGTTGTCTCATGGCTGCTGGCTGTGCTTCTGAGGTCACAGCAGCCTGAGTGCCTCCGAGGCCAGTGGCAAGCTCCTGGCTGCTGGCTGTGCTTGTGAGGTCACAGCAGCCTCAGTGCCTCCTAGGCCAGTGGCAGGCTTCTGGCTACTGGCTGCGCTTCTGAGCTCACAGCAGTCTCAGTGCGTCACATTTTAGAGTGCAGCAACCCCTGCTGGCTGTGCTTGTGAGGTCACAGCAGTCTCAGTGCCTCCGAGGCCAGTGGAAGCCTCATGGCTGCTGGCTGTGCTTGTGAGCTGACAGGAGCATCAGTGCCTCCGAGACCAGTGGCAGGCTCATGGCTGCTGGCTGTGCTTGTGAGGTCACAGCACCCTCAGTGCCTCCCAGGCCAGTGGCAGGCTCCTGGCTGCTGGCTGTGCTTGTGACGTCACAGCAGCCTCAGTGTCTCCTAGGCCAGTGGCAGGCTCCTGGCTGCTGGCTGTGCTTGTGAGGTCACAGCAGCCTGAGTTCCTCTTAGACCAGTGGCAGGCTCATGGCTGCTGACTGTGCTTCTGAGGTCACAGCAGCCTGAGTGCCTCTTAGGCGAGTGGCAGGATCATGGCTGCTGGCTGTGCTTGTGAGGTCACAGAAGCCTCAGTGCCTCCTAGGCCAGTGGCAGGCTCATGGCTGCTGGCTGTGCTTTTGAGGTGACAGCAGCGTCAGTGCCTCCTAGGCCAGTGGCAGGCTCCTGGCTGCTGGCTGTGCTTGTGAGGTCACAGCAGCCTCAGTGCCTCCTAGGCCAGTGGAAGGCTCATGGCTGCTGGCTGTGCTTCTGAGGTCACAGCAGCCTGAGTGTCTCCTTGGCTAGCAACAGGTTCCTGGCTGCTGGCTGTGCTTGTGAGGTCACAGCAGCCTGAGTGCCTCCTAGGCCAGTGGCAAGCTCATGGTTGCTGGCTGTGCTTGTGAGGTCACAGCAGCCTCACTGCCTCCTAGGACAGTGGCAAGCTCATGGCTGCTGCCTGTGCTTGTGAGGTCACAGCACCCTCAGTGCCTCCTAGGCCAGTGGCAGGCTCCTGGCTGCTGGCTGCGCTTGTGAGGTCACAGAAGCCTCAATGCCTCCTAGGCCAGTGGCAGGGTCCTGGCTGCTGGCTGTGCTTGTGAGGTCAGAGCTTGCTGAGTGTCTCCTAGGCCAGTGGCAGGCTCCTGGCTGCTGGCTGTGTTTGTGAGGTCAGAGCATGCTGAGTGCCTCCTAGCCTTGTGGCAGGCTCCTGGCTGCTGACTGTGCTTGAGAGGTCACAGCTGCCTGAGTGCCTCCGAGGCCAGTGTCAGGGTCACGGTTGCTGGCTGCGCTTGTGATCTCACAGCAGCCACAGTGCCTCCTAGGACAGTGGCAGGCTCCCGGCTGCTGCCTGTGCTTGTGAGGTCACAGCAGCCTTAGAGCCTCCTAGGCCAGTGGCAGGCTGGTGGCTGCTGGCTGTGCTTGTGAGCTCACAGCACCCTCAGGGCCTCCTAGACCAGTGGCAAGCTCATGGCTGCTGGCTGTGCTTATGAGGTCACAGCAGCCTGAGTGCCTCCTAGGCCAGTGGCAGGCTCCTGGCTGCTCACTGTGCTTGTGAGGCCACAGCAGCCTCAGTGCCTCCCAGGCCAGTGGCAGGCTCCTGGCTGCTGGCTGTGCTTGTGAGGTCACAGCAGACTCAGTGACTCATAAGTAAGTCTGCAGTGACCCCTGCTGGCTATGCTTGTGAGGTCATAGCAGCCTGGGTGTCTCCTAGGCCAGTGGCAGGCTCATGGCTGCTGGCTGTGCTTGTGAGGTCACAGTTGCCTGAGTGCCTCCTAGGCCAGTGGAAGGCTCATGGATGCTGTCTGTGCTTCTGAGGTCACGGCAGCCTGAGTGCCTCATAGATTATTGTGCAGCCCCACTTGTTGGCTGTGCTTGTGAGGTCAGAGCATGCTGAGTGCCTCCTAGCCCAGTGGCAGGCTCCTGGCTGCTGGCTGTGATTGTGAGGTCACAGCAGCCTCAGTGCCTCCTAGGCCAGCAACAGGTTCCTGGCTGATGGCTGTGCTTGTGAGCTTACAGCAGGCTGAGTGCCTCCTAGGCCAGTATCAGGCTCATGGCTGCTGGCTATGCTTCTGAGGTCACAGCAGCCTGAGTGCCTCCTCGGCCAGTGGAAGGCTCATGGATGCTGGCTGTGCTTGTGAGCTCACAGCAGCCTCAGTGCCTCATAGGCCAGTGGCAGGCTCCTGACTGCTGGCTGTGCTTGTGAGGTCACAGCTGCCTCAGTGCCTCCTAGGCGAGTGGCAGGCTCATGGCTGCTAGCTGTGCTTGTGAGGTCACAGCAGCCTCAGTGCCTCATGTTTTACAATGCAGCATTCCCTGCTGGCTGTGCTTGTGAGGTCACAGCTGCCTGAGTGCCTCCTAGGCCAGTGGCAGGCTCATGGCTGCTGGCTGTGCTTGTGAGGTCACAGCAGCCTGAGTGCCTCCTAGGCCAGTGGCAGGCTCATGGCTGCTGCCTGTGATTGTGAGGTCACAACACCCTGAGTGCCTCCTAGGCCAGTGGCAGGCTCCTGGCTGCTGGCTGTGCTTCTGAGGTCAAACCTGCCTGAGTGCCTCCTAGGCCAGTGGCAGGCTCCTGGCTGCTGGCTGTGCTGGTGAGGTCACAGCAGCCTCAGTGCCTCCGAGTCCAGGGGCAGGCTCCTGGCTGCTGTCTGTGCTGCTGAGATCACAGCAGCCTGAGTGCGTCCTAGGCCAGCGGAAAGCTCATGGTTGCTGGCTGTGCTTGTGAGGTCACAGCAGCCTCAGTGCCTCCGAGTCCAGGGGCAGGCTCCTGGCTGCTGGCTGTGCTTGTGAGGTCACAGAAGCCTGAGTGCCTCCTAGGCCAGTGGCAAGCTCATGGATGCTGTCTGTGCTTCTGAGGTCACAGCAGCCTGAGTGCCTCATAGATTATTGTGCAGCCCCACTTGTTGGCTGTGCTTGTGAGGTCAGAGCATGCTGAGTGCCTCCTAGGCGAGTGGCAGGCTCCTGGCTGCTGGCTGTGATTGTGAGGTCACAGCAGCCTCAGTGCCTCCTAGGCCAGCAACAGGTTCCTGGCTGATGGCTGTGCTTGTGAGCTTACAGCAGGCTGAGTGCCTCCTAGGCCAGTGGAAGGCTCATGGATGCTGTCTGTGCTTCTGAGGCCACAGCAGCCTGAGTTCCTGCTAGGCCAGTGGCAGGCTCATGGCTGCTGGCTATGCTTCTGAGGTCACAGCAGCCTGAGTGCCTCCTAGGACAGTGGCAGGCTCATGGATGCTGGCTGTGCTTGTGAGCTCACAGCAGCCTCAGTGCCTCATAGGCCAGTGGCAGGCTCCTGACTGCTAGCTGTGCTTGTGAGGTCACAGCAGCCTCAGTGCCTCATGTTTTACAGTGCAGCATCCCCTGCTGGCTGTGCTTGTGAGGTCACAGCTGCCTGAGTGCCTCCTAGGCCAGTGGCAGGCTCATGGCTGCTGGCTGTGCTTGTGAGGTCACAGCAGCCTGAGTGCCTCCTAGGCCAGTGGCAGGCTCATGGCTGCTGGCTGTGATTGTGAGGTCACAACACCCTGAGTGCCTCCTAGGCCAGTGGCAGGCTCATGGCTGCTGCCTGTGCTTCTGAGGTCAAACCTGCCTCAGTGCCTCCTAGGCCACTGGCAGGCTCCTGGCTGCTGGCTGTGCTTGTGAGGTCACAGCAGCCTCAGTGCCTCCGAGTCCAGGGGCAGGCTCCTGGCTGCTGTCTGTGCTGCTGAGATCACAGCAGCCTGAGTGCGTCCTAGGCCAGCGGAAAGCTCATGGTTGCTGGCTGTGCTTGTGAGGTCACAGCAGCCTCAGTGCCTCCGAGTCCAGTGGCAGGCTCCTGGCTGCTGGCTGTGCTTGTGAGGTCAGAGCTTGCTGAGTGCCTCCTAGCCCAGTGGCAGGCTCCTGGCTGCTGGCTGTGTTTGTGAGGTCAGAGCATGCTGAGTGCCTCCTAGCCTTGTGGCAGGCTCCTGGCTGCTGGCTGTGATTGTGAGGTCACAGCAGCCTCAGTGTCCCCTAGGTCAGCAACAGACTCCTGGCTGCTGACTGTGCTTGAGAGGTCACAGCTGCCTGAGTGCCTCCGAGGCCAGTGGCAGGGTCACGGTTGCTGGCTGCGCTTGTGATCTCACAGCAGCCACAGTGCCTCCTAGGACAGTGGCAGGCTCCCGGCTGCTGCCTGTGGTTGTGAGGTCACAGCAGCCTCAGTGCCTCCCAGGACAGTGGCAAGCTCATGGCTGCTGCCTCTGCTTGTGAGGTCACAGCACCCTCAGGGCCTCCTAGACCAGTGGCAGGTTAATGGCTGCTCACTGTGCTTTTGAGGTCACAGCAGCCTGAATGCCTCTGAGGCCAGTGGCAGACTCCTGGCTGCTGGCTGTGTTTGTGAGGTCACTGCAGCCGCAGTGACTCATAAGTAAGTCTGCAGTGACCCCTGCTGGCTATGCTTGTGAGGTCATAGCAGCCTGGGTGTCTCCTAGGCCAGTGGCAGGCTCATGGCTGCTGGCTGTGCTTGTGAGGTCACAGTTGCCTGAGTGCCTCCTAGGTCAGTGGAAGGCTCATGGATGCTGTCTGTGCTTCTGAGGTCACAGCAGCCTGAGTGCCTCATAGATTATTGTGCAGCCCCCCTTGTTGGCTGTGCTTGTGAGGTCAGAGCATGCTGAGTGCCTCCTAGCCCAGTGGCAGGCTCCTGGCTGCTGGCTGTGATTGTGAGGTCACAGCAGCCTCAGTGCCTCCGAGGCCAGCAACAGGTTCCTGGCTGATGGCTGTGCTTGTGAGCTTACAGCAGCCTCAGTGCCTCCTAGGCCAGTGGCAGGCTCATGGCTGCTGGCTGTGCTTCTGAGGTCACAGTAGCCTGAGTTCCTGCTAGGCCAGTGGCAGGCTCATGGCTGCTGGCTGTGCTTGTGAGCTCACAGCAGCCTCAGTGCCTCCTCGGCCAGTGGAAGGCTCCTGGCTCCTGGCTGTGCTTGTGAGGTCACAGCAGCCTGAGTGCCTCCTAGGCCAGTGGCAGGCTCATGGCTGCTGCCTGTGATTGTGAGGTCAAACCTGCCTGAGTGCCTCCTAGGCCAGTGGCAGGCTCCTGGCTGCTGGCTGTGCTGGTGAGGTCACAGCAGCCTCTGTGACTCATAAGTAAGTGTGCAGTGCCCCCTGCTGGCTATGCTTGTGAGGTCACAGCAGGCTGAGTGCCTCCTAGGCCAGTGGCAGGCTCCTGGCTGCTGTCTGTGCTTGTGAGGTCACAGCAGCCTCAGTGCCTCCGAGGCCAGGGGCAGGCTCCTGGCTGCTCTCTGTGCTGCTGAGATCACAGCAGCCTGAGTGCGTCCTAGGCCAGCGGCAGGCTCATGGCTGCTTGCTGTGCTTGTGAGGTCACAGAAGCCTGAGTGCCTCCTAGGCCAGTGGCAAGCTCATGGTTGCTGGCTGTGCTTGTGAGGTCACAGCAGCCTCAGTGCCTCCTAGGCCAGTGGCAGGCTCATGGCTGCTGGCTGTGCTTTTGAGATCACCGCAGGCTGAGTGCCTCCTAGGCCAGTGGCAGGCTCCTGGCTGCTCGCTGTGTTTGGGAGGTCACAGCAGCCTCAGCGCCTCCTAGGCCAGTGGCAGGCTCCTGGCTGCTGGCTGTGCTTGCGAGGTCACAGCAGCCTCAGTGCCTCCCAGGCCAGTGTCATGCTCATGGCTGCTGGCTGTACTTATGAGGTCACAGCAGCCTCAGTGACTCATAAGAAAGTGTGCAGTGCCCACTGCTGGCTGTGCTTGTGAGGTCACAGCAACCTCAGTGCCTCCTAGGCCAGTGGCAGGCTCATGGCTACTGCCTGTTCTTGTGATTTCACAGCATCCTGAGTGCCTCCTAGGCCAGTGGCAGGCTCCTGGATGCTGGCTGTGCTTGTGAGGTCACAGCAGCCTGCGTGTCTACTAGGCCAGCAACAGTCTCCTGGCTGCTGGCTGTGCTTGTGAGGTCACAGCAGCCTCAGTGCCTCCTAGGCCAGTGGCAGGCTCATGGCTGCTGGCTGCGCTTCTGAGCTCACAGCAGCCTCAGTGCCTCATATTTTAGAGTGCAGCATCCCCTGCTGGCTGTGCTTGTGAGGTCACAACAGACTGAGTGCCTCCTAGGCCAGTGGCAGGCTCCTGGCTGCTGGCTGTGCTTGTGAGGTCACAGCAGCCTCACTGCCTCCTAGGCCAGTGGCGGGCTTCTGGCTGCTGGCTGTTTTTGTGAGGTCACAACAGGCTCAGTGCCTTATGCGATAGTGTGCTGCTCCTCTGTTGGCTGTGCTTGTGAGGTCACAGCTGCCTGAGTGCCTCCTGGGCCAACGGAAGACTCATGGCTGCTGCCTGTGCTTGTGAGGTCACAGCAGCCTCAGTGACTCATAGGTAAGTGTGCAGTGCCCCCTGCTGGCTGTGCCTGTGAGGTCACAGCAGCCTCAGTGCCTCCTAGGACAGTGGCAATCTCCTGGCTGCTGCCTGTGCTTGTGAGGTCACAGCATCCTGAATGCCTCCTAGGCTGTGGCAGGCACATGGCTGCTGCCTGTGCTTCTGACGTCACAGCAGCCTCAGTGCCTCCTAGGCCAGTGGCAGGCTCATGGCTGCTGGCTGTACTGGTGAGCTCACGGCAGGTTTAATGCCTCCTAGACGAGTGGCAGTGTCCTGCCTGCTGCCTTTGCTTGTGAGGTCACAGCATCCTGAGTGCCTCCTAGGCCAGTGGCAGGCTCCTGGCTGCTGGCTGTGCTGGTGAGGTCACAGCAGCCTCAGTGTCTCACAAGTAAGTGTGCAGTGCCCCCTGCTGGCTGTGCTACTGAGGTCACAGCAGCCTCAGTGCCTCCTAGGCCAGTGGCAGGCTCCTGGCTGCTGGCTATGCTGGTGAGGTCAAACCTGCCTGAGTGCCTCCTAGGCCACTGGCAGGCTCCTGGCTGCTGGGTGTGCTTCTGAGGTAACAGCAGCGTCACTCTGTCATAAGTAACTGTGCAGTGCCCCCTGCTGGCTGTGCTTGTGAGGTCACAGCAGCCTCAGTGCCTCCTTTGCCAGTGGCAGGCTAATGGCTGCTCGCCATGCTTGTGAGGTGACCGCAGCCTCAGTGCCTCCTAGGCCAGTGGCAGGCTCCTAGCTGCTGCCTGCGCTAGTTCGGTCACAGTAGCCTCAGTGCCTCATGCGACAGTGTGCAGCGCTCCCTGCTGTCTGTGCTTGTGAGGTCGCAGCATCCTGAGTGACTCCTAGGCCAGTGGCAGGCTCCTGGCTGCTGGCTGTGCTTGTGAGGTCACAGCAGGCTGAGTGCCTCCTAGGCCTGTGGCAGGCTCCTGGCTGCTGGCTGTGCGTGTGAGGTCACAGCTGCCTGAGTGCCTCCTAGGCCAGTGGCAGGCTCATGGCTGCTGGCTGTGATTGTGAGCTCACAGCAGCCTCAGTGACTCATGCGACAGTGCGTAGCACTCCCTGCTGGCTGTGCTTCTGAGGTCACAGCAGCCTGAGTGCCTCCTAGGACAGTGGCAGGCTTCTGGCTGCTGGCTGTGCTTGTGAGATCACAGCAGCCTCAGTGACTCATAAATAAGTGTGCAGTGCCCCCTGCTGGCTGTGCTTGTGAGGTCACAGCAGGCTGAGTGCCACCGAGGCCAGTGGCAGGCGCATAGCTGCTGGCTCTGCTTGTGAGCTCACAGCAGGCTGAGTGCCTCCTAGGCCAGTGGCAGGCTCCTGGCTGCTGGCTGTGCTTGTGAGCTCACAGCAGCCTCAGTGCCTCACAAGTTAGTGTGCAGTGCTGTCCCGATCCAATATCGGGGGTGGGGGGTTCGTTACGATCCCAAGGACGAGATTAAGATCCTGAACGCTTTCAAATATCGTACAACCTTTTAACTTTATTTTCCACGGAGTGGGGAGAAAAGGTGGGGGGAGAAGGCGAAGGGGAGGAGAGAGAGAAAGAGAGAGAGAGAAAAGGGGGGAGAGAGAAAGAGATATCACCACCCGTGGATCCAGCGGCGTCCCGTTGGTCCTCTTCACCCTGGGTGTAAATTTTAGCCATGCGCGTGCAGTAATTACAACTCGAGCAGGGTCCGACCCTAGGTTCCCGCTGAAAAGTTCGGAATGACACACGTGCAGTAGTTACAGCTCGAGTTGGGTGCCTCCAAAGAGGGACCCCAAAGAAAGAAATCCCTGGGCAATTATAGCTTTTTCAAATTAAGTTTCCCACCCCTCACGCGGTAGTTCAGACCAATAATAATTTTTGGGTCTGGGGTCTCCTGCTCCCTATTGGGTCTCATCGTTGTTCCCAGGCAGACTGCTTTTCTCCCTTATCTTTACGGTTGCGGTTTCTGCTGACAAATGTGTTGATTCCTCGGGTTCTGCCCTTCTTTCTCAGGGCCCTGACAAACAGGTGTTGTTCCAGCAATTAGCACTGCCCCAGCAGTGACAGTAGGTGTTCTCTTCCAAGGTCCTGACGAAGAGGATATAATCCAGACCCCCCCCTAATTAACGCTGTTTCAGCAGTGAGGGGAGGCTTTGTTTCCCAGGGTCCTGGCGCCCAAGCAGGCCTTATTTCAAAGCCTTGATAGCCTCCCTCCTGGAGTGTGACGCATAGGAATGCAAACTGCTTGTAACTCCCTTATCTTTCCAGTCTGCACCAGCTCTGGGGCCCTTTCTCACTGAACTAGGGAGTGCGACTAAGCAAGTTTTATAAAAGTTGTGTTAAGCGGCAGTTATTTGCAGTCCAGGTCCCAAAGTCTCTGTCCGATCGTGGTCCGGTTCAGCGCAGGCTCGGTGTGTCCCGGGTGGTCGCAAGGAGACCATTTCAGGGGTCGCAGCAGCTCAGTCCTGTTTCCGCTGGGAACAGATGGCTTGGTCGGGGTTTTGGTTTGCTTGCACCTTATGTACCAAGAAATGTTTAAGGCAAAACTTCACTCATCTGTCCACCACTAGTGCCCACTGCTGGCTGCGCCTGTGAGGTCACAGAAGCCTGAGTGCCTCCGAGGCCAGTGGCAGGCTCATGGCTGCAGCCTGTTCTTGTGAGCTCACAGCAGGCCGAGTGCCTCCTAGGCCGGTGGCAGACTCATGGCTGCTGGCTGTGCTTGTGAGGTCACAGCAGCCTCAGTGCCTCCTTGGCCAGGAGCAGGCTCCTGGCTGCTGGCTGTGCTTGTGAGGTCACAGCAGCCTCAGTGCCTCCTAGGCCAGTGGCAGGCTCATGGCTGCTGGCTGCGCTTCTGAGCTCACAGCAGCCTCAGTGCCTCATATTTTAGAGTGCAGCATCCCCTGCTGGCTGTGCTTGTGAGGTCACAACAGACTGAGTGACTCCTAGGCCAGTGGCAGGCTCATGGCTGCTGGCTGTGCTTGTGAGGTCACAGCAGCCTCACTGCCTCCTAGGCCAGTGGCGGGCTTCTGGCTGCTGGCTGTTTTTGTGAGGTCACAACAGGCTCAGTGCCTTATGCGATAGTGTGCTGCTCCTCTGTTGGCTGTGCTTGTGAGGTCACAGCTGCCTGAGTGCCTCCTGGGCCAACGGAAGACTCATGGCTGCTGCCTGTGCTTGTGAGGTCACAGCAGCCTCAGTGACTCATAGGTAAGTGTGCAGTGCCCCCTGCTGGCTGTGCCTGTGAGGTCACAGCAGCCTCAGTGCCTCCTAGGACAGTGGCAATCTCCTGGCTGCTGCCTGTGCTTGTGAGGTCACAGCATCCTGAATGCCTCCTAGGCTGTGGCAGGCACATGGCTGCTGCCTGTGCTTCTGACGTCACAGCAGCCTCAGTGCCTCCTAGGCCAGTGGCAGGCTCATGGCTGCTGGCTGTACTTGTGAGCTCACGGCAGGTTTAATGCCTCCTAGACGAGTGGCAGTGTCCTGCCTGCTGCCTTTGCTTGTGAGGTCACAGCATCCTGAGTGCCTCCTAGGCCAGTGGCAGGCTCCTGGCTGCTGTCTGTGCTTGTGAGGTCACAGCAGCCTCAGTGCCTCCGAGGCCAGGGGCAGGCTCCTGGCTGCTGTCTGTGCTTGTGAGGTCACAGCAGCCTCAGTGCCTCCGAGGCCAGGGGCAGGCTCCTGGCTGCTCTCTGTGCTGCTGAGATCACAGCAGCCTGAGTGCGTCCTAGGCCAGCGGCAGGCTCATGGCTGCTTGCTGTGCTTGTGAGGTCACAGAAGCCTGAGTGCCTCCTAGGCCAGTGGCAAGCTCATGGTTGCTGGCTGTGCTTTTGAGATCACCGCAGGCTGAGTGCCTCCTAGGCCAGTGGCAGGCTCCTGGCTGCTCGCTGTGTTTGGGAGGTCACAGCAGCCTCAGCGCCTCCTAGGCCAGTGGCAGGCTCCTGGCTGCTGGCTGTGCTTGCGAGGTCACAGCAGCCTCAGTGCCTCCCAGGCCAGTGTCATGCTCATGGCTGCTGGCTGTACTTATGAGGTCACAGCAGCCTCAGTGACTCATAAGAAAGTGTGCAGTGCCCACTGCTGGCTGTGCTTGTGAGGTCACAGCAACCTCAGTGCCTCCTAGGCCAGTGGCAGGCTCATGGCTGCTGCCTGTTCTTGTGATTTCACAGCATCCTGAGTGCCTCCTAGGCCAGTGGCAGGCTCCTGGATGCTGGCTGTGCTTGTGAGGTCACAGCAGCCTGCGTGTCTACTAGGCCAGCAACAGTCTCCTGGCTGCTGGCTGTGCTTGTGAGGTCACAGCAGCCTCAGTGCCTCCTAGGCCAGTGGCAGGCTCATGGCTGCTGGCTGCGCTTCTGAGCTCACAGCAGCCTCAGTGCCTCATATTTTAGAGTGCAGCATCCCCTGCTGGCTGTGCTTGTGAGGTCACAACAGACTGAGTGCCTCCTAGGCCAGTGGCAGGCTCCTGGCTGCTGGCTGTGCTTGTGAGGTCACAGCAGCCTCACTGCCTCCTAGGCCAGTGGCGGGCTTCTGGCTGCTGGCTGTTTTTGTGAGGTCACAACAGGCTCAGTGCCTTATGCGATAGTGTGCTGCTCCTCTGTTGGCTGTGCTTGTGAGGTCACAGCTGCCTGAGTGCCTCCTGGGCCAACGGAAGACTCATGGCTGCTGCCTGTGCTTGTGAGGTCACAGCAGCCTCAGTGACTCATAGGTAAGTGTGCAGTGCCCCCTGCTGGCTGTGCCTGTGAGGTCACAGCAGCCTCAGTGCCTCCTAGGACAGTGGCAATCTCCTGGCTGCTGCCTGTGCTTGTGAGGTCACAGCATCCTGAATGCCTCCTAGGCTGTGGCAGGCACATGGCTGCTGCCTGTGCTTCTGACGTCACAGCAGCCTCAGTGCCTCCTAGGCCAGTGGCAGGCTCATGGCTGCTGGCTGTACTTGTGAGCTCACGGCAGGTTTAATGCCTCCTAGACGAGTGGCAGTGTCCTGCCTGCTGCCTTTGCTTGTGAGGTCACAGCATCCTGAGTGCCTCCTAGGCCAGTGGCAGGCTCCTGGCTGCTGGCTGTGCTGGTGAGGTCACAGCAGCCTCAGTGTCTCACAAGTAAGTGTGCAGTGCCCCCTGCTGGCTGTGCTACTGAGGTCACAGCAGCCTCAGTGCCTCCTAGGCCAGTGGCAGGCTCCTGGCTGCTGGCTATGCTGGTGAGGTCAAACCTGCCTGAGTGCCTCCTAGGCCACTGGCAGGCTCCTGGCTGCTGGGTGTGCTTCTGAGGTAACAGCAGCGTCACTCTGTCATAAGTAACTGTGCAGTGCCCCCTGCTGGCTGTGCTTGTGAGGTCACAGCAGCCTCAGTGCCTCCTTTGCCAGTGGCAGGCTAATGGCTGCTCGCCATGCTTGTGAGGTGACCGCAGCCTCAGTGCCTCCTAGGCCAGTGGCAGGCTCCTAGCTGCTGCCTGCGCTAGTTCGGTCACAGTAGCCTCAGTGCCTCATGCGACAGTGTGCAGCGCTCCCTGCTGTCTGTGCTTGTGAGGTCGCAGCATCCTGAGTGACTCCTAGGCCAGTGGCAGGCTCCTGGCTGCTGGCTGTGCTTGTGAGGTCACAGCAGGCTGAGTGCCTCCTAGGCCTGTGGCAGGCTCCTGGCTGCTGGCTGTGCGTGTGAGGTCACAGCTGCCTGAGTGCCTCCTAGGCCAGTGGCAGGCTCATGGCTGCTGGCTGTGATTGTGAGCTCACAGCAGCCTCAGTGACTCATGCGACAGTGCGCAGCACTCCCTGCTGGCTGTGCTTCTGAGGTCACAGCAGCCTGAGTGCCTCCTAGGACAGTGGCAGGCTTCTGGCTGCTGGCTGTGCTTGTGAGATCACAGCAGCCTCAGTGACTCATAAATAAGTGTGCAGTGCCCCCTGCTGGCTGTGCTTGTGAGGTCACAGCAGGCTGAGTGCCACCGAGGCCAGTGGCAGGCGCATAGCTGCTGGCTGTGCTTGTGAGCTCACAGCAGGCTGAGTGCCTCCTAGGCCAGTGGCAGGCTCCTGGCTGCTGGCTGTGCTTGTGAGCTCACAGCAGCCTCAGTGCCTCATAATTTAGTGTGCAGTGCTGTCCCGATCCAATATCGGGGGTGGGGGGTTCGTTACGATCCCAAGGACGAGATTAAGATCCTGAACGCTTTCAAATATCGTACAACCTTTTAACTTTATTTTCCACGGAGTGGGGAGAAAAGGTGGGGGGAGAAGGCGAAGGGGAGGAGAGAGAGAAAGAGAGAGAGAGAAAAGGGGGGAGAGAGAAAGAGATATCACCACCCGTGGATCCAGCGGCGTCCCGTTGGTCCTCTTCACCCTGGGTGTAAATTTTAGCCATGCGCGTGCAGTAATTACAACTCGAGCAGGGTCCGACCCTAGGTTCCCGCTGAAAAGTTCGGAATGACACACGTGCAGTAGTTACAGCTCGAGTTGGGTGCCTCCAAAGAGGGACCCCAAAGAAAGAAATCCCTGGGCAATTATAGCTTTTTCAAATTAAGTTTCCCACCCCTCACGCGGTAGTTCAGACCAATAATAATTTTTGGGTCTGGGGTCTCCTGCTCCCTATTGGGTCTCATCGTTGTTCCCAGGCAGACTGCTTTTCTCCCTTATCTTTACGGTTGCGGTTTCTGCTGACAAATGTGTTGATTCCTCGGGTTCTGCCCTTCTTTCTCAGGGCCCTGACAAACAGGTGTTGTTCCAGCAATTAGCACTGCCCCAGCAGTGACAGTAGGTGTTCTCTTCCAAGGTCCTGACGAAGAGGATATAATCCAGACCCCCCCCTAATTAACGCTGTTTCAGCAGTGAGGGGAGGCTTTGTTTCCCAGGGTCCTGGCGCCCAAGCAGGCCTTATTTCAAAGCCTTGATAGCCTCCCTCCTGGAGTGTGACGCATAGGAATGCAAACTGCTTGTAACTCCCTTATCTTTCCAGTCTACACCAGCTCTGGGGCCCTTTCTCACTGAACTAGGGAGTGCGACTAAGCAAGTTTTATAAAAGTTGTGTTAAGCGGCAGTTATTTGCAGTCCAGGTCCCAAAGTCTCTGTCCGATCGTGGTCCGGTTCAGCACAGGCTCGGTGTGTCCCGGGTGGTTGCAAGGAGACCATTTCAGGGGTCGCAGCAGCTCAGTCCTGTTTCCGCTGGGAACAGATGGCTTGGTCGGGGTTTTGGTTTGCTTGCACCTTATGTACCAAGAAATGTTTAAGGCAAAACTTCACTCATCTGTCCACCACTAGTGCCCACTGCTGGCTGCGCCTGTGAGGTCACAGAAGCCTGAGTGCCTCCGAGGCCAGTGGCAGGCTCATGGCTGCAGCCTGTTCTTGTGAGCTCACAGCAGGCCGAGTGCCTCCTAGGCCGGTGGCAGACTCATGGCTGCTGGCTGTGCTTGTGAGGTCACAGCAGCCTCAGTGCCTCCTTGGCCAGGAGCAGGCTAATGGCTGCTGGCTGTGCTTCTGCGGTCACAGCAGCCTGAGTGCCGCCCAGGCCAGTGGCAGGCTCCTGGCTGCTGGCTGTGCTTGTGAGGTCACAGTAGCCTCAGTGCCTCCTAGGACAGTAGCAGGCTCCTGGCTGCTGGCTGTGGTTGTGTGGTCACAGCAGCGTGAGTGCCTCCGAGGCCAGTGGCAGGCTGCTGGCTGCTGGCTGTGCTTGTGAGGTCACAGCAGGCTCATGACTCATGGGACAGTGTGCAGTGCCCCCTGCTGGCTGTGCTTGTGAAGTCCCAGCAGCCTCACTGCCTCCTAGGCCAGTGGCAGGCTCATGGCTGCTGGCTGTGATTGTGAGTTCACAGACGCCTGAATGCCTTCTAGGCCAGTGGCAAACTCATGGCTGCTGGCTGGGCTTGTGAGGTCACAGCAGGCTGAGTGCCTCATAGGCCAGTGGCAGGCTCATGGCTGCTGGCTGTGCTTGTGAGGTCACAGAAACCTCAGGTCCTCCTAGGCCAGGGGCTGGCTGCTGGCTGTGCTTGTGAGGTCACAGCAGCCTCAGTGCCTCCTAGGCCAGTGGCAGGCTCAAGGCTGCTGGCTGTGCTTGTGAGGTGACAGCAGCCTCAGTGACTCATGCGACAGTGTGCAGCGCTCCCTGCTGGCTGTGCTTGTGAGGTCACAGCTCCCTGAGTGCCTCCTAGGCCAGTGGCAGGCTCCTGGCTGCTGGCTGTGCTTCTGAGGTCACAGCAGGCTGAGTGCCGCCTAGGCCAGTGGCATGCTCCTGGCTGCTGGCTGTGCTTCTGAGGTCACAGCAGCCTCAGTGCCTCCTAGGCCAGTGGCAGGTTCCTGGCTGCTGGGTGTGCTTGTGAGGTCACAGCAGCCTCAGTGTCTCCTAGGACAGTGGCAGGCTCCTGGCTGCTGGCTGTGCTTGTGAGGTCACAGCAGCCTCAGTGCCTCATAGGCCAGTGGCAGGCTCATGGCTGCTGGGTGCACTTTTGAGCTCACAGCAGCCTCAGTGCCGCATATTTTACAGTGCAGCATCACCTGCTGGCTGTGCTTGTGAGCTCACAGCAGCCTGAGTGCCTCCGAGGCCAGTGTCAGGCTCATGGCTGCTGGCTGTGCTTCTGAGGTCACAGCAGCCTCAGTGCTTCCTAGGCCAGTGGCAGGCTCCTGGCTGTTCGCTGTTCTTGTGAAGTCACAGCAGCCTCAGTGGCTCCGAGGCCAGTGGCAGGCTCATGGCTGCTGGCTGTGCTTGTGAGGTCACAGCAGCCTCAGTGCCTCATACGATAGTGTGCAGCTCCCCCGGTCGGCTGTGCTTGTGAGGTCACAGCTGCCTGAGTGCCTCCTAGGACAGTGGCAGGCTCATGGCTGCTGGCTGTGCTTGTGAGGTCACAGCATACTGAGTGCCTCCCAGGCCAGTGGCAGGCTCATGGCTGCTCACCATGCTTGTGAGGTGACCGCAGCCTCAGTGCCTCCTAGGCCAGTCGCAGGCTCCTAGCTGCTGCCTGTGCTAGTTCGGTCACAGTAGCCTCAGTGCCTCATGCGACAGTGTGCAGCGCTCCCTGCTGTCTGTGCTTGTGAGGTCGCAGCAGCCTGAGTGACTCCTAGGCCAGTGGCAGGCTCATGGCTGCTGGCTGTGATTGTGAGGTCACAGCAGGCTGAGTGCCTCCTAGGCCTGTGGCAGGCTCCTGGCTGCTGGCTGTGCGTGTGAGGTCACAGCAGCCTCAGTGCCTCCTAGGCCACTGGCAGGCTCCTGGCTGCTGGCTGTGCTTGTGAGGTCAAACCTGCCTGAGTGCCTCCTAGGCCAGCAACAGGCTCATGGCTGCTGGCTGTGCTTGTGAGGTCACAGCAGCCTCAGTGCCTCATGCGACAGTGCGCAGCACTCCCTCCTGGCTGTGCTTCTGAGGTCACAGCAGCCTGAGTGCCTCCTAGGACAGTGGCAGGCTCATGGCTACTGGCTGTGCTTCTGAGGTCACAGCAGCCTCAGTGCCTCCTAGGACAGTGGCAGGCTCATGGCTGCTGGCTGTGTTTGTGAGGTCACAGCAGGCTGAGTGCCTCCTAGGCCAGTGGCAGGCTCATGGCTGCTGGCTGTGCTTGTGAGGTCACAGCAGCCTCAGTGCCTCCTAGGCCAGTGGCAGGCTCCTGGCTGCTGGCTGTGCTTGTGAGGTCCCAGCAGCCTCAGTGCCTCCTAGGCCAGTGGCAGGCTTCTGGCTGCTGGCTGTGCTTGTGAGATCACAGCAGCCTCAGTGACTCATAAATAAGTGTGCAGTGCCCCCTGCTGGCTGTGCTTGTGAGGTCACAGCAGGCTGAGTGCCACCGAGGCCAGTGGCAGGCGCATAGCTGCTGGCTGTGCTTGTGAGCTCACAGCAGGCTGAGTGCCTCCTAGGCCAGTGGCAGGCTCCTGGCTGCTGGCTGTGCTTGTGAGCTCACAGCAGCCTCAGTGCCTCATAATTTAGTGTGCAGTGCTGTCCCGATCCAATATCGGGGGTGGGGGGTTCGTTACGATCCCAAGGACGAGATTAAGATCCTGAACGCTTTCAAATATCGTACAACCTTTTAACTTTATTTTCCACGGAGTGGGGAGAAAAGGTGGGGGGAGAAGGCGAAGGGGAGGAGAGAGAGAAAGAGAGAGAGAGAAAAGGGGGGAGAGAGAAAGAGATATCACCACCCGTGGATCCAGCGGCGTCCCGTTGGTCCTCTTCACCCTGGGTGTAAATTTTAGCCATGCGCGTGCAGTAATTACAACTCGAGCAGGGTCCGACCCTAGGTTCCCGCTGAAAAGTTCGGAATGACACACGTGCAGTAGTTACAGCTCGAGTTGGGTGCCTCCAAAGAGGGACCCCAAAGAAAGAAATCCCTGGGCAATTATAGCTTTTTCAAATTAAGTTTCCCACCCCTCACGCGGTAGTTCAGACCAATAATAATTTTTGGGTCTGGGGTCTCCTGCTCCCTATTGGGTCTCATCGTTGTTCCCAGGCAGACTGCTTTTCTCCCTTATCTTTACGGTTGCGGTTTCTGCTGACAAATGTGTTGATTCCTCGGGTTCTGCCCTTCTTTCTCAGGGCCCTGACAAACAGGTGTTGTTCCAGCAATTAGCACTGCCCCAGCAGTGACAGTAGGTGTTCTCTTCCAAGGTCCTGACGAAGAGGATATAATCCAGACCCCCCCCTAATTAACGCTGTTTCAGCAGTGAGGGGAGGCTTTGTTTCCCAGGGTCCTGGCGCCCAAGCAGGCCTTATTTCAAAGCCTTGATAGCCTCCCTCCTGGAGTGTGACGCATAGGAATGCAAACTGCTTGTAACTCCCTTATCTTTCCAGTCTGCACCAGCTCTGGGGCCCTTTCTCACTGAACTAGGGAGTGCGACTAAGCAAGTTTTATAAAAGTTGTGTTAAGCGGCAGTTATTTGCAGTCCAGGTCCCAAAGTCTCTGTCCGATCGTGGTCCGGTTCAGCGCAGGCTCGGTGTGTCCCGGGTGGTCGCAAGGAGACCATTTCAGGGGTCGCAGCAGCTCAGTCCTGTTTCCGCTGGGAACAGATGGCTTGGTCGGGGTTTTGGTTTGCTTGCACCTTATGTACCAAGAAATGTTTAAGGCAAAACTTCACTCATCTGTCCACCACTAGTGCCCACTGCTGGCTGCGCCTGTGAGGTCACAGAAGCCTGAGTGCCTCCGAGGCCAGTGGCAGGCTCATGGCTGCAGCCTGTTCTTGTGAGCTCACAGCAGGCCGAGTGCCTCCTAGGCCGGTGGCAGACTCATGGCTGCTGGCTGTGCTTGTGAGGTCACAGCAGCCTCAGTGCCTCCTTGGCCAGGAGCAGGCTAATGGCTGCTGGCTGTGCTTCTGCGGTCACAGCAGCCTGAGTGCCGCCCAGGCCAGTGGCAGGCTCCTGGCTGCTGGCTGTGCTTGTGAGGTCACAGTAGCCTCAGTGCCTCCTAGGACAGTAGCAGGCTCCTGGCTGCTGGCTGTGGTTGTGTGGTCACAGCAGCGTGAGTGCCTCCGAGGCCAGTGGCAGGCTGCTGGCTGCTGGCTGTGCTTGTGAGGTCACAGCAGGCTCATGACTCATGGGACAGTGTGCAGTGCCCCCTGCTGGCTGTGCTTGTGAAGTCCCAGCAGCCTCACTGCCTCCTAGGCCAGTGGCAGGCTCATGGCTGCTGGCTGTGATTGTGAGTTCACAGACGCCTGAATGCCTTCTAGGCCAGTGGCAAACTCATGGCTGCTGGCTGGGCTTGTGAGGTCACAGCAGGCTGAGTGCCTCATAGGCCAGTGGCAGGCTCATGGCTGCTGGCTGTGCTTGTGAGGTCACAGCAACCTCAGGTCCTCCTAGGCCAGTGGCTGGCTGCTGGCTGTGCTTGTGAGGTCACAGCAGCCTCAGTGCCTCCTAGGCCAGTGGCAGGCTCATGGCTGCTGGCTGTGCTTGTGAGGTGACAGCAGCCTCAGTGACTCATGCGACAGTGTGCAGCGCTCCCTGCTGGCTGTGCTTGTGAGGTCACAGCTCCCTGAGTGCCTCCTAGGCCAGTGGCAGGCTCATGGCTGCTGTCTGTGCTTGTGAGGTCACAGCTGCCTGAGCGTCTGCTAGGCCAGGAGCAGGCTCCTGGCTGCTGGCTGTGCTTGTGATGTCACAGCAGCCACAGTGCCTCCTAGGACAGTGGCAGGCTCATGGCTGCTGGCTGTGCTTCTGAGGTCACAGCAGCCTCAGTGCCTCCTAGGCCAGTGGCAGGCTCCTGGCTGCTCTCTGTGCTGCTGAGATCACAGCAGCCTGAGTGCGTCCTAGGCCAGCGGCAGGCTCATGGCTGCTTGCTGTGCTTGTGAGGTCACAGAAGCCTGAGTGCCTCCTAGGCCAGTGGCAGGCTCCTGGCTGCTGGGTGCGCTTTTGAGCTCACAGCAGCCTCAGTGCCGCATATTTTACAGTGCAGCATCACCTGCTGGCTGTGCTTGTGAGCTCACAGCAGGCTGAGTGGCTCCTACGCCAGTGTCAGGCTCCTGGCTGCTGGCTGTGCTTCTGAGGTCACAGCAGCCTCAGTGCCTCCGAGGCCAGTGGCAGGCTCCTGGCTGCTGGCTGTGCTTGTGAGGTCACAGCAGCCTCAGTGCCTCATACGATAGTGTGCAGCTCCCCCGGTCGGCTGTGCTTGTGAGGTCACAGCTGCCTGAGTGCCTCCTAGGACAGTGGCAGGCTCATGGCTGCTGGCTGTGCTTGTGAGGTCACAGCATACTGAGTGCCTCCCAGGCCAGTGGCAGGCTAATGGCTGCTCACCATGCTTGTGAGGTGACCGCAGCCTCAGTGCCTCATGCGACAGTGTGCAGCGCTCCCGGCTGTCTGTGCTTGTGAGGTCGCAGCAGCCTGAGTGACTCCTAGGCCAGTGGCAGGCTCATGGCTGCTGGCTGTGCTTGTGAGGTCACAGCAGGCTGAGTGCCTCCTAGGCCTGTGGCAGGCTCCTGGCTGCTGGCAGTGCGTGTGAGGTCACAGCAGCCTCAGTGCCTCCTAGGCCACTGGCAGGCTCCTGGCTGCTGGCTGTGCTTGTGAGGTCAAACCTGCCTGAGTGCCTCCTAGGCCAGCAACAGGCTCATGGCTGCTGGCTGTGATTGTGAGCTCACAGCAGCCTCAGTGCCTCATGCGACAGTGCGCAGCACTCCCTGCTGGCTGTGCTTGTGAGCTCACAGCTCCCTGAGTGCCTCCTAGGCCAGTGGCAGGCTCCTGGCTGCTGGCTGTGCTTCTGAGGTCACAGCAGGCTGAGTGCCGCCTAGGCCAGTGGCATGCTCCTGGCTGCTGGCTGTGCTCTTGAGGTCACAGTAGCCTGAGTGTCTCCTAGGCCAGTGGCAGGCACATGGCTGCTGGCTGTGCTTGTGAGGTCACAGCAGCCTCAGTGTCTCACAAGTAAGTGTGCAGTGCCCCCTGCTGGCTGTGCTTCTGAGGTCACAGCAGCCTCAGTGCCTCCTAGGCCAGTGGCAGGTTCCTGGCTGCTGGCTGTGCTTGTGAGGTCACAGCAGCCTCAGTGTCTCCTAGGACAGTGGCAGGCTCCTGGCTGCTGGCTGTGCTTGTGAGGTCACAGCAGCCTCAGTGCCTCCTAGGCCAGTGGCAGGCTCCTGGCTGCTGGGTGCGCTTTTGAGCTCACAGCAGCCTCAGTGCCGCATATTTTACAGTGCAGCATCACCTGCTGGCTGTGCTTGTGAGCTCACAGCAGGCTGAGTGGCTCCTACGCCAGTGTCAGGCTCCTGGCTGCTAGCTGTGCTTCTGAGGTCACAGCACCCTCAGTGCCTCCGAGGCCAGTGGCAGGCTCCTGGCTGCTGGCTGTGCTTGTGAGGTCACAGCAGCCTCAGTGCCTCATACGATAGTGTGCAGCTCCCCCGGTCGGCTGTGCTTGTGAGGTCACAGCTGCCTGAGTGCCTCCTAGGACAGTGGCAGGCTCATGGCTGCTGGCTGTGCTTGTGAGGTCACAGCATACTGAGTGCCTCCCAGGCCAGTGGCAGGCTAATGGCTGCTCGCCATGCTTGTGAGGTGACCGCAGCCTCAGTGCCTCCTAGGCCAGTCGCAGGCTCCTAGCTGCTGCCTGTGCTAGTTCGGTCACAGTAGCCTCAGTGCCTCATGCGACAGTGTGCAGCGCTCCCTGCTGTCTGTGCTTGTGAGGTCGCAGCAGCCTGAGTGACTCCTAGGCCAGTGGCAGGCTCATGGCTGCTGGCTGTGCTTGTGAGGTCACAGCAGGCTGAGTGCCTCCTAGGCCAGTGGCAGGCTCCTGGCTGCTGGCTGTGCGTGTGAGGTCACAGCAGCCTCAGTGCCTCCTAGGCCAGTGGCAGGCTTCTGGCTGCTGGCTGTGCTTGTGAGATCACAGCAGCCTCAGTGACTCATAAATAAGTGTGCAGTGCCCCCTGCTGGCTGTGCTTGTGAGGTCACAGCAGGCTGAGTGCCACCGAGGCCAGTGGCAGGCGCATAGCTGCTGGCTCTGCTTGTGAGCTCACAGCAGGCTGAGTGCCTCCTAGGCCAGTGGCAGGCTCCTGGCTGCTGGCTGTGCTTGTGAGCTCACAGCAGCCTCAGTGCCTCATAATTTAGTGTGCAGTGCTGTCCCGATCCAATATCGGGGGTGGGGGGTTCGTTACGATCCCAAGGACGAGATTAAGATCCTGAACGCTTTCAAATATCGTACAACCTTTTAACTTTATTTTCCACGGAGTGGGGAGAAAAGGTGGGGGGAGAAGGCGAAGGGGAGGAGAGAGAGAAAGAGAGAGAGAGAAAAGGGGGGAGAGAGAAAGAGATATCACCACCTGTGGATCCAGCGGCGTCCCGTTGGTCCTCTTCACCCTGGGTGTAAATTTTAGCCATGCGCGTGCAGTAATTGCAACTCGAGCAGGGTCCGACCCTAGGTTCCCGCTGAAAAGTTCGGAATGACACACGTGCAGTAGTTACAGCTCGAGTTGGGTGCCTCCAAAGAGGGACCCCAAAGAAAGAAATCCCTGGGCAATTATAGCTTTTTCAAATTAAGTTTCCCACCCCTCACGCGGTAGTTCAGACCAATAATAATTTTTGGGTCTGGGGTCTCCTGCTCCCTATTGGGTCTCATCGTTGTTCCCAGGCAGACTGCTTTTCTCCCTTATCTTTACGGTTGCGGTTTCTGCTGACAAATGTGTTGATTCCTCGGGTTCTGCCCTTCTTTCTCAGGGCCCTGACAAACAGGTGTTGTTCCAGCAATTAGCACTGCCCCAGCAGTGACAGTAGGTGTTCTCTTCCAAGGTCCTGACGAAGAGGATATAATCCAGACCCCCCCCTAATTAACGCTGTTTCAGCAGTGAGGGGAGGCTTTGTTTCCCAGGGTCCTGGCGCCCAAGCAGGCCTTATTTCAAAGCCTTGATAGCCTCCCTCCTGGAGTGTGACGCATAGGAATGCAAACTGCTTGTAACTCCCTTATCTTTCCAGTCTACACCAGCTCTGGGGCCCTTTCTCACTGAACTAGGGAGTGCGACTAAGCAAGTTTTATAAAAGTTGTGTTAAGCGGCAGTTATTTGCAGTCCAGGTCCCAAAGTCTCTGTCCGATCGTGGTCCGGTTCAGCGCAGGCTCGGTGTGTCCCGGGTGGTCGCAAGGAGACCATTTCAGGGGTCGCAGCAGCTCAGTCCTGTTTCCGCTGGGAACAGATGGCTTGGTCGGGGTTTTGGTTTGCTTGCACCTTATGTACCAAGAAATGTTTAAGGCAAAACTTCACTCATCTGTCCACCACTAGTGCCCACTGCTGGCTGCGCCTGTGAGGTCACAGAAGCCTGAGTGCCTCCGAGGCCAGTGGCAGGCTCATGGCTGCAGCCTGTTCTTGTGAGCTCACAGCAGGCCGAGTGCCTCCTAGGCCGGTGGCAGACTCATGGCTGCTGGCTGTGCTTGTGAGGTCACAGCAGCCTCAGTGCCTCCTTGGCCAGGAGCAGGCTAATGGCTGCTGGCTGTGCTTCTGCGGTCACAGCAGCCTGAGTGCCGCCCAGGCCAGTGGCAGGCTCCTGGCTGCTGGCTGTGCTTGTGAGGTCACAGTAGCCTCAGTGCCTCCTAGGACAGTAGCAGGCTCCTGGCTGCTGGCTGTGGTTGTGTGGTCACAGCAGCGTGAGTGCCTCCGAGGCCAGTGGCAGGCTGCTGGCTGCTGGCTGTGCTTGTGAGGTCACAGCAGGCTCATGACTCATGGGACAGTGTGCAGTGCCCCCTGCTGGCTGTGCTTGTGAAGTCCCAGCAGCCTCACTGCCTCCTAGGCCAGTGGCAGGCTCATGGCTGCTGGCTGTGATTGTGAGTTCACAGACGCCTGAATGCCTTCTAGGCCAGTGGCAAACTCATGGCTGCTGGCTGGGCTTGTGAGGTCACAGCAACCTCAGGTCCTCCTAGGCCAGTGGCTGGCTGCTGGCTGTGCTTGTGAGGTCACAGCAGCCTCAGTGCCTCCTCGGCCAGTGGCAGGCTCCTGGCTGCTGCCTGGGCTTGTGAGGTCACAGCAGCCTCAGTGACTCATGCGACAGTGTTCAGCGCTCCCTGCTGGCTGTGCTTGTGAGGTCACAGCTCCCTGAGTGCCTCCTAGGCCAGTGGCAGGCTCCTGGCTGCTGGCTGTGCTTCTGAGGTCACAGCAGGCTGAGTGCCTCCTACGACAGTGGCATGCTCCTGGCTGCTGGCTGTGCTTGTGAGGTCACAGTAGCCTGAGTGCCTCCTAGGCCAGGGGCAGGCTCATGGCTGCTGGCTGTGCTTGTGAGGTCACAGCAGCCTCAGTGTCTCACAAGTAAGTGTGCAGTGCCCCCTGCTGGCTGTGCTTCTGAGGTCACAGCAGCCTCAGTGTCTCACAAGTAAGTGTGCAGTGCCCCCTGCTGGCTGTGCTTCTGAGGTCACAGCAGCCTCAGTGCCTCCTAGGCCAGTGGCAGGCTTCTGGCTGCTGGGTGCGCTTTTGAGCTCACAGCAGCCTCGGTGCCGCATATTTTACAGTGCAGCATCACCTGCTGGCTGTGCTTGTGAGCTCACAGCAGGCTGAGTGGCTCCTACGCCAGTGTCAGGCTCCTGGCTGCTGGCTGTGCTTCTGAGGTCACAGCAGCCTCAGTGCTTCCTAGGCCAGTGGCAGGCTTCTGGCTGTTCGCTGTTCTTGTGAAGTCACAGCAGCCTCAGTGCCTCCGAGGCCAGTGGCAGGCTCATGGCTGCTGGCTGTGCTTGTGAGGTCACAGCAGCCTCAGTGCCTCATACGATAGTGTGCAGCTCCCCCGGTCGGCTGTGCTTGTGAGGTCACAGCTGCCTGAGTGCCTCCTAGGACAGTGGCAGGCTCATGGCTGCTGGCTGTGCTTGTGAGGTCACAGCATACTGAGTGCCTCCCAGGCCAGTGGCAGGCTAATGGCTGCTGGCTGTGCTTGTGAGGTCACAGCAGCCTCAGTGACTCATAGGCCAGTGGCAGGCTCCTGGCTGCTGGCTGTGCTTGTGAGGTCACAGCAGCCTCAGTGCCTCCTAGGCCAGTGGCAGGCTTCTGGCTGCTGGCTGTGCTTGTGAGATCACAGCAGCCTCAGTGACTCATAAATAAGTGTGCAGTGCCCCCTGCTGGCTGTGCTTGTGAGGTCACAGCAGGCTGAGTGCCACCGAGGCCAGTGGCAGGCGCATAGCTGCTGGCTGTGCTTGTGAGGTGACCGCAGCCTCAGTGCCTCCTAGGCCAGTGGCAGGCTCCTAGCTGCTGCCTGTGCTAGTTCGGTCACAGTAGCCTCAGTGCCTCATGCGACAGTGTGCAGCGCTCCCTGCTGTCTGTGCTTGTGAGGTCGCAGCAGCCTGAGTGACTCCTAGGCCAGTGGCAGGCTCATGGCTGCTGGCTGTGCTTGTGAGGTCACAGCAGGCTGAGTGCCTCCTAGGCCAGCAACAGGCTCATGGCTGCTGGCTGTGATTGTGAGCTCACAGCAGCCTCAGTGCCTCATGCGACAGTGCGCAGCACTCCCTGCTGGCTGTGCTTCTGAGGTCACAGCAGCCTGAGTGCCTCCTAGGACAGTGGCAGGCTCATGGCTACTGGCTGTGCTTCTGAGGTCACAGCAGCCTCAGTGCCTCCTAGGACAGTGGCAGGCTCATGGCTGCTGGCTGTGTTTGTGAGGTCACAGCAGGCTGAGTGCCTCCTAGGCCAGTGGCAGGCTCATGGCTGCTGGCTGTGCTTGTGAGGTCACAGCAGCCTCAGTGACTCATAGGCCAGTGGCAGGCTCCTGGCTGCTGGCTGTGCTTGTGAGGTCACAGCAGCCTCAGTGCCTCCTAGGCCAGTGGCAGGCTTCTGGCTGCTGGCTGTGCTTGTGAGATCACAGCAGCCTCAGTGACTCATAAATAAGTGTGCAGTGCCCCCTGCTGGCTGTGCTTGTGAGGTCACAGCAGGCTGAGTGCCACCGAGGCCAGTGGCAGGCGCATAGCTGCTGGCTGTGCTTGTGAGCTCACAGCAGGCTGAGTGCCTCCTAGGCCAGTGGCAGGCTCCTGGCTGCTGGCTGTGCTTGTGAGCTCACAGCAGCCTCAGTGCCTCATAATTTAGTGTGCAGTGCTGTCCCGATCCAATATCGGGGGTGGGGGGTTCGTTACGATCCCAAGGACGAGATTAAGATCCTGAACGCTTTCAAATATCGTACAACCTTTTAACTTTATTTTCCACGGAGTGGGGAGAAAAGGTGGGGGGAGAAGGCGAAGGGGAGGAGAGAGAGAAAGAGAGAGAGAGAAAAGGGGGGAGAGAGAAAGAGATATCACCACCCGTGGATCCAGCGGCGTCCCGTTGGTCCTCTTCACCCTGGGTGTAAATTTTAGCCATGCGCGTGCAGTAATTACAACTCGAGCAGGGTCCGACCCTAGGTTCCCGCTGAAAAGTTCGGAATGACACACGTGCAGTAGTTACAGCTCGAGTTGGGTGCCTCCAAAGAGGGACCCCAAAGAAAGAAATCCCTGGGCAATTATAGCTTTTTCAAATTAAGTTTCCCACCCCTCACGCGGTAGTTCAGACCAATAATAATTTTTGGGTCTGGGGTCTCCTGCTCCCTATTGGGTCTCATCGTTGTTCCCAGGCAGACTGCTTTTCTCCCTTATCTTTACGGTTGCGGTTTCTGCTGACAAATGTGTTGATTCCTCGGGTTCTGCCCTTCTTTCTCAGGGCCCTGACAAACAGGTGTTGTTCCAGCAATTAGCACTGCCCCAGCAGTGACAGTAGGTGTTCTCTTCCAAGGTCCTGACGAAGAGGATATAATCCAGACCCCCCCCTAATTAACGCTGTTTCAGCAGTGAGGGGAGGCTTTGTTTCCCAGGGTCCTGGCGCCCAAGCAGGCCTTATTTCAAAGCCTTGATAGCCTCCCTCCTGGAGTGTGACGCATAGGAATGCAAACTGCTTGTAACTCCCTTATCTTTCCAGTCTACACCAGCTCTGGGGCCCTTTCTCACTGAACTAGGGAGTGCGACTAAGCAAGTTTTATAAAAGTTGTGTTAAGCGGCAGTTATTTGCAGTCCAGGTCCCAAAGTCTCTGTCCGATCGTGGTCCGGTTCAGCGCAGGCTCGGTGTGTCCCGGGTGGTCGCAAGGAGACCATTTCAGGGGTCGCAGCAGCTCAGTCCTGTTTCCGCTGGGAACAGATGGCTTGGTCGGGGTTTTGGTTTGCTTGCACCTTATGTACCAAGAAATGTTTAAGGCAAAACTTCACTCATCTGTCCACCACTAGTGCCCACTGCTGGCTGCGCCTGTGAGGTCACAGAAGCCTGAGTGCCTCCGAGGCCAGTGGCAGGCTCATGGCTGCAGCCTGTTCTTGTGAGCTCACAGCAGGCCGAGTGCCTCCTAGGCCGGTGGCAGACTCATGGCTGCTGGCTGTGCTTGTGAGGTCACAGCAGCCTCAGTGCCTCCTTGGCCAGGAGCAGGCTAATGGCTGCTGGCTGTGCTTCTGCGGTCACAGCAGCCTGAGTGCCGCCCAGGCCAGTGGCAGGCTCCTGGCTGCTGGCTGTGCTTGTGAGGTCACAGTAGCCTCAGTGCCTCCTAGGACAGTAGCAGGCTCCTGGCTGCTGGCTGTGGTTGTGTGGTCACAGCAGCGTGAGTGCCTCCGAGGCCAGTGGCAGGCTGCTGGCTGCTGGCTGTGCTTGTGAGGTCACAGCAGGCTCATGACTCATGGGACAGTGTGCAGTGCCCCCTGCTGGCTGTGCTTGTGAAGTCCCAGCAGCCTCACTGCCTCCTAGGCCAGTGGCAGGCTCATGGCTGCTGGCTGTGATTGTGAGTTCACAGACGCCTGAATGCCTTCTAGGCCAGTGGCAAACTCATGGCTGCTGGCTGGGCTTGTGAGGTCACAGCAACCTCAGGTCCTCCTAGGCCAGTGGCTGGCTGCTGGCTGTGCTTGTGAGGTCACAGCAGCCTCAGTGCCTCCTCGGCCAGTGGCAGGCTCCTGGCTGCTGCCTGTGCTTGTGAGGTCACAGCAGCCTCAGTGACTCATGCGACAGTGTTCAGCGCTCCCTGCTGGCTGTGCTTGTGAGGTCACAGCTCCCTGAGTGCCTCCTAGGCCAGTGGCAGGCTCCTGGCTGCTGGCTGTGCTTCTGAGGTCACAGCAGGCTGAGTGCCTCCTACGACAGTGGCATGCTCCTGGCTGCTGGCTGTGCTTGTGAGGTCACAGTAGCCTGAGTGCCTCCTAGGCCAGGGGCAGGCTCATGGCTGCTGGCTGTGCTTGTGAGGTCACAGCAGCCTCAGTGTCTCACAAGTAAGTGTGCAGTGCCCCCTGCTGGCTGTGCTTCTGAGGTCACAGCAGCCTCAGTGTCTCACAAGTAAGTGTGCAGTGCCCCCTGCTGGCTGTGCTTCTGAGGTCACAGCAGCCTCAGTGCCTCCTAGGCCAGTGGCAGGCTTCTGGCTGCTGGGTGCGCTTTTGAGCTCACAGCAGCCTCCGTGCCGCATATTTTACAGTGCAGCATCACCTGCTGGCTGTGCTTGTGAGCTCACAGCAGGCTGAGTGGCTCCTACGCCAGTGTCAGGCTCCTGGCTGCTGGCTGTGCTTCTGAGGTCACAGCAGCCTCAGTGCTTCCTAGGCCAGTGGCAGGCTTCTGGCTGTTCGCTGTTCTTGTGAAGTCACAGCAGCCTCAGTGCCTCCGAGGCCAGTGGCAGGCTCATGGCTGCTGGCTGTGCTTGTGAGGTCACAGCAGCCTCAGTGCCTCATACGATAGTGTGCAGCTCCCCCGGTCGGCTGTGCTTGTGAGATCACAGCTGCCTGAGTGCCTCCTAGGACAGTGGCAGGCTCATGGCTGCTGGCTGTGCTTGTGAGGTCACAGCATACTGAGTGCCTCCCAGGCCAGTGGCAGGCTAATGGCTGCTGGCTGTGCTTGTGAGGTCACAGCAGCCTCAGTGACTCATAGGCCAGTGGCAGGCTCCTGGCTGCTGGCTGTGCTTGTGAGGTCACAGCAGCCTCAGTGCCTCCTAGGCCAGTGGCAGGCTTCTGGCTGCTGGCTGTGCTTGTGAGATCACAGCAGCCTCAGTGACTCATAAATAAGTGTGCAGTGCCCCCTGCTGGCTGTGCTTGTGAGGTCACAGCAGGCTGAGTGCCACCGAGGCCAGTGGCAGGCGCATAGCTGCTGGCTGTGCTTGTGAGGTGACCGCAGCCTCAGTGCCTCCTAGGCCAGTGGCAGGCTCCTAGCTGCTGCCTGTGCTAGTTCGGTCACAGTAGCCTCAGTGCCTCATGCGACAGTGTGCAGCGCTCCCTGCTGTCTGTGCTTGTGAGGTCGCAGCAGCCTGAGTGACTCCTAGGCCAGTGGCAGGCTCATGGCTGCTGGCTGTGCTTGTGAGGTCACAGCAGGCTGAGTGCCTCCTAGGCCTGTGGCAGGCTCCTGGCTGCTGGCTGTGCGTGTGAGGTCACAGCAGCCTCAGTGCCTCCTAGGCCACTGGCAGGCTCCTGGCTGCTGGCTGTGCTTGTGAGGTCAAACCTGCCTGAGTGCCTCCTAGGCCAGCAACAGGCTCATGGCTGCTGGCTGTGATTGTGAGCTCACAGCAGCCTCAGTGCCTCATGCGACAGTGCGCAGCACTCCCTGCTGGCTGTGCTTCTGAGGTCACAGCAGCCTGAGTGCCTCCTAGGACAGTGGCAGGCTCATGGCTACTGGCTGTGCTTCTGAGGTCACAGCAGCCTCAGTGCCTCCTAGGACAGTGGCAGGCTCATGGCTGCTGGCTGTGTTTGTGAGGTCACAGCAGGCTGAGTGCCTCCTAGGCCAGTGGCAGGCTCATGGCTGCTGGCTGTGCTTCTGAGGTCACAGCAGCCTCAGTGACTCATAGGCCAGTGGCAGGCTCCTGGCTGCTGGCTGTGCTTGTGAGGTCACAGCAGCCTCAGTGCCTCCTAGGCCAGTGGCAGGCTTCTGGCTGCTGGCTGTGCTTGTGAGGTCACAGCAGCCTCAGTGACTCATAAATAAGTGTGCAGTGCCCCCTGCTGGCTGTGCTTGTGAGGTCACAGCAGGCTGAGTGCCACCGAGGCCAGTGGCAGGCGCATAGCTGCTGGCTGTGCTTGTGAGCTCACAGCAGGCTGAGTGCCTCCTAGGCCAGTGGCAGGCTCCTGGCTGCTGGCTGTGCTTGTGAGCTCACAGCAGCCTCAGTGCCTCATAATTTAGTGTGCAGTGCTGTCCCGATCCAATATCGGGGGTGGGGGGTTCGTTACGATCCCAAGGACGAGATTAAGATCCTGAACGCTTTCAAATATCGTACAACCTTTTAACTTTATTTTCCACGGAGTGGGGAGAAAAGGTGGGGGGAGAAGGCGAAGGGGAGGAGAGAGAGAAAGAGAGAGAGAGAAAAGGGGGGAGAGAGAAAGAGATATCACCACCCGTGGATCCAGCGGCGTCCCGTTGGTCCTCTTCACCCTGGGTGTAAATTTTAGCCATGCGCGTGCAGTAATTACAACTCGAGCAGGGTCCGACCCTAGGTTCCCGCTGAAAAGTTCGGAATGACACACGTGCAGTAGTTACAGCTCGAGTTGGGTGCCTCCAAAGAGGGACCCCAAAGAAAGAAATCCCTGGGCAATTATAGCTTTTTCAAATTAAGTTTCCCACCCCTCACGCGGTAGTTCAGACCAATAATAATTTTTGGGTCTGGGGTCTCCTGCTCCCTATTGGGTCTCATCGTTGTTCCCAGGCAGACTGCTTTTCTCCCTTATCTTTACGGTTGCGGTTTCTGCTGACAAATGTGTTGATTCCTCGGGTTCTGCCCTTCTTTCTCAGGGCCCTGACAAACAGGTGTTGTTCCAGCAATTAGCACTGCCCCAGCAGTGACAGTAGGTGTTCTCTTCCAAGGTCCTGACGAAGAGGATATAATCCAGACCCCCCCCTAATTAACGCTGTTTCAGCAGTGAGGGGAGGCTTTGTTTCCCAGGGTCCTGGCGCCCAAGCAGGCCTTATTTCAAAGCCTTGATAGCCTCCCTCCTGGAGTGTGACGCATAGGAATGCAAACTGCTTGTAACTCCCTTATCTTTCCAGTCTACACCAGCTCTGGGGCCCTTTCTCACTGAACTAGGGAGTGCGACTAAGCAAGTTTTATAAAAGTTGTGTTAAGCGGCAGTTATTTGCAGTCCAGGTCCCAAAGTCTCTGTCCGATCGTGGTCCGGTTCAGCGCAGGCTCGGTGTGTCCCGGGTGGTCGCAAGGAGACCATTTCAGGGGTCGCAGCAGCTCAGTCCTGTTTCCGCTGGGAACAGATGGCTTGGTCGGGGTTTTGGTTTGCTTGCACCTTATGTACCAAGAAATGTTTAAGGCAAAACTTCACTCATCTGTCCACCACTAGTGCCCACTGCTGGCTGCGCCTGTGAGGTCACAGAAGCCTGAGTGCCTCCGAGGCCAGTGGCAGGCTCATGGCTGCAGCCTGTTCTTGTGAGCTCACAGCAGGCCGAGTGCCTCCTAGGCCGGTGGCAGACTCATGGCTGCTGGCTGTGCTTGTGAGGTCACAGCAGCCTCAGTGCCTCCTTGGCCAGGAGCAGGCTAATGGCTGCTGGCTGTGCTTCTGCGGTCACAGCAGCCTGAGTGCCGCCCAGGCCAGTGGCAGGCTCCTGGCTGCTGGCTGTGCTTGTGAGGTCACAGTAGCCTCAGTGCCTCCTAGGACAGTAACAGGCTCCTGGCTGCTGGCTGTGGTTGTGTGGTCACAGCAGCGTGAGTGCCTCCGAGGCCAGTGGCAGGCTGCTGGCTGCTGGCTGTGCTTGTGAGGTCACAGCAGGCTCATGACTCATGGGACAGTGTGCAGTGCCCCCTGCTGGCTGTGCTTGTGAAGTCCCAGCAGCCTCACTGCCTCCTAGGCCAGTGGCAGGCTCATGGCTGCTGGCTGTGATTGTGAGTTCACAGACGCCTGAATGCCTTCTAGGCCAGTGGCAAACTCATGGCTGCTGGCTGGGCTTGTGAGGTCACAGCAGGCTGAGTGCCTCATAGGCCAGTGGCAGGCTCCTGGCTGCTGGCTGTGCCTGTGAAGTCACAGCAGCCTCAGTGCCTCATAGGATAGTGTGCAGCTCCCCCGGTCAGCTGTGCTTGTGAGGTCACAGCAGCCTCAGTGCCTCCTAGGCCAGTGGCAGGCTCATGGCTGCTGGCTGTGCTTGTGAGGTCACACCTGCCTGAGTGTCTCCTAGGCCAACGGCAGACTCAGGGCTGCTGGCTGTGCTTGTGAATTCACAGCAGCCTGAGTTCCTCCTACACCACTGGCAGGCTCATGCCTGCTGGCTGTGCTTGGGAGGTAACAGCAGCCTCAGTGCCTCCCAGGCCAGTGCAAGTCTCCTGGCTGCTGGCTGTGCTTGTGAGGTCACAGAAGCCTGAATGCCTCATAGGCCAGTGGCAGGCTGCTGGCTGCTGGCTGTGCTTGTGAGGTCACAGCAGGCTCATGACTCATGGGACAGTGTGCAGTGCCCCCTGCTGGCTGTGCTTGTGAAGTCCCAGCAGCCTCACTGCCTCCTAGGCCAGTGGCAGGCTCATGGCTGCTGGCTGTGATTGTGAGTTCACAGACGCCTGAATGCCTTCTAGGCCAGTGGCAAACTCATGGCTGCTGGCTGGGCTTGTGAGGTCACAGCAGGCTGAGTGCCTCATAGGCCAGTGGCAGGCTCATGGCTGCTGGCTGTGCTTGTGAGGTCACAGCAACCTCAGGTCCTCCTACACCAGTGGCTGGCTGCTGGCTGTGCTTGTGAGGTCACAGCAGCCTCAGTGCCTCCTAGGCCAGTGGCAGGCTCATGGCTGCTGCCTGTGCTTGTGAGGTCACAGCAGCCTCAGTGACTCATGCGACAGTGTGCAGCGCTCCCTGCTGGCTTTGCTTGTGAGGTCACAGCTCCCTGAGTGCCTCCTAGGCCAGTGGCAGGCTCCTGGCTGCTGGCTGTGCTTCTGAGGTCACAGCAGGCTGAGTGCCGCCTAGGCCAGTGGCATGCTCCTGGCTGCTGGCTGTGCTCTTGAGGTCACAGTAGCCTGAGTGCCTCCTAGGCCAGGGGCAGGCTCATGGCTGCTGGCTGTGCTTGTGAGGTCACAGCAGCCTCAGTGTCTCACAAGTAAGTGTGCAGTGCCCCCTGCTGGCTGTGCTTCTGAGGTCACAGCAGCCTCAGTGCCTCCTAGGACAGTGGCAGGTTCCTGGCTGCTGGCTGTGCTTGTGAGGTCACAGCAGCCTCAGTGTCTCCTAGGACAGTGGCAGGCTCCTGGCTGCTGGCTGCGCTTGTGAGGTCACAGCAGCCTCAGTGCCTCCTAGGCCAGTGGCAGGCTCCTGGCTGCTGGGTGCGCTTTTGAGCTCACAGCAGCCTCAGTGCCGCATATTTTACAGTGCAGCATCACCTGCTGGCTGTGCTTGTGAGCTCACAGCAGGCTGAGTGGCTCCTACGCCAGTGTCAGGCTCCTGGCTGCTGGCTGTGCTTCTGAGGTCACAGCAGCCTCAGTGCTTCCTAGGCCAGTGGCAGGCTCCTGGCTGTTCGCTGTTCTTGTGAAGTCACAGCAGCCTCAGTGCCTCCGAGGCCAGTGGCAGGCTCATGGCTGCTGGCTGTGCTTGTGAGGTCACCGCATACTGAGTGCCTCCCAGGCCAGTGGCAGGCACATGGCTGCTGGCTGTGCTTGTGAGGTCACAGCAGCCTCAGTGCCTCATACGATAGTGTGCAGCTCCCCCGGTCGGCTGTGCTTGTGAGGTCACAGCTGCCTGAGTGCCTCCTAGGACAGTGGCAGGCTCCTGGCTGCTGGCTGTGCTTGTGAGGTCACAGCATACTGAGTGCCTCCCAGGCCAGTGGCAGGCTAATGGCTGCTCGCCATGCTTGTGAGGTGACCGCAGCCTCAGTGCCTCCTAGGCCAGTCGCAGGCTCCTAGCTGCTGCCTGTGCTAGTTCGGTCACAGTAGCCTCAGTGCCTCATGCGACAGTGTGCAGCGCTCCCTGCTGTCTGTGCTTGTGAGGTCGCAGCAGCCTGAGTGACTCCTAGGCCAGTGGCAGGCTCATGGCTGCTGGCTGTGCTTCTGAGGTCACAGCAGACTTAGTGCCTCCTAGGCCAGAGGCAGGCTCCTGGCTGCTGGCTGTGCGTGTGAGGTCACAGCTGCCTGAGTGCCTCCTAGGCCACTGGCAGGCTCCTGGCTGCTGGCTGTGCTTGTGAGGTCAAACCTGCCTGAGTGCCTCCTAGGCCAGCAACAGGCTCATGGCTGCTGGCTGTGATTGTGAGCTCACAGCATACTGAGTGCCTCATGCGACAGTGCGCAGCACTCCCTGCTGGCTGTGCTTCTGAGGTCACAGCAGCCTGAGTAACTCCTAGGACAGTGGCAGGCTCATGGCTGCTGGCTGTGTTTGTGAGCTCACAGCAGGCTGAGTGCCTCATAGGCCAGTGGCAGGTTCATGGCTGCTGGCTGTGCTTGTGAGGTCACAGCAACCTCAGGTCCTCCTAGGCCAGTGGCTGGCTGCTGGCTGTGCTTGTGAGGTCACAGCAGCCTCAGTGCCTCCTAGGCCAGTGGCAGGCTTCTGGCTGCTGGCTGTGCTTGTGAGATCACAGCAGCCTCAGTGACTCATAAATAAGTGTGCAGTGCCCCCTGCTGGCTGTGCTTGTGAGGTCACAGCAGCCTCAGTGACTCATAATTTAGTGTGCAGCGCTCCCTGCTGGCTGCGCTTTTGAGGTCACAGCTGCCTCAGTGCCTCCTAGGCCAGTGGCAGGCTCATGGCTGCTGGCTGTGCTTGTGAGGTCACAACAGGCTGAGTGCCTCCTAGGTCAGTGGCAGGCTCATGGCTGTTGGCTGTGCTTGTGAGGTCACAACAGCCTCAGTGACTCCCAGGCCAGTGGTAGGCTCCTGACTGTTGGCTGTGCTTGTGAGGTGACCGAAGGCTGAGTGCCTCCTAGGCCAGTGGCAGGCTCACGGCTGCTGGCCTTGCTTCTGAGCTCACAGCAGGCGTAATGCCTCCTAGACCAGTGGCAGGCTCCTGGCTGCTGGCTGTGCTTGTGAGCTCACAGCAGCCTGAGTGCCTCCTAGGCCAGTGGCAGGCTCATGGCTGCTGCCTGTGCTTCTGAGTTCAGAGCAGACTGAGTGACTCCTGGGACAGTAGCAGGTTCCTGGCTCATGGCTGTGCTTGTGAGGTCACAGCAGCCTGAGTGCCTCCTAGGCCAGTGGCAGGCTCATGGCTGCTGGCTGTGCCTGTGAAGTCACAGCAGCCTCAGTGCCTCATAGGATAGTGTGCAGCTCCCCCGGTCGGCTGTGCTTGTGAGGTCACAGCAGCCTCAGTGCCTCCTAGGCCAGTGGCAGGCTCATGGCTGCTGGCTGTGCTTGTGAGGTCACACCTGCCTGAGTGTCTCCTAGGCCAACGGCAGACTCAGGGCTGCTGGCTGTGCTTGTGAGGTCCCAGCAGCCTCAGTGCCTCCTAGGCCAGTGGCAGGCTCATGGCTGCTGGCTGTGCTTGTGAGATCACAGCAGCCTCAGTGACTCATAAATAAGTGTGCAGTGCCCCCTGCTGGCTGTGCTTGTGAGGTCACAGCAGGCTGAGTGCCACCGAGGCCAGTGGCAGGCGCATAGCTGCTCGCTATGCTTCTGAGCTCGCAGCAGGCTGAGTGCCCCCTAGGCCAGTGGCAGGCTCATGGCTGTTGGCTGTGCTTGTGTGGTCACAGCAGCCTCACTGCCACCTAGGACAGTGGCAGGCTCCCGACTGCTGCCTGTGCTTGTGAGGTCACAGCAGCCTCAGTGCCTCCTAAGCCAGTGGCAGGCTCATGGCTGCTGGCTGTGCTTGTGAGGTCTCAGCAGCCTCAGTGCCTCCTAGGCCAGTGGCAGGCTCATGGCTGCTGGCTGTGCTTCTGAGCTCACAGCAGCCTGAGTGCCTCCTGGGCCAGTGGCAGGCTCATGGCTGCTCGCCATGCTTGTGAGGTGACTGCAGGCTGAGTGCCTCCTAGGCCAGTGGCAGGCTCATGGCTGCTGTCTGTGCTTGTGAGGTCACAGCTGCCTGAGCGTCTGCTAGGCCAGGAGCAGGCTCCTGGCTGCTGGCTGTGCTTGTGATGTCACAGCAGCCTCAGTGCCTCCTAGGCCAGTGGCAGGCTCATGGCTGCTGGCTGTGCTTGTGAGGTCAGAGCATACTGAGTGCCTCCTAGGCCAGTGGCAGGCTCATGGCTGCTGGCTGTGCTTCTGAGGTCACAGCAGCCTCAGTGCCTCCTAGGACAGTAGCAGGCTCATGGCTGCTGGCTGTGCTTGTGAGGTCACAGCAGCCTCAGTGCCTCCGAGGCCAGTGGCAGGCTCATGGCTGCTGGCTGTGCTTGTGAGGTCACAGCAGCCTCAGTGCCTCCTAGGCCAGTGGCAGGCTCCTGGCTGCTGCCTGTGTTTCTCAGGTCACAGCAGGCTGAGCGCCTTCTAGGGCAGTGGCAGGCTCCTGGCTGCTGGCTGTGCTTGTGAGCTCACAGCAGGCTGAGTGCCTCCTAAGACAGTGGCAGGCTCATGGCTGCTGGCTGTGCTTCTGAGGTCACAGGAGCCTCAGTGTCTCACAAGTAAGTGTGCAGTGCCCCCTGCTGGCTGTGCTTCTGAGGTCACAGCAGCCTCAAAGCCTCCTAGGCCAGTGGCAGGCTCATGGCTGCTGGCTGTGCTTGTGAGGTCACAGCAGCCTCAGTGCCTCCGAGGCCAGTGGCAGGCTGCTGGCTGCTGGCTGTGCTTGTGAGGTCACAGCAGCGTCAGTGTCTCCTAGGACAGTGGCAGGCTCATGGCTGCTGGCTGCGCTTGTGAGGTCACAGCAGCCTGAGTGCCTCCTAGGCCAGTGGCAGGCTCCTGGCTGCTGGCTGTGCTTGTGAGGTCACAGCAGCTTCAGTGTCTCCTAGGCCAGTGGCAGGCTCATGGCTGCTGGCCGTGCTTGTGAGCTGACAGCTGCATGAGTGCCACCTAGGCCAGCAGCCGGCTCCTGGCTGCTGCCTGTCCTTGTCAGGTCACAGCAGCCTCAGTGCCTCCTAGGCCAGTGGCAGGCTTCGGGCTGCTGGCTGTGCTGGTGAGGTCACAGCAGCCTCAGTGACTCATAAGTAAGTGTGCAGTGCCCCCTGCTGGCTGTGCTTCTGACGTCACAGCAGCCTCAGTGCCTCCTAGGCCAGTGGCAGGCTCATGGCTGCTGGCTGTGCTTCTGAGCTCACAGCAGCCTCAGTGTCTCCTAGGACAGTGGCAGGCTCATGGCTGCTGGGTGTGCTTGTGAGGTCACAGCAGCCTGAGTGCCTCCTAGGCCAGTGGCAAGCTTCTGGCTGCTGGCTGTGCTTTTGAGGTCACAGCAGCCTCAGTGCCTCCTAGGCCAGTGGCAGGCTCATGGCTGCTGGCTGTGCTTGTGATGTCACAGCAGCCTCAGTGCTTCATGTGATAGTGTGCAGCTCCCCCTGTTTGCTGTGCTTGTGATGTCACACCTGCCTGAGAGTCTCCTAGGCCAGCGGCAGGCTCCTGGTTGCTGTCTGTGCTTATGAGGTCACAGAAGCCTGAGTGCCTCTGAGGCCAGTGGCAGGCTCATGGCTGCTGGCTGTGATTGTGAGGTCACAGCTGCCTGAGTGACTCCTAGGCCAGCAACAGACTCCTGGCTGCTGGCTGTGCTTGTGAGGTCACAGCAGCCTCAGTGCCTGCTAGGCCAGTGGCAGGCTCATGGCTGCTGGCTGTGCTTCTGAGCTCATAGCAGCCTCAGTGCCTGCTAGGCCAGTGGCGGGCTCATGGCTGCTGGCTGTGCTTGTGACCTCACAGCAGGCTGACTGCCACCTAGGACAGTTGCAGGCTCATGGCTGCTGGCTGTGGTTGTGAGGTCACAGCAGCCTCAGTGTCTCCTAGGCCAACAACAGGCTCCTGGCAGCTGGCTGTGCTTGTGAGGTCACAGCAGACTCAGTGACTCAAAATTTAGTGTGCAGCGCTCCCTGCTGGCTGCGCTTGTGAGGTCACAGCTGCCTCAGTGCCTCCTAGGCCAGTGGCAGGCTCCTGGCTGCTGGCTGTGCTTGTGAGGTCACAACAGGCTGACTGCCTGCTAGGCCAGTGGCAGGCTTACGGATGCTGGCCTTGCTTATGAGCTCACAGCAGGCGTAATGCCTCTAGACCAGTGGCAGGCTCATGGCTGCTGGCTGTGCTTGTGAGGTCAGAGCAGACTGAGTGCCTCCTAGGCCAGTGGCAGGCTCATGCCTGCTGGCTGTGCTTGTGAGCTCACAGCAGCCTCAGTGCCTCCTAGGACAGTAGCAGGCTCATGGCTGCTGGCTGTGCTTGTGAGGTCACAGCAGCCTCAGTGACTCATAATTTAGTGTGCAGCGCTCCCTGCTGGCTGTGCTTTTGAGGTCACAGCTGCCTCAGTGCCTCCTAGGCCAGTGGCAGGCTCATGGCTGCTGGCTGTGCTTGTGAGGTCTCAGCAGCCTCAGTGCCTCCTAGGTCAGTGGCAGGCTCATGGCTGTTGGCTGTGCTTGTGAGGTCACAACAGCCTCAGTGACTCCCAGGCCAGTGGTAGGCTCCTGACTGTTGGCTGTGCTTGTGAGGTGACCAAAGGCTGAGTGCCTCCTAGGCCAGTGGCAGGCTCACGGCTGCTGGCCTTGCTTCTGAGCTCACAGCAGGCGTAATGCCTCCTAGACCAGTGGCAGGCTCCTGGCTGCTGGCTGTGTTTCTGAGGTAAGAGCAGCCTGAGTGCCTCCTAGGCCAGTGGCAGGCTCATGGCTGCTGCCTGTGCTTCTGAGTTCAGAGCAGACTGAGTGACTCCTGGGAGAGTAGCAGGTTCCTGGCTCATGGCTGTGCTTGTGAGGTCACAGCAGCCTGAGTGCCTCCTAGGCCAGTGGCAGACTCATGGCTGCTGGCTGTGCCTGTGAAGTCACAGCAGTCTCAGTGCCTCATACAATAGTGTGCAGCTCCCCCGGTCGCCTGTGCTTGTGAGGTCACAGCTGCCTGAGCGTCTGCTAGGCCAGGAGCAGGCCACTGGCTGCTGGCTGTGCTTGTGAGGTCACAGCAGCCTCAGTGCCTCCTAGGCCAGTGGCAGGCTCCTGGCTGCTGGCTGTGCTTGTGAGGTCACAACAACCTCCGTGCCTCCTAGACCACTGTCAGCCTCATGGCTGCTGGCTGTGCTTGTGAGGTCAGAGCATACTGAGTGCCTCCTAGGCCAGTGGCAGGCTCATGGCTGCTCGCCATGCTTGTGAGGTGACCGCAGGCTGAGTGCCTCCTAGGCCAGGAGCAGGCCACTGGCTGCTGGCTGTGCTTGTGAGGTCACAGCAGCCTCAGTGCCTCATACAATAGTGTGCAGCTCCCCCGGTCGCCTGTGCTTGTGAGGTCACAGCTGCCTGAGCGTCTGCTAGGCCAGGAGCAGGCCACTGGCTGCTGGCTGTGCTTGTGAGGTCACAGCAGCCTCAGTGCCTCCTAGGCCAGGAGCAGGCCACTGGCTGCTGGCTGTGCTTGTGAGGTCACAGCAGCCTCAGTGCCTCCTAGGCCAGTGGCAGGCTCATGGCTGCTGGCTGTGCTTGTGAGGTCACAGCAGCCTCAGTGACTCATAATTTAGTGTGCAGCGCTCCTGGCTGCTGGCTGTGCTTCTGAGGTCACAGCAGCCTGAGTGCCTCCTAGGCGAGTGGCAGGCTCCTGGCTGCTGGCTGTGCTTGTGAGGTCACAGCAGCCTCAGTGTCTCCTAGGCCAGTGGCAGGCTCATGGCTGCTGGCTGCGCTTGTGAGGTCACAGCAGCCTGAGTGACTCCGAGGCCAGTGGCAGGCTCATGGCTGCTGGCTGCGCTTGTGAGGTCACAGCTGCCTGAGTGTCTCCTAGGCCAGCGGCAGGCTCATGGCTGCTGGCTGTGCTTCTGAGCTCACAGCAGCCTCAGTGCCTTCCAGGCCAGTGACAGGCTCATGGCTGCTGGCTGTGCTTGTGAGGTCACAGCAGCCTCAGTGCCTCGTGCGACAGTGTGCAGCTCCCCCTACTGGCTGTGCTTGTGATGTCACACCTATCTGAGTGTCTCATAGGCCAGCGGCAGGTTCATGGCTGCTGGCTGTGCTTGTGAGGTCACAACAGCCTGAGTGCCTCTGAGACGAGTGGCAGGCTCATGGCTGCTGGCTGTGCTTGTGAGCTCACAGCAGCCTGAGTGCCTCCTAGGCCAGTGGCAGGCTCATGGCTGCTGGCTGTGCTTCTGAGGTCACAGCAGCCTGAGTGCCTCCCAGTCCAGTGGCAGGCTCATGGCTGCTGCCTGTGCTTGTCAGGTCACAGCAGGCTGAGTGCCTTCTAGGGCAGTGGAAGGCTCATGGCTGCTGGCGGTGCTTGAGAGCTCACACCAGGCCGAGTGCCGCCAAACACAGTGGCAGGCTCATGGCTGCTGGCTGCGTTTGTGATGTCACAGCAGCCTCAAAGCCTCGTAGGCCAGTGGCAGGCTCATGGCTGCTGGCTGTGCTTGTGAGGTCACAGCAGCCTCAGTGCCTCCGAGGCCAGTGGCAGGCTCATGGCTGCTGGTTGCGCTTTTGAGCTCACAGCAGCCTCAGTTCCTCATATTATACAGTGCAGCATCCCCTGCTGGCTGTGCTTGTGAGGTCACAGCAGGCTCAGTGCCTGCCTCCTAGGCCAGTGGCAGGCTCATGGCTGCTAGCTGTGCTTGTGAGGTCACAGCATACTGAGTGCCTCCCAGGCCAGTGGCAGGCTCATGGCTGCTCGCCATGCTTGTGAGGTGACCACAGGCTGAGTGCCTCCTAGGCCAGTGGCAGGCTCATGGCTGCTGGCTGTGCTTGTGAGGTCACAGCAGCCTCAGTGACTCATAATTTAGTGTGCAGCGCTCCTGGCTGCTGTCTGTGCTTGTGAGGTCACATCAGCCTCAGTGCCTCCTAGGCCAGTGGCAGGCTCATGGCTGCAGGCTGTGCTTCTGAGGTCACAGCAGCCTGAGTGCCTCCCAGTCCAGTGGCAGGCTCATGGCTGCTGCCTGTGCTTGTCAGGTCACAGCAGGCTGAGTGCCTTCTAGGGCAGTGGAAGGCTCATGGCTGCTGGCGGTGCTTGAGAGCTCACAGCAGCCTCAGTGACTCATAATTTAGTGTGCAGCGCTCCTGGCTGCTGTCTGTGCTTGTGAGGTGACAGCAGCCTGAGTGCCTCCTAGGCCAGTTGCAGGCTCCTGGCTGCTGGCTGTGCTTGTGAGGTCACAGCAGCGTCAGTGTCTCCTAGGCCAGTGGCAGGCTCATGGCTGCTGGCCGTGTTTGTGAGCTGACAGCTGCATGAGTGCCACCTAGGCCGGCAGCCGGCTCCTGGCTGCTGGCTGTGCTTGTGATGTCACAGCAGCCTCAGTGCCTCCTAGGCCAGTGGCAGGCTTCGGGCTGCTGGCTGTGCTGGTGAGGTCACAGCAGCCTCAGTGACTCATAAGAAATTGTGCAGTGCCCCCTGCTGGCTGTGCTTCTGACGTCACAGCAGCCTCAGTGCCTCCTAGGCCAGTGGCAGGCTCATGGCTGCTGGCTGTGCTTCTGAGCTCACAGCAGCCTCAGTGTCTCCTAGGACAGTGGCAGGCTCATGGCTGCTGGGTGTGCTTGTGAGCTCACAGCAGCCTGAGTGCCTCCGAGGCCAGTGGCAAGCTCCTGGCTGCTGGCTGTGCTTCTGAGGTCACAGCAGCCTCAGTGCCTCCTAGGCCAGTGGCAGGCTCATGGCTGCTGGCTGTGCTTGTGATGTCACAGCAGCCTTAGTGCTTCATGTGATAGTGTGCAGCTCCCCCTGTTTGCTGTGCGTGTGATGTCACACCTGCCTGAGAGTCTCCTAGGCCAGCGGCAGGCTCCTGGTTGCTGTCTGTGCTTATGAGGTCACAGAAGCCTGAGTGCCTCTGAGGCCAGTGGCAGGCTCATGGCTGCTGGCTGTGATTGTGAGGTCACAGCTGCCTGAGTGACTCCTAGGCCAGCAACAGACTCCTGGCTGCTGGCTGTGCTTGTGAGGTCACAGCAGCCTCAGTGCCTGCTAGGCCAGTGGCAGGCTCATGGCTGCTGGCTGTGCTTCTGAGCTCATAGCAGCCTCAGTGCCTCCTAGGCCAGTGGCAGGCTCCTGGCTGCGGGCTGTGCTTGTGAGGTCACAGCAGCCTCAGTGCCTGCTAGGCCAGTGGCGGGCTCATGGCTGCTGGCTGTGCTTGTGACCTCACAGCAGGCTGACTGCCACCTAGGACAGTTGCAGGTTCATGGCTGCTGGCTGTGCTTGTGAGGTCACAGCAGCCTCAGTGTCTCCTATGCCAACAACAGGCTCCTGGCAGCTGGCTGTGCTTGTGAGGTCACAGCAGACTCAGTGACTCAAAATTTAGTGTGCAGCGCTCCCTGCTGGCTGCGCTTGTGAGGTCACAGCTGCCTCAAAGCCTCCTAGGCCAGTGGCAGGCTCCTGGCTGCTGGCTGTGCTTGTGAGGTCACAACAGGCTGACTGCCTGCTAGGCCAGTGGCAGGCTTACGGATGCTGGCCTTGCTTATGAGCTCACAGCAGGCGTAATGCCTCTAGACCAGTGGCAGGCTCCTGGCTGCTGCCTGTGTTTCTGAGGTCAGAGCAGACTGAGTGCCTCCTAGGCCAGTGGCAGGCTCCTGGCTGCTGGCTGTGCTTGTGAGGTCACAGCAACCTCCGTGCCTCCTAGACCACTGTCAGCCTCATGGCTGCTGGCTGTGCTTGTGAGGTCACAGCAGCCTGAGTGCCTCCTGGGCCAGTGGCAGGCTCCTGGCTGCTGGCTGTGCTTGTGAGGTCACAGCAACCTCGGTGCCTCCTAGACCACTGTCAGCCTCATGGCTGCTGGCTGTGCTTGTGAGGTCACAGCAGCCTGAGTGCCTCCTGGGCCAGTGGCAGGCTCATGACTGCTGGCTGTGCTTGTGAGGTCACAGCAGCCTCACTGCCTCTGAGACCAGTGGCAGGCTCATGGCTGCTGGCTGTGCTTGTGAGGCCACAGCAGCCTCAGTGCCTCCTAGGCCAGTGGCAGGCTCATGGCTGCGGGCTGTGCTTCTCAGGTCACAGCAGCCTCAGTGCCTCCCAGGCCACTGACAGGCTCATGGCTGCTGGCTGTGCTTGTGAGGTCACAGCAGCCTGAGTGCCTCCTGGGCCAGTGGCAGGCTCATGGCTGCTCGCCATGCTTGTGAGGTGACTGCAGGCTGAGTGCCTCCTAGGCCAGTGGCAGGCTCATGGCTGCTGTCTGTGCTTGTGAGGTCACAGCTGCCTGAGCGTCTGCTAGGCCAGGAGCAGGCTCCTGGCTGCTGGCTGTGCTTGTGAGGTCACAGCAGCCTCAGTGCCTCCTAGGCCAGTGGCAGGCTCATGGCTGCTGGCTGTGCTTGTGAGGTCAGAGCATACTGAGTGCCTCCTAGGCCAGTGGCAGGCTCATGGCTGCTGGCTGTGCTTCTGAGGTCACAGCAGCCTCAGTGCCTCCTAGGACAGTAGCAGGCTCATGGCTGCTGGCTGTGCTTGTGAGGTCACAGCAGCCTCAGTGCCTCCTAGGCCAGTGGCAGGCTCATGGCTGCTGGCTGTGCTTGTGAGGTCACAGCAGCCTCAGTGCCTCCTAGGCCAGTGGCAGGCTCCTGGCTGCTGCCTGTGTTTCTCAGGTCACAGCAGGCTGAGCGCCTTCTAGGGCAGTGGAAGGCTCATGGCTGCTGGCTGTGCTTGTGAGCTCACAGCAGGCTGAGTGCCTCCTAAGACAGTGGCAGGCTCATGGCTGCTGGCTGTGCTTCTGAGGTCACAGGAGCCTCAGTGTCTCACAAGTAAGTGTGCAGTGCCCCCTGCTGGCTGTGCTTCTGAGGTCACAGCAGCCTCAAAGCCTCCTAGGCCAGTGGCAGGCTCATGGCTGCTGGCTGTGCTTCTGAGCTCATAGCAGCCTCAGTGCCTCCTAGGCCAGTGGCAGGCTCCTGGCTGCGGGCTGTGCTTGTGAGGTCACAGCAGCCTCAGTGCCTGCTAGGCCAGTGGCGGGCTCATGGCTGCTGGCTGTGCTTGTGACCTCACAGCAGGCTGACTGCCACCTAGGACAGTTGCAGGCTCATGGCTGCTGGCTGTGGTTGTGAGGTCACAGCAGCCTCAGTGTCTCCTAGGCCAACAACAGGCTCCTGGCAGCTGGCTGTGCTTGTGAGGTCACAGCAGACTCAGTGACTCAAAATTTAGTGTGCAGCGCTCCCTGCTGGCTGCGCTTGTGAGGTCACAGCTGCCTCAGTGCCTCCTAGGCCAGTGGCAGGCTCCTGGCTGCTGGCTGTGCTTGTGAGGTCACAACAGGCTGACTGCCTGCTAGGCCAGTGGCAGGCTTACGGATGCTGGCCTTGCTTATGAGCTCACAGCAGGCGTAATGCCTCTAGACCAGTGGCAGGCTCCTGGCTGCTGCCTGTGTTTCTGAGGTCAGAGCAGACTGAGTGCCTCCTAGGCCAGTGGCAGGCTCCTGGCTGCTGTCTGTGCTTGTCAGGTCACAGCAACCTCCGTGCCTCCTAGACCACTGTCAGCCTCATGGCTGCTGGCTGTGCTTGTGAGGTCACAGCAGCCTGAGTGCCTCCTGGGCCAGTGGCAGGCTCATGGCTGCTGGCTGTGCTTGTGAGGTCAGAGCATACTGAGTGCCTCCTAGGCCAGTGGCAGGCTCATGCCTGCTGGCTGTGCTTGTGAGCTCACAGCAGCCTCAGTGCCTCCTAGGATAGTAGCAGGCTCATGGCTGCTGGCTGTGCTTGTGAGGTCACAGCAGCCTCACTGCCTCTGAGACCAGTGGCAGGCTCATGGCTGCTGGCTGTGCTGGTGAGGCCACAGCAGCCTCAGTGCCTCCTAGGCCAGTGGCAGGCTCATGGCTGCGGGCTGTGCTTCTCAGGTCACAGCAGCCTCAGTGCCTCCCAGGCCACTGACAGGCTCATGGCTGCTGGCTGTGCTTCTGAGCTCACAGCAGCCTGAGTGCCTCCTGGGCCAGTGGCAGGCTCATGGCTGCTCGCCATGCTTGTGAGGTGACCGCAGGCTGAGTGCCTCCTAGGCCAGTGGCAGGCTCATGGCTGCTGTCTGTGCTTGTGAGGTCACAGCTGCCTGAGCGTCTGCTAGGCCAGGAGCAGGCTCCTGGCTGCTGGCTGTGCTTGTGAGGTCACAGCAGCCTCAGTGCCTCCTAGGCGAGTGGCAGGCTCATGGCTGCTGGCTGTGCTTGTGAGGTCAGAGCATACTGAGTGCCTCCTAGGCCAGTGGCAGGCTCATGGCTGCTGGCTGTGCTTCTGAGGTCACAGCAGCCTCAGTGCCTCCTAAGACAGTAGCAGGCTCATGGCTGCTGGCTGTGCTTGTGAGGCCACAGCAGCCTCAGTGCCTCCTAGGCCAGTGGCAGGCTCATGGCTGCTGGCTGTGCTGGTGAGGTCACAGCAGCCTCAGTGCCTCCCAGGCCAGTGACAGGCTCATGGCTGCTGGCTGTGCTTGTGAGGTCACAGCAGCCTCAGTGCCTCCTAGGCCAGTGGCAGGCTCCTGGCTGCTGCCTGTGTTTCTCAGGTCACAGCAGGCTGATCGCCTTCTAGGGCAGTGGAAGGCTCATGGCTGCTGGCTGTGCTTGTGAGCTCACAGCAGGCTGAGTGCCTCCTAAGACAGTGGCAGGCTCATGGCTGCTGGCTGTGATTGTGAGCTCACAGCAGCCTCAAAGCCTCCTAGGCCAGTGGAAGGCTCATGGCTGCTGGCTGTGCTTGTCAGGTCAGAGCATACTGAGTGCCTCCGAGGCCAGTGGCAGGCTCATGGCTGATGGCTGTGCTTTTGAGCTCACAGTAGCCTGAGTGCCTCATATTTTACAGTGCAGCATCCCCTGCTGGCTGTGCTTGTGAGGTCACAGCAGCCTCAGTGCCTCCTAGACCAGTGGCAGGCTCATGGCTGCTGTCTGTGCTTCTGAGGTCACAGCAGCCTGAGTGTCGCCTTGGCCAGTGGCAGGCTCATGGCTGCTGCCTGTGCTTGTGAGGTCACAGCAGCCTCACTGCCTCCTAGGCCAGCGGCAGGCTCATGGCTGCTGGCTGTGCTTGTGAGGTCACAGCTGCCTGAGTGCCTCCCAGGGCAGTGGCAGGCTCCTGGCTGCTGGCTGTGCTTGTAAGGTCACAGCAGGCTGAGTGCCTCCGAGGCCAGTGGCAGTCTCATGGCTGCGGGCTGTGCTTGTGAGCTCACAGCAGGCTGAGTGCCTCCTAGGCCAGTGGCAGGCCCCTGGCTGCTGGCTGTGCTTGTGAGCTCACAGCAGCCTCAGTGCCTCATAAGTTAGTGTGCAGTGCTGTCCCGATCCAATATCAGGGGCGGGGGGTTCGTTACGATCCCAAGGACGAGATTAAGATCCTGAACGCTTTCAAATATCGTACAACCTTTTAACTTTATTTTCCACGGAGTGGGGAGAAAAGGTGGGGGGAGAAGGCGAAGGGGAGGAGAGAGAAAAAGAGAGAGAGAGAAAAGGGGGGAGAGAGAAAGAGATATCACCACCCGTGGATCCAGCGGCGTCCCGTTGGTCCTCTTCACCCTGGGTGTAAATTTTAGCCATGTGCGTGCAGTAATTGCAACTCGAGCAGGGTCCGACCCTAGGTTCCCGCTGAAAAGTTCGGAATGACACACGTGCAGTAGTTACAGCTCGAGTTGGGTGCCTCCAAAGAGGGACCCCAAAGAAAGAAATCCCTGGGCAATTATAGCTTTTTCAAATTAAGTTTCCCACCCCTCACGCGGTAGTTCAGACCAATAATAATTTTTGGGTCTGGGGTCTCCTGCTCCCTATTGGGTCTCATCGTTGTTCCCAGGCAGACTGCTTTTCTCCCTTATCTTTACGGTTGCGGTTTCTGCTGACAAATGTGTTGATTCCTCGGGTTCTGCCCTTCTTTCTCAGGGCCCTGACAAACAGGTGTTGTTCCAGCAATTAGCACTGCCCCAGCAGTGACAGTAGGTGTTCTCTTCCAAGGTCCTGACGAAGAGGATATAATCCAGACCCCCCCCTAATTAACGCTGTTTCAGCAGTGAGGGGAGGCTTTGTTTCCCAGGGTCCTGGCGCCCAAGCAGGCCTTATTTCAAAGCCTTGATAGCCTCCCTCCTGGAGTGTGACGCATAGGAATGCAAACTGCTTGTAACTCCCTTATCTTTCCAGTCTGCACCAGCTCTGGGGCCCTTTCTCACTGAACTAGGGAGTGCGACTAAGCAAGTTTTATAAAAGTTGTGTTAAGCGGCAGTTATTTGCAGTCCAGGTCCCAAAGTCTCTGTCCGATCGTGGTCCGGTTCAGCGCAGGCTCGGTGTGTCCCGGGTGGTCGCAAGGAGACCATTTCAGGGGTCGCAGCAGCTCAGTCCTGTTTCCGCTGGGAACAGATGGCTTGGTCGGGGTTTTGGTTTGCTTGCACCTTATGTACCAAGAAATGTTTAAGGCAAAACTTCACTCATCTGTCCACCACTAGTGCCCACTGCTGGCTGCGCCTGTGAGGTCACAGCAGCCTGAGTGCCTCCTAGGCCAGTGGCAGGCTCATGGCTGCAGCCTGTTCTTGTGAGCTCACAGCAGGCCGAGTGCCTCCTAGGCCAGTGGCAGGCTCATGCCTGCTGGCTGTGCTTGTGAGCTCACAGCAGCCTCAGTGCCTCCTAAGCCAGTGGCAGGCTCATGACTGCTGGCTCTGCTTGTGAGGTCTCAGCAGCCTCACTGCCTCCTAGGCCAGTGGCAGGCTCATGGCTGCAGCCTGTTCTTGTGAGCTCACAGCAGGCCGAGTGCCTCCTAGGACAGTGGCAGGCTCATGGCTGCTGGCTGTGCTTGTGAGGTCACAGCAACCTCAGTGCCTCCTAGGCCAGTGGCAGGCTCATGGCTGTTGGCTGTGCTTGTGAGGTCACAGCAGCCTGAGTGCCTCCGAGCCCAGTGGCAGGCTCATGGCTGCTGGCTGTGCTTCTGAGCTCACAGCAGCCTGCGTGTCTCCCAGGCCAGCAACAGACTCCTGGCTGCTGGCTGTGCTTGTGAGGTCACAGCAACCTCCGTGCCTTCTATACCACTGTCAGCCTCATGGCTGCTGGCTGTGCTTGTGAGATCACAGCAGCCTGGCTGCCTCCTAGGACAGTGGCAGGCTCCTGGCTGCTGGCTGTGCTTCTGAGGTCACAGCAGCCTCAGTGCCTCCTAGGCCAGTGGCAGGCTCATGGCTGCGGGCTGTGCTTCTGAGGTCACAGCAGCCTCAGTGCCTCCTAGGCCAGTGGCAGGCTCCTGGCTGTTGGCTGTACTTGTGAGGTCACAGCAGCCTCAGTGCCTCCGAGGCCAGTGGCAGGCTTCTGGCTGCTGGCTGTGCTGGTGAGGTTACAGCAGCCTGAGTGCCACCTAGGACAGTGGCAGGCTCATGGCTGCTGGCTGTGGTTGTGAGGTCACAGCAGCCTCAGTGCCTCCCAGGCCAGTGGCAGGCTCCTGGCTGCTGGCTGTGCTTGTGAGGACACAGCAGCCTCAGTGCCTCCTAGGCGAGTGGCAGGCTCATGGCTGCTGGCTGTGCTTGTGAGGTCACAACAGCCTGAGTGCCTCTGAGACGAGTGGCAGGCTCATGGCTGCTGGCTGTGCTTGTGAGCTCACAGCAGCCTGAGTGCCTCCTAGGCCAGTGGCAGGCTCATGGCTGCTGGCTGTGCTTCTGAGGTCACAGCAGCCTGAGTGCCTCCCAGTCCAGTGGCAGGCTCATGGCTGCTGCCTGTGCTTGTCAGGTCACAGCAGGCTGAGTGCCCTCTGGGCAGTGGAAGGCTCATGGCTGCTGGCGGTGCTTGAGAGCTCACACCAGGCCGAGTGCCGCCAAACACAGTGGCAGGCTCATGGCTGCTGGCTGCGTTTGTGATGTCACAGCAGCCTCAAAGCCTCCTAGGCCAGTGGCAGGCTCATGGCTGCTGGCTGTGCTTGTGAGGTCACAGCAGCCTCAGTGCCTCCGAGGCCAGTGGCAGGCTCATGGCTGCTGGTTGCGCTTTTGAGCTCACAGCAGCCTCAGTTCCTCATATTTTACAGTGCAGCATCCCCTGCTGGCTGTGCTTGTGAGGTCACAGCAGGCTCAGTGCCTGCCTCCTAGGCCAGTGGCAGGCTCATGGCTGCTAGCTGTGCTTGTGAGGTCACAGCATACTGAGTGCCTCCCAGGCCAGTGGCAGGCTCATGGCTGCTCGCCATGCTTGTGAGGTGACCACAGGCTGAGTGCCTCCTAGGCCAGTGGCAGGCTCCTGGCTGCTGGCTGTGCTTGTGAGGTCACAGCAGCCTCAGTGACTCATAATTTAGTGTGCAGCGCTCCTGGCTGCTGTCTGTGCTTGTGAGGTCACATCAGCCTCAGTGCCTCCTAGGCCAGTGGCAGGCTCCTGGCTGCTGTCTGTGCTTGTGAGGTCACAGCAGCGTCAGTGTCTCCTAGGACAGTGGCAGGCTCATGGCTGCTGGCTGCGCTTGTGAGGTCACAGCAGCCTGAGTGCCCTCTAGGCCAGTGGCAGGCTCCTGGCTGCTGGCTGCGCTTGTGAGGTCACAGCTGCATGAGTGTCTCCTAGGCCAGCGGCAGGCTCATGGCTGCTGGCCGTGCTTGTGAGCTGACAGCTGCATGAGTGCCACCTAGGCCAGCACCCGGCTCCTGGCTGCTGCCTGTCCTTGTCAGGTCACAGCAGCCTCAGTGCCTCCTAGGCCAGTGGCAGGCTTCGGGCTGCTGGCTGTGCTGGTGAGGTCACAGCAGCCTCAGTGACTCATAAGTAAGTGTGCAGTGCCCCCTGCTGGCTGTGCTTCTGACGTCACAGCAGCCTCAGTGCCTCCTAGGCCAGTGGCAGGCTCATGGCTGCTGGCTGTGCTTCTGAGCTCACAGCAGCCTCAGTGTCTGCTAGGACAGTGGCAGGCTCATGGCTGCTGGGTGTGCTTGTGAGGTCACAGCAGCCTGAGTGCCTCCTAGGCCAGTGGCAAGCTTCTGGCTGCTGGCTGTGCTTTTGAGGTCACAGCAGCCTCAGTGCCTCCTAGGCCAGTGGCAGGCTCCTGGCTGCTGGCTGTGCTTGTGAGGTCACAGCAGCCTCAGTGCTTCATGTGATAGTGTGCAGCTCCCCCTGTTTGCTGTGCTTGTGATGTCACACCTGCCTGAGAGTCTCCTAGGCCAGCGGCAGGCTCCTGGTTGCTGTCTGTGCTTATGAGGTCACAGAAGCCTGAGTGCCTCTGAGGCCAGTGGCAGGCTCATGGCTGCTGGCTGTGATTGTGAGGTCACAGCTGCCTGAGTGACTCCTAGGCCAGCAACAGACTCCTGGCTGCTGGCTGTGCTTGTGAGGTCACAGCAGCCTCAGTGCCTGCTAGGCCAGTGGCAGGCTCATGGCTGCTGGCTGTGCTTCTGAGCTCATAGCAGACTCAGTGCCTCCTAGGACAGTGGCAGGCTCCCGGCTGCGGGCTGTGCTTGTGAGGTCACAGCAGCCTCAGTGCCTGCTAGGCCAGTGGCGGGCTCATGGCTGCTGGCTGTGCTTGTGACCTCACAGCAGGCTGACTGCCACCTAGGACAGTTGCAGGCTCATGGCTGCTGGCTGTGGTTGTGAGGTCACAGCAGCCTCAGTGCCTCCCAGGCCAGTGGCAGGCTCCTGGCAGCTGGCTGTGCTTGTGAGGTCACAGCAGACTCAGTGACTCAAAATTTAGTGTGCAGCGCTCCCTGCTGGCTGCGCTTGTGAGGTCACAGCTGCCTCAGTGCCTCCTAGGCCAGTGGCAGGCTCCTGGCTGCTGGCTGTGCTTGTGAGGTAACAACAGGCTGACTGCCTGCTAGGCCAGTGGCAGGCTCACGGATGCTGGCCTTGCTTATGAGCTCACAGCAGGCGTAATGCCCCTAGACCAGTGGCAGGCTCCTGGCTGCTGCCTGTGTTTCTGAGGTCAGAGCAGACTGAGTGCCTCCTAGGCCAGTGGCAGGCTCCTGGCTGCTGGCCGTGCTTGTGAGGTCACAGCAACCTCCGTGCCTCCTAGACCACTGTCAGCCTCATGGCTGCTGGCTGTGCTTCTGAGGTCACAGCAGCCTGAGTGCCTCCTGGGCCAGTGGCAGGCTCATGGCTGCTCGCCATGCTTGTGAGGTGACCGCAGGCTGAGTGCCTCCTAGGCCAGTGGCAGGCTCCTGGCTGCTGGCTGTGCTTGTGAGGTCACAGCAGCCTCAGTGCCTCCTAGGCGAGTGGCAGGCTCATGGCTGCTGGCTGTGCTTGTGAGGTCAGAGCATACTGAGTGCCTCCTAGGCCAGTGGCAGGCTCATGGCTGCTGGCTGTGCTTGTGAGGTCACAGCAGCCTCAGTGCCTCCTAGGACAGTAGCAGGCTCATGGCTGCTGGCTGTGCTTGTGAGGTCACAGCAGCCTCACTGCCTCTGAGACCAGTGGCAGGCTCATGGCTGCTGGCTGTGCTTGTGAGGCCACAGCAGCCTCAGTGCCTCCTAGGCCAGTGGCAGGCTCATGGCTGCTGGCTGTGATTCTCAGGTCACAGCAGCCTCAGTGCCTCCCAGGCCAGTGACAGGCTCATGGCTGCTGGCTGTGCTTGTGAGGTGACCGCAGGCTGAGTGCCTCCTAGGCCAGTGGCAGGCTCATGGCTGCTGGCTGTGCTTGTGAGGTCACAGCAGCCTCGGTGCCTCCTAGGCCAGTGGCCGTCTCATGGCTGCTGGCTGTGCTTCTGAGGTCACAGCAGCCTGAGTGCCCCATAGGCTACTGTCCAGCACGCCCCGCTGGCTGTGCGTGTGTGGTCACAGCAGCCCCCGTGCCTCCAAGGACAGTCAGTGGCATGCTCATGGCTGCTGGCTGTGCTTGTGAGATCACAGCTGCATGAGTGCCTCCGAGGCCAGTGGCAGGCTCATGGCTGCTGGCTGTGCTTGGGAGGTCATAGCAGCCTGAATGCCTCATAGGCCAGTGGCAGGCTCATGGCTGCTGCCTGTGCTTGTCAGGTCTCAGTAGCCTCAGTACCTCATAACTTATTGGCAAGCGCCCCCTGCTGCCTGTGCTTGTGAAGTCACAGCAGCCTCAGTGCCTCATACCCCAGTGGCAGGCTCCTGCCTCCTGGCTGTGCTTGTGACGTCACAGCAGCCTCAGTGCCTCCTAGGCCAGTAGCAGGCTCATGGCTGCTGGCTGTGCTTCTGAGGTCACAGCAGCCTCAAAGCCTCCTAGGCCAGTGGCAGGCTCATGGCTGCTGGCTGTGCTTCTGAGCTCATAGCAGCCTCAGTGCCTCCTAGGCCAGTGGCAGGCTCCTGGCTGCGGGCTGTGCTTGTGAGGTCACAGCAGCCTCAGTGCCTGCTAGGCCAGTGGCGGGCTCATGGCTGCTGGCTGTGCTTGTGACCTCACAGCAGGCTGACTGCCACCTAGGACAGTTGCAGGCTCATGGCTGCTGGCTGTGGTTGTGAGGTCACAGCAGCCTCAGTGTCTCCTAGGCCAACAACAGGCTCCTGGCAGCTGGCTGTGCTTGTGAGGTCACAGCAGACTCAGTGACTCAAAATTTAGTGTGCAGCGCTCCCTGCTGGCTGCGCTTGTGAGGTCACAGCTGCCTCAGTGCCTCCTAGGCCAGTGGCAGGCTCCTGGCTGCTGGCTGTGCTTGTGAGGTCACAACAGGCTGACTGCCTGCTAGGCCAGTGGCAGGCTTACGGATGCTGGCCTTGCTTATGAGCTCACAGCAGGCGTAATGCCTCTAGACCAGTGGCAGGCTCCTGGCTGCTGCCTGTGTTTCTGAGGTCAGAGCAGACTGAGTGCCTCCTAGGCCAGTGGCAGGCTCCTGGCTGCTGTCTGTGCTTGTGAGGTCACAGCAACCTCCGTGCCTCCTAGACCACTGTCAGCCTCATGGCTGCTGGCTGTGCTTGTGAGGTCACAGCAGCCTGAGTGCCTCCTGGGCCAGTGGCAGGCTCATGGCTGCTGGCTGTGCTTGTGAGGTCAGAGCATACTGAGTGCCTCCTAGGCCAGTGGCAGGCTCATGCCTGCTGGCTGTGCTTGTGAGCTCACAGCAGCCTCAGTGCCTCCTAGGACAGTAGCAGGCTCATGGCTGCTGGCTGTGCTTGTGAGGTCACAGCAGCCTCACTGCCTCTGAGACCAGTGGCAGGCTCATGGCTGCTGGCTGTGCTGGTGAGGCCACAGCAGCCTCAGTGCCTCCTAGGCCAGTGGCAGGCTCATGGCTGCGGGCTGTGCTTCTCAGGTCACAGCAGCCTCAGTGCCTCCCAGGCCACTGACAGGCTCATGGCTGCTGGCTGTGCTTGTGAGGTCACAGCAGCCTGAGTGCCTCCTGGGCCAGTGGCAGGCTCATGGCTGCTCGCCATGCTTGTGAGGTGACCGCAGGCTGAGTGCCTCCTAGGCCAGTGGCAGGCTCATGGCTGCTGTCTGTGCTTGTGAGGTCACAGCTGCCTGAGCGTCTGCTAGGCCAGGAGCAGGCTCCTGGCTGCTGGCTGTGCTTGTGAGGTCACAGCAGCCTCAGTGCCTCCTAGGCGAGTGGCAGGCTCATGGCTGCTGGCTGTGCTTGTGAGGTCAGAGCATACTGAGTGCCTCCTAGGCCAGTGGCAGGCTCATGGCTGCTGGCTGTGCTTCTGAGGTCACAGCAGCCTCAGTGCCTCCTAGGACAGTAGCAGGCTCATGGCTGCTGGCTGTGCTTGTGAGGCCACAGCAGCCTCAGTGCCTCCTAGGCCAGTGGCAGGCTCATGGCTGCTGGCTGTGCTGGTGAGGTCACAGCAGCCTCAGTGCCTCCCAGGCCAGTGACAGGCTCATGGCTGCTGGCTGTGCTTGTGAGGTCACAGCAGCCTCAGTGCCTCCTAGGCCAGTGGCAGGCTCCTGGCTGCTGCCTGTGTTTCTCAGGTCACAGCAGGCTGAGCGCCTTCTAGGGCAGTGGAAGGCTCATGGCTGCTGGCTGTGCTTGTGAGCTCACAGCAGGCTGAGTGCCTCCTAAGACAGTGGCAGGCTCATGGCTGCTGGCTGTGATTGTGAGCTCACAGCAGCCTCAAAGCCTCCTAGGCCAGTGGAAGGCTCATGGCTGCTGGCTGTGCTTGTCAGGTCAGAGCATACTGAGTGCCTCCGAGGCCAGTGGCAGGCTCATGGCTGATGGCTGTGCTTTTGAGCTCACAGTAGCCTGAGTGCCTCATATTTTACAGTGCAGCATCCCCTGCTGGCTGTGCTTGTGAGGTCACAGCAGCCTCAGTGCCTCCTAGACCAGTGGCAGGCTCATGGCTGCTGTCTGTGCTTCTGAGGTCACAGCAGCCTGAGTGTCGCCTTGGCCAGTGGCAGGCTCATGGCTGCTGCCTGTGCTTGTGAGGTCACAGCAGCCTCACTGCCTCCTAGGCCAGCGGCAGGCTCATGGCTGCTGGCTGTGCTTGTGAGGTCACAGCTGCCTGAGTGCCTCCCAGGGCAGTGGCAGGCTCCTGGCTGCTGGCTGTGCTTGTAAGGTCACAGCAGGCTGAGTGCCTCCGAGGCCAGTGGCAGTCTCATGGCTGCGGGCTGTGCTTGTGAGCTCACAGCAGGCTGAGTGCCTCCTAGGCCAGTGGCAGGCCCCTGGCTGCTGGCTGTGCTTGTGAGGTCACAGCAGCCTCAGTGCCTCATAAGTTAGTGTGCAGTGCTGTCCCGATCCAATATCAGGGGCGGGGGGTTCGTTACGATCCCAAGGACGAGATTAAGATCCTGAACGCTTTCAAATATCGTACAACCTTTTAACTTTATTTTCCACGGAGTGGGGAGAAAAGGTGGGGGGAGAAGGCGAAGGGGAGGAGAGAGAAAAAGAGAGAGAGAGAAAAGGGGGGAGAGAGAAAGAGATATCACCACCCGTGGATCCAGCGGCGTCCCGTTGGTCCTCTTCACCCTGGGTGTAAATTTTAGCCATGTGCGTGCAGTAATTGCAACTCGAGCAGGGTCCGACCCTAGGTTCCCGCTGAAAAGTTCGGAATGACACACGTGCAGTAGTTACAGCTCGAGTTGGGTGCCTCCAAAGAGGGACCCCAAAGAAAGAAATCCCTGGGCAATTATAGCTTTTTCAAATTAAGTTTCCCACCCCTCACGCGGTAGTTCAGACCAATAATAATTTTTGGGTCTGGGGTCTCCTGCTCCCTATTGGGTCTCATCGTTGTTCCCAGGCAGACTGCTTTTCTCCCTTATCTTTACGGTTGCGGTTTCTGCTGACAAATGTGTTGATTCCTCGGGTTCTGCCCTTCTTTCTCAGGGCCCTGACAAACAGGTGTTGTTCCAGCAATTAGCACTGCCCCAGCAGTGACAGTAGGTGTTCTCTTCCAAGGTCCTGACGAAGAGGATATAATCCAGACCCCCCCCTAATTAACGCTGTTTCAGCAGTGAGGGGAGGCTTTGTTTCCCAGGGTCCTGGCGCCCAAGCAGGCCTTATTTCAAAGCCTTGATAGCCTCCCTCCTGGAGTGTGACGCATAGGAATGCAAACTGCTTGTAACTCCCTTATCTTTCCAGTCTGCACCAGCTCTGGGGCCCTTTCTCACTGAACTAGGGAGTGCGACTAAGCAAGTTTTATAAAAGTTGTGTTAAGCGGCAGTTATTTGCAGTCCAGGTCCCAAAGTCTCTGTCCGATCGTGGTCCGGTTCAGCGCAGGCTCGGTGTGTCCCGGGTGGTCGCAAGGAGACCATTTCAGGGGTCGCAGCAGCTCAGTCCTGTTTCCGCTGGGAACAGATGGCTTGGTCGGGGTTTTGGTTTGCTTGCACCTTATGTACCAAGAAATGTTTAAGGCAAAACTTCACTCATCTGTCCACCACTAGTGCCCACTGCTGGCTGCGCCTGTGAGGTCACAGCAGCCTGAGTGCCTCCTAGGCCAGTGGCAGGCTCATGGCTGCAGCCTGTTCTTGTGAGCTCACAGCAGGCCGAGTGCCTCCTAGGCCAGTGGCAGGCTCATGCCTGCTGGCTGTGCTTGTGAGCTCACAGCAGCCTCAGTGCCTCCTAAGCCAGTGGCAGGCTCATGACTGCTGGCTCTGCTTGTGAGGTCTCAGCAGCCTCACTGCCTCCTAGGCCAGTGGCAGGCTCATGGCTGCAGCCTGTTCTTGTGAGCTCACAGCAGGCCGAGTGCCTCCTAGGACAGTGGCAGGCTCATGGCTGCTGGCTGTGCTTGTGAGGTCACAGCAACCTCAGTGCCTCCTAGGCCAGTGGCAGGCTCATGGCTGTTGGCTGTGCTTGTGAGGTCACAGCAGCCTGAGTGCCTCCGAGCCCAGTGGCAGGCTCATGGCTGCTGGCTGTGCTTCTGAGCTCACAGCAGCCTGCGTGTCTCCCAGGCCAGCAACAGACTCCTGGCTGCTGGCTGTGCTTGTGAGGTCACAGCAACCTCCGTGCCTTCTATACCACTGTCAGCCTCATGGCTGCTGGCTGTGCTTGTGAGATCACAGCAGCCTGGCTGCCTCCTAGGACAGTGGCAGGCTCCTGGCTGCTGGCTGTGCTTCTGAGGTCACAGCAGCCTCAGTGCCTCCTAGGCCAGTGGCAGGCTCATGGCTGCGGGCTGTGCTTCTGAGGTCACAGCAGCCTCAGTGCCTCCTAGGCCAGTGGCAGGCTCCTGGCTGTTGGCTGTACTTGTGAGGTCACAGCAGCCTCAGTGCCTCCGAGGCCAGTGGCAGGCTTCTGGCTGCTGGCTGTGCTGGTGAGGTTACAGCAGCCTGAGTGCCACCTAGGACAGTGGCAGGCTCATGGCTGCTGGCTGTGGTTGTGAGGTCACAGCAGCCTCAGTGCCTCCCAGGCCAGTGGCAGGCTCCTGGCTGCTGGCTGTGCTTGTGAGGACACAGCAGCCTCAGTGCCTCCTAGGCGAGTGGCAGGCTCATGGCTGCTGGCTGTGCTTGTGAGGTCACAACAGCCTGAGTGCCTCTGAGACGAGTGGCAGGCTCATGGCTGCTGGCTGTGCTTGTGAGCTCACAGCAGCCTGAGTGCCTCCTAGGCCAGTGGCAGGCTCATGGCTGCTGGCTGTGCTTCTGAGGTCACAGCAGGCTGAGTGCCCTCTGGGCAGTGGAAGGCTCATGGCTGCTGGCGGTGCTTGAGAGCTCACACCAGGCCGAGTGCCGCCAAACACAGTGGCAGGCTCATGGCTGCTGGCTGCGTTTGTGATGTCACAGCAGCCTCAAAGCCTCCTAGGCCAGTGGCAGGCTCATGGCTGCTGGCTGTGCTTGTGAGGTCACAGCAGCCTCAGTGCCTCCGAGGCCAGTGGCAGGCTCATGGCTGCTGGTTGCGCTTTTGAGCTCACAGCAGCCTCAGTTCCTCATATTATACAGTGCAGCATCCCCTGCTGGCTGTGCTTGTGAGGTCACAGCAGGCTCAGTGCCTGCCTCCTAGGCCAGTGGCAGGCTCATGGCTGCTCGCCATGCTTGTGAGGTGACCACAGGCTGAGTGCCTCCTAGGCCAGTGGCAGGCTCCTGGCTGCTGGCTGTGCTTGTGAGGTCACAGCAGCCTCAGTGACTCATAATTTAGTGTGCAGCGCTCCTGGCTGCTGTCTGTGCTTGTGAGGTCACATCAGCCTCAGTGCCTCCTAGGCCAGTGGCAGGCTCCTGGCTGCTGTCTGTGCTTGTGAGGTCACAGCAGCGTCAGTGTCTCCTAGGACAGTGGCAGGCTCATGGCTGCTGGCTGCGCTTGTGAGGTCACAGCAGCCTGAGTGCCCTCTAGGCCAGTGGCAGGCTCCTGGCTGCTGGCTGCGCTTGTGAGGTCACAGCTGCATGAGTGTCTCCTAGGCCAGCGGCAGGCTCATGGCTGCTGGCCGTGCTTGTGAGCTGACAGCTGCATGAGTGCCACCTAGGCCAGCACCCGGCTCCTGGCTGCTGCCTGTCCTTGTCAGGTCACAGCAGCCTCAGTGCCTCCTAGGCCAGTGGCAGGCTTCGGGCTGCTGGCTGTGCTGGTGAGGTCACAGCAGCCTCAGTGACTCATAAGTAAGTGTGCAGTGCCCCCTGCTGGCTGTGCTTCTGACGTCACAGCAGCCTCAGTGCCTCCTAGGCCAGTGGCAGGCTCATGGCTGCTGGCTGTGCTTCTGAGCTCACAGCAGCCTCAGTGTCTGCTAGGACAGTGGCAGGCTCATGGCTGCTGGGTGTGCTTGTGAGGTCACAGCAGCCTGAGTGCCTCCTAGGCCAGTGGCAAGCTTCTGGCTGCTGGCTGTGCTTTTGAGGTCACAGCAGCCTCAGTGCCTCCTAGGCCAGTGGCAGGCTCATGGCTGCTGGCTGTGCTTGTGAGGTCACAGCAGCCTCAGTGCTTCATGTGATAGTGTGCAGCTCCCCCTGTTTGCTGTGCTTGTGATGTCACACCTGCCTGAGAGTCTCCTAGGCCAGCGGCAGGCTCCTGGTTGCTGTCTGTGCTTATGAGGTCACAGAAGCCTGAGTGCCTCTGAGACCAGTGGCAGGCTCATGGCTGCTGGCTGTGATTGTGAGGTCACAGCTGCCTGAGTGACTCCTAGGCCAGCAACAGACTCCTGGCTGCTGGCTGTGCTTGTGAGGTCACAGCAGCCTCAGTGCCTGCTAGGCCAGTGGCAGGCTCATGGCTGCTGGCTGTGCTTGTGAGGTCACAGCAGCCTCAGTGCTTCATGTGATAGTGTGCAGCTCCCCCTGTTTGCTGTGCTTGTGATGTCACACCTGCCTGAGAGTCTCCTAGGCCAGCGGCAGGCTCCTGGTTGCTGTCTGTGCTTATGAGGTCACAGAAGCCTGAGTGCCTCTGAGGCCAGTGGCAGGCTCATGGCTGCTGGCTGTGATTGTGAGGTCACAGCTGCCTGAGTGACTCCTAGGCCAGCAACAGACTCCTGGCTGCTGGCTGTGCTTGTGAGGTCACAGCAGCCTCAGTGCCTGCTAGGCCAGTGGCGGGCTCATGGCTGCTGGCTGTGCTTGTGACCTCACAGCAGGCTGACTGCCACCTAGGACAGTTGCAGGCTCATGGCTGCTGGCTGTGGTTGTGAGGTCACAGCAGCCTCAGTGTCTCCTAGGCCAACAACAGGCTCCTGGCAGCTGGCTGTGCTTGTGAGGTCACAGCAGACTCAGTGACTCAAAATTTAGTGTGCAGCGCTCCCTGCTGGCTGCGCTTGTGAGGTCACAGCTGCCTCAGTGCCTCCTAGGCCAGTGGCAGGCTCCTGGCTGCTGGCTGTGCTTGTGAGGTAACAACAGGCTGACTGCCTGCTAGGCCAGTGGCAGGCTCACGGATGCTGGCCTTGCTTATGAGCTCACAGCAGGCGTAATGCCCCTAGACCAGTGGCAGGCTCCTGGCTGCTGCCTGTGTTTCTGAGGTCAGAGCAGACTGAGTGCCTCCTAGGCCAGTGGCAGGCTCCTGGCTGCTGGCCGTGCTTGTGAGGTCACAGCAACCTCCGTGCCTCCTAGACCACTGTCAGCCTCATGGCTGCTGGCTGTGCTTCTGAGGTCACAGCAGCCTGAGTGCCTCCTGGGCCAGTGGCAGGCTCATGGCTGCTCGCCATGCTTGTGAGGTGACCGCAGGCTGAGTGCCTCCTAGGCCAGTGGCAGGCTCCTGGCTGCTGGCTGTGCTTGTGAGGTCACAGCAGCCTCAGTGCCTCCTAGGCGAGTGGCAGGCTCATGGCTGCTGGCTGTGCTTGTGAGGTCAGAGCATACTGAGTGCCTCCTAGGCCAGTGGCAGGCTCATGGCTGCTGGCTGTGCTTGTGAGGTCACAGCAGCCTCAGTGCCTCCTAGGACAGTAGCAGGCTCATGGCTGCTGGCTGTGCTTGTGAGGTCACAGCAGCCTCACTGCCTCTGAGACCAGTGGCAGGCTCATGGCTGCTGGCTGTGCTTGTGAGGCCACAGCAGCCTCAGTGCCTCCTAGGCCAGTGGCAGGCTCATGGCTGCTGGCTGTGATTCTCAGGTCACAGCAGCCTCAGTGCCTCCCAGGCCAGTGACAGGCTCATGGCTGCTGGCTGTGCTTGTGAGGTGACCGCAGGCTGAGTGCCTCCTAGGCCAGTGGCAGGCTCATGGCTGCTGGCTGTGCTTGTGAGGTCACAGCAGCCTCGGTGCCTCCTAGGCCAGTGGCCGTCTCATGGCTGCTGGCTGTGCTTCTGAGGTCACAGCAGCCTGAGTGCCCCATAGGCTACTGTCCAGCACGCCCCGCTGGCTGTGCGTGTGTGGTCACAGCAGCCCCCGTGCCTCCAAGGACAGTCAGTGGCATGCTCATGGCTGCTGGCTGTGCTTGTGAGATCACAGCTGCATGAGTGCCTCCGAGGCCAGTGGCAGGCTCATGGCTGCTGGCTGTGCTTGGGAGGTCATAGCAGCCTGAATGCCTCATAGGCCAGTGGCAGGCTCATGGCTGCTGCCTGTGCTTGTCAGGTCTCAGTAGCCTCAGTACCTCATAACTTATTGGCAAGCGCCCCCTGCTGCCTGTGCTTGTGAAGTCACAGCAGCCTCAGTGCCTCATACCCCAGTGGCAGGCTCCTGCCTCCTGGCTGTGCTTGTGACGTCACAGCAGCCTCAGTGCCTCCTAGGCCAGTAGCAGGCTCATGGCTGCTGGCTCTGCTTGTGAGGTCACAGCTGCCTTAGTGCCTCCTAGGCCAGTGGCAGGCTCATGGCGGCTGCCTGTGCTGGGGTGGAAGTTCCCAGGTTTGCCTCTTCTTCTCCAAGCTGAACCAACCCAGTGCACTTAGCCCCTCCTTGTACATCCTGCACTGCAGCTTCCTGACCCTTTTACTGAGTCTCCAGTGCAATCACTCCAGGATCCCAGCACTGGACACAGTGTCCGGATGTGATCTCAGAAGGGCTGAGTATGGGGAAGCATCACTTTGCTCGCCCTGCTGCCTGCGCTCCTGCCCATGCAGCCCAGGGTGCTCTTGGCCTTCTACACTGCAAAGGCACACTGGTGGCTCCTCTTCAACTTGTTGTCCACAGGTCCTTTCTGCACAGCTGCTTTCCTGGTGGTCAGCCACCAGCCTGTCCTGCGGTGTGGGGTTATGCAGGCTCAGCTGGCTCTAACGTCTCCCTGGACAGTCCTTGCCACTGCCCATCTCTTCCCAGAGCACTGTGCCTGCTCTGTAACTGCAGATCTGCAGGTGTAAACAAAGCCTTCCTCTTGTGCCAGAAGTCACAAGTTTCCATCCTCCTCTTGGTGGGATTCTCCATCCTGTGCTCCTTTGGGGGTGATCTCTAGCTGTGCCTCCTTGCCTGCACCACAGGGATCTGAGTCTCTGCAAAGGCCCCATTGCTCTCTCTTTTGTCCCCGCCAATGCTGCACAGTCTGCTCACCTCCTCACACAGCTCCTTCACTCATGGCTCAGTGCCCGGACCAGGGCACATTTCCCATGGGCAAGGCCACTGTTACCCCATTCTCAGGGAGAGGCACCTGGCACTCCCTGCAGCCACATCTGGGCAGCAGCATCCTCCCTCTGGAGTCTGTCTACATCATGACCTCTGATTTGCCAAGAACTATCTCCTGTGGAGCATAAGCACTGGCAATGCTGAGTGCACGCTGTCCTGAGCAGAGTTTCTTGGCCCCGTTGCCCCACTGCTGCAATGACTGCTGCCATGCTGTTGGCTGCCCCTGTTTGTTGTGCTCTCTTAGCTGTGCCCCTGCTGACCAGTTCTATTGCTGCTCACAGCATCAGCTGAAGAGGTGATTAATGCTCCCTGACCAACAGTCTGTTGCAGGCAAAATGTGCCTCATTGGGGAACAGCTAACGCAAGCTGTTAGGACGAGAAAGAAGTAAAATCCTCCAGAAATGAACCCTGGGACTGACAGTGCCAGGGGATCTCTGGCAGAGCTGTCTGCACATCAGGCAGATGTCAGAATCACTCCCACATCCCCACACAGCCTCCGGAGTAGGGACTCAGCCAGTCTCTTTCACTGTCCCAAGGTGCTGCACCCTCCCTTCTCCCCATTCAGTAACGAGATGTACAGACAAAACCACCCAGCATGGACTCACACAATTCCCACTTCTGTCCTTCCCAAAAGAGACTGGGATGGCATAACCATACCAGCTCAGGTTCAACAGAACACATGTGCATCCCCTGTGCTGCCCTCCAGCTTCTCTGGAGAGAGGAAGGGGCTGTCCATCCAAGGAAGTTGGTTGTCTTGCCAGCTGTGAGACTGAGCTTGAAAATGCTTGTCTGTAGGGACAGTGACTTCAGGACTGTCACTGCCCCAAAAGACTCCTTCCAGATTGGTCTTGAGCCAGAGGCAGGAGCGTCTTTGATGAGGATGGGGTTTGAGCTCATGTCATGGTGCAGGATAGATTAGCAGTGCATCACTGTAACCTCTTGGCCCATTCTGTACCACGCTGTTGTTGTCAGTTTGTATTTTTGAACTTTGGATAAAGCAAATCCAGCTGCTGCAGGTGCTTCTGGACTTCTGTTTTTGTTAGTGAACATCAAGACTGACCAGCAGGGAGCAGTCTGAATGACACATCCTGTGTTCTTGTAGGCAGCGCTGAATCAACCAGCCCTGCACACTGCCGTCTGGTGTGGGGAGGGGAGCTTGCCTTTTTCCCTGTGGGTTTCCCAGGTCTGTTCCTGGGAGCGGAAAAGGCCTTCCCTGCAAGCAGAGGAGGTGCAGGGAGGTTCCCAGAACATAAAGGAGCTGGTGAAGACAGCCATGAGATGCTTTGGGAAAGCACTTGGGATTTATTTGTGGCTGTTCATGTTTCCCTTGCTTTTCTTTGGAGGATGACAGAGGGTAGAATGGACAGCCTTCACTAAACCCAGATTTATTATATTTTGGCCATAGTAAAGTGTGCACCTGGTGATTGGTGCTGATCCTAACACTGTTATCTCCCTCCCTGTTCCCTCCCAGTATAACACCCCTCAGCAAGGCCCATCTCTGCACACAAACAGGTGTGAACAGGAAAGTCAGTGGCACCAGCCCCATGGGGGATGACCTCTCTTCTGTCACAGCAGCCCCAGTTCAGGAGACAGGTCCTTCCCTGAGCAATTGTCCAGCCTGAGCCAGGGCCACAGGGTTACCACACGTTTTTCTGCACTAGCTCATGGTGACTGAGCAAAACTCAGGGTACTGGGCAACACAATCCCCCAGGCACCCTGCCAAGAGGACACCATCCCTGGGAGGCTCAAACCACCAACCTTTCGGTTAACAGCCAAACATGCTCCCCTGCTGTGCCACAAAGACCCCTGCCTGAGGCTGTTCTGGGGCAGCTCTGGCATCAAGACAGTCCTGGTGCTGGAGGAATGGCAGTGTCCCTGAGCCCAGCCATGATTTCAGCCCCAGGGAAGGGGACACTGCCCTTCACCCACTGCCAGGTGCTGGTGGGCAGAGCGGTGCAGAGGGAGGCTCTGTGCCCGACTGAGGGTCTGTGGGCAGCTCCCTTCCCCAGATCAGCTCTGCCTGCTCCTGTGGCCCCTCCACGGCACTGCACACCCTGGAGTGCAATCAGAGCTATGGGCACCTCACACCAGGGAGGGTGTTTCCCTCACCCCATTCACTCCTGCTGCTGGTGTTGGGGACAGATGTGACGCACTCAGGAGTTCTGCACAGGATGGCAGAGGTGACTAAGACCCTCCCAGGCAGTGTGGGAGCAGCGCCTGCAGTGAGAGTGTCCTGCCCCCATCATCACTGAAGGGACAATGATCTGTGGTGTGGCCCTGGTCCAGGACCAGTTGCAGCTGAGAGGCAATCCCAGCTTCCCCCATCCCAGTGTGTGACCTGGGAGGAAGGTTTGAATGCTGCTTTCTGCTGAGGCTCTCAGGGCAATGGGGGAACGACAGGGCTGTGCTTGTGATGGGCACGTCATGGGACGAGAGCATCCCAGCCCTCAGCAACCTGAAAGGGGATGTAGCTCAGTGAAGAGTGCCTGCTTTGCATGCAGAAGCTCCTGGGTTCCACCTCCAGCATCTCCAAGGGTGCTTTTGCCCTGAATCTCCAGCCCCTTACAGGGGTGAAAGCTGGGAACTGGAGGCATTGCTCCTCTCCAGAAACTGTTCTGAGCCCTGAGCTCAGGTCACTGGGTTTCCAGCCCAGAGCACTGCCCTGCACTACAGACCCACTACCCCGCTGCACCCATTGCCCAAGGATCCCTGCTCTGCTGTAGAACCTCTGTGGGGAGAGCAGGGAGGGACCATCAGGAAGGTGAAATAAATCAGCAGCAGTCCAGGAGGCTGGGAAATCCTTCCTGGCCATACTGGGACAGCAGCTCTGACCAGGTCCAGGTGTCAGACCTATTTTGAGGGTGCTTGTGAGCCTGGGTAAAATCCAGACATCCCTCAAGATGAGGGACATGCTGCCCTGATGGCTTTCCAGTGAGTGCATGTGTAAGATTGACCTGTATCTTGGTGAAGATCCCAAAATAGATGGGAAGCACACAGCTGTGCCCAGCCGGCAGATCAGAAAACTTGTCCAGACAAAATGCCATCACTGGACAAGGGGAGAGGGAGAGGGAAGTAAAACTAACACTGTTGGGCCATGAATTTTTGTGTCACTACTATGGCAATGACCTGATTGGCCAACAGCATGCAAACAGACAGGAGCTGTGAGGTCATCAAGTGCCTCAAAAAGCCTCTCAGGAGAGATCACAACCCTGTGGGACAGGAGGGGTGGCATGTATAAAGGCGACAGGACTGGATGTTGGCTGAGAGGTTATTTTAGCTGCAACAGCAGGATTGCCCTGGGCAGGCGGGCAGGTGCTGTGAGGGCATCAGGCACATCAGATGCACCCAGCCACAGGGGGTGAGAACTCAGTGGAGGGGAGGCAGGTGGAGATGACCGCTGGGATGTGCTGGTGAATTGCTACTGTCCTAGTAGTGCCTGGCCAGCAGCAGACGAGCAGGCATGGGTGTCACCGCAGGCAGTGGGAGCCAATTCAGCATCTGGGGCGGTGAGAGAGGGAGAGGGAGAGGCAGGCGAAAGCTCAAAGGCTGGTGTGTTTGTTGTGATGTTCCTTCCGTTACACCTACCTGATTGGCCAGCAGTGGGCAGGCATTATGAGGTCATCAACAGCCTCACAGAGACTGCCCAGCAGCAAGGAGCGCTTGGGAGGAGGTGAGAGGGAGGGACAGGTGAAGGTGACATTGGTGGGGTTGATTGTGAGGTCTCCTTTCACAGCAGCTGACCAGCCAGCAGCAGGTGGGCAGGCATGTGAGGTCATCAAGGGCATGACAAAGCCCATGAGGTAGACGTGAAAGCCTGGAGGGAGGAATGAAGAAAAGGCAGGTAACAGTGACACTACTGACACAGTGATTGTGAGATCACCTCCATGACTGCAGCCTGATTGGTCAGCAGCAGGCAGGCATGCAGGTGGGCACTGTGAGGTCATCAAGGGCCAGAGAAAGCTCTCAGGAGAGATGAGAGCTCCTGAAGAGAGGAGAGGCAGAGGCAGGTAAAGGTGACACGGCTGGGAGCTTGTTTGTGAGGTCACTTCTATTGCAGCAATCTGATTGGGCAGCAGGCAGGCAGGCACTGTGAGATCATGAAGCAGATCAGAAAACTTTCCCCATGAAGATGAGAGCTCAGGGGGAGAGGAGAGGGAGAGGCAGGTTAGAGCCACATGTCTCGGATGTCAACTGTGAGGTCAATTCCTTACATCAGCTGGATTGGTCATTAGCATATAGGCCAGCAGGGAGGCTTTGTGAAGTCATCAAGAGCATCAGAAAACTCCCACCAGCATAAATGAGAGCTCAGGGGGAAGGGAGAGGGACAGTCAGGTAAAGGGGGACACCACTGGGTTCACAATGTCACTTCTTTTGCACTGTGGCAATGTCTTTGGAATTGAACTTATAACTGTAATACAAGGATGACATTCAAATTTGCCCAATCTAGTTGTATATCAACAGGAATGGATCATGCATGGTCTGGAGTGGTCACATAGGACCACAGGCCAGCTAGATATTAAGGATTCACTGGAACAGTCCCATTCAGGGACTCTCATGCAATCCAGCTGAAGATGCTGTTGCAAGGAGCCCTGTAGTGGAGACTACCATAGAAAGGCAGACAGCAGACAGCTCAGCTGTTCAGGAGGTTTGGATTCCCCACATGAGCATTACCTAAGCAAAAGATTCCAATGAATTAGATTTTGTTTTTGACACTCTGTCCATGGATGTCTGTGAAGCAAACAGATCATTTTGATCCATCACCTTCTGGTTATGGACCCAGACACTCACACTGTGCCCCTCAGCTGCTGCTGTGGGCTCTGCAAGGAGCTTCAGAGCAGGCATGATGTTTCCTAAAGGCAAGGGATTCAGCTCTGGGTCTGTTCTTGGGCCTGGTAAACATCTCCTGGGGATCCCAAAGACATCATCCTTTTGATGGAGCAGGGGTATGTCTTTATTTTGTCACTCTTTGTGCATCTCTGGCCCATATCCAGGTGCGTGAGCGTGGGAGCAGAGCCTGTTAAAGGGGATGACCACATGGCTCCCTGAGACACATCTTGCTGCAGGCTTTGGGGATGGTCTGGCACGGCTGGGAAGGGGTGGATGGTGCCAGAACTGAGATGCCCACCCTGAAAGCCCTGCCAGCTGGGTGTAACCTGCCTCCAGCCTGCCCGGGCAGCTGTGGTCCCCTCCTACCCAGACCAGCCTGTGACGGGGGAGGGTCACGCTGGCCACAGCCCTGCTGCTGCGCTCTGACCCACCCTGGAGTGGTGGAGAACACCAAAGTGCCTGTGCTGTGCCCCCTCCCTGCCAGCTCTGCCCTCTGGACAAGTCTGCCCTGGGTATCAATCACATGTAGGTGGGGTCAGGGGTGTTGTGCTGAAGGGACCCCCTTTCTCGGCCCCCAGCCTGTTTTCTCCAGTACTGCAATCATCCAACTGCACCTGCTGCATACTAAGCCATGCTCTGACCAGTGCTGTTTCTTGGATAGCAAGGTCTGGGCTGAGCCCAGATTTTGGCTAGGGATGCTCAAAGCCTTCCCTGACCCTGTGCAAGATCCCCTAGCAGTGCACAGGATCCTTCCTGGGAAACTTGAACAAGCACAGCTCCATCCCCGCCCATCCTGTCCCACTGGCTGGGGCCAGCTGTCAAGATGCTGTTGTCACTGCAAAGCATTTTGTGCCTCAAACACACTGACAGGAGCTTCCATGAGTTGGTGCAGACACTAGGGCTGAGCCCCATGAGGTTGGCGGTGTGTTAGGACCCGCTGTGCCTGGCTCTGGTGTCTCCTGTGCAGAAGGCCATCCACGCCTCTGCTTTGTGGAGAGCTTCCGTGGGGTCTTCTTGGTGTGGTGGCAGGTTGTCTGCGCATGGCCTGCAAAGCCAGGAAGCGCAGATTGTCACGGAGCATCATCAGTGGAGTGAGGGGAAGGTGCTGGTGCATTCCCACCAGCACTGGGGGGATGGGACAAGCCTCACAGAGGGGATGTATGTTCTGGACATGCAGATCCTGCTCAGGGTGCATGTGTGTCCCCTCCCAATGGGAACAGCTGATGCTGGTTGTGCTGTGGGGTCTCAGCAATGACCACCCAACAGAGTGGCCCTGGTATGCTCAGCAGGATGCCCAGCTCTCTGGGCACAGAGGTGGTTTGGGAGGGACTAGCAGGAAACCTCTTCTTCCTGTATCTGCTCTAATGCTCGGATGTGCGGGGCATGAATTGCTCCTGCTCAAGTTGGGAGCACCCAGCACAACAGGGCCCTACTGCCAGCTGCACCCTTCCAGCCTGACCCTGGGAAGGGGTTAGCCCCTATATCAGGAAGGGTCTGGCCACATCACCCCAAAAGAGAGCCCTTCCCTATGTGCACGGAGCACTCTGCCACTGCGGGCTGTAGTGTTGGCTCTTGCCCTGTGTCTGAAGGGGAGACCATGTGCAGAGCCTAGATTTTCCTCACTCTTTTGAATATGCCTGTTTTTCTGTTCTGCTAGAAAACCTGCACAAAGAAACCCATCTGCAGAACCCGGTGAAGCTACATGTGGAGAGAGAGCAGTACGAGGTTGAGGATGCAGGGGGCTGCGAGCAATGCTTATGTTGTTGATGCTGGCTTTGGGGCCTGGAATCAGCGTTTCGATCCTCTCCAGGGTCTGGAAAAGCAGAAATTGTCAGTATAGTGAGTCAGAAAGAGCCTCCTTTGGCCCTCTTGGACATTGGCAGTGAGCTTCCAGGGCAAACATGCCTATGCCACCTCAAGGGAGTAAAACTCCTGAGGAAATAAGCAGAAGTGAATAGCCCCAAGAGCCCTGAGTCCTTTGAGGTGAGTCCCACCACAAAGTGCTCCCATTCTCCTCCCTGCTTGCCCTGCTGGGTTGGGGTGCTGGGGCCTGGTTGCTTCACTGCATCCCCGTCCCCTCCTTGAAGTGCCACCCACCCGCCCGCCTGATGGAGACAGGGAACCCCCTTTACCTGCAGCGAGGTTGAAAGCTTCTCCAGGCTTTAGGTGATCTCTCTGATCTGGAACCTCACAGTGTCCAGATGGGAGGCTGTCGCTGGAGCAGCATTGACAGCACTCAGCAGGGGTGTGCAGGCACGTGGCTCAGGGCTGCCTGTGCATGCCAGCATGGGCTGTGCACTCCTGGCAGGAGCCGGCAGAGCGGCTGGCCTGGGGCACATGCTGATCTCCCTCTTCTTCGTGGCCTCTCCCTGGCAGGCCCCCATCAAAACTAAGGCTGTTACCTCCCCCTGCACTGTATGAGGACAAGGCATGGGACCAGCACCCTGCAGACAACATCCTCCTCCCCCTGGCATCTGGAGGTACCTCCCCTGCTCCTGGCTTTCCTTGGGACTTTCACGAGGACATTTTTTCCTTGGGATGAGGATGTGCTGCTTTCCAGTGGGGGAGAAGAAAATGAAACTCCCTTCATTGTAATTATTGACCTCTGCACAAGGGGAACACTGGCCATAACCCACTAACCATCGCAAAGCAGCAGAGTTGAGAAGCATCCTCAGAATACCCAGATCTGGCTCACCCCTGAGCTCCATCAGTGGGTCCAGACTGACCAGGAACCCCCCGTCTTCCAGCAAGACCCAGTACCGTGGCTCCCACCCTGTATGGCAGGGACTCACAGGTCCATGACCCCCGCCATGGGCTGTGGGGCCCCCAGTGCCACCCTTCCCTCCACTCCCTGAGCCCTTCCTCGGTTGCAGTGGGGGACCCACTGTCCTGACACCTTGCCCCAGCCCACTCCTCTTACACAGACAGGCTCCCCAAAGTGACAACACGGTGCCCCCAGGTATCCCGCCAGGGCCACCGTCATTGTGAAAACAATTCCTGGGCAAGCTCTGCCTGGGAGGAGAGCAGCCCAGCTCACGTGCTTCAGGCTGGCTTTGTGGACTGGGGACACATCCTGCATGGCTCCAGAGTCTGCAAAATTACAAATTGTCAGGCCGGTGGGACAGAAGTACCATTTTATGACTCTTCTGGAGATGAAAGAGAATTGTGCCAAAATCTTGGTACGTCGGAAGGCTGGAAATAAACCTGCTCACTGTCCCAATGCACTGGGCAGTGTTTACCCTAAAACATGCTGATTTAGCCAGCTCCTTTGCTCCAGCCCTGGAACATCCCAACTGAATCCTCCCCTTAGCTTCAGAAGTGGGTCCAGATGCACCAGTTACCCCCATTTTTCAGCAGCGCCCAGCACTATGGCCCCCACCACATATGGCTAGGTAGCACAGGCTCCCGATTCTCCCCCCAGGAGTATGCCAAGCCCCCAAAGCTGCCCATTTCCCCACTACCCCAGCCCTTCCTCAGCACAGTGGGACATGCTGGTGCTGTGCCTGGCCCCAGTGTGCTCTTCTTACAGATGGGATGAGGTAACACTTCAGTGGATGACATTGCAGTGCCCCCAGGTTTCCCCATTGGCCTGTTATCCTGGTCAGCTTTAATGTCTGTCTGCTCGCTGTCAGGGACTGGAATGACACACAGTTCCTCGCGTTGAGCAAAGGGGCAGGTGGGAGGTGGGGCAATGGGGCTCCCTCTGAGCAGGGCCCTGCACTCGAGGTTTCCAGGAGATGCTGCCCCAGGGGCAGCTGGTGGCCCTGGCCCTGCCAGCAACCCCATCATTCCTCATATGGCACCACGCAGCTCTCTCACCCCATGTGCTGCCCCATGGCAGCCCTGTCACCCTGCATGATGCCCCATGATAGCACCATTGCCCTGCATGATGTCCTCTGGCACCCCGTCACCCTACAAGGTGCCTCACAAGGGGTCCCATCACCCTGCATGCTGCCCCATGGCAGCCTCAGCAGCTTCCTATGGAGCCAGGTAGCCACTCCCAGTGCCCCTTCTTCTGTTCCAGTCATAGCACCCAGGTAATTTGCACTTTAAGTGCAGAGGTGCTGAGCTACCCACAGGTTCCTTCATGGGAATTCAGGACTTCTTATGAATAGCCGCCTATTTCCAAACCTTCCAGTTTTGCATGAACACCCCATATGGTGCTGTGCACAGCTGGGCTCTCCTCCCCGGACTCAACAGACAAGCAACCTTTCCTGCCCCCAGGGGCTGCCCTCACCCCATCCTCCCTGGGTGCACCAGTGGGGAATTGCCCCCAGCTGCTGCTGTTGGGCTGCCCTGACCACCTCATCTCAGTCTCCATCCTGGTCCCAATCTTGATCCCAGTCCCACCCCAGTCCGGGTCCCCATCCTGCTCCAGCGCAGGCTTGGCAGCATAGCCCTTGTCCCACACATGCCTGAGTAGAGCATGCTCTTTTCTGCCCATGATGGCTCCAGAGTGAGCCTCTTTCTCCAGCCTGTTTTTATACTGTCACACTGCATCGTCTCCATCCTTTCTGATACCACCACCCAGCTGGTACATCCTCCCTGGAGATACTGTGAGGAGTCCCACTCTGGTCTGGGCTTTGACCAGCACTTCTGTCTCAAGCCCTGCTTGCTGGAGAGCCTCGAGCTTGGCTCTCCTCCGACCTAGCCCACAAGCTACTGGTGGGCCAGGGCTATAACCAAGATGGGGAAACTGAGGCAGGGAGGTGATTATGTGGATGCAAAGATAGAAGAACAAGGGTGCAAGATGGCTTTTTCTCCTACTTCACAAGGAACACGTGTATGTGTTGGTTGTCACCACAGGTTGCCAAAAGCCTGTGTCTGCTTTTGCCTCTGGGTAGGGGCATGAGCCAAGGTCTCTGGGAAACCAAGTGAGCCAGCATCAGTGACAGCGCACCGGTGGGGAACCAGAGCCCACAGCAGGCAGGGACTCACCAAGGCAGAGGTGCTTTGGGCCAGGAAGGAGCCGGTCTGAAGGAGGTCTTGGTCTGTTGATGTGGAGCTGCCCACAGCGGTTGGATGTGTCTCCTGCAGGACACACCAGGATGGTGGGTGATGAGGCTGCCATGCCCCCAGCTGCCACAGCTGGTGTTTCCCAGCAAGGTTTGTCCTCGTGAGAGGAGCAGGGCTGTGTTGGAGATGCTGAAACAGGCCCATGTCCCCAGGAGATGCGGCAGGGGATGCGCTTATCCAGGGGAGCAGGGCAGAGCCCCTTGAGGAACGGAGGTGTCAGCCCTGGGTGTGCAGCCGCCAGGGAGGGGAGCCCCTTCCGCAGCCCCCCAGACCCCAATGGAGCTGGCGCAGTTGAGGGACTGTGTCCCTGGGGTTCCAGCCCCCATGGTGTCCCAGCCCTGGGGGACTGCACCCTGAGCCAGGGCTCTTAGCGGTGGTTGGTGGCAGCCTTTCGCCTTCATAGCAGCCTTGTCATTGCCCAGAGACTTTGTGTGCTGGGGTCTTGGCAGTTTCAGGGACTTTAGGATTGAAGGAAAAGCTCTCTCTCTTTTGATCCAGAGAGCCCCCACCCTAAGGGTACTCTTGCCGAGTGCCCAGTGCCAAGGGGGCTGTTTGGATTTGAAAGGAGAGCATCAGCCATGTGTAAGCTATGAGGACCCTCTCGATCAGGAGCCTAAAAAACTCCTGAGACCTCTCCCAGAATAGGGATGGGGGTGGGGATCAGGACTGGGAGGGGATGTTTGTGGCTGTCAGGTCAGAAGAGCTGTGGGGACCAAGGATGGGACAGCTGTTGTGGCAACAGCATCCAAGTTATTTCTTTGGTCCCACCCACCACCACTGCTGGGGTCTGGGGACGCCAGGAGGATTAACCCCATCGCCCATCCCTACGGCCCTGGCCTGCATCCCATCCCAGCACACCCGGTGCGTCCTACTGGCTGGGGCCACAGCACCCTCCTCTGCCCCCTGACTTGCCCTCTTATGGCCAGTGCCAAGGGGCGGCGGGACCCTGTGCTCCGTCTGGGGAGAGCTGGAATCCTGCTGCTGCCCCACATGGTCCTGGAGACTCTGCCTGGAGCCAGATGCATCCATGTTCCCACAGGGGTAATGGCCCCATGGCAATGGCATTGGGGCCAGGCTGTGCCATGGGGCTGGGGGGGACCCAGCACATCCTCTTGGGGACAGGACGGGGCTCCCATGGTGACCAGCCTTGAAAACAGGCAGAGCCCCCCTCCCCGATGGCACCTGGCCTCAGCCCTGCCACCACTCTCCCCATGGGATGGCTGTATGGGGGGAGGCCAGGGACCCCGTGGCGGGGGGGTGCCATGGCCCCACTAGACCCCTGTTGCAGCCTGTGCCGTGGACGATGCTGCCCTGGGCTCTTGCCCATGTGGAGATGGGTGCTGTTACAGGTTTCTCAGGGCTTTGTGCTTCTCTTTTTGTTTAAAAATGCCGTTAGCAAACTTGCCATTGGAGAATATCTTCACCTGATTTCTGTTTGGATGCCAGAGGGTTAATAGCCAGATTTACAAGCAAGTCCTCAAAAATGTTTGTCTCTCTTGCCTTACTAGGCACCTGGGCATTGAAAACTTCTTTGTGATTGTTAATCATCAGGGAACAGCCTAGGACCTAAGGTGTGAGGAGGTTAAAAAACAAGAAAAGGGGGCCCCAAAAGAGCATAGTCTACTCCCCTAAATAAGTTCCCTTTTAAACGAAGCTAAATAACAATCTGAATGAGAGGAAAAATGAGGGTAAGTTAGCTTTTGGGTTTTAGAAGGCGAGATTTTCATAAGTTAACAGGGCAATTTAAAATACCTCCTTATCAAACTCCTCTAGAATTAAAGCTCAGTGGACTGATCATAAGAGAGGCAGAGAAAGTGGTGGCCTTTACCATCTCTTAGTTTGCCTAGTTCCTACTTACTCTCCTGGATGCCCTTTAGTTTGAACCTTGAAGGCAACTCCAAAGGGAGCAGGCAGTGTTCAGCTGACCAGACAGGGGCTTGGTGGCAGCTTCTGTTTTTAAGTTTAACTAAAGTGTCTGAAGTAGCATGCAGAGTGCTCTCACTACCATGCTGACAGTGAAAAGCTGCCTTCCTCCTCTGGCGATAATTTGAGAGAAAGTGCTGACATTTCCCAGCGAGCTCGCTGTGAGCGTCCACGCCCAGCGTCCCAGTACCTGCCTTCCTGAAAAGGGCCGGCAGGAGCCGTAAGCACAGAAGCGGTGCCTGTGGTTATCTTGTGATACGCTCCAACAAGCAATCCCTCCTACCCCTGGCAGCTGGCAAAACGGGGCTCATGCCCACATGGCTCTTGGCAAAGCAACTCTGCTGATGTGGATGCACCAGCCCTGCCCGGCGCTTGTGTAAACCCACAGCTCTGCATCTACCCTCTCAGCCCTTTGCACCTCCTTGCCCACAGCCCTCTCCAGCCCATTATCCATAGCACATGGCAGTGCTGCCTGGTCCATGCTTACCACATGACCAGGCTGCTCCACCTCAGAGGACTGCCGGTGTCTCTCATTTGGGGATTGGGTGTGAATTTGCTGAGTGGCACTCTTTGAATCTGCCAGCAAGCAGCCTGCGACATCCCTGGCAGTGGTCAGGGAGATGTTTAGTTTCTTTGGGACTAGGGATGTGTGAAGCAAATTCCTAGATTTCTTCATGGTCCTGCGTAGTCTCTCGGGGTTTTTTGACATTGCAAGACATTTTATGTTTTTTGTAACACTAGTATTTCTTTCCAATATGCCCAAGAGGGCAAGACAGTTTCCTCTGACCCTGCTGTGTATTTGTAACACTGTCTTGAAGACATGTGTTGCATGCCAATGGGTATAGTTTGAGAGTGCAAGAGGGGGCAAGAGCAGGGATCATTTGGAAGGACTGGGAGAACTGGAGAGGGCAATGACATAAAATCTCAGACACACCGTGCACTAGAGCAGTACCTGGGCTAATTCTGCCTTAGGGTACCTCTTGGGTTTATGTGGGAGCATAGCTGAATGGAGGCAGTCCAGCAGGGATCCTGGGAGTGTTTTAGCAAACATGCAGTGTGGGCAGTCAGAGGAGCAGGGCCAGGCATCCAGGGAGGGAGAGGATGAACGGGAGAGTGCAGACAGGCTGTCTGGGGGCTGGGGAGAAAATACAAGCCAGGTCTGCATTGGGAAAATAGGTAAAGCCAAGGGTGTGCAAGGATCCATCAAGAACAGGTTTTAGTCTCCATTTAGTGTCTGTGGTTCAGAGACTGAGCACCACGTACACCAGAGGGGTCTTTAAAATGCAAAAAGGCCTCATGAGCCATGTCTCTCCCCATAAGTTTCTTCAAGTCTTCAAGTGTTGGAGAGATATTGGAGAGACTTCCGGGGTGTAATGAAAGGAGGAAGATTCCACTGAGCATCTATTAAAAGATGATGTCTGGGTTCATGGTTTTTCAGTTTTCTTTATTTTTCAGGTTACAGGGTAAGTGATATCCACCTTCTCCAATTCCTATTGATACAGAGGGTCTCTATCACAATGAAGTCTGGACATGTAGGAAAAGCAGTATCCTTGACATCAGAAACTATATAGACAGTCTTCCTCCCCAGCTCCCCAACCCCGCCATTTCTCTCTTCGGCCACCGGGGACCCACATCACTCTTGTTAAAATCTAAGCGTTTCCTACTGGAGTCTGCAGCTGAATGTTACAGCTCCTGAGCACCAATTCCCACTGCTTTCCTTAGAGAACGACCTGCAGTCACAGCAGGATTTCTCTTAATTACAAACAAAACTAAAACATGATAGACTTTAATTAAATGCTAAAAATACTCCTCAGCTGTATATTCATTAAGTCCAAGATGCCTCCAGTAAGGTCCCCTTTCCACAGGGAACAACCTTCCTAGGAATGATTTAGGCAGCTAGATAGAAACGCATTTGAGGAGTTGGCTAAAGAGACAATGAGACTCCTGAAAGATGAGGCAAGCTTCAGATTCCCTGAGGCTCAGAGCAGCAACTAGAGAGTTGAGAGGTATCTGAATGGATAAAGAGCAAGGGGAGGAGGAAAACTGGAAAACTGTGGAACGTGCATAGGTCCAGATAGTCTCATGCAAACATGACTTTAGAAATGATCAGTTTAATCAGGACATGGGGAAATACAGGAAAGATTAGTGAGATTAAATCCACAGACTAATACACAGAGCAGTGGTTATGCAAACACCTACCACGGCATCACCCATACTGGTGTTTCCTCTTGTCCTTACTACAAGCTCTCGTCCAGCTCACAACCCATTTCAAGGCAAAGCTCTGTGCTCTCCAGCCACCCCTTTGCCCAGAGCACACCCCCACCTCCTTGATCTCCCAGCCTGCCTTCCTCAGGAGCCCATTTTAATCCTGCCTGTTTTAATCCAGGAGAGCTGGATTAAACCACATGTGTGTAATCACACCGGGGATACGAGAGACAGAGGTGCTGGTTAAGGGGATTTTGCTGGGATGTTGAATAGGAGGTCCAGCAGAGACAAGGACTCAGAAGAGTCTCAGAAGAAGAGTGTCTCTGCTGGACCTCTTACTTAAAAACAGTGAAGAATGGAGATGTGAAAGTTGGAGGCAGCCTTGGCTGCAGAGACTGCAAGAAGGTAGAATTCAGAATCCTGTGAGGTGGTTGCAGGCCAAAAAGCAGGATCACTTTCCTGGGCTACAGCAAAGCAAACTTTAGCCTGTCCACTTCTTCATTGTCAGGGGTGCTGAACACTGGAACAGGCTGCCCAGAGGGGCTCTGGAGTCTCCATCCTTGGAAAGGCTCAAAACCTGACTGACCAGGTCCTAGGCAACCTGCTCTGGCTGACCTTGCTTGAGCCGGGGTGAGTTGGACCAGACAATCCCCATACATTCCTTTCAACCTCTACTCTTCTATGAGTCCATGAAAACAACAAAACACACACCCAAAACAACCACTAGAAGGAAAATTGATGGAGCTGGAGGGTTGCTCACAACAGCTAGATTGGCTCAGCTGTTTTCAGGGCCTGTGGATGTGGAGGGGAAAGAAAGAGGATTTTTAATTCCAGGTCTCTTCTCTTCACACCAAATCCATTTATCAAAAAAAAAAAAAAAGCAAGGAAAAAAAAAAAAAGTCGGGATGGAGATAGCTGTGATGTTGCTGATGGGAGATAGAACTACAGCAGAGGGGCCTGGAGGCAGCAGTCACCTCATCTGCCTCATGCAGCGGAATTTGTCCATGTGCTTGTGCTCGAGGCTGCCCTGAGGAGCAGCTCTTTCTCTCCTGAGCGAGAAACCTTGGCAAAAGTAGTTGCTGAGCTGAGATGCTGAGCATCAAGTGCTGGGGGTGCACCCTTGGTCTGGTGGAAGAACTACAGGTGAGGAGGGTTTCTTTTGCTTCTTTTTTTGGGAATAATTTCCTGACACAAAGAAGCAAAGACTAGTGCCCAAGATGGATGTCCATGAGTCTGTTCTCTACCTTTCTTAGTGCTGGCATTTTTTTCTATATCGGACCATATGCAAGGCCCCTTGTACTTCCTTTTCCTCCTTTGGAAATTCAACTGATGGAGGTGCACCTTCTTGTCTCCAATGCCTTGCTAGACAATTCTTTTGCTCACAGCAATCCATGCACTGCCATCAGTTCCTGCTCCACCTCAGGAGCAGTGCAACATGGGGGCCTGTTCTGGACCTTCTCTTTCTGTCTCTGGAAATAGCAATAAATTGAAGGAACAGCCCCTTGGGAATGGGACAGCTTTACCATTCCCTGGGAGGAAGAAGACCCTGCTCTTCAGCCGAGTCTCATCTCATCTCTTCCCTGGGCTGCTAGGACCTATGGGAGCTGCAAGGTCCTCTCCACCCTGCTCTGAGGTGCAGGCTATGCTTTCCCCTTCTGCAGCTTGTCTCTCCCCCTCCTTGTTCTTTGAGAGATTCATTTACCAGGTGCTACAGAGGTGCCTGATCCCAGCAGGGTGCAATAGGACTCTTGGCAATAACACCGGGCTTTCAGGAGGCTGCAAAGCAATCACTGATATGTTACTCTTTCAGCTCGCCTTGGGAGAAGGAGAGTTTCATTTGTGTGTGCAATTGTTTAGCTCCCCTTAGGGTCTGCAGGCATTTTTGGATTGAAGGACTCTGTTGCAAAGAGTGAGGTGGAAGAGATGACATGCGGGATGTGTGTCACCTTGTGGGCTCACCCCTGGGAGTGCTGGCCTCTGCCCGCCCAAAGGGCAGGGTGCTCAGCCTCGTGGAGCCAGGGATTGAGCAGTGCAGGGCCATGAACACAAAGGGGTGGGAGAGCTCTAGTTTGCTTTAGCTGAGCCTGCGGTACTCATCCCTTGGGCTCTGAGCAGCCACTGTTTCTGCCTACAGCCTGCTTTGGGGGCCTGTGGTGGGATTGCTGCTTGGGAATCCACACTGAACTGTTGGCCCTGCTCTGTGTCCCTGAGCAGATCATATGGTTGGTTTATACTGCAGTGTGTGCTTTGTGGCACCGAACTCACTGAACGTGAGTGGGTAGCATGGGGGCCTCAAGGATCTGGTGCCCCTGGCTCTGAGTTGCAGGGCTCTCCATTGAATAATAGCTGATTGCTCCTGACCTTTGAGGTCTTACAGTGGAGAAAATCTAAGTGGCAGCCATGGGGAACAGGGAGAGCAGAGAACAGAAATCATCATTATTCAAACCGTCATCTGAAAGGTGTAAACCTCTAGGTAAATAATGTATTGTTATTTTCAAGGTCCACATTGAAGAATTGTCCTTATATTTGTCTTTTATAGTAGGATTGCTTGGACAGCCTCATCTGCAGAGGGGTCGGAGTCCCCAGCAACTGTGCAGAGCTCTGGGCTCCATAGCACCATCATCCATGTGTGCAAATGCTGTGGTGTTTGGGCACAGGAGGGAAGGAGCCTTCTGGCTGAGGGCCTTTCCAAGCAGGGCAGGTGATTTCATTGCTGGAGCCAGAGTGACCTGGCTCCAGGCAAGCCCTGTGCCCTTCTTCATGCAGGGGATGGCAGAAGAGGGGGTTCATTTTCAAGGCAGAATCTGTCAAGACCTCCTTTCTCCTCAACAATATTGAGACGGAGGCCAGAGAGTAAAAGATCCCCTTGTGCCCCATGAGGTGATGGGACATTTAGAAGAGGGTCTGGCCTCACTGCAGGACCTTCCCACTGGGCTCTGCCCCTGTTTCCTCAGTCTCAGTGCAGAGCGCTCCAGACAAAGTAAGTTCAGCTTCAGGGACAGCACAGGGTGGGCAGTGGTGATAGAAATACAGCTGCATGTCATACCCCACCCTTCCACTTCCACATGAGATGCAATTCCTGAAGACAGTAGGTGTATGTTCTTGCCCTGGGGTGTCTCTGGAGAGGAAAGGGGAGGCCAAAGCTTTTCTCTCTCTTTCCCTTGTGTGTCATGGTCCAGCAGACCAATTGGCATGTTGCAGCAAAACCAAAGTGTGTCAGTCTGCTCTGCACTGTCCTGGGCTGTTGGAAAGAGTGGACATCCTTCCACACCCAGGACAACCCTGATTCATGCACCCCCAGCACTTGGTGCTCAGTTAGGGCAAAGCCAGGGCAGTCCAGCAGCTGAAATGCACAAAGCAGTGAAAGACTGGCAGAGCCAGCAGGACTCCCTGCCTCATGCAGCACTGGATCCCACCAACCATTCATGGCAAGGGCACCAGGCCCTGACAAAGCTCAGCCGAGAGGCAGCAGAGATTGTGGAGAGACCCCCACGGCCCTGCTCCCAGGCTGTGCCTCACGGCACACTGCACAGACTGCTCACCTCCTCCTTCTGTCCTCTGAACCCTCTGCAGCCTCTTGTTCTCATCTCTTGGAGGAGCAATTGAACATAGAGAGCTGCCACAAAGGAGGCACAAAATACAAGTGCTTACAAGTGGTAGCCCAGCAGAAATGAGCCAAGGTCAGGCCTACGAAGAAGAGTGTGTGTACTGCCCCAGTTCCATTGACTGACATCTCCCCACAGTCAGGTGCACCAGTGAGCAGAGCTTTTAGAGGCACAACCAGAGAGGCATAGCTTGCCATGAGGCCCACCTCGATGAAGAAAGCCGTGGTGGGCATCTGACAAAAGTGGTCCTCCAACCTCAGCAGCTTTGTCAGCTCGCAGAAGAGCCAGCGACACACGGGTCTGGAATCCCCCCTCATCACTCTGGCGTGGAGAAGAAGGCACTGTTGGTCCTCAGCAGAGCAGGCAAACCTCCTCTGGGATTGCTCTGCCCCCTCTAGCCATTTTCCCCAGTGCAGGCCAAGGCAGTATTTGGCACACATCTAAAGCGGCTGCTCTTTCCCTATCACACTTTGCCATGAGAAAGCCAGGGCCAGTCATCATTAGGTTCCTTTTGGTGGAAGACTGGATCCCAGGTTAGTCAAAGCTCTGGAGGGCCCTGCAGGCCTTTGCTCTGAAAGCAGCTGGGCAGCAGCCCAGGGAAGGCAGCACTGCCAGACCTGGCCTCATATCATGCTCCCTACACAGTTCTGCCCTACACAGGGCTGGGGGCACAGCTAGCTCCTCATGAAAAAGGGACTGGAGAGAGAATCCAATGGAAAGAGGGGCAAAGACCTTTGCTTCAGGGCAGAGACTTGCTGAGTGCCTTAACCTGTACCCAGTCTTCCCTCAGAGGGACCCCTGAGCTGCAGCTTGTCCTTTGGAAGGGATGCATGCACCACATGCCTGCCTCAAGCCTGGTCTAAAGGTGGGGTCAGGGTGAGGCAGTGGGGAAGCAGAGAAAGGATAGGGCTGGTTGGCAGGTCCATGAGATAAAGAGAGATTATCTCCTTCTCTTCCTGGGCCATGGTTGCTATGATTAGGATTTTCTGGTGCAGGAGCTGAACCTGACTCCATGCTCCCCCAGGAGCCCAGGACCTGTGCCCAGCAGCACAGCCCTGACAAAACCCTTCTTGCCATGGTCTCTGGCCTCAGCTGTGTGTTTAGGCGATACCTGGGCACCAACGTCACTGCGCACCATGTCCCGCTCTGCATGGGTGTCCGATGTGGCACTCCTGGCCGTCTTCAGAGCCTGGAAAAGGAAAGGAGGCATTTGCAGGGCAAGGGATAAAGCCAGCCCTTGTCCTGGGGAAGGGATTAGCAAGTGGCAGCATTGCCCTGCTGCTGAGCAAGCTCCCATCTGTCCTCAGTCCATTTTCTAGAGGAGAGAAGTGAGGACAGAGGAGCGGCATCCCACCTCTCTTCTGGGTGTCAAATGGTGGAGCTTGTCTTTTCCATTGGCTCAAGACCATGTTCGGAGGTTTTTCCCTGGAGATTTTCAGTGCCAAAAGTCTTTCCAAGGGTGGGGAGTGTCCCAGCAGGTGGCAGAGAGCTGGCATCCGCACTGCCACGCTCACCCCTGGCCAACGGATTCAGCCCAGCTCCCTATAACCCACTCTCTTTGCTCTCGGCAAATGAGAAACAAGCCTGTGTCCCACCTGCCTGCTGTCAGCATGGCAGCGATTCACCTGTGGCCACTGCCAGTGGCTGCTGCTGGTGCCTGGCACCCAGCAACATTCGCAGGAGCAGCTGCTTGGGCACTGCAGCCAAAGGTACTGCAGTGCCATTAGGATCCCACTTCGCCCATTCTTCCCTGTGAGACCCTGGGGATCAATCACATGTAGGTGGGGTCAGGGGTGTTGTGCTGAAGGGAGCTCCTTTCTCAGCTCCTAGCCTGTTTCCTCCAGTACTGCAGTCATCCAAACTGCACCTGCTGCATACTAAGCCATGCTCTGTCCAGTACTGTTTCTGGGTGAGCAAGGTCTTGAGCATCACTAGCTAGGGATGCTCAAATCCCTCCCTGACCCTGTGCAGGATCCCCTAGCACAGGATCCTTCCTGGGAAACTCAAACAGGCACAGCCCCATCCCTGCCTGTCCTGTCCCACTGGTTGGGGCCAGCTGCCAAGGTGCTTTGAGCACTGGGGAGCGTTTTGTGCCCTAAATACACTGGCATGGGCTTCTAGTTGTCGGTGCAGACACTAGGTCTGAGCCCCATGAGGCTAGTGGCATGGTGGGACCCACTGTGCCCAGGTTGGGGGCCTCTCATTCAGATACACCAGGAAAGGGATCCTGGTCCCATTGCCTGGAGCAGGAGTGGGGCAGATCTGCGAGCACAACCCTGTGATGCTCTGCAATGAAGCAGAGTGGGCAGCCCTGCTGCCTGACAGTTCCATTTAATCCCTACCAGAAACCCTTTCTTCCCAGGACACATTGCACTTTCTGCTCATGGGGATCCCCAGCACCACATGGACCCTGTGCTGACCTGTTCCAAGGCCTCACTGCTCCTTATTTGGTCTCATCGTTGTCCCTAGCCAGGCTGTTTCTTTCCTTATCTTTACTGTTGCAGTTTCTGCTGACGGATGTGCCTTTGTTCCTTGTTGGGTCCTGCCATTGTCTCTCAAGGTCCTGACAAGGAGGTGGTAATTCCAGACCATAACAATTAACATTGCCCCAGCAGTGAGAGGAGGCTTTGTCCCTCAAGGTCCTGATGACCTGCACAGGCCTTATTTCAAAGTCTTGACATCCTCCCTTTCGGAGTGTGAGACACAGGAATGCAGACTGCTTGTGACTCCCTTATCTTCCCAGCTTGAACCAGCTCTGAGGCCCTTTCTTACTTAACTAGGTGAAAGTTCCTCATGTTAGCTGAGCGTGGCCTAAGGCCTCAGCAAGTTTAGCTACTCATACTAAGTAAGTTTTATAAAAGTTGCACTAAGCGGCTACCTCTAGACAGTTTCAGTTCAATAACTTCCTTAGCAGCAGCCGCAGCGGCAATAGTAGAGAGAAGGCGCCCTTTCGTTCTGGGACACCCTTAACAGTTTATGTCCAGCACGAAGTGGAGATACTGCTAAAGCGATATGCAACCCAAGCATCATCGCCACAACAGGCACATAGGTACGAACCGATCCTCCTAATTGCAGATAATGTTGCCTTAAAAAGATGCAATATCTTGAATCCAGCAACCCTAATACCTCTGCCTGATGATGGAGAAAAACACCACCGATGTGAACAGGTAATGCACACTTCAAGTAAGCCAAGAAATGATTTAACTGATGTTCCTTCACACAACCCGGATCTAGTTCTATCTGTAGATGGCTCATCCTACTACCTGCATGGACAGCAACGAACTGGGTATGCTGTAGTCAGCCAGAAATGAGTAATAGACGCTGAACCACTTCCCATGTGAATGAGTACACAAGGAGCAGAACTAGTGACCTTGACACGTGCAGCACACCTAGGCAAAGGAAAGCGTGTTAACATCTACACCGGCTCTCAATATGCCTTTGGGGTATGTCATGCAACTGGGATGTTATGGAAAGAACAAGGATTTGTCACATCGTCGGGAAAGAAAGTGGCTAATGGAGAAGAAATACACAATTTGCTGGAATCAGTCCAACTGCCTAAAGAAATTGCTGTAATACACTGCCCAGCCCATACTAAAGACACTACGGAAATTAGTAAAGGAAATCCTTTAGCTGATGCTGCTGTGAAGGCTGCAGCCCAACAACTTTTGAGAAAATGTGTGGTTGCAATTCCAATAATGAACCAGAACAAATGGCCAAATTTAATAGACCCCCCCAAACCATATATAAAAGGACTGCTCAGTAGAAGAGAAGAAACAATGGGAACAGTGGAAGCAAAACAGAATGATGATGGAATATGGACAATTGAGGGAAAACTCATTCTACCAAAAAAATATGTAATTGCTGTACCTAGGTGGTTTCACCATAAAGCTCATGGGGGAGCAGAGGCAGTAGCTAACCAGGTACAGAAAGTACGGGCTGCTCCCAGAATTTACATGGCTGCAAAAAGAATAACCAACAGCTGCCTGACCTACCAAAAGTTCTCAAGCAGCAAACCAAGCTCAGAGTTAGGGGGACGACCGTGGACCTACTTCCCTTTTCAAAGGCTACAAATAGATTACGTGGATGTGCCATCTGTCAATGGGTACAAACATTTGTTAGTAATAGTAAATCAGTTATCAAGCTGGGATGAGGCCTTCCCAACAAGAAAGGCTGATGCAGGAGGAGTAGTAAAAACCTTACTAAAAGAAATCATACCCAGATATGGGGTTCCAGAATCAATTGGGTCAAACAGGGGTACCCATTTCACAGCAAACTTAATCAATCAACCATATAAATTGCTAGGAATAGAAAAAAACCCTGCATACTCCTTCTCACCCACAGTCCTCAGAACAGGTAGAAAGAATGAACAGAACATTAAAAGGAAGAAAATACCAAGAATATGCACATGAGCTAGTCTAAAATGGCCAGAAGCATTGAACTTAGCTCTGTGGGATATTCAAAATGCTCCGTGACAACCCAAAGGACTAACACCAGCAGAAATTCTCTTCGGGAGACTTTTAGCAATACCAGCGACTTATGTCCCTGCTAAAAACAGTCTATTAGATGGAGATGAACAAGTGACAGAATATGTATCAGCTTTACAGGAACTAACCAATGGCTCATAGCTGATATGTTGGCTCAGTGGGAAAGAATTAATGAAAGGGATCACCAACTGATCGTGGCTACATTTGTTGCAACCCAAATTAATGTTTCCCTAGCTCTAAGCTGTATTCAGGCTAAACTGCGGATGCAAACTATGGTAGTAGCAGGGGAAGAAAACACCTTACCCACTGAAATTCGAAAAGTAATTTGGGATAATGCAGCTAAATTTGAAAAGGAATTACAATCTTGGTGGTATTTAGTCAATTTTACTTATGACCGCATCAACAATAAGGCCATAACTTTGATCTTAACAATACGCAATGCTTCAGTATACACCATATACCCAATCATTGTGTTGGGATTAGATAGCAATGGAGCTATACTCTCTCTGTTAGAACATAGAGTGTGGGCTCAACAAAATGGAAACAAATGGCAAACTGTTGATGTTAATGCATACATTGTACGGGAACAACAAGGACTTATTTGTGAAAGCAATACCATCAAAGCCTAAGACATTTGTCTTGACACTGAACAAAATATTTGTCATTTTGAAATACATCCCGATGAAACTCCTGAAACTGTACTTGTATATATTGGAAAAGGATGTGTATGTACAAGAACGCTTTGTAATCTTATATTCATGAATAACATTGCTATAGAAACAAGCAATCACTCAAATATTTGTGTTTATAACTTTACTAAAATTGTGGGATGCGATCTGAGTTATTCAGCTCCTGTTACGTCTTATCAATTGTTACAATCTAATTGTACATTGACCAGGATTTACTGCCCATCCCCTTTGGAATGAACCTTACACTGGTGAAGAAACTACTACAATGTGATGACCTGCATCAACTCCATGCATCCATTTCTTTCCAGTGCGGAAGGTCATTTCTCACCCTCTCTTCTGTCCCTTGTCTGGAGCCTTCCTCTCAGCACTCTTAGGCCCTTAAGCTAATACCGACAGGTTTGAAAATCACTTGCTTCATCTGACCAACAACCTAAAGAATCACCGAGCTGAACAATCACTGGTTCATCCCCTATCCCAGAAAGGCCCAGCGGGTACATTTCCAGTAGAAACAGGGCCAAAGAGGGGCTTCTGATGTGCTTTGTGAGAATGCAGTAGTGACAAATGCTTTGCAAAACTAGAGCATAACTCACACCTTTTAAAGCAAGGCCTGGACAAAGTCCATCCATGATCAAATGAAGACACAGGAAGGGGTCATTTATACCCACTGCCCATAGGAGTGCACTTTTTCCACAAGTCCGTATGCCACAAGGAGGACCTCAATCAGTAGCACGTACCTGTACTTCCCCATTAGTGCCTTCATTTCCGGGGCCCAAAGCTGGGGGGCTGGCTTCAGCAATGCCCTTCCTCCTGCCTTTCTCCACCTTCCTTGAGGAGCTACCTCGGATGGCTGGGATCACACTGAAAATACACACTGTGGGCAGGTGGTGTGAGCACGGAGCGGGGCGTGGTGTCCGTCCTGCACTCATAAGCTGGGCACCTGCTTCTGCAGCAAAAGGCAGTTCTGCAAGAGAATGACGTGGGGAACTGACTGTTCACATCAACAGAGACAGAGGTCACTCCCAGCTGAAGCACCCCGGGCTATAGAAAAAGCCCAGACGAAAGCTTAGCATCACCAAATCCAGGCTCTCATGATGCAGCAAGGAGAGGAGCCAGGTCATCTGCAAGCACAGGCTCCAAGACACACCATAACCGCCCCCCCCCCCCCCCCCGGCAATTCCATTTACCACTGCTCGGTGCTCCCAACTCTCGATATTTAGGGATGGAAAATGTTTTTTCAGTGGGGACCCAGTGTCAAAGAAGGAGAAGGCAATCAAGGGTGTAAAGCGTTCCTGCCATTCACCTATCCCTGGCAGTCTCTTGTGCTAGCCACAAGACAAGTTTTCCTATGAATAAAGGCTTCAGCATTAAACCAAACTTGTTAGAATAGGCTCTACTCTTTATCCTTGCTAGCAGGTCAACTTGAATTTCACTTTCCCTTGCAAAGCAACATCCTTTCCATTCAAAGAAAGAATTCCTCCATGTTCAGTCCTGTCTCACTTAAGGCTCACTGGTCTCCAGAAACAGCCCAGTGTGTGGGACAAAACTCAGAAAAACACCTCTCCTGTTTAGAAGGCATCGCGAGACCATTCACGCCTTTCCTCATCATCAGAAAATGTCCATAGTCTCCCAACACCATTGTCAAATAAAAAAAGAAATCATTCTGTTTAGTTAAATCTAAAGGGTATGAGAAAAGGGTCTTCATCTACCAGAAGCTGGACTTGCATTGAGTTAACAAAAATGTCTGTAACCCAGAAGAGGCAGGAGAAACATGAGCCCAACAGGAGGGTTTCCCAAGGACATGCTATGTGCTGGCCATGCAGCAGGGAGCAGGAGTCATCATGACACATGATCAAAGGCACTCAGAGCTGCTATGAATGCTGTGGCCAAAGGAAACATCTCGCTCAAACAAGCACAGGAGTACAGGGTCACCCTCATTCATTTCTCCAAGGGTCTCATCTGCCATGAGGCTCTTTGCCCTTGGCTTTCTCCCCCTGTCTTTCAACCATGTTGACAGCAGTTCTTTTGGCTGGAGGATGCCTCTCTCAAGAGGAGGTGCTTGCCAAGAAGATTTCCTGTGAGCAGGAGACAAGAAAACACTTCAAGACAGCATTGCGGAGACTTTTGGAACAGCAATGAGATGCAGATCTGCTCAAGCTTGTGGTAAAACTGTGAAGCCTCAACATGATTCCTTTCAAGCCTTGCTCCCTGTGTGCTCTTTGGCCCTTCCAGGCACTGGCCCCTGTCCAACTTTCAGTTTGTACTGCGCAACACCATTTCTTGTGCTATTGGTTTTCTCATGCTCTATCCCATTCACGTTATGGAAAGAGGGGCTTGCCGGCATGTGCTGGTGACCTAACAGAGTCTCTCTGGGGGCAATAATTCCACACAAGGAGAACAGATCCTTGGATCCATCTACTGATCTCATAGGCCTACAATTCCTCTGCTGACACAGTCAACCCAAAGGCATTGGTTTGGGGATGTTTATGAGAAATTAAAACAGAAAGGTTAGAATTCCTGGCTTTGAAAATGAAATCAAGTCTTGGCACACATTGCCAGACTTTTCACCATCTACTTTAGGTGACTTTTCCCACCGGCTGAAAAAACACTGATTCAATGAAGTAGGCCAGCCCCTCCATCACCTACAGATCCAGGCACAATTTAGGATTCACAATAACCAAGCATTGTCCTCAAGCCTGGCTCTCTTCTGCTCCAACTCCTCCAACGGAAGAGCAGTTTGCAGAGCACACCGAGGCATAAAGTCCCATGGGAAAGTTTAACTTGGAGGTATCAGCTGCAGGTGGGAGTGTTGGACTTCCCCGAGGGCCCACACAGGGGCCGAGAGGGACAGCCCTGTGACGGCTCCCTTGGGGAGCTGACAGGCACTGCTGTGGAAGGGCAAGGATTTTCTGATGGCCTGGCTGTCTCTGCTCCCTGCACTTCCCTCAGCAGCAGGATCACGGCATTTCCCCTCATTTCTCCACCTGTGTGTGCTGCTCTTGGGCTTGCTCTGGGGCTCCCTGGGGACAGTGTGTGTGGGGGGAGCAGTGGGGTGGGAGGGGGGGGAAAGGCAGGGGGTAAGCTGCTATGCTGACACTGATCCTGAGGGGCCTGCCCTGGAGGGGGGTTCATGGAAACAAGGCACCCAAGCCCTCTTCTCAGTTTTCAGGCTCTGAACTATAGCTAAGTCACAACTTTGTTTTTATGTTCGTATGGATTGTATTTTGTGTCTTATTTCAGAAGCTTGAAAACATGTTCTTTTCACTCTCAGTTAACAAAAACAAAGTGGAGGGAGGTGAATTGCCCTGCTGTGCAATGCTGAAGTTGGCTGTGCAGCATTACTAAAGCTCTGCTCATTTCCACTGGAACATCCATCTGGGGCTGGTTGGGCAGCAGTGTCACTGCCCGTCTGTGTGTCTGACGGAAAGTGACTGTTTGCTGTGCTTGTGCTGAGCTCAGTGTGGTGGTCAGAATTCCAGTTAGTTACTTCCAGGGTGATTTTTTGAGACTGTACTTTTGAACTGAAAGGGCTGCAGCAAGCCTGAATTCTGAAGCAGGCCCCCAGATGCCTCTTCTACTCAAGCTGTTGTGACTGCTGCATAGCCTTTCACACGCTGAGTGCCTGTGGAGGAGGGAGTTGTACTGTTCTCCTGAGAATCAGCCTGTGCAAGGCCACAAGACTGGCTTATTCCAGTAACACTAGAGAGCCAGAGAGCCCTCCCTGTGCAGCTGGCTAAACTAATCGTGTTGGCTTGTTGGTGCTCCTGAAAATTGTTTTTATCATATCAGGTTGGTTTTGTGTGTGGAAAGGTATGAACTTTGCAACCTCTGGCCAATGAAGAGACTGCCCAGGAGGTGTTACACGTGTCTCAACATTTGGATCTTTAAAGCTCAAAGTCGCCCCAGAAGTTCAAAGGGATCTGAGCTGGCCTTAATCCACATATTCTTTCCTGGCAACTGGGACACCCAGTGTTAAAGAATAGTGAATTGAAACTGTCTAGAAATGGCTGCTTAGCACAACTTACATAAAACTTGCTTAGCATGAGTGGCTAGATTTGCTGAAGCCTTAGGCCAAGCGCGGGAAAAGTAACAAATCTTTACTTAGTTTAATAAAAAATAGTGCCTCAGAGCTCGTTCAGGCCGGGAAGATAGGGGAGCCACACGCAGTCTGCGCACCTGTGTCACTGACTCCGAGAGGGAAGACGCCAAAACAATGGGGAAAAATAAGACCTTGGGAGACAACTGCCAGACCCAACAAAAACAGAGGTACAACCGTCATCAGAGACTGCAAAAAACAACAATAAGGAGAAAAACAGCTTGCCTCAGAATGATGATGAGACCCAATGAGGAGCAGGAGACTCCAGACCAAAAAATTATTATTGGTCTAACTATCGCGTGAGGGGTGGGAAATGTAAGTTGAAAAGACTATAATTACCCAGAATTTGTTTATGTTAGGGTCCCTCTTCGGAGGCACCCAGCTCGAGCTGTAATTACAGCACGCGCGTGATTAAAATTATCTGATTTGTTTTGATTTGACTCTGAACTTTACTGCGGGAACCTAGGGTCAAGCCCTGTTATGGTGGCTGACAGGCCTAACTTCCATAACACCCAGCATTGTGATGCTGAGTATACAGAGACCAGTACCATATCAAAGAAGATTCTTCAGTGCTGCTTTATATTAGTTTGCTACTCATCAATCATATTACATATAAATCAATCATATTACAGCTGTGATTAAATGAAGCTTTCGCCCTTTTCTGTACACTGTGTTGTAAGAGTATCCCTTGAAAAGAACCTGATGGGAGCTGACACCTGTAACCTACATTTGTTTATGCCAGAGTGGGGTGAGAGCTGCAGGAAAGGTCTCCAAAAAGATTTCTGATAGCAGGTGGCTCTTTCGTCATGCTGAAAAGGCAAACTGGTAGAAAGCCTGACAGCTCTGAGGAGCAGAAGGACACAAAGGGTAACATAAGAGCTGACTTGAGACAGAGGTTTAGAGGTTTTGGTGCTTTTGCTGTTGGGAGGGGGTTAGAGCCAAGGTGACAGTGTGCTGCTGGGCAGAGGAGAAGGTGTTCCTTGTCTGTTTGCCTGCTCCTGCTGATCTGCAGTGATTCCTTGTGGAAGAAGAGCCAGGGAGAGCTGCCAACTGCAAAGAGCTATTGGTGCTGCTGAAAGGCACTTTGCCAATGATTCCACTATTTGCCCTACATGTCAGATTGTTCAAAATCTCTTAGCCTCTTCTGGGAAGCTGGGAAACAAATCTTTCTCCATGAATTTCTTGTGAACTCCTGTGGAAGGACCTCCTTGTCTCGAACGTGCCAACAGAATGAATTGGCATGGGTGAGAACAGAGGGGAGGTCCAAGAGTGTATTCCACCTGTGAGAAGCTTTCCCCCACAGGGAGGCTCCCTCAGGCGACCAAGGTGTCCCAGATGGCCACCCTTTTCAGGATACAGACCTGATAAAGGAGCTGGACAAGAAGACCCCAGGAAGCAACCTGTCCCCCTAGAATGGGAGGGTTGGAGAAGCTCAGGTGTCCAAAAAGGACAAGGACCTCCTAGGAAGGCTGACTCCAAAGGATATGAAGTCCGGGTTCAGACCATAGCAGCTGATGTGTGAGCAGGCTGGCACGTCCTTCTTTTGGGGGTACTGTCCCAGAGATGCGGCTGTGAAGAGCTTCCTTGTGTTGTGCTTCCAGTGGGTCTTCTTGGTGAGTGCCTGCTCTCCCAAGGACATCTTTCCCCAGTCCAGACAAGTTGTGTTGGTCTGATGGGAGCAAAGAGGACAAAGATGGAGACTGCAGTGCATGGAGTGAGGTGAGACTGTTGGAGAATTAGCTTTGGTAACCCTGTGCTCTTGGAGGTGTGTGAGAGATCTGCTTCCCTTGGCTATCGTGCTTGTATGAATGCTGAGAGGGTATGCTCATGTGCCTGAAAGTCTTAGGTCTCCTGTGTGGGTAGGAAGGGTGTAGCAGGCTTTGGTGAGACTCCCACATAAGGTTCCATTGCTGTCTCCTTCTGGTTTCCAGAAATGCAGACAAGCAGCGACTGGGCAAATCAGAGGCAGAATCAGCTGCCAAAACTGTACCTGCTGTCCACAGAAAGAAGGGAGGGGAAGTCAGCTCTAAGGAGTAAGGGAACATACAAGGTAAGGTAACAACTGCCTTGTGGCAGAGGTTAGAAGTTTTGGTGCTATCCTTGTAGGAAGGAAGTTTGAGGCAAGGTGATGGTGCAATGCTGGGTAAGGGAGAAGGCATCCCTTGGGAGTCTGTTTGCCCGCTGCTGCCCATCTGCAGTGAGTCATTGTGGAAGAAGAGCCAGAGAGAGCCCCAGGCTCCAAAGAGGCGTTGGTGCTGCTGAAAGGCACTTTCTCACTGAACCCCACTACTTGCCTGCAGTGGCAGACTGCACTTTTGTTTTTGCAGTGCATTTGTGCAGAAGAGGGAACAGGCAGAGCACATCCCTCTGCCCCCTGAGTAACAAGCTCTGCCTGGAGCTGTGAGCAGTGGAGGGGCTGACATATCTCTGGGAAGTCACGGTATTTTGTCTGCTGGGAAATATCCTCCAGGGGTGATTGTCCAGTATCTCCTAGCCTGTGTCAAACCTTCCTTTTAGTTGGAAAGATGGGATTTGGAACCTGTCTTCTGGAATTCTGTGTGAACTGCTCGGAAGCCATGTTTTTGGCTTGAGCATGCTAACAGAGGAAGTTGATGTGTGTGAGAGCAGTGCAGATCCAGGAGCATGTTCCCCTCGTGAGGAATTATTCCTTGCAAAGAGACTCTCTGAGGTCTCAGGCATGTCCCAGCTGCCCCCCACCCTTTTCCAGAATGTGGACCAAGAAAGGTGTGGGGGGAGAAGACTGCAAGGAGTAAAGCGGTGGTCTAGAAAGGGAGTTTTGGAGAAGAGCAGGTGTGCGAAAGGGCCAAGTACCTCCTAGGTGGGCTGACCTCAAGGGATGAGGCGACGGGCTCAGACCATCGTAGCACATGATTGAACACGCCAGCATGTTCATGTGGAAGCTGTCCCAGCGATTCAGCTATGAAGAGCTTCCTCGTTTTGTACTTCCAGCAGGTCTTTTTGGTGAGCAACGGCTCTCCTGGGGACGTCTTCCTCCTGTCCAGATGAACCGTGTTGAATCGACGGGAGAAACATGTATGAAATCAGGGTCCTCAGAACATGCAATGAGGTGAGACTGTGGCTTTGGATAATGCTGTGCTCCTGCATGTGAGCAGGGGAGATGTTTTCTTTGTGTGTGTTACCTCCCTCTGTAATGTGTGTTACCTCTGTAATGCTGAGAGGTTATGAGCACATACGAAAGTGACTTATTTATTAAACAATTTTCTCAGAAGTTGAGAAGTGGGGGGATGCTGTCCCCTGATGGCAGTCTTGGCCTGGGACAGGGTGGTGTGTTGAGGTGACTTTCCTTGTGTCCCAGCTGCTGCCCAGGTGTCCTTGCCTGGGGGAGTTCTCCCCATTGAGGCCAGAGCGGGCCCTGTGGGCTGGGGGACTGCCCAGGGCTTGCAGTCACAGGCTTCTCTAGTGCTGAATTGCCTGGGCATGGGAGAGAGGCGAGAGCCAGGGTCAAATCTGTTAAAGAATATTGAGCTGAAACTGTCTAGAGATAGCTGCATAGCACAACTTATACAAAACTTGCTTAGCATGAGTAGCTAAATTTGTTGAAGCCTTAGGCCTCACTTAGATAAAATAATTAACTTTTACCTAGTTCAGTAAAAAAAGGGCCTGAGAGCTGGTTCAAACTGGAATGATAAGGGAGTTACCAACAGTTTGCATTCCTGTGCTTCACACTCCAAAAGGGAGGATGTCAAGGCTTTGAAATAAGGCCTACTTGGGCGCCAGGACCTTGCGAAACAAAGCCTCCTCTCACTGCTGAAACAGTGTTAATTAGGGGGTCTGGACTATCTTGGGGTCTGGATTATATCCCCTTCCTCAGGACCTTGGGAGATAACACCTACTGTCACTGCTGGGGTAGTGCTAATTGCTGGAACAACACCTCTTTGTCAGAGCCTTGAGAGACAAGGGCAGGACCCAAGGAATCAAGACACATCTGTCAGCAAAAACCCCAACAGTAAAGATAAACAGCCTACCTAGGGACAGTGATGAGACCCAATAAGGAGCAGGAGACCCCAGACCAAAATATTACTACTGGTCCAAACTACCGCGTGAGGGGTGGAGAGCTTAGACTGGAAGGTATAATTGCCCAGGGATTTCTTTGTTCAGGGTCCCTCTTTGGAGGCACCCAGCTCGAGCTGTAATTACTGCACGCATGTCATTAAAATTTAATTATTTAATTTGCTTTGATTTGGCTCTGAATTTTCTGCGAGAACCTAGGGTCGGGCCCTGATATGGTGGCTGACAAGCCTAATTTCCATAACAAAATCTTCCTCTGCTTGCAACACAGGCAAAGTGTCAGGCTGTAATACCTGCAGTGTGTTGGCCTGACTTCTCACCGGGCTTCCCCGGGCCTGAAAAAAACAGGAAGGAGTGGGCTAAAGTGCAGACAGGATGAGAGGCAGTCGCCTTTGGGGAGGAGATTTTTCTCTTCCCTCCCCAAGCAGAGAATGAGAAGAAATCTGTCCAGTGGTCAGGGGCTGACAGCAAGGGTAAGTGTGTGCGAGCTCCTGCTGAGGCCTAGGAGAGATGAGCAGCAGGGCCAGCCATGCTGTGGGGTCAAGGATCCCGAGCTCTGAGCCCTGTGGTGGTTACGGCACCCTGTGATTTTCCCTGGCTCAACGATGCCCTGGGTTAACCTGTCATGCCCAGTGTTTCTGGGCAGCTCCCAGCGAGTGCTGGACGAAGGGGGCAGTGGGTGCCAGTGGGAGCGTGTGTGCAGGGGCTGGGGGAGGGCAAAGGCAGGCAGATGCTGAGCCAGGGTTTGAGAAAGGATTTGTCCCTCCCATTGTAGCATCCTGTTAACACAAGGAAGACAGGTTCTGCAAAGGCTGCAGCCATATAAAGCCTGCCAGGAAGAGTGGAAGAGGAAGGTGGAGTTGAACAGATTGTGGAAAACAGGCCAGCAGCAGTTCCTCTGGTAAATATCTCCAAATATGGGTGGCGTTTCTCCTCTGCGGCACGTTCCTTGCTTGCCCTGGCAGCAGCGCCTGGGGAAAGACTGTTTTTTCCTGAGAGGCTTGTGGGATGGGGAGCAGCAGGCTCCTGAGGCTGTGCCCATGAATCAGGCCTCGCTGCCAGCTGTGGCATAGCTGTGGGCCTTCTGAGGAAGATGCAGATAGGGGCTGGGCCAGCTTAAGGCTAAAGCCTCCAGCCTCTGGTGTTTGGCCCTCCCTTCCCAAACCAAGGAGTCTGTCCATCCTCTTGCACAGCATCAACACCAAGACCCCTTGCCCTGACACTGGTATCTGTTCAGCCCCAGGTTTAGTCCCCGGGCTGATTCACTGCACGTGTTCCCTGGCTTTTGGCCTGGACTGTGTGGTGTCTCCGAGACCACAGAAACCCTCCAGGAACCAGACTCCATCCCACCTGGCATGAGAGAGGTCTGCAGGATGTTTCTGCCCTTCTGGCTGTACGTAAAAATGAACAGCTTCTAGTTCCCTTCTCTTAGTGTTGGGAAGAAGACAGAGGTCCAAGACCACAGAGAAAAGCACAAGGCTTTCCTGGCGGTGCAGCAGATGCATAAGCAATACAGCTGAGCCAAATCACGTAGAGCTGCACCACCTCGCTGAAATGTGAAGCCTGTGGGGACCTGGAGCAACCCCAAGGTCAGCAGTGGCAGGGCCAAGCGGAGGCATGTTGGTGCAGGGGCTCCCACTGCTGCTGGCAGTGTTGCCTCCTCTGCAGCAGGAGGGCCCTTAGCAGAGTGGGGCCTCTGCAAATGCTACCATGCCCTTGCAAAATACAGACCATTCGTGCCTGCTGCCAGCTGGAGTAACCAGCCTGTGTCCTACAGTGGGTTGGTCTGGAGGAATTTGGAAAGGAAAGCCTGTTCAAGATCCTATGTGCTCCCCAGTCCTAAGTCAGAAGCAAAGCAGTGTGCACTCCCTGCCTGCCCCCAGGACCCCTTGCGGTGGCTGGGCACACACAGCTCACCGCTTTCTTGCCCCTTAGTGGGCACCAAGGGGAAGAGAAGAGATGCAGGCCGGCATGATGGGGAGTGGAGGGGGGGGAAGCGCCCAGAGAGGTGAAGGGTGGACATCCGAGTGCTGAGGGATGGGGATGAAGGGCATCTCAGCCTGCAGGGAGGGGAAAGAGGAGGATCAGCGCATGCCCAGAGGGGAACTGGGGACATGTGAGTGCATTGAGGGCAGTGGAGGAGAGCTGAGTTCTTGGCAATGGAAATGGAGGAGATGTGAGATTGCAGGGAGGGACGAGAGGAGATCTGACCTTGGGAACTGGAAGGGAGCTGAACGAGTATGGTGGTAAGCAGAGGCTATCTCAGCTCATGCCAGGGGGCAAAGGGGAGATCTAAGGATGCATGAGGGACAGAAGAGACTTTGAACATGTGAGGAAGAGAAGGGAGGAGACATGTTTACTTCAGAATGGAGAATGAAGGGGATGTGAGCATGAACTAGGGAGAAAGTGGGGTCAGAGTGGACATGGAGGGTAATGGGAAGAGACATGAAGAGACCTGGAGGAGAACGGAATGGGCCTGTGTGCTCATGGAGGGGACTGAAGGGCACGTGAGTGCTCTCAGAGGGGAGAAAACATGTTCCGAGGGTGCACGGAGGGGAAGGTGAAGGATCTGGGTGCTTGTGGAGGGGAACAGAGGGGATCCAGCAGTCCTGGAGAGGAAAAGACCCCTCCCTGGGTTCCCCTTAGACCGTACAGCCCCTTCCCCAGTGCTCCACCCTCCCAGGTGCTAATGCCACCGGAGATTTGCTGAGGAGCCTCCAGCTTCTGCTAACAGGTCCCCAGAGACCCCTGGGGCCTTCTGCAAGCACCCGCCTGAGTCTGGGAGGTGGTCGCTGGTGCTGGGGGAAGGGGAGCCAGGAAGGAGCCCCGAGAGATGGTGTTTGGCCGGTGTGTGCAGGAAGGAAGAGCCTTGGCAGGCCTGGAGCGGGGCCCATGGGCCTGCTGCTGTGCCCATCCCCCTGCTCCAGCTTCTGAGTGTGTGGGAGCTGGGACTAGGTCCTGTGGGATCTAGTGGTGGAGCAGGGAGGTGTGTCCTCCAGGCCCCTGGGATGGCTGGAAAAGGGAGATCTTTCCAGCAGAGAGGAGGATTGTGTGTATGTGCACACGTGACCTCGGGGAGTTGTCAGAAGTCTGTTTTCTCAGCAGTTTCCCAAAGGGGCTGGGAATTGAAGCCAGCTCCTGGGCAGGGCAGCACCATGAGAGCTCCTGCCCCAGCCCTTCCAGGAGGCATAGCAAAGCTGCTCTGCTGTGTGGGGCTTGGGCTGGGCAGAGCCCCCGCCAGGCCAGCCTTGAGGAGCGCCCCCAGCCCTGCCCCAGGGCTGCTGCTGTCCTGCCATGCCCCTGGCATCTCTGCAGCCTCTGCTTGCATGCTGACGTGCTGTCTGGGGTGGAAATCAGAGGGAGCCTCCAACTAGTGTCCGTGCAGGCTTTTGGGCTGGGCGATGGCCTGGGCAGTTCCCTATGTGTAGCTGAGGCTGAGGTTGAAGTCAGGCCTTGACTCAGGCCCTAGGGAGCAGGGCTGCAGCCTGGCCTCACCAAGGCTGCTGCCACAGGATGGTCACAGGCTGCTCAGAGGCTGGACCTGGCACCTGGGCCAGGCGGGGAGCCACGTTTCATGCACGCAGCCCTCCCTGGCAAGGCCCTTGCATGGCCCATCCTGAACCATGCCTGGCACCTCCATGCCCAGCGCCACCTGAGCTGTCCCTCCCCTGCCTTGGAGTGGGGATCTCGTGCCAGGTGATGGGGCCAGAGCTCAGCCACATTTCTGTTGGCACATTTGAACAGGAGCTCCTGCCCAGGCAGCAGCACCAGGAACAGCTCTTTCCCAGCCCTAGGGGATGTGCACACTCCAGCTGCGGCTGCATTTTTTGGGCTTGCTGGGCTTTAGTCTCCTGGGGCTCTAGCTACAAACTGTCTGTTTCTCAGGGACCAGGAGCAGTCAATCCTGCCTTCCCCTCCAGGAAGCCAAGCTACAGCTGGGTCCAGCCCTGGTCCTGGCAGAGCCAAGTCCGAGCCCAGGGCAGGTGCTGCCAGCAAAGGCTGTCTGAGCCACAAGGGCCACGACTCCATCTCTGTGCTCCCACAGTCCAGCGCTGTGGCTGACAGGAGTGCCAGGGCTCCTGCCGTGCTCCTGCAGGCCCCGTCGAGGCTGCTGCTCCCTGTGGAAGGCCCTGGCCCCTGGGGATGGGCTGTCTGTGCTGACCAGGCCCTGGGGAGAGGCAATATGCCCAGGGCCCCAGGCTGGGGCCAGGCAGGGCCTCACAGTGGATGATCAGGACAGGGCTGGCTGAGCGTCTCTGCCCCGGGCGGGGCTGGGGCACCGCTCTGGCCTCTCCAGCCCCGAGGAGGAAATTTGCTGGAGGAATAAAATCAGCAGCTGATCTCAACTGCGCTGGGAGATCCCAGGTTTATTCATCAGGTTCCTCCTCCTCCTCCTCCCTTGCCTTTTTGTGAGGGCTGGTTTGGGGGTGGGAGCAGCAGGGTTGTCTCCCCTCCAGATGCTGCAAGACCTTCCCCAGATGTCCTTGCTGCTGGCTGGCCTCGAGCTGTCTGAGCAGTTGGTGAGCAGCTTGGCCACATGCCTTCGGCCTTGCTGGCTCCAGGAGGCCAGGTGGGCTGAGCCAGAGCGAAGGGTATTTTCTGGGCATGGAGGGGCCCCAGGAGCTTTGGGGCTGTCTCTGTGTGACAAGAGCAACTCCAATTTATGGTGGCGGGCGGCTGTGCAGGGCCCTGGCCTTCTGGCTGTGACAGCCGGGCTCTCCTGGCCACAGCTTCTGGGACGGATCTTGCTGGGCACCTCCAGTGCTTCAGGCCCCCTCCTGCAAAAGAGTGAGCTGGTGGCCGTAGCGGAATGGGTTTGCCCCAAGCAAAGCAGAGGCTGGCCTCTTGGAGCTGTGAACTGTCAATGAGAGCTCATCATTCTCCTCACCAGCCCCAGCTGCACATCTTTTGGGGATAGTTCTTCCTCTCTGTGTAATCATCCATTAGGGGACAACTCTGATGGAGTTTAATGGTGCTACCTGTCCCCTCAGGTGGCTGAAAATGTTATGTTCCATAAAACCACCTTTTTGAGCTTTGAAGGCCAACAGGACACTTGGAGACAAAGAGGCCTGCAGTGGTCTAAGTTGACCAATGGTGTAAGCAGCTGTCATTTGTGGGGTTGTTGAAAATTTGTTGTGTGTAGCCAGTTACATTTCTTTGGGTTTTGAATCTCTCTAGAGCTTTACAGCCTAGTAACAGTGTCTGGTTTGGTGACTAGGAACTAGTTCAGTCTCCAGTAACCTCCTCATAGCCTAGCTGATGAAGTATGGGCTGGCTAAGTGGACCAGGAGGTGGGCTGGAAAGTGGCTGAGCTGCTGGGCTCGGAGGGTTGTGACCAGAGTCTGCTGCTCTCCTTCCTCGCTTCCCTCAGGGTCTGCAACTCTACTATTTCATGGTCACTACAGCCAAAGTAGCCATGGACTCTCCTGGCCCCAACTCTCCTGGGTGTGAGCTTCCCCTTCTGGGTCTTAGGACCCTCATTATTCCCCTCACGCCCCAAAAGCCCAGCACTCAAGTGCACCAAACACGCACGTGAGCGTTGACAGTCTCTTCCCACTATGCAGTCAGGACTGGCCACCAGGAAGGGAGGCCCAGGCTCAACCCCTTCTCTGCTTCAGAGGGCTAAACCAGCTCTTCCCTCTTATCCCCAGAGACCCCTTGTCACCAGGCCATGTGCTGGCCAAGGCAGGGCTCTCTCCACAGCTTTGTCAGGGACCAAGAAGAAACAGGAGACCCCCCCTCCCCCTTGGCCACAACCATCACGGCTGCAGCCAAGGAGTTACAGCATGACCTCAGGAGAGAGCTTTCCTGGCAGCAGCAACTGATACCCAAGCCCTGACTCCTGACCTGTTGTCTTCAGGCCTCTCCAATGCTCACATGCTGCTAACAGCAGAGTTCACACCCCACCCAGGAAGGATCCACACCAGTTGGGAGATTTGGTTTAATTCAACAGCACAAAACTTCATGTGTGCTGGCATGGCTGACAGTCACTGCTGCTTCTTCATCTTCTTCTTCTGTTTCCAGACACAGCTCTTCTGCCCAGCGCTAAGGAATGAGGAAGCAAGAGGCTGTGTTACATACAGGGAGAAAGGCAAGAGAAATACTGCAGACTAGTTCAGGACATGTATGTTAGGATGTGCTTCTGATGGTGTTTCCACGCTCACCACCATGTGACAAAGGCCCCTGTGTCCAAATGAGGTCCCACGTGCTGCTCATCAGCCTGGGGCTGAGTTCGCTGGTGCCAAGACCGGGGGTGAACCTGTGTCTTGGCTTCAGCATTCAGGGAGAGGTTTGAAAAGGTGCAGACGAACACTGGAGGGATCCCTTTGTGCTCAGCTGTTCAGGACTTCTGGGTCCCACAGCTGAAGCCTATTCTGAGCACCCAACAGCTACCCCTTGGATGGAAGGGAAGTCTGATCCAAGGGCCAGCGTGGCTTGCTCATGGTGAAATGTGGCTGCAGCAGCACTGACACCTTTTCTCTCTCTCTCTCTCTCTCTTTCTCTCTTTTTCTCTCCTCCTCCTGCCTCCCTCTCCCTCTCTTTCTCTCTCTCTTTCCCTCTTCCTCTCTGGCAGAGATCTCTCCTGCTTCTCTCCTCCCCCAGCTCCTCCACCCTTGTCCCATTTGCAGTCACAACCCTTCACCTCCAAAGGAATGCTGGGCATTTGCTTGGGGCTGCAGAGAGCTGCTTAGTGTCAGGGTTGAACTGAGGTCAATCCCATGTCGTGGAAAGTCACAGGAGGCTCTATCCAACCCAGTGGCTCTGGCCTTGGGAGTCTGACCTGTCGGTGGGTCACTACCACTACACTGTCCCAGGCTTTTCCTGCAGCTGGCACTTATGTACTCTGTTGAGTCCCATGCTGCTCATCCAGCCTTTTTTCCTCCTCATCTATGTGGGAGAAGTAAACATTCAGGGTCACTTCCTTATCTTGTCCGAAGCGGTACTTACCAACTTCCTGAATACTTGGCTTTTCAGCCAGCTTCTCACCAGTCACCTGCGCTTTCCCACCTGGTGGCAGGATTGAGCCTGCCTGAACTCTTGGCTGCGCTTCAGTTCTCTGCTGAACCTACAAGACAATTCCACACAGATTTGTGCCCCACTTCCAAGTCCACTCAGCTGTTCTCAACATGTGCATCTAAAGCAGCCAGGGTCTGCAGGACCTGTGCAGTCACCAGCCCCTTTGGTCTGGCCTGCCCTCAGGCACCCCAAATGACAACTGCTGCCCCAGGCAGGGACACTGCAGCCTGAGCTGGAGAACAGTGAGAGGCACTGCAACATGCCCCAGGCTACGTCACAGCCTGACAGGCTTCACTATCTTTCCCGCTGACACTTCTTGCTCAGTCTCAGATCTCTCCTGGTGCCAAAAATGACAGGAGGGAATTGCCACTTGCAGAGCAGGAAATCTGCAGTGCAGTCCTACTAGGGAGGGAGGTAGCAAAGGGGCAGTGGGGGATACAGTAGGTCTGTTTCCCCTGAAGGGAAGGTTATTTCTCACTCTCCCCTCTGAGCCTTGTCTTGAGCCTTTCCATCAGCACCATTTTGCCCTTAAGTGAATCCTAGCAAGACTGAACATCATTTTATTGTTCTGACCAGTCATCTAAATAATCACAGAGCTGAACAGAAACTCTCCATCTCCTATCCCAGAAAGGCCCAACAGTGACATTTCCACCAGAAACCGGGCTCAAGAGGGTCTTTTGGTGTGATCATGGAGAATGCAGTAGCAACAGATGGACTACAAAAATAGAGCACAACCAGCCTCTTTGAAAGCAAGCCCTGGACAAAGTCCATCAGGGGTCATAGGAACACATAGGAAGAGGTCTTGTACAGCCACTGCCCATAGAACAATGCTTTTCCATAATTCAGGCTGGCACAAGAAGGATCTCAGTCAGGAGCACCTACCTGTCCTGCCCTCTGAGGGTCTTCATTCACTGGACGTGCAGCTGGCTGTCTGGCCTCAGGAGAGTGCTTCCTCCCACCTGTCGCTGCCTTCCATGCAGAACACCCTGGGATGGCTGGGAGCACACTACAAATACACACCGCAGGGAGGTGGTATGAGCACAGGGGGAGCTGGGTCTCTACCCCGCACTCACAAGCTGGGCGCCTGCTTCTGCAGCAGAAGGCAGTTCTGCAGGACAAGCACGTGGGTTCAACTGACTGTCGTCACAGCAATGGAGACAGAGATCACCCCCTGCCAAAACACACTACATGCCCAAAGGGAATCTCAGGGGGCTCACATCAAGGTTTTCTATCCATGCGGCAGGAGAGCAACAGGGTCATCTACAAGGACAGGCTCCAAGACACACCATTTCCCCCTGTCCTGCCAAGTGCATTAGCCACTGCTCAGTGGTCCCAAAGACTGTGTGTTTAGGGATGGAAAATGGATTGTTGCTGGGCACACAGTGCCAAAGAGGGAGAAAGGCATCAAGGACGTAAAGCTTTCCTGCCATTTTCCTACCCCTGGCACTCTGTTGTGCCAGCCACAAAAACAGGCTTTCAGACAAAAGACAAGGTTGCTTTAAAACTACAGAAACCTACGAAACTACGAAACAGGAATAACTGCTCTCCATTGTACTCCTTCAGGCTTCAGTCACTCATGTTCCACACTGAAATCCTCTGCTAAGCATCCCAGAACCACCCCTTGCCTCTAAGGGCTGCCTGATCCAAGGGCATACACTCTCAAACCTGCTGCTTCCCATCGCGGGACAGCTGCCTTGAAATGACCCTCATTCCTTATTGCTGCTGGGAGCAGAAGGAAGGGCATTGCACAAGGGGAAACATCCCTCCTTTTGGGAGATATTCACCCAAGGGACTCCTCCCAAGGGACTCCTCCCCTTCAACAGCATCCCTTGCACCCCTCTCCCACTTCGCTTCTCTCTACCTCCTCAACTAGGCTGCTCACTGCAGCTTAACGGGCCTGGAGACATTACTGGGAAAGGATCCAATGACAGCAGGGACAGAGGCTCTCTCTCATTCTGATGGGGCCCTCCTGCCTCTCCCAGCTCCTCCAAACACACACACACACACGCACGCACACACACTCCCTTTTGAACTCACAGCCACCAACTCTGGATGAGATTTCGGGACTCCTCTGGGGACACAGAGAGGAGCCTGCCAGTAGGGTGTAGCCACACCCTGCTTGTGCCAACCACAAGACCAGATTTCACAGGAAGAAAAGGGCTTCAAGGACACTAAATTAATCCCAAACTGCAATGTCCTTGGCAGGATGTCCTTGGTCGCAGGATGGCTTGAATTTCATTTTGCCTTACAAAGCAACATGCTTTCCAGTCAAAGAAAGAGCTCCTCTGTGTTTAATCCTGTCTCACTGCATGCTCACTGGCCTCTGGCAACAGCCCACATAGTGGGGCAAAGCTCAGACAAACTCTCTTCTTCAGAAGGCTTTACAAGAGCATGCAGACTTTTCGTCAGCCTCACAAAATGTCCTTATGCCTCCAGTCCTACTGTCAGCAAATAGAAAGGATCCCGTTTACTTCCATCTAAAGGGTATGAGAAAAAGGCCCTCCTCTTCCGGAATGAGGATTTGCATGGAGTTTCCCAAAGGTCTATAACCTGGAAGCAAAGACAGGAGAAACAGGAAGCCAACATGAGGGTCTCCCAAGAACTTGCTCTGGGTTGCAGAGTGATCCCATCCAACAAGGGACCACTAGTCATTGTGGCACAGGATAAAAGGCATTCAGAGGTACTATGGATGTTGCGTTCAAGGGACAAGACAGACAAGGCTACAGGGTCACCCTCATGCATTGTTCCAAGAGGCTCACCTGCCATGAGGCTCCTTCCCCTCAGCTTTCTCCTCCTTTCCTTCCTTCGTATTCGTAGCTGCCAGTTTGGGTGCAGGCTGCCTCTCTCACAGAAGGAGGCGCTGGCCAGGAACATTCCCTGTAAGCAGGAGACAAGAAAACACTTCAGAACAGCATTGCAATAACCATTTGAACAGGAGTGATGTGGGATCTGCTCCAGCCTGTGACAAAACTGTGAGGCCTCAGTCAGATTCCTTTATGCCACATTTCCTAGGCAGTCTAAGGCCCTGCCTCACGCTGGCTCCTGTCCAACTCTTCATTTCTACCCTGCAACACCATTTCTCAAGGTAGTGGTTTTCCACTGCTCTATCATGTCCATGTTACGAACAGGGGGACTCGCAGGGATATGTTGGTGATCTAACGGAGTCTCTTTGGGGCAACAACTTCACGTGAGGGGAATAGATCTGGGGATCCTTCTATGGATCTCACAGGCCTACGCTGCCTCTGGTGACACAGTCAACCCAAAGGCAGTGGTTTGGGAATGGGTGCGAGAAACTCACAAGGAAAGGGTAGAACTGCCTGCTTTGAAAATCCAGCGAAGTCTTGGCACACGTTACCAGACTTTTGACAATCTACTCGAGGTGGCTTTTCCCATTACAGGAAAATACTTTGATTCCAGGAGATAGGTCACTCCTCCCATTTACCATTCTGCTCCAGGAAGACTTGATGATTTGCAAGGATTGTCCTCAACCGCAGTTGGGAGTTCTGACCTGCCCTGATGTCTCGTTGCCTCAGGAGTCACTTGAGATTTCCCACCAGGGTGAGCAGCATTACACCTAGTGCCTCATGCTATCTGAGTCATTGTACTGGAGCCTTGGCTCCAATGACCTGCCAAGGAGGACTGAAGGAGAAGGCACAACCCCCTGCCAGGAATCAGCTGCTCCATTACCTCTCTTGCTGCTGGGGACAGTTTTTCCCTTCTCCTCTTCCCGAGTGGGCTTCACAGCTCGCACAAGTGTTTTTCTAGGGGCAGTCTCAAGCGTGTACCTGCAAAGAGGAAAAAGACACCACTCTGAAGGAAGAGCACCACATTTCCTTTGCAGCTTATATTAATTATGGGGACACACACACATGTCAGAGCTACTGTGAAGCTCATCCTTTCCCAAAGCAGAATATGCAGAATAGGCCAGATCCTGGAGGACTGTCTTAGCAAGTGAAGTGACCCAGTGAAGACCTCCAGTGCTTGGAGGGGCATCGCTTCCTGCTCAGGCTGGTCCAGTGCTTCCCTAGTCTTTCTATGAGAAAGCTTCTTCTAAGCTTTCCGAGCCAAATCCTCCAGGCTGCCATTGGAGACCATCTTCCAGCTCCTGTCCATGCTCATGTCCGGGCAGAACAGACTAGTCTCGTTTCCTTCAGCTTTCCACCACCATTTGAAATTCCTGTCTTGCCCTCCACATCCTTTGCAATCCCTCCTATGCTCATGTCAGTGCATCTGTAAAGGACAGCCTCTAGCACCCAGGCCACTAATGGAACAAAACACTTAGCAAGCTGGGAATCAGGACAGAACTCTGCAGAACACCTCACACAGAGCCCAAACTAAGGCAGAGCATGCCTAGATGTCACTGGGAACCAGGCGCAGGAAAGACTTTGTCCCAAATCACTTCCTGAGCAGCCTTCACAAACCCTGGCAATGCAACACTACCAAACATGCAGTGAGAAGCTGCTCACTTGGTCAGCCAGAGGCTAAGAAGAAAACAAACATACTCACTTTGGAAAGACAATGACGCAGCCGGAATGGGTATGGGAAGCAGCTGTTTTGGTGACTGAGAGGACTGAATTCCTCATCTCTGGCATCTGCAAAAGTGAGAGACACATGTGAGATGCTGCTAAGAAAATGATCTTGTTGCTCACAAGGGCAGCAAATGTTTCCACTGCTCAGAGAAGAAGCTGGCTCTCAGAATCTCTGAAACAAAGCTTGCTGTTCCTCACAGCAGCCCCTCAATTCAACAGAATAGCAGGTGCAGGGGAATACAGGAGAATGGTTAATAACAATTCCAGGCTTTGGGCAAGGGCAAGAATCAAGAGCCGCTGTCAGGGGACCAGTTCCTGCCTAATGCAGAAGTCAATGGAGGCAAGCACAGGCAAAGGCCTTTCACTAGCCTGCATTTCTGGCTGCTGCATTATGTATGATGGCTTGTGCTGCCTGCTCCTGAGTTGTGAACAAAGTGGTCAGATGTGAGCTCAACCCAAGTCTCTCCTGAGATTCAAATGGCTGCTTCTGCAGCATGCAGGAATAGAGACACGCAGCCCGTCCTTTTCCCTTGCACAGCGGGTAACAACTGTGAGTACCAAACTGCTGGTGTGTGTTCAAAGAACCGCTGAGGGTCCTGGTCTCAGACCCACCAGAACGAAGGCTGGAGAAATGGCCCTGGCCCAGAGAATGGGCTGAAAAGACACCATGGACTAGGACAGAAGGGAAAGACACCTGCAGCTGAAAGCCCAGGCTGAAGGACAGGGCTGTACTAGAGACTTGGGGAAAGGCACTGGGTTGGAATGACTATCTCTGTGACACACATAACTATTGCTCCACAACAATCCCCAACACGGCCAATGGAGGCACAGAGTCAAAAGTGATCCTAACTCAAAGGGGCACTAAACCCTGACTTTCTGGAAGACTTTTGGAGGGAGTCTAATGGGAAAAACTACACTAGACCTGCCTTTTTCTTGGACTTTTTCCCTGAGCATTTGGGGACAGGTTTCTGGGCTGGATGGCTCTTTGACTGGACCCAGGACAACTATTCCCCGGGTATTCTGTGTTGCTGAGTCCTCTGAATGCTCCAGAAGAACTGTGCAGGGAACTGACAACACTCTAGACTAGGACTGTCCAGGTGCCTAAACAGGTTGTGGCAGGCCAAGAGAAATCCGTTCACTTTGGCTTTGCTAGGGTTTCAAAAGAGTGAGAAGTAGCGCTGCAGAAATGGAAAACTCACCCCAAGAAGAGCTTTTACCAGCTGTTCAGACCCATTCAACCTTTGCAGAAGGCTTTTGTAAAATCTCATTTTCACAACATTGCCTTCAATAACTGGCATGCCAATGCCCTTCAGAACAAGGGCAACATTATTCCCACTCGTAAGGCAGCAAGAGAAAAGATGCATGGTCTCTTCTACGCAAGTCACCACTGCTTTCCAAGGAACAGAGATGTCTGAGGCTATGCGAGCATGCTGCAGGGGTTCAGCTTTCTTGTGACCTAGGCAGTAACAAAAGAGCAACACAAAAGAGCAACACAGTCACTAACAGCACTTCAGCAGGCTAAAACAGAGTGTCAGCAGCTTGAAGGTCTGCCAGCAAGACAGTGCTACAGAACTGTCTTTTTTAACCCTCTGGGAAAGCCCATAAAGGAGGCTGACATCATCCCTCCCTAGGAGAAACTCAAAGCACTCTGCAACCTCATGGGCCAATCCCACCTTCCTGGCAGAAACAGAAAGAAAGGGTCCTAGCCATCTCTTATGACCACAAGGCAGGATGGCCAGATAAGGAGAGGAGAAAGGGAGCTGGTTTCCAGGAGAAGGGACTGCTCACAGTAATCATGCCCACACTCAGGGCATGCCAGGTTTGCCAAGACTTAGCTGTGGCATGCCAGGTTTGCCAAGACTTAGCTGTGGCATGTCACAGTGAGTGCAGTGAAGAAGGAAAACACATGGCCTGCACAACAGCCCCTCATCTTGCAGGCTGAATCTTAATTCATCTTCTTTAGTAATGCATATTAATTAATTGTAATTTTTACCTTAGTCCTTCTGGCCACTCCCAGGCCATCAGAGTTGCTCAGCACACACCCCCACTGCCAGAGGTGGTGCCAGAGGCCTGCCCCTGAGGGGTGCGACTGATGTTCACAGCACAGAGAAGATGGAGTGATTTGAAAGGAAAGGCCCACTCCAAACACAGCCTAAAGCTCCTGCTGCCCCACAGCCATCACTGATGTCACACTACAGCTGCACGGCTCCCAGCACTGACCAGCAATCATCACACAGCTGGCCTTGGAGGGGTTTTCCTACACACTACTGTTCCCATCTCTGTTTCAAGGTGCCCTACAGATGGCTTTGATCCACTTCTAAGCAGAAGCAGCTTGGGAGAGCCAGCAGCAATGTTGCTGTTTGCCCTTACAAGGTTGCCTGTGGCATAAACATGGAACAGTTTTAACTACGTCGGGCTAGAAGCAGCAGCCCTAAAATACCAGATACGGAGCCAGCTTTTAAAGCAAGTCTGAGGGAGAGAGAGTCTCATTTGATCCTGCTTTATGATGTCATGATAATTAAAAAACACTGAAGCTGTTCTCGGGACCCGGCAAAGGAATTCTAGATTTCTAACAGCCACTGCCGAATAGCAGTTATCCACATCCCACAGGTGTCACAAGGCGAAGTAGAAGTTCCTATTTGTCTTCTTACCAGGAACATAGGCCTTATCATGGGTGAGGCCATGACGCTCTGCAAGATTCTTTGAAAGACAAAACATGGGTCTGCGAATCGTCAGAAGACCATTCTTGCCATCAATGTCTTGCTCTCTAACAACACCAAAGGTTCCAAGTCGAATAATTCTTACATCCTGCAAACAGAATAGAAAAGAATTCTAAGCATGTGAGATGGACAAACAGACCAAGGGCTTCTCAGAGCACAGCCATGGTGCTATGTGCCCTGCCCACTCCTGGCATACAAAGGGGCAAGACTGGAGCCTTCTGGAAAGCTTGGGAGAAGCCTTGGAGAGGTCCTTTGGAAGAACATTCCAGATGGTTTCCTCTCTCTCATCCTCACACTCTCAAAATTACGCGTAAATCATCCCTCACATCCAGAAGATCCATAAGAAGAGGTTCCAAGAAGGGAGATAACCTCAGAAGAATGTGCCAGGCTCTTTCTTTGGCCTTTCACTCTGCCAGGGGAAACTAGGGCCCCTGACAGGGGCTGCAGAGCTGAGGTGGGCACTGCCTTCAGGCTAGAACCTGTCATCTGACCCCAGCAGCGGTCTGGACCTGAAACAGGCATTAGGACATGGAGAGCCTGCCACGGGACATCTACAACGTGTCTCCCAGCTCAAAGCCTGCTCCGCCAGTCTGGAGGCACAAGGAGATCCGGTGGGAAGGACTAGAGGCAGTGGCTGGGCTCCTGGACAGAAATCCAAGTTGAGATGAGGAAAAGTCCAAGCATTCACTTCCAGCACATGCAGTTCCTGCAGCCTTGCCAGAGACCAGCAGGAGCCCTCAGCCTTCTTCAGACACGTCTCCTTTCCTTCCAGATGCAGATCTCATAGGGCGACCCCCTCCCTAGGGATATTGGCAATGGATTTCCACCCAGCAAGAGGATGGTGCTGTGCCTGTGGAAGTCTGGGGGCTCAGGGCATCCCCAGGGGGCTCCCCTGTGGGGCCAGTTTCCCCCATACCAGATCTCCACATGCACAGGCTCTGCACAGCCACCGGAGCAGCTCCAGCTCCTTCCCCCAGCTGGGACCAGGGCACAGTCAGGGCCAGGACCCAGCAGTCCTGGCAGCCACACTGGCACCTGAGCCAGAAGAGACCATCAGTCGGGGCTCTTGGGGCACCCACCAGCCCATCCAGCCTCCCCCACAGCCCAGGGTTTCCACAGCTGTGGTTAGAGTTCATACTCTCGACAACAACACTCGTGAAGGAGCTCCTCAGTGCCTTACCCCAAGGGGGAAATATTGGCACTCCCTCCCCACGCCGCATTCCGTGGCCAGCGTCCCAGAGCTCCATCCTTGTCCTCCTTGCCCTGGGTTAACCCCACAGCGGGAGGTGACGAGAAAACAGCTCCTCTCCTCCTCCTCCTCCTCCTCCTCATCCTACTCCGCCTCCCCTCGCCGTCTCCTGCTCGGGTTCAGTGGCTCCTTGCAGCAGAGCAGTGCCAAGAGCAGCCCCAGTGCCTGGGCTGCCTGACCTCACCGGCACATGTGAGGAGAGGCTGGGGCCAAGGTTTCCCAAAGCAGAGTCTCAAACCCAGAGTATCAAAACCTCATTTACTGTAAGTCGGCCTGAGCCTATGAGGTCACTTCTGCCCCCCTGCCTTGTAGGCCAGTGGCAAGCACATGGCTGCTGGCTGTACTTGTGAGGTCACTTCTGCCTTTTGTGCCTGATATGCCACTGGCAGGCCCACGGATGCTGACTGTGCTTCTGAGGTGACTTCTGCCTCCATGTCTGATAGATCAGGGGCAGGCCTATAGCTGCTGGCTGTGCTTCTGAGTCCACTTCTGCCTCAGTGCCTCACGGGCCAGTTGCAGGCCCATGCCGGCTGGCTCTGCTGGTGTGGTCACTTCTGCCTCAGTGCCCTATAGGACAGTGGCAGGCCCATGGGGCTGCCTGTGCCTGTCAGGTCACTTCTAATTCCATAGCTCATAGGCAAGTGACAGACCCTTGGCTGCTGGCTGTGCTTCTGAGCTCATTTCTGCCTCAGTGCCTCATAGCACTGGGTGTTCTTGTGAGGTCACTTCTAGCTCCGTGGCTCCTAGACCACCGGCAGGCCCATGGCTGCTGGCTGTGCTTGTGAGGTGACTCCTGTTTCCGTAGCTGACATACCAATGGCAGGCCAATGGTTGTGAGGTATGTTTGTGAGGTCACTTCTGCCTCAGTGTCTCATAGGTCAGTGGCAGGCCCATACCTGCTGGCTGTGCTTTCGCAGTCTTTTCTGCCCCAGGGCCTGACAGGCCACTGGGAGGCCCATGGCTGCTGGCTATGCTTGTGAGGTCAGTTCTGCCTTTTGGGCCTGATGGGCCAGTGGCAGGCCCATGGCTACTGACTGTACTTGTGATGTCACTTTTCCTTCCGGGCCTGACAGGCCAGTGGCAGGCCCATGACTGCTGGCTGTGGTCAGAAGGTCACTTCTGCCGCAGTGCCTCATAGGCCAGTGGTAGGCCCATGGCTGATGGCCATGCTTCTGAGGTCACTTCTGACTCAGGGCCTGATAGGACAGTGGCAGGCCCATGGCTGCTTGCTGTGGTTATAAGGTCACCTCTGTCTCTGTGGCTCGTAGGGCAGTGGCAGGCCCATGGCTGTGAGACATTCTTGGGCGGTCACTTTTGCCTCAGGGCCTGATAGGCTAGTGGCAGGCCAATTAGTACTGTATGTGCTTGTGAGGTCACTTCTGTGCCTGTGTCTCTGCCTTCTGTGTCCTCACAAGCACAGCCAGCAGCCATTGGGCTGACACTGGCTTATCAGGCACTGAGGCAGAAGTGGCTTCACAAGCACAAGTATCAGCCATTGGGATGACACTGGCCTATGAGCCACTGAAGCAGAAGTGACCTCATAAGCATAGACAGCAGCCTTGGCTGCCACTGGGCTATCACGCAATGAGGCAGAATTGACCTCACAAGCACAGCCAGCAGCCACAAGCCTGCTGCTGGCCTATAGTGCACTGAGGCAGAAGAGATCTCACAAGCAAGGCCACCAGCCATGGGCCTACCAGTGGCCTATGACGCACTGAGGCAGAATTGACCTCACAAGCACAGATAGCAGCCAATGCCTTCCACTGGCCTGTCAGGCATTGAAGTAGAAGTGACCGCACAAGCAAAGCCAGCATCCACGGGCCTGACACAGTCCTATCCGGCATGGAGGCAGAAGTAACCTCACAAGAACAGCCAGCAGCCATAGGCGTGCCACTGTCCTATGAGCCAGGGAGACCGAAGTGACCTCACAAGCACAGATAGCAGCCACTGGCCTGCGACTGGCCTACACTGCACCGAGGCAGAACTGACCTCACAAGCACAGCCAGCTGCCAGGTTCCTGCCACTTGCCTGTCAAGCACCTGGACAGAATTGACCCCACAGGCAAGGCAAGCAGCATTGCTCTTCCAGCAGCCTATGAGGCACTGAAGCAGAAGTAACTTCACAAGAACAGACAGCAGCCCTGCTCTTCCACTGGCCTATACTGAACTGAGGCAGAAGTGACCTCGCAAGCACAGCCAGCAGCCATTGGGCTGACACTGGCCTATCAGGCACCGAGGCAGAAGGGATGTTGGAAGCAAGGCGAGCAGCTATGGGCCTACAACTGGCCGATGTGGCCCTGAGACAGAAGTGAACTCACAAGCAGAGCCAGCAGCCGTGGCCTTCCACTGTCCTGTGAGGCCCTGAAGCAGGAACAACCTCACAAGCACAGCCAGCAGCCAGGGGCCTGCAATTGTCATATCAGGCATGGAGGCAAAAGTGACCTCACAAGCACAGCCAGCAGCCATTGGGCTGACACTGGCCTGTCAGGCCCTGAAGCAGAGATGACCTCACAAGCACAGCCAGCAGCCATGGGCCTGCCACTGGCCTATAAGCCAGGGAGGCAGAAGTGACCACACAAGCACAGCTATCAGGCATTGGGCTGACACTGGCCTGTCAGGCGCTGAGGCAAAATGACCTCACAAGCAGAGACAGCAGCCATGGGCCTGCCGCTTGTCTGTCAAGCCCCTAGACAGAGGACACCTCACAAGCAAGGCAAGCAGCTGTAGGTCTGCCAGTGGCCTATCGGCCGCTGAAGCAAAAGTAACTTCACAAGCACAGACAGCAGCCATAGGCCTAACACTATCGTATCAGGCAGGGAGGCAGATGTTACCTCACAATCACAGCTAGCAGCCATTGGGCTGACAGTGGCCTGTCAGGCGCTGAAGCAAAAGTAACTTCACAAGCACAGACAGCAGCCATAGGCCTAACACTATCGTATCAGGCAGGGAGGCAGATGTTACCTCACAATCACAGCTAGCAGCCATTGGGCTGACAGTGGCCTGTCAGGCGCTGAAGCAGAAGTGACCTCACAAGGATAAGTATCAGCCATCGGGCTGACATTGGCCTATCAGCCACTGAAGCAGAAGTGACCTCAAAAGCATGGCCAGCAGCCCTGGCCTATACTGCACCGAGGCAGAAGTGACCTCACAAGCACAGACAGCAGCCATGGGATTGACAATGGCCTATCTTGCAATGAGGCAGAACTGATCTCACAAGCACAGCTAGTAGCCACGGGCCTGCCACTTGCCTGTCAAGTACGCAGACAGAATTGGCCTCACAGGCAAGGTAAGCAGCCATAGCACTTCCAATGGCCTATGAGGCACTGAAGCAGAAGTAACTTCACAAGAACAGACAGCAGCACTGCTCTTCCACTGGCCTATACTGTACCAATGTAGAAGTGGCCTCACAAGCACAGCCAGCAGCCATGGGTCTGCTGCCTGCCTCTCAAGCTCCCAGGCAGAAGGGACCTCACAGGCAAGGCAAGCAGCCATAGGCCTGACAGTGGCCTATCAGGCACTGAAGCAGAAATCACCTTACAGGCAGAACCAGCAGCCATGGGCCTGATACTGGTCTATGAGGCACTGCAGCAGGAGTGACCTCACAAGCGCAGGGAGCAGCCATGGGCCTGCCACTGGCATGTCAGGGGCTGAGGCAGAAGTGACCTCACAAGCACGGCCAGCAGCCACTGGGATGACACTGGCCTATCAGGCACCAAGGCAGAAGTCATGTTAGAAGCAAGGCTAGCAGACATGGGCCTACCACTGGCCTATCAGGCTATGAGGCAGAAGTGACTTCACAAGCAGAGCCAGCAGCCATTTTTGGCAATATTTGTGTGCTGTGGCTGTGTGTGTGCATGGTGAGAGGGGTTGTGAGAGAAATGTGTGGTGTGCCTGTGCAAGATGGTTGGTGGGGGAGATGTGCAGCCTGATGGTTTGCAATGCTGACTGCATTCGGATCCACGTGAACAAGACGTGTAAGCTCTGTGTGTGTGTGTATGTGGGCACACACATGCATGCTGGCAGGTGGGTGAGTGCACACACCATGCTGTGCAGTGTGTGTCAGGCTGCGCAGGTCAGAGTCCATATAGACATTATTCCTTTCTGCTGCAACAATTAATTCCAGGATCATGCACAAGGTTTGTACAATCTGTGCAGAAAAGTCCACGACCAGGCATAGGCTGGTCACTCCAGCTGCGAACAGCAGCACTGCTCTTTATTTATAGGTGGATTTTTGCATTTGGGAAGCCCCTCTGCAAACAGCTGCAGTGCTACAAAAGAAACACCGACAGCACCAACGGGAGCTGCCACACAAATGCATCTCCACTCGGCCATGCAGGTGCCATTGCTCGGGGCTGGCCAAGCTTTAGGGCCAGGCAGCTCCAAAGCAGCAGCTCAGGACCTGTCTTTGGCCTTGCTCATGGTGCTCCTTTGCCTTGTGGACAGCCACTGTTCTTAGGGCCTTCCCATCTGCTGCCATGCCAGCATCTTCTCCATGTGCTAGAGAGTTCAACAGCAAGGTGGGCACTTGTATGTCCACTGAAAACCTACTCTGGTAGGCAACAACTGCCCCTTGGATTTCAGGAACACCCAGTTCAAGGCCAGACTCAGAAACTTGCTTCTACCTCATGAGGACTGTCAGAGAAAGATGCCCTTTCCCCTGATGCTGCTGTCAGTGGAAGCATGGGCATTGCAGCAAGGGAAAGCATCCTCCCTCTTTGGAGATATTTACCAGGGCAACTGCTTCTGCTCCTTTTGCTTCTCTCTATTCCTCTCGGCAACATACTTGAATATTTCCCGACGGGTTTTGTATGGGTCCAAGCTTTTCAGAACCTGAGCTGCTCGAGGGGAAAGGTGGCTGCAACAACAGGGACAAATCTCTCACCGGCTGGCTGGCACCCTTCCTGCCTCTCCCCTGGTCCAGCCCCAGCACCCACTCAGGCCCGTGTGTACCCACAGCCCCTTGCAGCCTGGGATGAGTTTCAGAGGTTAGCTGTGGGCTGCACAAAGGCCTCTGCGAGAAGGGAGGGAGTAAACCAGGTCATTGTCATGTCACGAGAAATCAGAGGATGTGGTATGCCACCTCAGGGACTTGCATCCATAATACCTTGGTGGGGTCACAGCCCCTTGACTGCCCCAGGCAGGCTGTGGCTGGAGCTGGTGCACACTTACTCAGACTGGATTCTCTGCAGTTTGGCTGCTGCTCTCTTCTGCTCCGCTGATGGCGGGTTCTCAGCTCTTTTCCATCTCTGCTTGTTCTCCTTTCTCCTGGGCTGGGCCAGAGGATGGGGAGTCCAAGTCTCCCCACTGCCCATCTCCTGCCAAGGACGAGAGAGTGTTTGCAAACCAGATGGGAGAGAGAGGAGCTCTTTCCCAGAGTACCTCTGGCAAAGAGCCTGCAGCAGGATCTGGGGAACCAGAAGGGTCTCCACCACATGCCCACAGGGGCATGTCCTGGTGGGACCAGGGCTACTGGTCACTACAATTGCCAGCTGGCCTTTTGCCTTCCTTCTGATAGCCCTGAGAGCATCATACAGCGGGAGGAGGTAATTGTCATTTGCAGGGAAAGCACTTCCAATGAGCTCTTTCCTGGGTTTGGCAGGGCAGACCAAGTGATCCGAGCCTTTCCAACGCGAGGTTTTACCCTAAGCTTCAGGGCTCACTGCCCCATTGGCTGCTCCCCCAACACCCCACAAGCCCAGCCATGGGCATGTAATAACACCATGACTTTTCCCCTTTGGTGCTTGCTCATTGACTGTTACACCACTGATGAGAAAAACCCTTCATGGGTTTCACAAAGACATTAGCGGGGTGGGAGTTAGTGCTTTCCTTCCAAAGTAGCTCCTACCAGATGTCCTCTGTTGCTGGGTATGCTTCTCTTTCCATCAATTTCAGCCAGCACCGGAGGGCCCAGAATCCTGGAAGAATCTTCCTTGGGGTTCAGGCCTTCCTCAAAGGCCAGCTGTCATGCCAAGAGAAAAACCAGACAATGCACTCTGGAGGGAGGTGAGAACAGAAGTTTTCCCAGCATCTGCATCTTGATTCTACTGGAACAGAATTGGGGGCAGTGCGGAAAAAGTAAGGAGGTGTAGGCTGTTTGTTTGGGTGGAGAGAGAGAGGTAGGCAGATGGTGACAAGCTGTTTCCAGAAATGGCTAAATTAGGAAATAAGGTATAACAAGAAAATGTAGAGGCAGCCAGAAATTCCAGCAGGAGTATCTTCCAACAGTAGGAGCGTGGATGAGCACAGATGGCAGTGAGGCTGCCCTGGAGACCCAAGCTCGTGCTAACATCATTGGAAAACCCACCAGATGCTGCATCTGGTCTGTGCCTGAAAGTCGGGGGGGGGGGGAGGGGAGAGTGAAGTAAGGCGGGGTAGACTTCACCCTAAACACTAAGTGCTGGGGAGGGAAGGGAGATAAAATGGTAGTTCAGGACTAGCTGGGGGGGATTCATAAGACTAAGCGGCTATTAGTGTTACTATAGTTGCATATGCCCTTAAGTTAATCTTGGAATTGCTTTGGTGATTTCCTCACAGTGTCATGCTGAATCAATAAGGCTTGTAGACTGTCAAATCAGTGATGCCTCCAGCCTGCTGTCTCAGGAGAAGAGTCAGATGTATGACATAACAGGTAGCCAAAGCTCAAGGAAGGGGCCATCAGCCTCTGCCCTCATCACAGCAGATTGCTGCTTTTGTCCCTTGCTTTTGACTGGCAGCTTCTCCCTCACACGGATGGGCAGGCAATGCCCTGCCCATCGACTGCACATCAATACTGCCCCACCTTCATCTCCTGGGCAGAGAGGATTGCTCTTGTCCTGAACGGTGTCAAATGCTGCCAGTACCTGGGCCGGCTCTCGAGCCTCCCCTGCAAAGCAGGCTTCCCATGCGGCCCATTCTGCCTGCGTTTGTTTGTGCCGCTCTCTGTACAAGGAGCCCGGGCTCTGCCTTCGGTCCCGCTGTGCAGCCATCTCCCTGGTTTCCGGTAGAGCCACACAAACGCAACAGCAGACAGCATTAGTCTCAGCTCCCAGGAGGGCTTTCTGCCGGTCTTACCCTCACTCCTGCACCCCCGCCCTGCTTCAGCCAGCCTGTTGGCCGAGTTTCACTCCTAAAAGGTTAGGAGGCCCCAAGTTAGGCTCCTCAGTTCATCACACACAATGGGACGGTCTGTTATGACCCACGATCTCCACTATCCCTGCTCTAGAAAAGACTTGTACATTTTCCATAGCCTCAAAATGCACCAGTTCCTGATGCTAAAGCAAGCAATGCCCCAAGGAAGTATCCACATGGGTTTTCTCAAAGTACCAGAGGGAATGACGCACTGTAAGGGTATAGCCTAATCTCTGTCCTGTAAGAGGCTCTGAAGGAAGTAATGGAAATGTTAAAGGGAACACCTCTTCAAGGATCTTTTCAGAAATGCCATGTGCACAGCAGGGCTTTTGTACAGTTCCAGAGAGCACGATAATTACAGCAACTTGTGGCATGTACCTTCAAGAGTCTCCTACAGCCCTCGGGAACAGCGAGTGCAGCTGTGGACCTGGCTGGAGGAGCTGTTTTCTGCTTGCTGGGCTGCTTCGTCCTGGGGGAGCTGCCTGGGCACGGTGGGAGTGGACTGCAAAGAGACACCAGGAGGAGTCTGCATGAGCACAGGGGGAGTTTGTTCTCCATCCTGTGCTCACAAGCTGTGCACGTGCCTCTGCAGCGGAAGGCAGTTCTGCAAAAGAATTAGCTGCATTTGCATAATGGTGTTCACATCAGCAGAGACAGAGGTGACCCCAAGCTGCAACGCTCAGCGGTGGCACAATGTGGCCTCAGAAACACTCCGGAAGCCCCTGTCCAGGCCCCTCTTCCTGGAAAAAGCAGATGAGCAGGGCCTTTTGCAAAGACGGGCTCCGAGAGATGCTCTTACACGCTGCCTGGCCACTGCGCTAACTTCTGCTCTGTGGTCCTTAATAGGGTGTGCTAGTTAAGAAAAGCAGTGCTGCCATTTCCCGATCCCTGGCCCTCTCTTGTGCCTTCCACATCTTCTTTCCCTCTCATGGGAAAGAAGAGGCTAAAAGCAGCTTCATCACATGGTGTCAACGCTTTCCAGGCTTGCAGAAGAAGCAGAGCAGATGGGGCCATTTCCCATACCAAGGTGGAGGGTGGCCACCCCCAGGGCCCTGAGGGTTTGAGAGCCTTTGCCATGCCACATTGAATAGATGGACTGCAGAAGCAACAGAGGACTGCAAAGCACCCCCAAAGATGATGCTGATGCCCATTCTCTCTCCTCCCTGGTACCCTCTGATGGGATCAGCAAATGCCCCTCCGTTGGCTCCAGAGCAGCCTTTCCTGGGATCTGTGTCAGGAACCTTTTCCGAGTCCCTGGGGCTGGTGTGGCCAAAGGGATGTCTCTCCTGCAGGGGTACAAGTGTTCCCCTTGCCCCTTTCCCCAAGGGTCTCACCTGGCAGGAGTCATCTCCTGTGTGTTTTGCTGCCTCGGGCATGCCCCCGAGCTTGGCAGCTCAGGGAGAGGAAGCTCCCTGCAGCTCTGCAGGAGCTTGCCAGGATGCCCCTCTGTAAGGAGGAAAGGAAGGAGGGTGCTCATCAGAGCAGCATCTTGGGGAGTACATCTGTACCTGGCTGAAGTCACCTGGTGTGAAGGACAGGCAGTGGGGACACAAGCTGGTCAGGAGGGAGCTCCTCCCTTACCTTTGCTGCTCCTGAGCTCTCCTTTGGCTGCCTTCTCCCACAGGGAGCTGTTGCTGGCAGTCTTGGCCTTTGGTTCCCCTTCCACTGTGAGCTGAAAGCTGGGAAACAAACGACAACATCGAGTTGAGGAAAGGCCACCATATGTCCTGAGCAGCTTGCTGGCACTAATGCTCCTCAGGGTCATTTGAGACCTTGCGTTCCTTCCCCTTTATGTCCACGCATGGGTGTTTTGGCCAGTCTCCCCCAAAAGACAGAAAATGTAGCCCACATTCCTGTCTGTGTGCACTCAGTCCTCTCTGATGAGAATGACAGCAGGTTGGGCATGAGAAATGCAGTCACGGTTCCCACTCACTCCAGGTGACAGGTAGACACAAGTAGTCCAAACTCAGCATTAGTTAAGTGGCAACCAGTTACTGCAGGAGTTATTCCCAAGGCGATGCTGAGCATCGAGCCCCAGCAGTGCGTGCTCCAGAGCAGGAGCTGGAAAAGCACCTGCTGATCTGGCCAAGGGCTGCAGCGGAAATGCACCTTGGGAACACCTGGACAAAGCTAGGCTGGATGCCTGGAGTGGTGGTGTCTGCACCGGAGACAGCTGGCTCTGTCCTCCACAGTCTCTGCAACGTGACACAGACCCGTTGGGAGGTTTCTAAGGCAGTTTTCTCATTGCACCCCAAAGCAGCAGCCTTTTCTCCTGCGGAAGGAGGAATCTGCTTCTCCAGAGCCCTCTTCAACATCTTCTTGCATGGAGACTAGCCCCCAATTCTGGGGTGGAGAAGCTGCACAGCAAAGAATTGCCACTGGGCAACAACACTGCCAGGCTTTTTGTAGGGGCAAGGATCAGGAAGCTCCGCAGATGCTGTCTTTGCTAAGTCAGCAGGGGCAAGCACCAGGGAGGGCATTCGATTAGCCCACCACCTCCCAGTGAGCCAACAGAGATCAGCTTGCTTGACCTTCAACAGGCTTGCCAAAGAAATCCAAGGGGCCCAGGAAACCAGAGCAACTTACAGTTGAAGGTGGGCCTGCCTTCTTCACCAGCCTCTGCATGCACTCGGCCGAAAACTGCATGCACACTTCCCCTTCTTCACAGGCCAGAAAGCCAATGTTCTTGAAGGTGAAGGCCACGGGCTCCTGGTTGCCCATGTGGGAAGAGAACAAGAGGATGGTTTCTTGCACACACTTCTCCACCATGCACCGTGGCAACGACATGGCCAGTGACACCCGCTGGTAGTTGAGCGGCTTGATCTTGACATCGTCTGCAAGGAAGGGGAACAATGTCATTGCTGCAGCAGGCCAAATGTCTCTTGCTGGGCCAGGGAGAAATGTGGGTGGGCTGGAGCCAATTCTTAGGGCAGCTCTGGGAGAGTCCAACTTCATGACCTATTCAGAGAAAAGTCTTACAGGAAACGTCATTTATGGAAAGAGTTCTTGGGGCAGAGATTTGTCTGGGGGGAGCTGCAGCTGTCCACCCGCCTTTGGAAGGAAGTCCCTACTTCTCTCAGCCCCTTCCAAAGAGCAGGCCACACCCACCCACATTCATGGCAAGGGGAAGAGGAGGGCGGCCACTGCCTTCTCACCAGGGAGAGTCACAGAGGGGTGCTTGAGCCCCCGCAGCCAGTCCGTGTCCAGGGCCAGCTGGAAGATAGATTTTCGAACGGTAGGCACTTTGCTTCTTTGCCGGTGCAATTACTCTTGGGCCATACAGAAGGTCCTGAGCCCCGCTACCAGGACACCCTGCACACAGGAAAGACAAAAAGGCACATGAATAACTACTTCGGATATGGAAAAAGGGATGACTGTCAGAGTGTGGGGACACTGCTCTGTGCCCTCCCCACTCCTGAGGTACAATGGGGAGAAGAGCCACATCCTCTAGATTTTGTCCACAACCTCCTTGAAAGAGCTGCTAACATCCCTCAGCTAGAGATGATGCCCGGGCGTTCCACCAGCCTCAGCACAGGTGCAGGAAACCTCCCCAGTCTCTCTGCTTGGCCTTTCTGCTCTGGCCACGGGCAACAGAGACAGCCTGTGACATGCCAAGCACTTTGTCAGACTAGATCTGGCCTGGTTCTCTCTCCCGGCTGCCTGAGAAGCTGTTCTGTGGCACGCTGCCTGGGCGCAGTGTGCTGCCACAGCACTGGAGAAAGGGTTGCTCCCTGGGGCCCAGGACTCGCAGGATGACAAAACCTTCCAGGCATGGGGCACTGGGGCGCCAGCCCACCTTGTCCAACATCAGTTGCTTCATGATGTAATCAGAAACAGCATTACAGACAGCAACAATCTCTGCAAAGCAAGGGAAGGACATGTCAGGCCCCAGACCAGTCAGCTCACAACCTCTCAACAAGCTCCTACCCAAGGGAGGGACAGGTAAAGGTGTATGTAAACCCTCCAGGAACCCACCGCCATGGCTGCAAAACTGAGCTTTGCCCCCGTTTCAGACTGCTGGCCTTACTCGTAGGCCAGGGGAGGTCCCGAGAGGAACAAGGAACATGGAAGGGGTTTGGGACAAGGGCTGTGGTCAGCTGAATATGGCATCTCAGAGACCAAAACATGCTCCGCCAAGCGGGGGGCATAAGAGGATCCATGGGGAAGGATACGAGGTTCTCCCAAACAAGTAGACGACTTGTGCTTAGTACAAGGTGGACGATCCATTTCCAACCTGGGCGCTTGCAGCAGGCTCTTGAGAGCCCCGCGGGAGCTGCAGCACACCCCAGCCTCTGGGACGCAGGACCCCCTTCCTCCCCGAGCCAGATCCCAATGCCAGGGAAACCTGGCCATGGCTTACCCCCACAGCCCCCACGGGTGGATGGAGCTGGCCCCACAGGGAGCCTTGGGGCACAGGGCAGCCCCAGCACCCAGGAGTCCTGGCTGCCACATTGTACCCTCAGCTGGTTGGGACCCTCAGGCAAAGCTCTCGTGGCAGCTCCCAGCCCTGTGCAGCCACCCTCACAACAGTTTTTGCAGTTTGCAGTCTCTGTGTGACACCTCAGGAAGGCACTCCCAAAGCCCTTACCCTCAGTGCAGAGCCGCAGCAGCACTGGGAACAAGGAACTGCGGTCTGAGCTGATGGTGTCGGTCCAGCAGCCCTCCATCTCGCTTGCCCCCTTGCCCTCAGCTCGCTTCTGCAGCCAAGGAGGAAGGACACTCTTCCCATCTCTGCACCCAAAATGCCTCTCCCACATGCCCCTGCTCCTCTGCCTGTCAGCAAGGGGACCCAACACGGCTCCGCTCCCCGCTCATTGCCACCAAGTGGCTCCAAAAGGCAGCGGTGGGGAGCGCCTTGACATCCCTGAGTCCTGCATTGATGGCTCTGAGTGCCCAGGAATATCCTTCTTCTCTAGACACATTACTCCAACCTCTTGCTCGCAATAGGGTCAGCTATGGTGGCAGAGCAGGTTTCTCCAGCCTTGATCCAGTCTTGAAACCTCCCGGGATGAAGACGACACAGTTTCTCCGGGCCACACTTTCCAGTGCTTAAGCACAGGCTTTGTGGAAAACCTTTCCATCTCTCCAGTCTGGCTTTGTCTACTTCATGACTTCCTCTTAGGTACCAGAAGGCTGCTGTGAGGTGCCTCCAAAGAAATCTCTTCTCCAGGCTGAACGAACCCTGTTCCCTCACCAAGCAAGCACTTCAGATCCCCAACTATCTTGGGAGCTCTCTGTGGTGGTTCTTTTCCCTGCTTTCTCTTTTCAGATGCATTCAGATGTGCACCTGCAGAAGATCTGGCGAGGGGTCAGGCGACTGGCACATGACAGCAGCCCCAGAGTGCGCACAGTAAAATGACTAGGTACAATGACCATTCTGGCCCTTTCCTTATTCTTCTGGGGCCACCCCTCTGGAAACTGTTTTCCTCAGATTGTTCTTACCATGCTTGAGCTGTGCCAAGATGATTCCCTGGCAGTTGGATCAGGGGCGTTCCCGCTCATGGGTGGGTCATCAGGTCCGTGGGCCAGCTGTCGGTCAGCCTGAGTCCACAGAGTGAGAGGCATGCAGTTTGCTTACTTTTATCCTTCCCAGGCTTCCTTCATTACCCAACCAAACAATGCCAGACCACGGTCACACAACAGAACAGATGGACTCAGCCAATAACAGTATGCACACCAACAGTACGCTGGTTCAACAGATAACCCAGTGCCAAATTCCACAGTACCTGGGTGCTTAGAGTGTGAGTCTGCAGCGTCACTTCCCCTTTGCTGCCTAGCTTTGTTCAGCAATCATGAGGTCACTGGAGGGCTACAGCAACTGCACAGTGTGGTGACTCTGGCCGTGGTACCCTCAGGCTTCCTTAGCTCTTGGGGAGCACGGTCTTAGGAAGTTATCTGCATTACCCACCCCTAAACCAAGAGCCCTGTATATGCAATGGCTCCCTCTGGGTGACCTGTTGCACCACAGCATTACCCTTCAAATGATATTTCTTCATCCTAATGTCCAGTCTGAACCTCCCAAGCTACAGTATGAGGCTGCTTCCCACTCCCAAGGAAAGCTCCTGGGACCCCCCAAAATCAGCACATTAGTGCTGGGTCAAGGGGGATAATAAATCCCCTTGTCTGGGTGGCCACCCTCCTCCTAATGCAGACCCCTAGGCATCTGGCAGCTATTTGCATTATTATTATTTGCACTGCATTATTTGCAGTAAGCACAGACCACTGGCACATATGGCCTCTCTCACGGTACCCAGGCCCTTGTCCTCAGGCTGCTCATCAGCCGGTCATGTCCCAGCCTATCCTGATGCACAGAGTTTTTCTTCCCCCTGTGCAGGACTTACCTCTTCTCTTTTTAATACTTCATGAGGTTTTTGTTAGCTGAATCCTCAAGTTTCTCAAGATCCCCTGGACTGAACCTGATTGCGTCAGTTGTTAATGTGTGTGTGCAGATGGCTCACCCTGACTTATGGTGCCTCTAACACAATAACAGTATGAGGAACTGTGTAACTCTACAAGTACTAAAAGGAGGTACTTGTGTAATGGAATTGCTGACCTAGGTAGGAATTGCCATGGCAACCATCTCGGAATGGTTCACTCTCACCCAGCAGCATCTCTACGCTGATGGAGGAGTTGGCCTTGGATGGTATTTATAAATCACGGAAGCTGCAAGTCAGCCTGTGTTCATCAGGGAGTTGCAGAATGGGGAACAAATAAACCTGTGGCTTCCTGCAGAATAAATGAGGATAACAGGCACTTAGTTCTGCAACAGCCCAGCCAGCAAATCTCTGTTTCCTACAGGTGTGAGTGTGATAAATCATCTCTGCATGCCTTCTCTGGTATCTAATAAGAGTTGAGCTCAGCACTGCTCTTCTTCTAATAGTGGGCAATATGCAGAGGGTCCCCCTGACCTTGCATGTTTTCATAAACTTGTAGGAATTGGTGTGTTTGAGAGTTGGTCTCTTCTGCCAAAGTTGGCTGGAAGCTTCTGGGGAGAACTAGAAAGATGGCCCCTTGTTACACCACCCTCACAGTGTTTCATGGTTTTTTTGGAAACCACACCGAAAGTATCAAGATGCTGCTGCTGCTGCTTGAATGATCTCAATGGGATATGGGTGCAGTAGAAAAAAAACCTCTGTTCCAGGGATAACCCCTCTTTTTTCTTCTTCCACCTGAGGGCACAGTGGTACCTTGCTCTGAGCTGGGGGAAATCACTGGAGAAGAGGGGAAGGATCCCCCAAAGGAGCTGCTTCAGCATCAAGCTGACTTTGGTTGTGTGTCTCCCGTGCTCCCTCTTGGGGAAAGGAGCTGAAGGGTCTAAACAGCAGTGAATCCCCACTAGATGCACACAGTTTACCAGGCTAGCCAAGCTGCATGTAGCTAGCAGAGCAGCCATAGGTCTGGTAGTTAACAGTCCTGAGTCCTGGATCTGGGACAAGATCTGGGGCACCCAATTGCAGAGTTGAGACCACTTACTCCAACCCTGAATAGGCTGGGCGTCATCCCAGTCGACTGCCCTGAGAATCCCACCCAATGCCAGCAGCTGACTGTATCCAGAGGAGCAGATTCAGCCTCAATTCCAAATCCTGGCCACACAGTATTCAGCTTTCAAGGTATTTAAGGTTTTATAGTCAAATCACCCACAAGAACAAACTTCGTCAGTCTGAAGCAAAGCAGACAGCAAATCGCCAGTTGCTTTTCTCGCATCTTCTTGCTGAAAGTTCTTTGCTTCAATACCAAAGCAGTGAGTGCTCCCTTGATGTGTGACAGGATCTTTCCAGGTCTGACATTCTGCTTTACTGTATTCATTTTATTTCATACTACATCTTTATCTGGCCTTTATCACTCTCATCTCACACATTTATGAGTCACCGCATGGCTCTTTCATGCTCCCTGCCCAGCTTGGCAAAAGCAGAGCCTATAGTACCCTAGCTATGATCTGCACTGAGGGAGACATACATCTCTCCCCTTTGCCAGGGTGCCCTGCTGCTCAAAAAGGATTCTTTCTATATAGACATGTAGAGAGATAGAAAGGAGGAACATAATTTATGCTCCTGCTGATGCCCCTTCTTGGATCAGCTTCCAACAAGGCAAGTCCCTGCAGTCAAGGGCCAGGCTGCCAAAGCTTAAGGCAGCCCCTTTCCAGCTGCAAGGGAAGTCCCGCAAGTGTCGTGCAGAAACGTGTCTTCATTCTAGAGGCCTGGAGCCAGCCCTGACAGCAGCAGCACGGGTATGCAAGGCCCTTGGCTTTTGGCTAAGTCACCAACTGCTGCCATCCATAGTGCACACAACATCGGCATTATGGTCAGCTCAGTTGTCCCCAGAGTTCTGGCATACATGGGTCCTCAGTGCTGAAGGAACTGGTTTCTTTTCTCTTTCTCCTTCCCATGCCTGGTGATTTTAAGCTCTTTCTCAGGTGCTTTCAGAAAGGCAACATCACTTTGTGCTCTTTCAACCTCTGTCAGGACAAGGACTGGATGCAAGGATCTTTTAGTACTTGTGAGAAGATGCTCTGATTCTCTTTCCCTGGGGAAGTGGGATGATTTTGAAACACTTCCTCCTTCCTCTGATTTGAGTTTCAGACATGGAGATGCAGATGCTGAGGCAAGGCTTGCTCAGGGCCCAGGTTCCCCAGGCAAAGCAACCATTTTACCTGCAGTGTCCCCAGTTTCGTATCATTGCCTCATGTCCAGACCAGCTCCTCACTGCGTTGCCCCTAAGAAAACCTAACTTTGCCACCTTGGCTAGGTGCACACGAAAAATAAAAACAGGCATAACCACACTGCTGACTATGTGATGAGGCTCACTGATAAATTCCTGCTCACTTCCCAGCCTCCTTCTTTCTCTGAAGGGTCCGAATTGGGCAGCTCAAATCTGAGAAGCTCAGACCAAATGCTAGCTTGCAGCATCCTGATAATGGAGCTGGAGGCAGACCTCTGAGCAAAGTGCAAGTTATGGCCTGGTCACCTTTCCAGCATTAATCCTTCTCTTCTGGTTAGCTTGTTCTCCCCAGTGCTCCTGGTGAAACAAAACACTGGGAAAGTCAAAGCATCATTCAGTGGCTCAGGACATCTGACTGGAATGAAGATGTAAGTCTCTGAGGTCTTTCTGGCAGAGTGACATTTGCTTCCAAAGCATAACAAACAGGAAATAATCCCTATCCTTACCATGAAACCAGATAAGAACAAGACCTACATCACAGGCCCTCACAAGATAAAAATTTCCCTTTTGGAAAGCAACTTCTCCCTTGTGGTCAATAACTTGGCCTGGGACAATGAGTGAGTCTACGAACTGAAAAATCCAGATGCCAAAACAGGCAAAGCAAGCTTCCAAGATGTGACTGCTGGTGTTCAGTAACTGGCCATTTGAAAATGCTGGTACACAAAGTTACTGAGGGTGTGATCACCCAGTCTCTTTGCCTGAGCACCAAGGATGTCACCCCTCCCCCATTATTCATGTGTACACACACCTTCCCATCCATGGGTCTGCCAACAGAATAGAGCACACAAGCACTCCTGCATCTGCTTCAGTGCAGACTCAGTCCTGGTATCTCAAAACACTCTCACTGATACCCTAAGGCAGAAAGGAAGACGTGCTCCCAGGCTCCATTCCCCATCAATGCTCCAGTACTGCTCAGCTCTTTGCAAAAGTATGGTAAAAAACAGCTGAGTGACAGTCACATGTTCATTAATTCTGGCCTCCTCAAAATCAAAATCAAAAATGCTTAATCCCTTAGCTGCCTTCTCTAATTGGGCTGTGACAAAATTTCAGGGCATGTTCTGGCCATACCAGGTTAGGAAAGGCCAGGAACAAGGAAGCACAAGATTTGTGCACAGTATTAAATGGCAAAAGGTCAGCGAAAAATACAGTTTCAAAAGAAGTGATAATTTTGAGTCTGGATTGAATTCAGTGAATAATTGCAGATGACAATAAAAGGGATCATTTGTAAACACTGTATTTCAGCATCTTAAAATAATTTGTTTGGCTCTTCTGTTCAAATTGTGTTTTGTTCCAGAACCGACTTTCTCACAATGATACTAAAAAGTGCCTGGAGCAGAATTTTAGCTGAATGAAACATTTCAGACTGACCCAAAAAAGTAAGATATTTTTTGTTTGCTTTTTGTGTTGAGAACAAAAAGAAAAAAATATTGTTAGCAGCAAACAATCTTCCCACATTTTTTTTTCATTTCAGTTGTTCCCCCCAAGGCAATACAATGCAGTTGTGAATTAGCTGTGTCACAGGGAAAGGGAGCAAAGCCAGCTACACACCATTCACAGAAGATAATGCAGTGTGCTGGGACTCAGGAGAAATGGGGTTCAGGCTTCAGATTTGGCAAATTTCTGGGGTGACCTTGGGCAAAAGACCTTGACCTTCCTCTTTCCATATCCCAATCTGTGTTAACACCAGATTGCTCCCAGCCTTGTGTGATATGTCCATTTAGCCCTGGCAGGTAACATCTCTTCCTATGTATTTGAATGACTGAACTCAGCATTGCAGGGCATCCACCATATTCGATGTTAACAAGAGCTGACCCTAGTTTGGGCCCATGACACCTGCAAGCTGCCCTATGCACTGCCAGGGGATGAGGAATAGGGCAGGACCACTGAGACAAATGGTGAGACGTGGGCCCAAAAAAACAAAAAAAAACCCTAAAAACCCAAATCCTGTCTGGAAGCAACGCCTGTTTGTACCTTAACAAAATGTTCTTTCTTTTGCATGTCCTACCTCGAAGGAGCTACCCAGAGCCCTGTAGATAGACCCTTAGTTCACCTCTCTTGCTGCCTGTGGCATTATGGGCAGATCACAAAGCCCACAAGTCTCTACATTAAGCTAACCAGCAGAGATTCAGGGTTCCTCAGCTATGCCAACCATCAGCCTTTGAGCAGAGTACAGTCCTTTAGCATGCCTGGGAACTGATGCAGACCCAAGTGCTGCCAGACAAGTCAAGCGCATGACAGGGAGAAGGAGCTGAGTGAGCTCCATCTCCTGCTGGTGTAATCCAACGGCTTGGCAGCTCCACTGGGCATCCTCAGTGCTTCCTGAAGCCAGGACTGAGGGAGTGACTCAACTTGGTGTGATCCCAAAGGATCCTCAGCGAGAAGAGCTTCATGTTTTGAAGCTGTTAATGTGACATTCCCCTCCCTTCCCCCAACATAAAAAAAATCTGGAGTATCTCTTAACCACTGCAATGCAATGCTTGTCTGAGCACCAAAGACTCTAGAGACCATAAGCTGGCTTTGCTTGCCAAGTCCCAGAGCACAGATGTGAAATCATGTCTGATGCTTTCTTACAGACATCTGTGGGTTTTATTTCTAGCTTTAAAAAATTAAATGGAGCCTGTTTGCTCATTGGGGTGCTTTCTGACCACCCAGAAGTCAGAAGTCACCTCACATTGCCTCTGCTCTGTGACACTTGGGACCAGAGTAGCCCTGCAGCAGCACGCAGCAGTGCTCCTCTGCCCACACAGCAACCTCCTGCTCATCTCAGACATTGCAGGGATGTAACAAGGACTCGTGAGGCACAGAACATAGATGTGGGTGCACAGGTTGTGCAGGAACAGTTTATGTTACAACCTTGGACTGAGAGAGAAGCAAGAGCAACAAAACACCAGGAACAGCCTGGAGAAAGCCAGACACTAGATGAGGGTGGTGTCCCTACCCTGGGAAGAGAGTAGCTTTGCAGTCCGCATCCCCTTGGAGGGGAGATGCTGTGCTGAGATCTTTAACCTGGGATGATGACAGCCTCATTAGCATGGCTCCAGGGGACACAGAACAGGGAAAGGCAAGTGGAAGAGGCAGGCTAGGTGTGACTCCATGCAGAGCACAAGGGGCACAGCCACCCCAGCATGCAGAGGGGCTCTGAATCCCGGGCCACACCTGATACAGCAGCAGCTGGAACTAGGAACCTCAAATCTGCTTGGATCATGAATTCACACCTTTGAACAGCTCTGTGTGCACAAAACCATAGGATGAGCAGCAGTCCCCAGGAGCACGGAGGCACATCTGCAGGATTTGGGCTAGCAGGGCAAACAGGGGGTGCAGAGGGCACAGACACAGAGCAGGGCCAGCTACCAGCACAGCACATTGTCAGTGATGTGGCTGTGAGTGCTGGGAGGTCCCAAGCCAGCTGGTATCAGCCAGCACTCCCAAGTTCTGCTGTAGATAGCAAGCCCTGCTGGAAAAACTCACCGCAGGCTCATGGCTGGAGGGGGGAAATCTTGCCCTGCTTGAGCGTCAAGGCAACAGAAAGTCTCTTGGAGCCTGGAGCTGTGGCAAAGGCCTAAGCATCTCTGTTGGCCTCACCACCCATGTGGCCATCACACACTTGACCTCTGATGAAATCATTGCTGATCTGCAGCTCTTCTTAGCATCCCCAGAATTTGTCTGGGTTGTGTGACTACCCCTGCCCCTTTATCTCTGCTTAGATTTGGGAAACACTAGGGAACAGGGCTGAAGTAAGGAAGTAAACCTCTCTCTCTCTCTCTCTCCAGACACACACAGCACACACAAAGTACAACACTCAAACTTCATTTCCTTGGGATGCCATGATGCCAGCAGGAAACCGTTCTTCATCCCAAACCCAGCTGCATTACAAGAGTCTTCTGGCAGCATGCTTTGCTGTACTGCAAGCTACAGTCTTTCCAGGAATACTTCATTTGTTATTTGTCACCTGAACCATTTTTCAGCGATAGTGGCAATAGCGACAGGCAGATGTTATCATTGTGAAAGCTGTGCTGCACCTTTGGGGACAACGGTTCCTGTAAGTCATTTGCATCTAAGTATGACCACGAAAAGTTTGGAGCATCTGCCCTGTTGTCCGCCACACAGTCCGAGACTGTGCACTGCAGAAATGCAGTCCATATACTGAAATTCAGTGCTAGCCGGAGCATTAGCTAAACAAATGCACTGTCCTTCAGCGACCAGTAGTGTGCTCCAGTTTAATCACAACACAAGGCTGCATTTTTTCATAGTAACCCTTGCTGGAGAGAAAGGAGGACAAAGACCTGTTTCAGTCTTTGTCGCCTACACAGTTTTATCAGCTTGAGAACTGACTGCTGAGAAAAAACTATCCCTCGGAAGGAGGGCAGGGGAGCATTCAAATAACCCAAGAGTTGAATTTAGTGTTATTTTAAGAAGCTCCAAAGCTTCGGCAGAAGCTTTGGCTCTGCTCTGTCCCCTTCCCAGACCCTCGGTTAGAACCCTATAAGTGTCTGAATTTGCAGGGCTCCTCTGTGTCAAAGGCTGTACCTTTCAGGTGCGAGTCGCTACCCCGGTCCTGCCCCACCATCACCACTGCCATCATCCAACACATTGGCAGACTCGGCCACTCCAGTTTTTGAGACGATTTAGGGAGCATCCCAGCAAGTTACACCAAGCAGTTCTCCATTCCTCACTACATTAAATAAAGGCCGTTAGGTACGGAAGCACGCTGCTGGGTGCCCATTTCCATTTGACGACCTTCTCCTTGTACAGTAAAGTGGGCAGTAGCATCATGGGGGTTCAAATACCGACGGAGCGGAGCGGAGCGCTGGCAGCGGAGGAAGAGGCTGGTAGCGCACGTGCGGAAGAGCAGCAGTAAGCGCTCCATCCCTCAGGACCACCAGGGAGGCAGCGCCCCTGGGCCAGAGTCACACAAGCGAGGCGGACACGGCGCACACTGACGGGAGCTTTGCCAGCCAGAGGAGCCACCTGATTCCTGACCAGCCCCTTCTGCCGGCCGCAGCACAGCTGCCATCGCCCACGGCTTTCCACGGGGCTCGGCGCAGCGCCCCACCCCGCTCTGCTCCCGGCAGCCCCGGCGGCGCGGGTGGCCGCTCCCCGCCCCTGAGGCGCCGCCACACAGTGGGGCGCCGCGCGCCGCGGCCGTTGCGGTGGGGGGGCGCTGACAGGCTCCTCTCAAATGTCCTCTCTTCTTTCAAGCCAAAGGCCCTTCCCCGGGGAATTCTTCCCTAGAAACATCCCCAGTGTAGAAATTCCCCTTCTTAAGACACCTGCAGCTTTGAGGAGAGGAGCGAGTACACATAGCATACGCTGGGGTTCTTGGGGGCACAGCAATTCCTTCGGCGGCTCAGTTCCCGTTATAAACGGAGTAAAAGTAGACAGAGCATGAGGGGTTAGTAGTGCTCCCAGGGCCCCGCATGCGCCTCATTTCACCTGAGAGCAGAGCTGAAGAGTACCTAGGGAAAACAGGCCAGAGAAGAGAGGGACCCTCCCGCTGAGCCACCAAGCTTGAGAGGAGCCCCCTTGCTTTGGGCAACAGCCTTTGGACAGTCTCCGTGCGGCTGGACCCCACCCCGTTCTCTCCCAAACTTGCTCAGCAGTTTATGTCCAACACAAAAACAAAACCAGCAACATACTAATCCCTGTCTAGTTGCCTCTTAGATGCTCCCAGATGCAAATGACAGGGCTGGCCAACAGGTTCTGAGCTGACCTTCATTCCTTCAAAAAGTTCAGGTGCAGCAATCTCCAGGTGCTTTGGGAGCCTGCGGCCTGCTCTCTGCCAATGCCCCCGCAGGCATTTCAAGAGGTGCCTTACCTCTCTGTTGGTGCCAGGGCTTCGGCGAGGAGTGACCTGCGGTCCTCTGAAGTGAAGCGAGGTGCGTGCGGTCCGAGTCACTGCACCAAGTTGCCCAATAAATTCACAATACTTTTGGTTTGGTCGGAACAGAAGCTTTATTTGCTCTAGCTAGCTACAGGAAAGAGCACCCGGCAGCAATGGTGACAATAAGCCTCACCAATACGGTGTCTGCTTACAAGACAAGAACAAGGCTTTTCAGGTACTTTCTTCCTTCTCCGAGAAACTTCTTGGCCAAGCAAAGGTCACAGTCAAAAACTTTTCCTTTAAGGAAATGCTATGCTTCCACTGCACCTCAAGAGCCCTTGGATCCAATTTAACTGGTAATGAACTAAGAGTGAATACACCCCTCCCTGTCTGTAAATATGAGGTCCTGCAGAGCACCTCTCCTCACTGGCTCCTCTACCACCCGTATCAGGAAGTTCTGCTGATACTCTCCAGGCACCTCCTGGATTGCTTGTGCCTTCCTGCGTTGTCCCTCCAGCAGATATCGGGGTGGTGAATTGTCGACTCGCAGTATCCATCCACTCCTCCTCGCATCCTTCCCCCTCACTGGCAGGACCTGCCTGCTCTGCACGCAGACCCTGCTGCCCTGGCAGGCTGGGGCAGAGCGATTTCTTCTCTCCCTGAGCCTCCCTGTGCCCCGGGAATGGCCAGGGTGGGCTGCGGAGGGTGGCTGGCACTCACCAGAGAGGTTTGTCTCCAACCGTCTGCATATGCGCATGAAGCCTCCCTGTGCTGAGAGCGCGGTGGTCTGGGGAGCTGCCCTGGGCTCCGCCACCTCTGCCTTTGCTATTGCCAGGGACTCCTTGGGGAGCTGGTTGTTGCTGCCTGCTCTGGCCTGGTGCAGACGGATGGCTGCATAGCTCCTGGTGTCCAACTACTGACCAGATTTCCTGCGAGGCTGACTCGGGGGCAGCTGCATAAGCAGGACAGAGATGCCACGGCTGCTGCCTTAGTTGTTCCAGCCGCTGCCTAGCTCTGGGTTTTACCCGTGAGAGGGTCGTGCTCCGCACTGGGTTGCCCTTAGCACCCGCTGCTGCACTGGTTTCACCCGAGTTCTGTCCTCACTTGCTGATGAGGGGCTTTCCTTTAGCATAGGCCATGCTGTGTCATTGCAATGAGGCCTTGCCATCCTGTTGTGTTGCTACCTGTGCGTGGGGGCAAAATCGAGAGGCTGAAGCTATGGAGGGGCCTTAGATGCCACAGGGCAGTAGGGTGGTCCAAGACTGGAGCAGGGGCCCAGGGTCATGGGGGAATCCGTCCTTGCGGACAGTCACACCTCGATAGTGCCAGGCCCAGGGAAACCTGACCTGGCAGCAGCAGGTTGGAGCAGAGATGTTCAGGAGCCCCCTCCCGCCCCAGCTGCTCTGTGTTTCTGTAGCTCAGCAAATGGGTTTCTCTCCAGCTCTGTCTGCCTTCACTGGCGTTGCCTGCACTAGTCTGTCTCTTGAGAGGTCACTGACACCAAGTAACAAGTCCCCAAGATTTTATTCCAAGCAGGAAATGGCCCTAGCCTGACGAGGCTTTATGCACGAGTCCATGCGCGAGTCCGTGTTTGTCCTCGAAGACCCTCGTCTCCGGCAGGGTTGTTGGGTCTCCCTAGCAGCAGGAGTGCTCTGGGGCAGTTTTTGTGTTGCCCCCAGGACAGAGCATGGCTCTGGCTGCCCATCCAAGCCGGCAGGTCCTCCTTTTGTGCCATGAGCTGAGGCAGCAAGTGGCAGGTGCTCTGAGGCAAGCTGAACACCTCTGGCACCATTGCGTGCGTCTGTGTTGCTCTCCCTCTTTGCGCTCCGCATCCACAAGGCCAGCTGCGACGTCAGGGGAGCCGCCTGGCACGTGCATCCTGCCCTCGTCCCTCTCGTTGCCCCGTGAGACAGCTGCAGGAGAAAGCTCTGTGCAGAGCCTGAAGCAGCGTCGTGAGGAGCGAGGGCCGTTGCCTGGGAGCCGGTGGGTCCAGGAGGGCGGCGACGGCTGTGGGGAGAAGGGGAGCCGTGGGTGAGGGGCTGTGCGAGCGCAGGCAAGCACCTGCTGCCCCGCGCCACCAAGGGCTTTCCCGAGAGGTGGTGGCTTAGTGCCGCCAGCCTCAGGGGCCCTTGCTGGACCAGGCCGGGCCTTCTGCCCACAGCACGGCTCTCGACTCGCATACGTACCTGGGTCATCCTCTGGCATGTCTCTGGAGGAGGAGGATGAATTGACATCCGCTTTGTGCTCAGAGGGAACCTGCAGGGGCAGAGCGAAAGACCACAGCTGAGCGCCATCAGCTCCCAAAGCTCAGGGCACTGGTGCCCTGGGATGAACGGGGGAAAATGGTGCACGGTGTGGGGATGCTGCGAATGGCCGCGAGTGCCAAGGCAAGGGTCCTGAGACTGGTGTGCCAACAGGACGATGCCTATCATGGGGCCGTAAGAGCAGGGCTGGGCTGGAGGCCGTGAAGGGCCCCCCGGGGGGCAAAGGGTGCCAGAGGAGGGGGCTGGGAGGGTGGGTGTGGGAGATGGCTGCTGCTGTGGCCGGCTCCTTCCCTCCTCGCTCTGCACCTGTGCCCCCAGCTTGAACGCAATGCAGGGCATGGAGGGGGTGCCAGCCCTTGGGCCTTAGGTGGGCTGAAAAGGACAGCACCAGGCGTCTCCCCACCACGCACACCCCAGGCGGACCTCACATGTCCACTCCCTTGCATGGTCAGTGTTGGCCACCTGCTCCTTGCTCACCTGGTGCCGAAGGCCTCCAGCCGAGGGCGAAGCTGCTGGTTTTGCTTCTGGGGAGCCTGCCGTGGGGAGAGGCGTGCTGGTCCCCTCTTGCCGAGAGCCTCCGGCCAAGGGCGAATCTTCGGCCTCGGCTCCTGTGGCCGCTGCCTGGGGGAGAGGCGCGCACTGCGGGTTGCCTGCTGCTCCTCTGTCAGCGTCTGTGGCCTCACTGTCGAGCGAGCAGGGCACCTCCTCGTTGTGGTGCGTGCGTGTCCCCGCCAATAGGCTCTGGAAGCTCGGTCGGACCCAGATCACGTGGACAGAGGCAGAGTCCTCCAGCTGCTGCTCTTCTGGCAGGTCTCTGTCAGCATCCTGCTGCCCTGCTTCCTCCCCTGTCAGCTCCCCTTGCTCTTCCTCCAGCGCTGCCTGGACTCTGGTTCCCGCTGCTTCCTCCTGCTCCTGCTGCTGTTGTAGGCCCCTTGCTGTTGGTGGCTGTCTGGGATGCCCTGACCTTCTGCCTCTGCCCAGGAAAGCTGGCACGCTTGCCCCCACGAGCATGGGGAGCAGGTCCTTGCTGACGCACCGGGGCTGTGCTTTCCGCATGTGGTGCCGTCTGGTCCTGGACTGTGCTTGGCGGAGGTGCCGAACAGAGCGCGTGTGCCAGCAGCCCCCGTGGTGCAGCCACGCTGAGCTCCTCCGCAGCCTCATGCACGTGCGGCAGTTGCGGATAGCTCTCCTGCTCACGTCCACGGCTGACTGCAAGGCTGCAGAGACGAGCAAGTTGACTACATCGTCAAGAGAGGCGTCAGATGGTGTGGGGCTGTGTGGGGCAGGGCCCGGGCTCTCAGCCCTCCCTGCGATGTCCAGGTCGTGGAGGGCATGGCCAAGGGTGGCAAAATCAGGCAGGGAAGGCGACGAGGAGTCGGCTTGGGCCATTTCCCCGTGGGGCCTGGCAAGGCCGTCTTCTGCAGAGCCATGCAGTACCTCAGTGAAGGAGAGGCTGGAGCTGGAGCTGGAGCTGGGGCTCTCGCTGCTGGTGAGTCCAGCCTCCTCTGCCGTGACTCTGCTGCTGGTGTCTCCGCCTTGCGACGCTGAGGACTCGCTCGACATCGAGTTGTGGCTCTGCACCCTCGTGTCCGGCACCTGTCGCCGACTTGGCAGCACGGGGTATCTTGGCCAGGGCTTGTCCCACTCCAGGGATGCTGGGCCACCTCGGCTTGTCCCTTCAGCAGCGCTCTGGGATCCCAGGAGAAAGGAGGAGTGTCTTGAAGGCTGCCGGCTGATCGGGGGAAGAGTGATCCTGCTGCCGTGGCCTTGCGATGGCCTTGGTGTTGCCAGTGCTGATGTGGAAGAGCTAGGCCTGGCCTCGGGCATGGCAGGGAAATGTTCTTCCCTTGCCCCAGTGAAAGCAGAAGCATCCTGCTTGGATAATCGAAGGGGACTGCCACTATCAAGTGGGAGGTCTTCCCTGCAGTCATCTGCTGCAGAGTTCTCAGCAGGCCATTCCAGTTCTTCGGGCCTGCTTCTGGCAGAGCGTCCCGCGGATGTTGGCAGAGCGGGCAGCTTGAGAGGCCTTGTAGATGCTGCCGCTTGACCTCTACCTGTGCGCAGGGACACATCTGCCTGGCTTGCTGCCTTGGTGGGGAGAGGCGGCAAGCATGGCACAAGTGGCAGCTCTTCTCTGGTCAAACTCCGGCAGGGCAGAACCACCCGCTGCTCCACCCTGACTGTCTGCAATAGAAGCCAAGGAGAAAGGCTGAGTTACTGGGGTGCTTCCTCCCACGTGCCCCTTCCTTCCCAGCTGGCAAACTTCCCTGCTGGGAGCCCCAATGGCAGCGCTCCCCCAGGCCAGGCCACTGCCACCCTGCTCCCAACCGCTGGCTGGGGACGGGGCTGGTCACTGCCCGGGCAAGGGACAGGCAAAGGCAGTGCCCACGGAGAGCCCCACGGCGTGCCCTTGCAGAGTGCCCTGCGGAGCCGGCAGTCAGCCTGCGGGGAGGCAAGGACCTCCTGTTCCCTCCCAGCACCTGCCGCCTGCTTCTCGGCAGCTCCGGGCAGTCAGCAAGAGGCTTTGCCAATGTCTCTGGTCAGCTTGGTACCTTTGTGCTGCCATCTTCAGAGTCCTGTGAGCTCTCTGGGCGGGGGAGCAGAGGCAGCCTGTCCCTCTGGTGGGACGAAGCCGAGCTCTGGCTCCGCTGCGTCGCGGCGGGTGGCTCCTGGTGGCCCACCTGTGGGGAGAAGGAGGTGCACGATGGAAGTGGTTGTGATGCCACAAGTGGCCCCTGAAGCACAGGAAACCCCAGGCCCGTTTTGAAGGGAAGCTCCTGGCCGAGCACGGCCAGCCTGAGCGCGGCCCAGGGCTGCTCTCTGCCTCTCGGTGCAGAGCTGCAGGGACTGCGTGGGGCTTGGGGCATCCACTGAGTCAGCTCTGCCCGAGAGAAAATCCCCAGGGCCCCGAGGAGACACCCGCTTGCCGCAGGAGCTCAGGGCTGGCTGTCTCACGCCAGCTCCCCCTCCCCACCATCCTTGTGCCCTGTGTGCGGGTCCCATGCCCGCTGCCTCCTCTCCCTCCAGCCCCACGGCTCACCTCGCTGCGCTCCCGCGTGCTGGGGTGCCCATCTGCAGGCTGGGAACAGGGCTTCGCCTCCCGCTCCATGGGCGTCTCCAAATACGCTGCCGGACACCAACCACGCCGGCACCAAGAGGAGCTGCTCCCTCCTGATGGAGTCGCTCTGCTCAAGTGGGGACCCCGGGGCGCTCCGGCCCTGGCAAGTCACCACGGGGACACCCCTGTCACAGTGGCCTTGTGGCCACGATGCCACCACCATCACAGAGCCCTGCCGTTGCCGTGGGCACCCGCACCGCCTTGTGTGGGCAGTCGCCCACGGGGACTCCCCATCACTGCGTCTGGGCCTCCAGCCCTCTGGGCCCAGTTCCTGAGCCCACCTGGGAGCTGGTGTCTGGGGAGCAGCAGCAGTTTTCCTCTCCCCAGCTCTGTGCTGCCCTGGGCCTTGCAGAGGCGGCTCTTCTCCTTGGCTCCCTGCCTCCCTGGCCCCTCACAGGCCCTGGGCAGGCCCCCATGTACATGCTGGCACAGGCTCAGCATGGGAGGGCCAGGTCCTGCAGGCACCTCAGGAGAGACCCTCTCGGCAGACCTGGGGCGCAGCCAGCACTGTTGGGAGAGCCCTGGGAGGCCAAAGCGTGCCCAGGCGCTGGGGACCCCCGCAGGCACAGCGGCTGGGGCCCTAAGGGAAGCAGGGATTGCAGCACAGCTGTGTGTCCAGGCTCTATAATTGCCAGGCACAACTCTGCTATGCTGGCTTAGTGCTGTATTCAAAACCTCTCCTGAATGACCAGAGCCCTGTGGTGAAGTGCTTGAAGACCATCAGGCCTCCGTGACAGCATGCTGTCTGTAGCCCAGAGGGGATGGTTTATTTTTTCAGGTGCTGCAGTGTGCAGAGAACCTTTGGGCTCTCTGGCCTTTCTCCTCTGAGCCCTGCACATAGGCAATTCCTCGTGGTCCTTGGCTTCCGCCAACACAGGGAAACATGTCTGGTGAAAAAGTGCTTGCTGGGCTGGGTAAGGCCAGGCTGGGCCTTCTGCCTGCAGAACAGCTCTCGATTTACATATGTACCTGGTGTGTCTCTGAATTGAAAAAGAACTATTATCTGTCTAAAGGATTGGAAACTGCCACCTCACAGTAAGAAAAGGATCTGCAAAGCACCAAAAATAATAAAGACAGGCAGAGATTAAAAATGCATAAATGGCAGAATATGACCACAAACACAAACCCCACTGAGTTTAGCAATGGGACACATCCTGCCTGGGAATCTGACTCTTCTGCCAAGGTGACTTGCCATGTCTTTTATTACCAAACCCGTGGTATTTATGTTACCTGCTACATTCTGTTAGCACAGACTTGTACATACAGCCTCTTCATGTATATGCTTCTTCCCTGGTCACAGCCTTGTCAACACTCCCTTTTCCCCTCCCAGTCATTACAGAAGATTTACATCCAGGAACTAGTTTTTGGCCGGCTTCTCAGATCCATATTAACTACTGGTAATACAAGTTTCCTGCAGACTAGTAAGATGTGACTCATATTGTCACTCATATAGTCAAATTCCTACCTGTCAGCAGGAAGCTCTTGCACCAGCGCTTTAATCTCACAGAAGGCAGAACCATTTATAGCAGCCTGTGTGACCTACTCCAAACTGCCTGACTTCATGGCAGAGTTCCATCACCCACAGGTGAGCGAGAGTTATCTGAGCCCTGACTACCTCCCTCCTGCCTGAATGTGTGGCTGGGGGCATCAGAGTGTCATTCCTGATCACAGCATCACCCCCACATACCGCTACCACTGCCTGCATCAGCAGGGGTGGAACAGCATCCATACACGATAAGGCTCCGTGTCCGCTGGGGGTCTGCTATCTGAAAGCAGCGCTGCATGCCCCACTGTTGCTGAGCTGCACATTCTGGAGCAGCAGGGATACATTCTCAGGGAAAAGCACAGCACAGCCAAATTCAGTAAGCTGATCCTCCAATTTAGGGAAACCACCCACTTCTCCAATACCTAATGTGCCTTCTAAGTCCTTTGTTTCAAAAAAAGGCATCAGAAAAGGTCTCTTCCTACCACAGCCTCAGTGCAGATGTCAACTTTCATGACCCCCAACATTCATCAGGAATAAACCCCAAGCTACAGTTACAGTGGAGTCATAGTGCTGCAGTGGGTCACATCTGGATTGAACCACCGTGGACACCACCATCTACATCCCCCTTCTGTTGGTCCTAGTCAGGCACCATTTGGTCCCACGTAGTACAACCCTCCACCTCAGGCCTTCCCAGACTTACTGTGGAAAAGCAGAATGAAGTTGAGCATCCAGCAATGTGGGGAAGAGCCTGTGTCTCCTTGCCTTGGGATATGGCCACAGCAGAGACCATGAGGAGGGGAGCTGCTGATTATAGATGTCCATAGGGCACCGAAAGGAACTGAAAGCCTTCACTGGGTGTTTTCCTCCCTCAGGAGGAAGACTCACAGCTCAGAGGACAGCAATGATGAGACAGATAGAACAACACCTTGACATCTCCATTGACCTGCTGGACTTTTTCTGGGTAGAGAGAAACTGAAGCTCTCCAAAACAGCACTGCATCTCAGTGTATGATTACAGACAACCTGAGCCCCCCACCTCTGTAATGCTTGGAGAGGTTTAGTCCATAAACAGGCAGGAATCAGTATCTTCTCCCTTTCCTTAGGGATCAGGATTTGAGCAGATAAGTATGTGAAATACAATTTCCTCATTTTACAGCTGCAGATATGACGTACGTTCAATTTGCCTTCCCCAGTACATGAAAGGATGCATGGGAGTTGTTTCCTCTCTCAGAAGTGTCCTGAAATTGCTCTTACTGGAGATCTTTAAAAAAGAAGCAAGGATCCATTGGTAAGGCTTTATGGACCCCAGATGTCATCACCAGCCCATTTCTGTGGGAAATGGCACATGGCTCAGTCAAGAGACGTGGAGAAAATAACAGCAGCATTTCAGTCCCAACAGTGTGTAGTCTCTTTTCACAGTGAAAGTGCCATGCATTTGGCATCCTGTATTCTCAGTTAGTTCTTCTCACTGAGAAATCCTATAGATGTGTCTTTCCCAAATTATTTGTGATTGCCATAAGACTCCCTTCTCTGGTCAGGAGGAGTTCCCAGCGCTGCACACACACCGGCCGGTATCTGTATACTCTCAGATGTTGTAGGGGAAAAAGGGAAAGGGAACTGTATATTAATGGTAGTGCAAGTTCATCATCTCAGCTTACACTTAGGAGCTCCAGTTCCCACTTTCCCTGCCCACGGTGTGGGCAGAGTCACCAGTCCAGAATGGGGCACATGCAGCATCCCCAGGAGCAGAGCCAGCATCAGAGGTGAAGGTGTCCTATTCACCTCAAGGAGTTAGTTGTCTGGTTGATGTTACAATTTTTTCTCAGGTAGGTTGTGGAGGTCTAATGCTAGACAGTCCCTCAGTTGCTGCCCAAGACGATCACAGCCCAGGCAGTCTGTTACGTTAGGCCATGTTCCTGTCAATGGACAGCTACAGACCGCATTCAACTTTTGGCATTACTCTGGGCTGTGTCTGGTCACTGCCGATCAGCGCATAGACTGTGGATATATCCCTTCTCAGCTTGTTCTCCATGTAGGACTCATCATGACTGAGAGACTAGATAAATACAGATAAATGGAAAAAACAAAGACAAAAGTTTTCTCCAGAAGGGTCAGTGCAGATTGGAAAAGGACAAGCAGAATTTGTCCCCTACTGGAAACCACAGCAGCAGCAGAAGTACAGATGTGCATCATCCTATGCCTTGGACACAACAGGGCCCCACAGCTGGTTTCTAACACCATCATGGAATAAGTGTTAAATAAATAGTAAAAACAGGAGCATGAATTTAGAATCCACCTATGGTTCTGAGCAAGTCAGAACTCCATTTTGCAGTGTCTGCTTTTTACTGCCACCTCTTTGCTTTTCTGGTTCTGGTTCCTTGCTCCAGCCAGCATTGAAATTTGCCATATAAATACTTGGATCTCAGCAGCAAGGCTGGCTTGAGCTTTCAGGCTCTTGTTCCCTCTGAGCATCCCACTGGGATGGGAGGCCTGCAGCCTTTGCTCTGAGACCAAAGCCAGAAAAGTCAGTTTCAGCAACAGTATTACAAAATCTAGCCAGAAAAGTCAGTCTTTTCCCTGTTTTCCTGTCCAGGTTCCTCTGCCCACATATTTTGATGCAGAAAACTGTTCATAGCCATGGATGAGTTCTCCTGAATAGACCACTTTGCACAGATAACACCTGCCCCTGTGCATTCATGTACATAAGCTGTGGTGAGAGCTGCCTAGACCATTCTCTGACCTGACTTAGTCTCTTACTTCCTGGTCCTCTCCCACTGCTTTACTCAGGTTGATGGTTTCCAACAGCAACACTTTTATGGAAAAACTTATCTTCTAAGGTTAGTCCTCAAAAAGGGCAAAGCTGGACTTGCCTTCCCTCAACAGACAGCTGGCTCCAGGCAGCACATGGGCCTCTGTACCTGGATTTGTGTTGCAATAGTTTCCTCTTTGGGGCAATAAAAAAGAATCTAACTCAAACCTTTGAAAAGATATAGTATAAAGAAATTTAAGCCTAATGTAAGTATAGCTGAAAAATCATCAGGCTAAAACAAAAAAAAGAATATTCCTGGTGGCTGGTGGTTTTCCAGTAGCACAATATCACTTTATATTTCAATACTCAGAAATCAACTTATAGCCATTGATTCTAATAGCAACTGTTAGTTAACTGTCATCCACACAACCCATACCATTTTCTTATTTCTTTCCATACCTCTTGCTGCCTTATAACTCTAGATGTCTTCAGAAGAATTGTACCTGTAAGAGATTGATTTGTATTTATCAATATTTGACAACCAGATAAGATAATCTGCATGACAAACGCAACCTCCTGTTTCTACATAACAATGTTTACATAATCTCTTCAAGGCATCAGTGCAAGATTTAGGTAACTTCAATGTGTAATGTACTGTCTTTAAAGTCAACATTTCTGTAAGATTTCCTTAGAGTACAAACAGAAAATATTGTTTCAAAATCATTGCATCCGTGTGACTAATCTGTCCCAGGGAGCCTGTAAAGCAATAAAGCTTTGGAGAACCATGCATGTCCCTACGTTTTTCTTCCCTGCTAAGCCTTTGTGATTGGGAAAAGATAGGTTATCTTAATGCTGAGAAAAGTCATGCTGTGCATCTTATTAAGTTAGATCAAAAAAATCCCTTAAACACTCAGCAAGTTCTCCTCTACCTGAGATCTTGCCCAGTGGCTTGGAGGACCACATTTTAGAAGAGGCTGTTATGGAAAGAATCATTCTGAAAATAAGCAGCAAAACTCAACTTTTCTGGTTATATTCCTTGTAAGGCTACAGCCACAGAACACGAAACAGATCCACTCACCAAAATGCCACTTGCAGTAGAGAAGGAAGAGCAGAAGGAACAAGATGAGACAGCCTCCAACAGTGTAGGCCATTATTGCTTTTAGGTCTTGTACTGCTGTGAAAAGATTCTGTATGAGTGTGGTATAAAGCAATAATTGTCCTGCCTAAAATACCTTTAGTGCACCTGGGGCTGCACCTTTAGTGAAGAATGTAACAGTATGTCCTTGCCATTGAGGACAAGTTTAGTAGGTGACTGTTCAGCCAAAAGTGCTCAGTGTTTATGGGAAGCTTTCAACATGAAAAGCTGGATAGTCAGCACAAGTAGCAGATTGCTCCCATTCTCGGACCAGCCACGCAGCCTCGGCTTCCTGCTCTGTGTACCCTGTGGACATGCCCCTTGGTGTCACCACAAACCTTGCCAAGAGCTGAAGGCACCCAGCACAGCACAGCGGTGCTCAGACCTCTCCAAGACACGCTGTGGAGCCCTGTTTGAGCTCCAGGGCACAGCATAGGCCAGGCAAGAGTCCAGACAGTCTGTTGCACCCCTATATGCACAGGCAGGGCAGGGCACAGTCACAGCCCACACTGTCAGGAGGACTGGATATCCCACTGAAGCTTTCGTTGCAAAGAACTCAGTCAAATCAAACCCTGTTCTCACTGGATTGCGGAAAACTAACACCCCCACTACTGAGAACATGTCTTAAGGATCTTCTTACCAGATCTGGAAAGTTTCTGCTGCTCTGAAAAGTCAGCTTTAAGATGTTTTGATTCTGGGGTATGACTGAAATGTTTCTATCCTGTATGCAATATTTGCTTTCATCACAAATGCTAACCTACTTTTTCATAGCACAAAACTTTGAGTGCCAGTGGGAGCTAAACACTTAAGCAGTTAATAGCAATTAACAACGGAAATCAAAGTGGGAAAGGTGTACACTAGCCCTGCTCACAACTCACTGAAGAGGAAAATGTTCTTAGACCTTATCTACATTTGTGTGGTTGCATTGGGCCAAAGATGAAGCAACTTTGATACCCTGCAGTAGTGATTTGGATTGCATCACAGCTTGTACCACTTTGTTTTCCAAAAAGATGGAAGCAGACAGTCAGGAAAAAGACATCTTCTTCAAGCATTAGCATGAACTACCACAGGCATGGAAATATCAGTCATCCTGATAACGAGACCCATAATCCAAGATACAAGGTTAAAATGAGGAGCCTTAATTAGAGGGTAACTACTTGCAAATTCACCATTTTCAGAAGCTTGTATTCATCACAGAGTCTGATGAGCCATGCACAGTCAGAGAAGAGAAGCAATACACAGCGATAGCTACATAAAGAATAGTGCCAAACTAGGGGCAATATAGATACATATTATGGAAACATAAGGCTAATGAGGACAACAAAATGGCTTTTGTGGCATAGACAACTTCTATGTCTAGGGTTTAATCTACAGTAGAGGGTTAGGATTCACCTGCTACAAAAAAGCCTTGTGTAGCAGGGCCACCTCTGAATCATTTGACACTCTGCAGAATAAATAAATATTCACTCTTCCCATTCTTGATCCTGCTTATATTTGGCCTTGGGGGAGCTCAACCAGTGTCAGAGCTGCAAATATCTTCAGCTTACGACTTACAGGTATTGTCATCTTCAGAGGTGAAACGATGCCTGTACACAGTTAAGGTGATGTGCCTGGTTTGAATCTGCTGTTTGAAGGTGACGCTGTAGACCCCGCTGTCGCTGAGCTGCAGGTCCTGGAGCAGCAGGGATGCGTTCTCAGGGAAAAGCACAACACGACCTTGGTATGCGGCGTGTGGGAGACGGTTTGCAGAGCAGTGCTTGGGAGCCTAGCTTTAAGCAAGGCCTCTTGACATGGCTCACAGCTACTTAGATGGGGAACCATCAGCTCCAAGCAGACACCAGCCAAATGTTTGCACCCCTCTGGGGGAAGTGCCAGGGATCATGAATTCACACCTTTGAACAGCTCTGTGTGCAGAAAACCACAGGATGAGCAGCAGTCCCCAGGAGCAGGGAGGCACGTCTGTAGGATCTGGGCTAGCAGGGCGAACACTGGGGTGTGTTGTCAGGGCTTTGGGGTTGTTAGCTCATTCACTGGCATCCTGTACTCAAGCAGGAGACTTTTAGGATCTAGCAAAACCCTAGGAAAAAAGCTTCAGAGAAGCAGATCAGAGTAAAGCCCTGTCTAACCAGTAAGCCCAGGAGGCACGGGTCAGCTCTTAGCCCACACCATCCTGCTGGAGACCAGTCTCCTTTTTCCCCACTCACAGCCTCTGCCAAGACACATTAGCAACGTCCTCCCAGCATGGATGGTGGATGCATGCCATCCAGCACTCACAGCTTCATACTGGCACAAAAGCCTCCTGCACTACATGTCCTTTCAGCAGGAGGGCAGTGCCTACCTAGCCTGGCAGCCCGCACTACCTGTCACCATGCTCCCTGTTCCCTACCTTCCTCAAACAGGCAGCAAAGGTCCGCATGGCTACATAACTCAGCTGATTTTCTATGTGATAGCTTCTCAGCATGGGCAGAAGGCCACCTCTGAAATGATTTGCCCTCCAGCCTCCTCCTCTGTAATGTGCTGCTGGTGCCTGGCTGCATACCAGTGCAGTTGGAGATAATCACACAAGCACATTTGTGCTTTCCCTGGCCACCAGCACTCAGCTCTCTGCTTAGCAAAGCTGCTTTAATAGTCACCTCTCAGCAGGAGAAGCCACCACACTGCAAGCCTGCCACTGATAAAAACCAAGTTCAGGCTGTCTCCTGGAGATTGCTCTGGTCCTGCCTTGGATGCCAGAATGTGTATTGGGAAAAGTGAGGGGAGCAGGGCTACAGGGAGATGGATTAGCCAGGCCAGGGACCAGATCCACAGTGGTGGGAGGAACTGCTCGAGGAAGACATCAAGTGAGAGGCAGGAGGAAAAACACTGGCATTTGTATGGGCACAGGAGGGGAGGCCGCACAGAGAGCCACACCAAACAAAGTCCCGCTAGAGGGAGCAAGAAGATCAGCTGTCAGAGGAGGCAAGCAGGGGAGTTCGGGTACGGAAACATGCCACAGAAGGAGCTGCAGGCAGAAGCTGCGCCTTCATTTCCCACTGCAGCCTGGGGATGCTCCTGACCAAGGCACACGTCTCCCAGGAGCTAGCAGTCCCCCTGCCTCTCCTTATTACACAGGGTTTTGCACAGGTGTTGCTGGATCAGCAAGCTTTAGGGTTCCAGTTCCTTCCCTGGGGAGCGTATCAGTCTGGGGATTTATGCTCTGGCCCCTGCTCTTCCTTCCTCCAGTGCTCCCCTGCCAAGCTAACAGCCTCCCACCCAGAAGAGCAGAGAGCAGCCCTGCTCCTCCCTTACTGCTCTCACCACCCCTTGGCTCTCACCTCAAGCAAACCCCAGGTCCCACTTTGTGGCATGTGGGCCGGGAAGAGCTGCAAGGCTAGCTAATGTGCTCTCAGCAAGACAGATGCAAGGCAAGGAGCAGAGGAGTCAGCAAGGAGGTTGGCAAACCCAGTGCAGAACACATTTTCCTTCTCAAAGTCCCAGCCTGAGCCTGATGGCTCCGAAGGGTACAGCACTGCCCACAGGCCATGTCCACCCATATGATAGGGGTAAGCAGGCAGCATCCCAGCACTTTGTGCCTTCTCCTTTCCAGGCAGCCCTGGCACCTGCAAGAGAGTCCTTGAGCAGTCACAGGGAGGTTGTCTCCTACATAAAGCCCCTGTCCTTGTGCTGCCTGGATGGAAACAGCCCCTCTAATGTGCTGTCAGGGCACAGCAAGGGCTAGCTTCTCCCTCAGGAACAGGGAGTCTACAACATAGCTCTGGCAGGGACTGAGGGCCTATGGTTGAGCTTAAATGGGATCCTGGGCCCATGGGCAGGGTGTGGGTGAAGGCCCCAGGGGAGGCTGCTCAGGGCCTTTAAATCCAATTAGTGGCCTCATGGCCCTAACAGCTGTGATGAGTGAGGAGGAAGAAATACTGAGGTGACTGAGTCCCTCTTTCAAGCTCCTGGCAGGACCAGGCGAGTGCAGCCCTTGGCACGGCCTCCCCTCTAGCTTGCCACCTGGTTCAGGAGTGAGGTGCAGTGTCCTGGTGGCTGGTTGGCTCCTGCTGCCTCCCTTGCATCCCCCAGGGTACCGCTCTGCTCCTGGCAGCTCGTCCTTCACCCCAGCCCCTGTACCAGAAGGAAACCTCCCCAGCCATGCCTGTGCAGCTAAGGACCATCAAGAAAATGTCGCCAGTGCTTTCCAGTGGCAGACCCAGAGACACTCAGGAAGGCTCAGATGTGCAGAGGGCTCTGAGCGTCGAACACAAAGGATGCAGTAGAAGGAAGCCAGGAATGGACATGGCTCTGTCCTTTCCCCCTGCCCTTGCCAAGCTGACCCAGGCCTGCTGTCACTGCCCCTTTAAACCTGAGCACCTTGGGGATGCTCCCAGCCCAGGGAGTTGGTGGAAGACATGGAGCAGCCATGATGCAAAACAGGACAGGGGACTTAGAGTGCCAAAGGAGAAGCTGTCTGGGAGAAGCAGCACAAATCTGGCTTGTGGGCCAAGATGACAGCAGACATTTCCTGAAGGACAGAAAAGTGGCTGCTGGCATCAGATGCTGAAGTGACAGAGAAGCAGCTCTGGGTAATGCTGCTAATGCTCATTAGGTCAAACAGTTCTACCTATCTGCTCCTAGCCACATGCTCCTGCTGCCTTTCATCCCCCCGTGAGCCGATTCAGCCCACTAATGCAGCAAAAGTGGTCGAAGCAAGGAGGGAAGCTATCATATGAGGGCCACCTCACACCTTCCAGGGAGCCCACATGGGCACCAGTCCAGAGAAGTACCCCAGCACTCACAGCATCACAGGTCTTTAGCCAGCCCAAGGCTCAGAAACTGGCTCATCAGACAACAAAGCTGGGTCAGTTCACATCTTTTTGGAAGTCTGGTTGTGGGGTTTAAGCTTGGAAGCTGGAAATGAGCCAGTCCCCAAGAAAAGGGTTTGGCCAAAGCTGGCCCAGCCCCAGAGTCCTGAGGTCCTGTCATGCTGAGGCAGTAAGAGGGTAAAAGCAGCCAGCATCTCTGTCTTCTCTTTCCACTCCCGCCTGCTGAGCATCACAGAAACAGCTTTTCCCAGGCCTGTGTGTCCAAAAGAAAAGGGAGCAATGGCTTTTTGGTCAGGCTGGAAAATTAACCCATTACCCCTGTAACCCCTCCCAGCACCTGGCTTGACACCACACCTGGCTACATATTACGGAAGCAGAACCCAGAAACATCTTTCTTTATATCCACCCTCTCCCTGCACTGTAGGATACCCTCCTTTCATGGAGGGTTGTGCAGAGATGTAACCTCATGTGTTGAGGGAGCCAAGGACAGCAGCAAAAGGTGGCAGGACATAGGGAGAGGCTACCCCAATGCTCTCTGCTGGGCTGTCCCCAGCTTTCCGTTCCTGCTGTGAGAGCAAGAGTGGAGCCAGCTGTGGCTCAGGAGAACGAAGAAGAACTAGGCAGAGCGGAGCTGCAGAGGCAGGGACGGGAAGCACGGCTGGCCCACATGGGCAGCTAATGCACCCAAGATACCAGCCGGGCTGGGCTGCGTCTGGCCTGGGCCTGAGCCTTTTTTTTTCTTGCTTTCTTTCTTTTTTTTTTTTTTTTTTTTTTTTTTTTTTTTTGATGCTCAGCTTTGCTGGGAGGTTGCAAAATGCAAACAGTGAATCAGAACAGGCTGGAGTTCCCTTTTCCCCTTCCGCAGCCCAGAAGCAGCAGAGGGGCAGCTGTCGCGCCCAGAGTAGTGCCCCAGCTTGGCAGCTCAGGAATGGCAGAAGCAGCCCTAGGATGGAGGCATCTCTCCTCTGGAGGTGGAGAGATGGACCCTAGGGCTGAGCTGGAGAGAGCCACACCACGTGAGGAGAGCTGAGCTGAACGGACCCAGACCCTGCCAGCTCACATGAGGTCACACACACCGGGTCCCCCACCCCAGCATCTGAGAGCAGGAGCTTCTGGCCAGCAAAGGCTGGCTTGTCCTCACTGGGGTGACCAACACACCCCCCCCCCCAACTCAGCTCTCCATCTTGCAATGTGCAGGGTGGGAGCAGTCGGCCCAGCCTCAGAGATGTCCCAGTGCAGCTATGTAGGGCAGACCTTGCTCCCTGATGATAACACGGAGACAAAAAACCCTGGCCCTGATCCCTGAGAAGGAGCGGACTGATAGGCACAAGCAGGGTCTGCAGGTTGCTCCCAACCCAAGTGCTGGGAAGTATGGGGTGAGAAGAGGCTGGGCCCTCATGCCTAACGTACTCCCCTTCCCTGTCCTGCGTCCGGCTTGCAGAGGAGAGCAGGGCTGAGCACCTCCTAGCCAGCACACTGCAGGGCAGTCCAAAGGCTGCTGTAGCTCCAGTTCAGGCTGGGCAAATGCGGCAGGGCTGGAGCCTGTTGCCCCTCAGCACTGCATAGCCAAAGCCAGGCACAGACGCCAACCCAGAAAGAGCAAGGTTCACCCAATGCTTTCCAGAAGGATGTTTCTACTGAAGCTATAACCAGGCAGTGAGCACAGCCTGGCCCCACGAGCTGCCTCAGCAAGGGGAAGGGGGCCTCTCACAGCTCTGGGGTGCTAAAAGCATCTCAGCCCCCTCACAAGGAGAAGGACAGCTGCAGAGACGGAGAATGCGGCAGCTGAAAAAGCCCTTAGCCAGCAGGAAACCTGTGGTGGGAAGCTCTGAGTCAGCTCCGACCGCCGCTTCACTGAAATCTGTCCCCCCGCCCTCCTCTCCCCCTGCAGCCTCCATATGGTTTCCATGTTTCTCCCAATTCTCTGGAACAAAGCAGAGAATCTGTGTGCCTTGCAGAGAGACAGCGTGTGTGTGTGTGTGTGTGTGTGTGTGTGTGTGTGTGCGCGCGCGCGCACGCGCGCGCATATGAAAGAGGAGGGCAAGAGGCTTGGGACTTTGCTCAGCCCACTTTTAGATATCACCTGGAAGGCCTCTGCCCAGGTCTAGCCAAGGAACCATCTCTCACATCACCCAAACTGGGAAATTTGAGGCTGACCCAGGTGGGTTTAGGTGAAAGGACAAGGCTGAAACATGAAGTGGCTATTTAAATGGACTGCTGCACTGCTCTCTGCAAGGGCAGCAAAGGATGCTGCATTCAGATAGAGTGCCATGGGGAAACTGAAGCAGCGGCTGGTCACCTTTGCAAGAAGCAGGGAAAACTGTCTGCTTGGGTCACTTGGGAGGCAGAGCACAGGGGATGAGAGAGATAGGAATGGCCATAAAGCCTAAACCAACTCTTCTAAAAACTTTACTGACGATAGCAGCAGGGCCAAACTGCCAGGCCAGCCCCTCCAGAGCCCCAGGGTGCTCACCTCATGATCCCCCAAGGGATGCAGAAGCAGCATGCCCACCTGCCACAGCACACACACAGCAAGCCCGAGCACACTGGAGCTGTGGCTGTCCTCTATACCCTCCAGGATCACTCCTGAGCCAAGCAGAGCTGGGCTTGCCTGGTCTCGCTCATCTCGTTTCTCCTTCCCCGGGAGCTGGGACTCGCTTTCTGGAGGGATGTTTTGGATATGGCTGAGAGAAAAGAGTGTCTCTCAAATACACAGATCTCTCACATCATGCAGACTTTCAGGGGAGATTTTCTGCTGGTACAAGAGTGGCTTCAGGCAGACAGAGAGTAGCAGAGAGCAACAGGTCCCCCAGTTACTACTACATCAGTGCTCAGGGGTCAGCAGACAGCATTTCGGGGGTGCTGAGTCATGCAGCCTGAGTGCTGAGTCATGGCTGCCTGGGTCACCATGACAGGCCTTTCTACAAAGTCACCCATGACTCTCCAGACCTCTCCCACCATGGGATCCTGCATCACGCTTGGCTGCCTGTGGGCCTGTGCCCCCAGCCCACCCCTCTCAAGGTAACAGCCACATTGCCAGAGGGCAAACCCAAACCACATCCACTTCCTACTCCTCTCCCCTCCACAGACCCACAGACCCGTCTCCCAGCCCACCACCCTCCAAGGCAGCCCAGCTACTTGCTAGCTTTTTGAAGGACCGCGTGTCCTGCCAGTCACCCTCATAGCAGACTGGGTCCCTGCACAGATGCACAGAGTGCTGTGGGTACAACCCACACATGCACTGTCCCCCCCAGGATATGGGGGGAGATGTGGGGTTGACCTCTCCTTCAGCTCCTCCACAGGGGGACACTGAAGCCCCACTTGTTCTCCTCTGCTGTTCGTCTGTCTCTAAGGCACAGGCAAGATTTGGACCAGAGGTTAAACACACTGCAAAATCACTGGACCTCTGGGTGGGGGAGAAGACAGAAACCTGGCTTTAATCATCCCTCTGTGCTGAAGGCAGCAGCGGGACTGCCATGGCCATTTCTGGCTGGTTTCTGCCCGTGCCTGATGCAGGGATGGTGACTTTCTGCTTGGAAATTTGTGGTGAGGGTTTTTTTTCATTGATTCCAAAACTGGCTTCAGGAGCTGGGTGTCCCAACATACTGGGCTTGTACCCTGTTGGCATCCATCCCTTTGTGTTCTGGGCCTCCCAACATCCCTCTTGCTCCTAACAGATCCCAGTGCCACACTTCAGTTTCCCAGGGAAGCAGCGGGGGGACATTAAAGACCCTCCAGCACAGCCCTGGTTAGATGATCACCCCAGTGATTCCTGCACCACAGACGATACAGCAGAGCTGCAGCAAGCCCTTTGGACACTGAGTCCCCCTGGAAGGGGTCTGCAGTGGCCTCGTAGAGGTGCCCCAGCCAACAGGCAGGTGGTCCACCCTGTTCCTGTGTCCTGGTCCCCGTGGATCCATCTCCAGTTCAGTTCTTCAGAGACCCTTCTTCTCCCAAGGACTCTGTATTGGTGTCCCCCTGCAAAGGTGCTGCTGCTAGCAATGAGGTCCCTGTGCCACCACTGCATCTAGAGACCCCAAAGCAGCATAAGAGTGAGTGAAGAGAGGCCCCAGCACACATTCACTATAGGGTCTGACCTAGTCCACAGCAAACTTGCCCCATAGCCCAGTGTCAGTGCTCCTGAAAGCCTGACAGGCCAGATCCTTGCTATGTGGGCACCAGCTATCCTCCAGTCCCTGATTTCCACTCACAATTCAGAGCATCATCCAGGGAACGTGGTATCACTCTGAGAGGGGGTGACCTGGCTGTGCCGCTCCCTGACATCACCCGCCTCTCCACATAATAAGAGATCTGGGAGTCCCCTGCTATTTATGTCCTTTCTAACAGCATCTCTCTCATCTGCCTCCAAACCACCCTACCTTTCCTCTTTCCAACTGAACACACTCAGCCAGGACACATTGCTGCAGCAGGCGGGTCACAGCATTCCCTGGGACAAACAAACACCAGGGCTTTGTCCAGGCTGGACATTCTCCTGCCAAGGATCTCAAGCACTTGGGAAACCACACAGGAAGCAAGGCCCTTCTGGAGCTTATGCAAGATGGGGGAAACTGAGGCACAGAGTGGGCTCAGGGCCAAGGCACATCATCTGCAGTCTCCTGTTTCTCGGGTTCCTGCTATAGCTACTAGGCAGGAGGTTGCACTCCCACTGATGCCCCTGGAATGGGGTGAACCCCCTTGGCTTCACTGGGCCACAGGAGAGGGGTGGCTGAGGGTCCACGGCTGGTCCAAGTGGCTGCGGGTGCTCCCCACAGCAAGGGCAGAACCAACACCCACCCAAATGGGTTGCCCACATGGTCAGGGCAGACCCACTCAGGTAAGTGAGCTGATCCTCAGTGCCAGCCCCACTGAACCCTGGAAGGATAGTGTGGTGGGGAGAAAGGTTTTTTTCCCCAAACAAAACTCATCACAGAAATGGATCAGGTCAAGCTGAAAGACAAATGTTTGAGAGAGCATACCAGGGGGGTGAGAAAAGGCTTTCCTGAGCTACAGGCAATGATTTTATGTCCCAGCGGGGGGGGGGGGCTGCTGTTTCCTGACTAAAGATCATGTAGCCAACACATGTTAGAAATCATCAGCTGCTCAAGCAAGCGAGGTCAGGCTGTGGCTTGCCTTAAAGGAACAGCCTCAGCCAGATCTGCGATCTAGAACTGGATCTATGGTCCTGGAGATGCGAAATAGGGAGGGAGGCTATGCTGTTAAACCACATTAGGAGGGGTCCAGTCTGGAATAGCCCAACAGATCCTGCACATGCCATCACCTCCATAAAACATGGAAACAATGCATGTCTAAATTGTTCATTCATCTATCCTGCCTGTAAGCGAAGCCAAGCGAATCCAAAGGACAGGCTGGAAAATCCCTCCCCCACAACCTCCGTGAAAGCAATCTCTTTCCGTTTTCCCCCATCCCAGTGCCTTGCTCACAATACTGGCAAGACCTCAGCAAAAGTCCCTCTCCTGCTCCCCTGCGCTTGCTCTGTGCCATTGAGTGATGAGGAAACAAATCTCCAGGCTGGGCTGACCCAACTCTCTTAGTGCACAGACCAGGAAGCATTAAAAGTGAAAAACAAGTCCTCAGCCAGTCTCAGGAGGCACTTTTTATCTGGCTGCCACCCAGTTTTTCTTTGCATAGTCCCAGTCCTGGTCGTGCCCTCACTTGCAGGCTAACCTGCATCACAAACCTCCCATCTCCAAGGCACAGAGGGTGAACCAAAAACCACCAAGTTCTTGTAGCTCCAGGCGTCTCCCTGCTCATCAGCAGAGCCCACATGCACCCTCTACCTGGCTTACACAAGCAGCCCAGGATCACGGCACACACAGGAGCGGTACCCAGGTTGCTTCTGTGCATATGCCCACATCCCAAATTGCAAATACATTCAGCTCCTCCAGCACAACTCCACCAACAAGCAGGAGCTTGGCTGTCTCTACCATCTCTCCATCCTCCCCAGCTGACTGCTCTGAAGGGCAAACATTGCCCCTAGCACATGGTGCCCTTCAATGCATGCAGCTCTCCTGTACTGCAAGCAAGTAGAATTGCTGCCTGAGACTAGGGCAAGGTTTTGCAAGTGGTTCAGAATACAGATGCCCCTTTTCTAGCTTTGCCCACCTGGCTCTGAAGGTCATGAACCTTCGTAACAAGGAAAACAATTGAGAGGGTTTGTTTTCCCTTGCAACTTTTAAAAAGGAACCGTCAGATATATATCCGCCAAGCACCCTTCCCCAGCTTCAAGGCAGGCATTTCCTCCAGGGGCAACAGATACCTCTCCTGTCTGTCCTTGGTCATGTCACTTGGCTTGTCTCCCACTTCCAGATGCTTGCCAGGGCAGGGATGGTGCCCACACTATGTGCCCGAACAGAGCAGCACCTGCCTCTTGTGGGCTCTGGGCAGTGTGCCACGTACTGAGCTGGCAGAATGCGGGGGGGGGGGGGGGGGGGGAGCCCAGAGAGCCTTGAGCTTGGCAGATCCCCTTGTCTCAGGAGCATCCTGACTGACGGCAGCGTGGAGGGGGCAGGGACAGCATTTCCCCTCCAGGTCCCTTCAGGAGAAGTCACCAGGAGTTCAGCAGTCACTTCCGACAGACAGAGCGGAGGCGAGCAAAGGGTGCTGGAGACGAGCGCAAGCGGAGATCAGCGAGCAGTCCAGACTAAAAGGCTTTGCCTGGGGCCACCAGTAATAAATCAGTTCCAAGCCCTTCAGCATCCCCCCCTGCAATCCCTGCCCCCATCCAGTCCCATCTCCCTCCCCCTGCTCCCTTCAGCTTTGCTGTTGACAGGGGAATAGGGAGAGCTGAGGCTCCCAAACAGGATCAATGCCGCCTTTCTGCTAAAAGAACAAGATGAAAAACTCTTCTGCTACCAGGAAGATGCCAGTCTCCCCCACATCATCTCCCTTTGCACATCACAGGCCACTGGAGATAAACGCACAGCGAGTGATTAGATCAGTGATCTCAAGATGTTTGTGTGGCGTTCGCATTATTCAAGCCTTGGCGAGTCTTTAACAAAGGCAATAAAAGCAGATAAAGTGACTAGTTACCCATTTTCCCTGTTGTCTGGGAGGACATGACTGCTAGTCATGTGGCTCCTCTGTGTGCTGGGCAGACCGGGGCCCTGAGACCGGCAGCCCACCAGAGGAGGTCAGCATGCCCAGCCAGCGCTACAGAAGGGAATATTGCAAAGCTGTGTATGTCTAGGGTTAAAACTGGGCTTGGTGGTACCAAAGTGCTGAGAGAAAAATGTCCCCCCAACTCCTCCCATGGCAAAGCAAGCATGGGTGGAGGCAGGTTTGCAGCGAAGATCCACGCAAAACTGCTCTTAGGGTATCTGCACTGCCAACACAGCCAGATTGCAATGAAGGGTCCAGAGAGCAAGGGTCAAGACTCAGGGCGAGCATGCAAACATCAGCCCGAGGGGTGAGGAGAGAGCAAATATTGACCCTGCAGGGAGAACTGCCCAGGGGCTATGGCAGGCAGCCGTCACCCCTGAAATGAAAGCGTCTGCTCTGCCAGAAGCATGGGGCAGAGCGGGCAGAGCAGATGGCTGGGCACAGGGCTCCCAAGCATTGCTGCTGCAGCATCGCAGGCCCTTTCCGCGCAGCTACACCCTCCAGGTCACGGCAGGCTTTTCCTCCACAACGAGCCACCTCCCACCTCCCTGCCCCATACGGCCGGGTGCTCAGCAGCCTTGTGCCAGGGCGCAGCACCTGCCTGATGAGTGTGAGCTGCCACAGAGACTACACCCACCAGGAAAGGCCACAGGCAGGAGCCAGAAACACCCACGGCCAGCGAGGGTGGCAGCTGCAGGAACCAGCAACAGCTGGGGTGGCTGGAGAAGAAAAGGGACAAGGGCTGGGGGGGGGGGGGGGGTCCTGCCAGCACATGGGGACAACCCTGTTTCTTCAGGTAGGATTGCTCCAAATTGGGCACAGACAAGGCAAGACCTGCTTGAGCTTTTGTCTTGCTCACATGTAACCAGCTTAAATGACATGGCCACCCACTCACAACCCCATGCACTGAGCAGTGGCTATATTCAGGGATGGGCAGGGGGACCCCAAGCTGCTCTCTGTCCATAACCTCCTCCAGACAGGGCCCATCTCCTCCAGGCTGGGGAGGGAACCCCGAACAGCCTCACACTAACTCCTCCTCCTCCTTCTCCTGACCTTGGCCTTGGAGTTCATCTCTCCATGCCAGTTCAGGGCCAGTTTACAACCAGAGGCCAGTTGGTCCTGAGGAATTCAGCGCTTCTTTCTAGAAAGTCCACAAAACGAGCCTAAGAAAGATAAACTCACACATGCTACATCCACCTTGGACATTGAACCAGACTCTCCCTGTGCTGGGAAATCTCAAGGGCTTCCCACGAGGAAGAGGCTGGGACAGGCTGGGATATCTGTGTGCCCTGGAGCCACCCCTGACTGGGTCACCTCCATGCAGGCACCATGGGGGACAGCTCCACAAAGGCATCACGGCCACCAAGCACAGCCCCAGATGTAGCCACAGCACCTGCCGAGGCTTTCCTCACCCCACTGCCCAGGACTGGAGGGATGCCAGCGCACAGTGCCTTTGGGAGTGTGGGAGCTGCCTTTGCTTTCCAAACTGCGCTGCAGGGCAAAGAGCTTGGTGGCAGTCTGAGGACAATTGGAGATCATCTGTAATGGGGACAAGAATGCACAAGTGGAGAAGTAGGACTGGGAAGCAGCTCAAGAAGTTTCTAATTCAGTCTTCACCTCTGCATTGGGAGGGGAAGGGGAGCGAGGGGAAAGGACAGTTCCTGTTCCCCTACTCGAGCCCAAGGTGATTGCAAACCAGAGAAGGAGCTGCTGCACCCCCGCTTCATGCACACCAACAAATCAACAGATCCTGATCACAATGGGAAAAGAGAAACTGGAACCACTCTTTTCCTTTTAATGAGGTGGTACCTGTGAATAGCACCCTTCTCCTGCATTCCAAAGAGCAGCCATGTGTCCTGCTGGAGCTCCCTGCAGGAAACTTAGCTGCACAAAGCAAGGGGGAGGCAATAGGATTTGGTGGAAGAGACAGTGGCACCCTTTCTGGCAGACAGGATGCAAAGCAGAACAAGTATTTAAAGGAAAAAAATGTCATTCATTGTTGGAGAGTGCTAAAGAAGTGACCTGCTAGTGAGGTGTCTCTTCCTAACACTTCCCCCCATTCCCAAGGCAGAGAGTTTCCTTAGATGATATGTACTCTACAAAGGCAGTATAACACGGCCCAGAAAGTTGAGGCTTAAGGGCTGCATCCTGAGCTGATGTTATGCCTGAAATATCACTGCCAGGTTTTAATCCTCCTCAAGGATCAGAGCTCAGCCTTGCAGGGCTTGGGTACATGGCTCCCGCTGATGGACCGCAGCAGCCAGCAAGCAACCCCAAGGCCCAGGGGCACCCAGGGGAAGCAGCCCTGACTGACTCAGAGCAGCTCCAGCTGAGGGGCCATGTCTCTGCGAGAAGTTGTGACCGCAGCACAGTTGTGATCCCAGCCCAGGGACGGCTGCAAAGCCCAAAGTCCTGGGGATAGGATGGGGCCGTGAGGCAGCCACTTCTTACCTGGCCAGCATGGGCCTTGGCAGGGCCCATCCTTGCCCACTCACAGCCAGTCCTTGTTTCACAGTAAATCATAATTTTGCTCCCAGCACACCACTCGGTTACTGGAGCTGTTTGTGGATTTGGGCTGAGGCCAGCCCACAGGTTTCCCACACCCTGTTCTTAGCGGAGAGTGAGTGGTTCCAGGAGGGCTGAAGCGCTTGTGTATTTTATCAAGATCTCACTTTCTTTCAGAGGTAAAAACACTAAAGGCCAGAAAAATCACCTGAGCATGGAGCAACTCTTGCAGTTGCCAGGTGACAGCCTTTCTCCAGGTTTTCTGTTTGCTTTCCAAATAACTCAGCATTTCTATTTCAGAGCAACCCGGAACACTACTCATTAGTAGGATGGAGCTTCTGGGGTCAGCGGCAAAACTTCAGACTGCACCAAAGCAGCCTGCCTTGCCCGGAGCCCGGTGCTCTGACCACTAGCTCACATTGCCCTGGCCCAGGATGGGCTCTTGTCGGAGGGCAGAGCAGACACAGGCCCACCTGGCACACCTGGTCGGCAGAAATCAATCCCTTCCTGCAAACCTTTGCCCCTCCGAGCCTCGTCCCTGGTGCCCTCCCTCAGTCCCTGTGTCCCTGGGGCCACCCTTGGTCCCTCCTGGTCCTGGGCGTCACCCTTGGCTCCCAGCCTCAGGGACCAGGCTCAGTAGTTGTGTCTCAGGGGCTACCCTCGGGCCCCATCCCTGGTGCCCTCCCTCAGTCCCTGTGTCCCTGGGGCCACCCTTGGTCCCTCCCGGTCCTGGGCGTCACCCTTGGCTCCCAACCTCAGGGACCTCCCTCGGGCCCTGCGTCCCTCCTCGGTCCCCACGCCCCGTGTCCCCGGGGCCACCCTCGGTCCTTGCGCCGCGGAAGCGCGGGGCCGGGCCGGCGAGCGGGGCCGCCCCGTCCCGTCCCGTCCCGTCGCGCCTCGCCCCGCCCCGCGGCCGGTCCCTCCCGCCGCGGCCGCGGCCCCTCCGGAGCGCGGCGGGCGCGGGGCAGCGGCGGGCGGCGGCGGCCGGGCCGGGCCATGGCCCCGCACCAGCCCAGCGCCGGGCAGTACCTGCGCTCCGACAGCGGCGGCTCGGCGGCCCGCATGCTGGCGGCCGGCACCGGCGGCGGCGGCCCGCGGCGGCGGCGCTGCGGCCCGCTCTGGGGCAGCGTGGCCGTCATGGCCATCGTGGCCCTGCAGATCGCCTCCACCACCGGGCTCTTCGTCTACTTCACCATGGCCATCTCCAAGGTGAGCCCGCCGGGCGCGGTCGCCCCGAGCGAGCCGGCGGAGGGCGGCGAGGCGAGAGCTTTTGTTCCGGGGCTGTTGCGGTGGGGGCTGCGCGCCGCCGAGGGAGCGCGACCCGCGGCGATCGGGCCGGCAAGCCCGGGGCAGGGAGAGCGCCCGGCTCCCCCGGGACAGGGAGCTGCCGCCTCCCCCCCGCGGGAACCCCGCCGGCTGCGGGGATGCCTCAGCCTGCACCCCCCGCATGCCCCGGCTTTTGCTCACCGGGGCAGGCACCTAGGAGGGCTCCCCAGCGAGTTTTCCCGGCTGGAGCCGGCTTTGGCGCTGCCACCGTGCCCGGGGCTCAGGCTGGAGCTGCGGATCCAGCTGCATAGGGACAGAGCCCCTGGGCCAGGCTCCATCTGGAGCTGTGCATCCAGATGTGGAGGGAGGGCACCTCTGCCCTGGGTGCCATCCAGAGCTGTGCATCCAGATGTGGGGAGATGGAGCCCCTGCTTTGGGTTCCATCTGGAGCTGTGGATCCAGATTTGGTGGGAAGGACCTCCTGCCCTGGGCTCCACCCGGAACCACAGATCTAGATGGGGAGGGGGACACACTGTACTGGGTTCCATCCGGAGCTGCGGATCCAGCTGTTGAGGGAGGCACCCCCTGCCCCAGGCTCTGTCCAGAACCGTGGATCCAGTTGTGGAGATGGGACACCCCTGCCCTGGTCTCCATCTGGAGCTGTGGATCCCAATACTGAGGGAGGGACCGCCTACCCTGGGCTCCATCCAGAACCAGGGATCGAGATGTGAAGACAGGACACCCCTGCCTTGGTCTCCATCTGGAGCTGTGGATACAATGTGGGAGAATGGAGCCCCCACTTTGGGCTCCGTCTGGAGCTATAGATCCTGATGTGGGGAGGAAAATAACCCCCTGCCCTGGGCTTTGTCCAGAACCATGGATATAGATGGGAGGGATGGAGCCTCTGCCCCAAGCTCCATCTGGAGCTGCATATCCAGGTGTGGAAGGAGGGACTCCCTATCCTGCCTCCATCTAGAGCTGCAGTTCCAGAGGTGGAGGGATGGAGTCCCTGCTCTGAGCTCCATCTGAAGCTGTGGATCCAGATTTGGTGGGAGGGACCTCCTGCCCTGGGCTCCACCCGGAACCACAGATCCAGATGGGGAGGGGGGACACACTGTACTGGGTTCCATCCAGAGCTGCGGATCCAGCTGTTGAGGGAGGGACCCCCCTGCCCTGGACTCCAGGCCACATTTACTCCCGGTTCCTATCCCAGCTCCTCCCCACACACTGCCCCCACCATTGTCATCCTGCTCATGCTCCAGGACTGCTAAGGCCTTCTCACCCACTTCATGAGACTCTGGAAGTGGCCTAGGTGGGGAAACCCCTGATACCAGGCGGTCTTCAGTGCTTGCTTCAGCCATAATCACATCAAATAATCATGCTGGCATCCAGCCTTGCCCACCTACACTCGGCATCACTAATGTCAAACAGTTCCCAAGCCTGGCACCCTGTGGCCCAGGTACTACGGCCCAACAGCCAACCTTTCCTGGGGCTCAGCAACTGACCTGCAACACTGCCGCCTGTTAGACACCACCAGCCCTAAAACACTGGCTCCCAGCCACAGCACCAGCCCCACTGCTTCAGGACCCCTTCAGACCAGGCAGTACAGAGATACAGTCTTTGCTACAACAGGCCTGAGCCTGTTAACAGGTCCCATTGCCCCCACTGAATTGGGTGCTACAGCAGGGAAAACACCAAATAGAAGGGATCATTGGTGTGAGGTGAGAGAAATTAAGGATGGCCAAGCAGTTTTCTGGGCAGTTCCACTAATGGTAAGGCTCAGGCCTGATGACGAAGGGCCCATCAAGAAAAAGGCCCTGGAGTGCCAAACATTGCACAAAACCACAATTAAAAAAAAAAAAACAGAAAAAAGCAAAAAAAGCCCTGCCCGGGAGCTCAGAGCCAGCTGTGCATGCAGGAGGAACAGCTTGGCTGCTGCCTGGCTGGGCATCCATCTGAGCAGACTCCAGCCCTCGCTTTGGGGTTTGTTTCCAACCCCCTACCCTGTGTAGCACCCACTGTGGGGGCTTTACGTGGAAGACACCAGAGAGAGGAGAGGAATGTGGGCAGACACGCCATAGGGGAGGGCTGGGGCAAGGAGGAGGCCACCTAAGTGTCCTCATCTCCCTCATTTGGGAGACTAGTCACTGGATCCTTGTATGCAACCAGTGCTACCAGTGCAGGTAGATGGTCAGAGCTCAGCTTGTCCGAGAGTATGTTGTTGCTCGATGCAGCCAGCCTCCCCCAACACACACACACACACACACACCTGCTTGGGCCTCCAGGTGTACAAAACTTACCCTATCACTTTGCACTTGATTTAAAATGCAAGTCTGCTCCTCCCCACCCTACCCAGCACTAGGTCTCCAGGCCAGGACACAGATGGACAGAAAAACAGAGTGGTTATCCTGGAGTGAGAGACATGCCAGTGGTAGACATTGCCCATCACAGCCAACTTTAATCGAGGCAATTGAGCACAAAGTAGTCAGTGCCAGATGGGTGTTAAGCGCGGAGGGACAAGGCAGGCAGTGGCAGTGCCCATGCTATTGCTGGGAGCATGCCGCCCTCATCACCTGGACCAGCTGGACATGGGCTGCCCAGGTTACGTGGGCACATGCTGCAATTAGTGCTTCTGGCAGTGCGGAGCATTAGCATGCACTGGCTCTGCCCAAACACGTGTTGCCAAATGCACATGTTGCCAAGTTTCACGTGAGCAGTCCCGTAACTGAGGGATTCACGCCTCGGTGCCATGGGCCTGCTCACACAGGTGCACCTTTGCGCAACTGCAGCCCAGTCTGCTGAACCCACCCCAGGCAAAACACTCTCAGGGCTACCCTTGCCTGTCTCCCAGTCATCCAGATGTGGGAGTCGCTGTACCCAGATGTGTGAGCCACCACATCACCCCCTCTCAGCTCATCTCTGCATCCCATCTCCCAGGAGTGATGGTCCTATTCTTCCAGCCAGCCTTCGCTTGGACAGATTGCTGGCCCAGTGGCACCCGCCCCTCGCCAATTTTATCTTACCTCACAGTGTTTTTACCAGTACTAAAGTCTCTGTATTGATCCCAAACATGGCTGAGGGTATCCTGGTGGTAGATGGTGTGCAAGAAACATCAGACAAAATGAGCCACCCACAACTGTAGCTGAGGGAAGCAGGCAGGTAGGAGTCTGGTGGGAGCTGGGGATGTGCAGGATGCTGCAGGGACTGACAACATGGCCAAGCCCAAGAACTCCTGGGTCCTATCCTGGGATCTGAGAATGACCCAGGTGATAAGAGCAAGATGGTCAAGGTGCCTGTATTTATTCCCAGCCGTTGGTGCACCGATTTCAGGGCAGTCATCTGTCTGTGCCTCGATTTCCCCCCCATCTGATGCAGCAGCCCAATGTACTGAGATCCTATAGCCAGCTGCACTCCACTGGGGCTCCACAGTCAGGGCCGAGCCAGGTCAGCCCAGGGACACACTGCGAAGGGGTAACTCACCATGCAGCAGGCCACATCACGTGGAGGAAGGCTTCCCATCCCAAACCACAAGCCAGCACAGACTGGTAAGGGTTCGAGGTCTGCCTGGGCTGATGCAGCACTGCGAGCACTTGGGATCCAGTTGCCAGCCAGTGTGGCTCAGCAGCTGGAAGGGAAGAGCTGTGTGAAGTCGCATTTTGCAACTCCAGCTTAGCTCAGCAGTGATAATTAAAGCATCAAGAGCATGGGCCAGGCTTCCTGGAGATTTCCAGTCTCGAGCTGCAGCTGTTCCTCTGTGCATGGTGCAACTACAGGCAGCCCCAGAACAGGTCCAAAAGCATTGCAGGGCAACTGATTCCCCACGATCTGTGAACATCTTGTTCAAAGCCAAGGATGATTTTGCTAATTGAGAAGCCCAGTCCCCCCAGGACAGGTGCAGAAGAGGAGGAAGGAGATAGAGAAAGGGAAATTTTATTCTTCTGCTTTGCTAGGTGCTCTGTGGCTTTGCAAGAGTCACTGTCTCACCTCCTCCTCACACTCAGCACTAGGACTCCACGAAAGAGGCTGCTACATTTCCCCAAGAGCTGGGACAAACAAGACCCGCTTCTGCCAGCTCTCAGGCACTGTGAGAGGATGAGATAAGATTTAAACCATACAAATCACAAAGCAGATCTGGGACAGTGCTTAGGCTCCACCTCAGCCTCCTGCCAATTGACCCCTTCCCAGGAGCACCGATACAGTCTCTGTTTGCATTCTGACAGCACCATTCTGTCCCACTGCCAGCTCTGGGATCGCAGAAGTTCAGGGGTATTCTCTACTCCATGGTGCAGCAATGAGAGCTCTTACGCCGGAGGAGCCATGCCAAAGGGGACTGCCCTGTGCACAGGGATCCCCAGTGCCCCCTCCAGCCAAGCCACACATACTGCCCTCATCTCTTCTATTTAACGTGTGAACGTCCAGGTATTTCCATTCCAGCTCAAAGCCCAGTCACAGGGAAGTTCGGAGGAGCTGAGGTGTTTGCAGCTTATCAACCAGCAGCAGGAGGGCTTGGACTTGGAGGAGCTGATCAGCAACCAGTCCTGCCTCAAGCTGGCCAACACCATCAAAGCCTACGTGACCACGGTGAGCCTAGATCTGCTGGCTGAGGGGAAAGGGGAGAACAGGGCACCCAGAAGGAGAGCTCCCATCTGCCTCCCAGCCTCATTTTCCTCATCCACCTCACAAGAGGATGGCAGAGGGCAATTGCAATGCTTGATTTAAGAGGGGTCAGAGGAGAGGGGCTGCATGCAAGGCCACCTGTGGGTCTGTGCAACAAAAGGGCTGGTGGAGCCCAGAGACATACCATGAAGGACAAGAAAGTGATGAGGGGAGCAGGGAATGTCCTTTACACCTTTAAACCATAGGACTGTTTTTCTTCTCTAACGGTTCAGGTGACAGAGAACGTTATCCGCAGGAGCACGGTAAAGGGTGAGTTCCTTCCAGCCGGGATCTGGGGGTACGAACTGGGACTCCATTCCAGGGGCGTTGGAGCTGCAAAGCACTGAGGACTTGTTCACCTGGGCCCAGGTCGCTGTGACAAAGCCAGTCTCTCACAGCCAGACGGTTGGAGCCACAGTTCAGCGTGTGGCCAGGGATGCCAGTGGGCTGGGGGGGGCTTGGTCACTCCTGGGGCAAACGCCACCGGGTACGGCACTGCGGCCACAAGCTGGGGCAGGAGGGGAGCAAGGCTTGTCCTGCCGGGCAGGTGAAGGGCATACATCCCCAGGCACAGTCTGGAGGGACAGCCCTGTACGTCTGTTTGGAGTTAGGGAATCAGGGCTTGCCTGCCCAGGGGTCAGCACTGAAACGTTAGATAATCATTGACTAGGCATTTCCCTGCCCAAGGAACCGCCCTCTTGGAAGGGTCAGTGGGGTACTTCCCTGCTTGCTCAGTAAGGATATGCTCTGCCGGCATGGCGCTGGGGGTCCCCGAGTGCACTGGCCTTTACAGCCATTTGTACCTTTCCCCGCAGAAGCCCAGCGGAGCTACTTCAACAGCTCGGAGGGGCAGGCTCCTCCCAAAACACCCGGCAAACCTTCAGCGCATCTAACCCTCCGCCCACAGAGCCTGGCCCAGGATGGTGAGTCTGGGAGCCCAGCTGAACACCAGAGGGTTTCCAAAGTGGGAATAGGGAAAACATCCCACCCAAGGGCAGGGGACCAGCATGGGAGGAAGGATTTGGTGACAGCTAGGGACATGTTCCTCCTCTCTACTCCAAGAACACCTTTTCCACACCTCCAGGCTGGGGGACTGGGTTCACTGTCAGAGGCAGATAGAGATACCTCCTCCCTTGCCCCCACCTGGATGCCTACTGTCCGGAGGAGCTTGCTCCCCTCCATGACCCTTCTGCCTCTCCCTAGGAAGTTCCAAGCGCTTCGGGAACCTCTCCCAGTCCTGCCGCCATGCCATCGCACGCTGGGAAGACAGCACTATCCACTCACACCTGCAGAACATCACGTACCGGGATGGCCGGCTGCGGGTCAACCAGGCAGGAAAGTACTACGTCTACTCCCAGATCTACTTCCGCTACCCCAGCGACGGGGCCAGCACCCGCATCTCTGTCCCTCAGCTTGTGCAGTGCATCAACTGGAAGACCTCCTACAGCCAGCCCATCCTCCTGCTCAAAGGGGTTGGCACCAAGTGCTGGGCACCTGAGGCAAACTATGGCCTGCACGCTCTCTACCAGGGGGGGCTGTTTGAGCTCAAAGCTGGTGATGAGCTCTTCGTCTCCGTCTCTTCCCTGGCCATTGACTACAATGACGCAGCAGCCAGCTATTTTGGGGCTTTCCGGCTCGACCTGTGACATCCTCCTCATCCTCATGTCCATCCTCTGACCAAACCTGCTCCTTCCATAGTGACTCTCCTGTGTGGCCCACAGACAGTCCTCGCAGTCCTGTTGCCTTCACCTGTGCGAGATGGCAGCCAAACAGCCGGAGTCCAAGCCAGGGGGACGTGATGCAGTTTAAAGCCCTCCACATGTTGTCCCTTGTGGAGAGGGACAGAGCCAGAGGAGGGCACAGCATGTGGCTCCCCACAGAGACCTGCTGTGGTGAGTGCTATACAAGGGCGGACGAGTCCCACAGCCACTGCACGCCTGGCCCCTCAAAGAGTGGAGGGGAGGAAACCAATGAGCCAGGAAGGGTCTGCTCTCTGAGGGCCAAAGAGGGACACGCATAAAGGATGATTTTGCATCCTTGGCAGCACATGACCTCCCCAGCTCCTATCTGAGCATATGGAGCAGGGAACATGAAACAGCTGTCACACTAGCTCCAGCAGCGGCCTGCCCTGTCCGGGGAGCTGGAGGGCACACGAGGACCCTGCCAGAGCTTGGGTAAGGTTACACAGGGAACACAGAGCAGGACAGGCCTCTAGCAAGAGCCACATCACCAAGATGCCTTGCAACCATGCAACATGCACCCACCTATCTCCCATCCCCAGGAAGGTGAAGGCACAAGGGTCACATCCACAACTGCACTAGCAGGACAACCCTTTGCAAGTCCAAACACACAACTGGCACAGCTGGACATGGCAAACCAGGCTGCAAGCTGCTGAGGAGCACAGCGCGGAAGGTATCAGGCCAGAAATCGGGTTTAGCAGAGAGCAGCAGCGTGGTGAGTGTGGCCACAGCGCTGGCCTTCCTCCCCTCTGCCTGCAGGTACACGGGAGAGCCAGCACTAATGGGCACCAGTTATCAGAAAGGTAGGAAGGCATTTCACTTCAGGCCAGTTAAAGCCTGGAGTGACATCAGCAATCTGCTTCAGAGGGTCAAAGAGCAGAGCCACAAAGCTGGATTAATTACCAGCAGAAGTGGCTGCACCTAGGCACGTGGCAGAGACGCACATTTTTCCTGAGCCAGGTTAGACAGCAAGGCGACACGTGAGCCACAGATATCCCCAGTGACCCTGCACCAACAGAGGCCAGTGCCTAGTAGCTCTGGATCAGCATCTCCTTACCAGCCCCAAGCAAACACAGATGTGTCGCACCAATGAGAGGGTACAGTGCTGCCACCCAGAGCCTTAGGGAAGCTGGTCAGATCAGGGGAAGCCAGGGCAAGCTGGAGACCTGTAAGGTTGAGGCACTCCTGGGCTGGCCATCAGCAGGCTGGCAAAAGCAGCAGCATCTGCAGGGCCTTGAGTGCTTCTTCATGGCACATAAAAAACCCTGAAAGTAAGGAAAAGTCATCAAACTGCCCCTATCTTCTGTTCCCAGGGAGCAGTCAGCCCTGCAGCAGCTCTCATGGTGCCACATGCTGGAGCCCCAGCTGGGAGGCTGCATGTGGGGAAGGGGTATTGCAGAGACCTGGCGCTAAGCTGAGCTGACCTCAGGGTGCCGTGAGCGAGCTGGTCCGTCCCGCGGGGCAGAGGGCAGCTAAAACGCACAGGACCACAAAGCCAAGGAGCTTCACACCAGGCCTCCCCTTCACTCCAGTCTCTTCTGACCAAGCCTCGCTTTTCTCCAGGTTTTGTTCCTCCAAGCCCCCTGGGGCCAGTGCCACCACCCTCTGGCTCTCACATAGTTAACTGTCAGGATTTCAGCTCAGGCCACGCGAGTCCCCAGGCAGCTGCATTTCCCCTGCTGCTATCTACCCCAGCGTTACGGCAGCAGTGACACCAGGGCTGCACGAGCCCAAGTGATTGGCAGCGCAAGCCCCAGGACAGAGAAGAGCAAACCACCATGGTCAAACTGCACGGACACCTCAGACACAGAAGGTGGGTTCGAGCAGGGCAGAACATGATTAAGTTGGCTCGGTCCGTGGATGCTGGGGTGGATACAGCCCCCTTTTGTAATTACTTGTATATTCTCTGTATCATACTAAGACTCTTGATGTGTACGGACACCTGACGGCAGCACAGGCTTCCAGGAACGACACAAGTAGCCCTCGCACCAGCAGGGCTGTGGGGGAGCTCAGTGCTGGTTTAAATAAACCCTGTACTCCAGCACTGGCCTCGCACCTCTTTGCATCGGGCACCCCGTGCGACTAGTTGCGGGTCTCTGAGCAGCCACAGTGAGGTGGATGGGACAAGCAGTAACCTGACAGTTCAATGTCTGGGCCAGTTCAGGTGCAGTTGGGCCCTGTGCAGCTCCATTCACTGCGTAACAGCCTTCTCCTCCTGTCTGCAGCCCTGTGTCTTTCCTTATTCCTTGTCCTAGCAGATAAGCCGGCACAGAGACCATCAGCCAGCAGCAAGAACTGCAAAGGGTCAGAGCAGAGCATCACGTTGCCCCCTAGTACCTGCAGATCCATTCCAGCCTCCCAAAATAGCCACAGCTGGCAAAAGTGCCAGTTGAGCAGAGTCCTGCCTTCCAGTCCCACTCCCCGTGCTGGCCCTGATGTGCACCCAGCAGCAAGGGTGCAGAGTGGTGGTGCTGGGACGCTGGCAGCAGCTGTAGAGCAGTTCAAGTACCATGCCAGAGCTGCCGAGCGCCAAGGTCGCCTCCAGGAACGGGCTTGTGCAGATCCCAGGAGCTCCTTCTCTAAGTGTTGCAGGCCAGCCCTAATGAAGGCTGCAGGCAATAACTGGTTCTTGTCTCATCTTGCATCTGCAATGCCTCTAGCAGCTTGTCAACCAGCCTGCCTGGGCCAGCGCCATGCCAGGGCAGCTGCCACCTCTCCCCCACACTCCTGCAAATGCCCGGGGCATTCCCAGGAAGGTGCGCTTCACAGGAAGGTGTGCTTCCTGGTCCTGCTTTAGGGTTGCCAAGCCCAGCCCAAGGCTGCCGGAGCCTGGGCACAGCTCAGCTCTGTGGAGAAAAAGCTGCCAAGGGCCAAAGAAGAGGGTGCGGAGATGGGCTGGTTGCCCTTCATGCCGCAGCAGGAGCAGGGCCCATTTCCTGCTGCTGCTCTCCCTGCTGCAGCTTTCTGGGCCTGAGCCATCTCCGCTGGCAGCCTCTGATGGGGTGGGAGCTGGTGCCAGACTGAGCCGGGTCACTCCCACATCTTCCCGTACCGGAAATGTGATCTTCCCCCCAAACCCAGGAGATGTTGGCCCTTTGCTGTTCGTCAGCCTTCATCTCCCTATCCTGCTGGGCCTGGAGTAGGAAGAGGAAACCTCTCATTACAGCTCTTGATCTAGCAAGGTGGATACGAGCGGGTCCCCAGGGCCATGGTGCAGCCAAGGAACCCCACTCAACCCCACTGCCTACAGCAGCATGGAGAGATGCAGAAAGCAGCTGCACTCTCCCTCCCTGCTCTCTGTCAAAGGGGCAAAGCAGCTGCTCCAGGCAGGGCTGTGGGCTATGAAGGAACTCCAGAGTCTTGCTTCACCCCCGGCTGCCCCGTTCCCTGGCTGAAATCCCATGACCTTGGAGACGGAGATGAGGCTCGGCCATGCAGCGTGCTTGTCCCTGACCGTCATGTGTTTTGCTCTTACCCAACACAAACAAAGCACAAAAGCATGCAGTGCAGCTGGGTTACACGTAATATTGCGTTAGCAAAGATACCCAAACACGCCAGGCTTCACTGCATGTTCACAGTCCAGCTCATTTCTGGTGCTAATACAAAAACCCTTCCTTCCAAAGGTACCTTTCAGATGGTCCGTTATTCTCCCACCTCCCATTCTTGCCTGTGTTTTCTGGGCTGCTTTAGTGACTAACAACAGGACTCGCAGGGCTCTCAAAAACCTTAGCAAACACCACTGCAGAGAAACCTCACCCCCAGGAGAGTGCAAGACTTGTCTGGGCTCCCAGGTACTCAGCTGCTGGGCTGTCTTGGGCCACCCACCCTGCAGCCGTGGGAACTCGGCGCTGAATCAGACAACTGCGCAAAACAAAGCAGGGGGCCTAGCGGTAAGGGGTGGGAGGCAGTCTCTGAAACATGCTTTAAAGCATTTCCCCCAGCATAGAGCAGGGGGTAGGAGATTGCTGTTCTCCACGCAGCAAACCAGGAGCCCCCGGCGTGCCAGGTAAGCCATCCTGTTGCGTGACCTGGAAGAGTCAGGCCCAGTGCCAAGTGGGCTGATCGGCTGCTCCAGTTTCCTGGAAGAGAGAGAAGTCGTGGGTGGATGTTTCTGTAGAAGAGAAACTGCAAAGAGCATCAGGCCAAATAGCAGCCTCACTAATCTGGCAAAAGCCAAGCAACACTAGGCAATGAGAGACATGACAGACTGGAAAAAAAAATGTTGAAGCGGTGGGGTGTAGCCTGGCTGAGGCCTGGGAGTATGGTGCCAAGGTCCCAGTTCTGCAACATCTCTGGCACATCTGCAAGTATTCCAGTTCTCCTGGTCTCAAGGCAGCCACGGGTGCTTCACAGGACCCGGTGGCAGGGAAAGAGCCTCGCCAGCATTCCCCAGAACTGGAGCTGCTGCTGAATATGCCTCTGAAACAACCGGATAGCCCTGATCAATGGCCACATTGGAGGACATCAGTATCCTGCAGAGCCCTGATGTTCCTGCTTTGTTTTGCCCCTTTGTACATCTCGGGCTCTGGAGCATTTCTGTTCCTCTGCAGGCTTCTAACCAGCCAGCACCCTGGAGAGGCTGGCAGTGCTATTCAGAATAGCAGCAAGCATTTTAAAGGTGCTCCAGGTTCCCCTTCAAACATTACAGTTATGTAAAACAGGAGCCCAGCAGCAGCTAGCACCCTCCACCTTGAGAAAGAAATTTTGTTTCAGCCTGAAGCTGCCTCAGGATTTCACCAGCTGCGGACACAAGTGGACCCCAGCTGGCTCCATTAGCAACACAGGAAATGCAGCTGGCTCCAGCCACATCTCCACTGGAGGGATAAAGGGGGAAAAAAAAAAAAAAAAAAAAAAGAGGACAGGAAAAGCTTGCAAGTGCCAAAGAGAGCAGTCCTAGGGAAAAAATAGTGCAGGCACCTGATGGTTGGCTCCTGGGGTGCAGCAGCGGGAGAGCCCCAGCTGGCCAGCTGCCGGGAGGGATTTCTCAGTGCTCAGCTGTGCCTTTTCCCCATTTCCATGCAAACACTGAAGCTGGCGGTGCAGGGGTAAGAGGGGACAGGGTAGTAAGGCTGGAGCTCCCCCAGGACAGCTGCAGGCGCAGGTGGAAGGAGCTCCCAAGGCCCGCTTCCAGCTGCCTGCAGGGGGGCTCTGGAGAGGGTGCTTTATCCGCCTGAGTCACCACGTCCCGATCCTCATCTCTTCCTCACTGTGAAACTTCCCCTTTCAAAGCAGTCTCGTGATTCCCAGCCCTCCTGTGGCCTTAGGGAAAGGTTAAGACAAAAATGAGAGGTTGAGAAAAGCAAAGCAATCCAGGGAATTCGGATGTACCTCTGTGACACTGAATTCGAAGATGGTCTCAGGTTTCCTGAACTGCTCTGGAAACTTCACAACAACAAACAGCAAGCACAGTTGGAGTCAAAACTGTATTGTCCACACAGCTTGGCACAGGATTACTGCCTGCTTTCTGCACATCCCACCCCACCGCCCCTGCAGGCAGACTCTGGTTTCATTCCCCCAGTCACACTGGTGTTTCCAGCACCAGGCAGGACTGCCTGCTTGTACAATGGCAAGTCCTGGGTTTTGTAAGTTTGATTTTTAACAAAAAGCCCCAAAGGCTGGGCCACATCAACCCAATGGCCACATGTGCAACATCCTCAGAAACTGAGCATCTTCATTTTAAAGAGTGACTGGAAGAGGAAGAACTTGGCCTGTACCGTTTTCCCAGTTGAGAGTCTATTGGCACAAAGTTATGTCAAGATATTTTTTCAGGAATTACAGTGGAACACTCTGAAGCCTCAGTCCTTGAATGCATGAAGAGGATGGGGAATCTTTAACGAAGGGAACTTGAAGTCATAACCATAACCTGCTAGCTCTCATTATTTTTTTTATGCATATATTTGCCAGAGATCCAGAAAGCAGATTCAGTTAGGGTGCAACCAAGACAGAGCATAGAGCAGGCAAGCACTACTCCCAATTCCTTCACCAGGAGATCTGGCCAATCATTAAGCCTCTGTGCCTCAGTTTTCCCACCTGCACAAGATGTCTAGTGCTGTCAATCTTTGTAAAAATGCTTCGAGACCCATAGGTAAACGAGTACTATATGGCAATGCAGCACGTGGAACTCGTACCAACTTCTGGCAGCATCACTGATAAAGCACTTCTGTTCCACCAAGGCAGCTCAGCAGAAGAAACACAGGTAAAAATTCCTGCATGTGGTCCATGCTTTAGACCTGCTTTCCACACAATCAAGCCTTCACTGGCTGCAACCATCTCTAGATATTTCTGCCTCTAATATAGCTCTTTCTAAGTTTCACACAGCTTTCCCAGGAGAGCCGAACAGCCACGCTGCACAACTGCAAGGAGCATGACTCGCCTCTCCTACAACGGGAAACGAGGTAAGTCCAAAGAAACCTTATCAGCATGTATGGCTTCCCAAACCATGTCATGTGTCTCAGGACATATTTCTGGCAGCATGGATAACACCAGGGAAATACCTTGAACCATATGGTATAGTGGACTTTACACCAAAAAGCAGTGTATGTGCCTGTATATATTTATACATATATATATATATTTTCACACACAGAGCATTTGCCACCTAGCAGCAGATAAAATAATACCATCAGTTGCATTACTCATCTGTTTGCCGATTAGGCAGTGTCACTTTGACCAGCAGTGATTTCTTCCTGCAGCTGTGAAAGCAGAGTCATGGACAAAGCTGGAAAAACCAAGTGTCTGTGTTTATGTGCCTGCGTGTGCGTGTCCGTCTGTCTGCTTGTGTGTGTCTGCATGTTGGAGCTGCTTATGCGAAACGTGTGGTTTCAGGGAACAGGATAGCAATAAATCTCAGTGCCAGCAGGCCGGTTGCAAAACGTCTCCAGAAGTGAGAAAGCAGTTTACCTTTCATTTTAAAAAGGCAGTGTGGATTAACGCTGACACGCACGCTTCATGGGTGGCTTTCCTGATCTCTGCCAGAGCCAAGTATGGCAGACTCAAAATTTCATGGAAAAATTGCCCTGAACTTGAATCAGACTCCTTAAAAACACCAGGAGATGGATTCAGTCAAGGTACTGAACAGCACAGTCCACCTCCCCTCTGCAGACAGAGCCAGTCCTGCTCCCCTGCAGCCTCCAAACAGGCTGTTTCAGAAAAGCTCTCTGCCCTCGTCTGCCCCTTTGGAAAAGGGCTTGGGTGAGGGCAGTCAAGAGCACTTGTAACACCGTTTTCAGACTAATCTGAATTCTCATGGCTTCACCATGTTTATTTGATCCGGATACATACTCTTTCCTTGTAGTTGCTGCCAAAGCAGTGTCTTATCTTCATTGTCTTGAGGGCTGACTTTCGATTCATTGTGTGGCTGCGCAGACAGATCAGACAAATGTGCCAGACAGCGGAGGGCGTTTACCCCGCTAACGTTGTTGTCCTTTGTCTCAAAATAAATTCCGGGGCTGCAGCCTGTCTTTTTGCTTATTATTAACCCGTTCACCTCAACCTCCAGGTCTTTTGTTCACAGGCATTCCCTTCGCAATAGATCTGGTTTTATTTTAGAGTCCCAAGCCCAGAGCAAGTTCTCAGAGATAAGAAGGAAATCCACACTGAAAAACACGCCAACACCCCAGGAAACCATTTCTTGGAACAGCATAAATAAAGCTTACAAAGAGCAAGCCCCGGTGTGCTAGAGGTTATGGCCCTATTATCACACAAACACAGAGGTGAGAATTCGGAGAGCTCACACATCATGCAACTGCTCCTCCAACATCTTCAATCCCACCTCACTTCCCTGCATGCCTCGCTTGGGGGTAGCACAGCGCTGGCTCTTCCCCAAACATCAGTTAACCCTCAAAGCCAAAAAATAACAATTAGTAAATCCAGTTCCTTCAGCGAGAAGGAGTCAAATCGCCATAGGAAGCAGGACACTCATTAAACTGGCCCTAACTACAGGAAAACATTAATGTGCTTACAATGCAAGGGAGCAGAGGCAGCCCTACGCTGCTGTGAACAGGAGACCCTTTTCATCCACGGCATCTGCGCCAGGCCTGCTGGAGCCACGTTGCTCACAAGGCAAATGCTTTCAAGCAGGTGCTTGGACTCAGTGACCTCAGCACTGTGTGGGTGCTTGTCCTCACTGAGCACTGCAGAAAACCTCTGCAAAATTCAAGGAAATTCTGTGAAACGCTCAATGGTTTGTTGGCTGGAGCCTCCAGGAGCGCAGCCGCAGAGGGTCTGCAGCCTGGGATGCTACGGTACTGTGAGGTCCCACCAAGACGCCAGGGGAGGGGCACTGCTTTGAAGATGACTTCTCTCCCCTCCAAAATTGAATTTCCCTTTACTGTCCAGACCTTGGACTCCTCGCAACAGGCCTTGGGTCTGCTGGAACACTGAATCCGGCCTCCGCAGCTGTATCATCCTCCTTTATCGCTAGCACGTGCATGATCTTCTGTGTCACAGTCCTGCATTTCTTTCCTGCTTCTCTCCCGGCACAGTGATCTCCTGGTCCAAGTTTCTCTCCCTGGCTCTGAACATGCTCTCCCTTTGGGAAGAGCAGGCTGTATGCAAGGAAGCAGCTGAGCTGGCTTGATCCAGACCCATATATCCCACATACCAAAGGAAAGACTAGCTACGCAGTTTTCCCCTTTACAAGCGAGACAAGCCAGAGGTACCAAAATAAACAGTTTCACTTCCTGGCTTCCTCAGCATTGTCCCCAATGGTACAGGAGACACAGGATGAAATCTGCCATGCTGGTCCCCACTGTCCCTTTGCTCCTCTCTTCTCCTGCCCATCAATAGGAATCTGGACAAATCTGCAAATGAAATTTGACCCGAGAAAGAGCTTGCCCTGCCACCGCCCTGCCTCCCACCCACAAATACCCTGCCTGTATCTGCTGCCTTAGGCCAATTTGGCACCAGGCATGGTGAAAAGAGGGAGGGATCATGATGCATTTGACACTGTATCTTATTAAGGCAAAGTTCAGAGGATGGGGCGTTTCTCCTTGGCCAGGGGGAGGACACAGGTCAAGCAGGAGAGTGTAGCTGAGAGCCTACCAATCCAGTGGCCCCACGTTTCCATAAAAAGCTACCTCATGCATTTTTTTGTGATATTCAGTTCCTAGCACGCACACTCCCTGGAAGACGAAGTCAAGCCCAAATCGCGACCCACCCTTAAGACGACTAAAGCTAGAACAGGCTTCTGAACCTCTCCCAGAAATGGTCCTGAATAACATATTTCATAAATATTATAACATCCTCCCCCAATTTCCCTTCCTTTTTAGGGTAAGAGGTAAAGAAAACAATTTATACAGACATCTCTTCACACAGAGTTTCACCCCCAAAGTTAGGAGGTTTCAGCAACAGATGAGAAAGTGTTTAAAAGAGCATCAACACCAGCCATATGCCTGGTTGTTTGATGACGTGCTGCAAACCACATTTCTTGCTTAGCTAGTGAGCTCACAGGCTTGGGTTTATTTTTTAAGTTTACAGACTTATACAACCATTTTTCATCTTCCTCCCTGAATTCTCACTGGAGATGACATGGACAATGTGCTGCTTGCTGATGAGAAAGCCCACGGCTCCTCCTGGAGTCACTCTGAAAGTAAAGCAACAAGGAGATGGGGCAGAACGCTTTGCAGCAGCTAGAACACCCCAGGGCAGGAGAACCTGTTTCCAAGACAGTTTTATCGACCAAGACCAATGTAGAAAATGATGGAGTTAAAAAATATATAAATATTATTACCAGCTTTAATTTTAAAAACAAGTGCAGAGATCTTTTCAGACAAGAGGCAGGTTTCTCCTTCACAGAGGCTTGCAAAGAAAAGTCTTTTACCATTGCAACATTTTTTTAATTTGCCCATTGTCACTATGTTTGGTTTGGCATGGCAAGGACTCAAAATCCTCTCTCAACCTAGGACCAAGGCTCTCTAAAGCCCAGCTCTACCAGGCTTTCCCACAAATCCAGGGTTTGTTTTCTGATAACTCTCACCTATGATGTAATTTTTTTCAGGCCAACCTTTTGAGGACAATTCACCCACGCTGCAAAGTCGCCTGACAGGCACACCAATGGCTCATTGCCCCAACTCCGCAGACTAACGTCACCTTCAGAAACCCTAGAACGAGCTTATTTTGCAGCTCACCACGCAACACTCCCAGGGCCAGCTGACAACTGGCAAAGAGAAGGGCAGCCAAAGCTCCAAAGCCAACTTCCAGCAGGCGAAGAGCTGCCGCGGGGTTACCTGCTGGTCTGTCACGGCGCCAAGCAGGTGTTTCCTGCCCCGAGCCTGGGAACTCCTCGCTGCACGCCCTTTGCAAAAAGCCTTCCAGTCTTTCCTCTCCAAGCACCCCTCTGATGTGCCTGACGCTACCTGTGGGGGCTGGGCTTCAAATGCCTCCAAACCTGCATGACGCAGCCTCTGTGGGCCTCCTCTGAAGATCTGCTCTTGCTGGCCTGCCGGGATCCACTTGTCCTCAGATAAAGCACCCACCAACTGCAACAGTCCAGCTTGTTAACAGCTTTTGCTTTCAGCAGCTCTTACTATTTTGCTGGCACATAGTGCATTACTGCTGCTTTCCCAGAAGCGGTCACTCCTTTCCCCCTCTGTGAGAACAGTGCTCAGCACGTTAGCTGACCCCAGCGTTACATGCCAGTGACTGTGGCAGGAGCTGGGCTCGCACGTAGTGTGGGTCTCATTAAAGGAGACGGTGGGAGGTGGGGGGTTACGTTCACAAGCTAGAGCCTTTCCATATATTGCAAGGTAAGCAGAAAAGTGTAAAACAAAAGCTTTGTGCTTTCTGGGGTCACAAGTCTGCCAAAAGCAAACAGAACCCTGCAAGGGAAAGATAGGCATCTGCAAAGATGTTCTCCAGAGGGAGCCCGCATGGAATTTAAAAAAAAAACAAACAAAAAAGACCTTCTTCCCTAAATTCAGATGCAGACTCATACAGCATCTATGGGGATAAGCCTCTAAGAACAGGACATAAGCATTTGAAAGCAAAGTTTCTGATGCAATCACCCAAAGCCTGTTGACAGCCAGAGCAAAGGCAGAATGTGAACCATTTTGAGTTGCAAAGCATCTTCTGGGCATACCACAGTTTTTGTTTTAATTCTAAGACGACAGAGTGAGAGATCTCCTGCTGCACAAAAACACCACAGACGAAGTCAAGGCATTTATTTTCTTAGAAGATATATGATCCAGTAGTAACATTTTGGTCTGAGTCCACTTTCAACCATACAATAGCTGAAGTGGCAGACATCATCTCACTGCGGTATTAAAGCAGTGGTGACAGATACCTGTTGCTGGATGGCTTTGAAAAATAAATAAGCTGACTTCTGTTCAAAGTAGAGATGAGGAGTTTATTTATATTCAAGAGTTTAAGATTGGCAAAATTTCCTGCCAACTCTAGACATCTACCCACAGGACAGGTATATCATGGGCTGGGGTAGCAGCCTCAGGTTGACACCTCGTCACTTCCTGCCAGTGATGCCTCAGCCTTGTTCTGAAGGCACCTCAGCCAAAGACAAGGGCAGTTCAGTCACCGTGGCCTCTTCAGTCCAGACTGCCAGAGAGGCATGCTTGTGCAAAGTGCAACACATGTTTAACAGCCAGAGGTTTGTCCATCAGGAAGCAGATTAAGAGCCCCCACTCATTTCTCCGACTCCTTAATTCTTGGCCATCACTCACTGAGAGCTTGGCTCCCTTCACGCGGACAGTCAGCTCGGGGCTCCCTTCTGACCGCCCAGAGGCGAGCCAGAGATGAATGGAAGCTCTGTCTCCAGTAACAATCCTCAGTCACAGAGAGTAAAATAAAGCCTGCTCTAGATGGAAGCCACAGTGAATACCATTGGCCTCCAAATGCATTTATATACTTTCAAAATTTCAGTTTTCATTAACAGAAAAAAAAATAATTTGATAAAATCTGGGACAGGGATTTGAGAAGCACAGACTTGGAATGGAACAACTGAAGGACAAGTCGTTTTGCTGACAGTGGTCAGAAAGGGTTTTTATTGCATAGTTGTTTGTAAAAGGAGAGACACCAAGTGGTGAACATATATAAAGTGGCAGTGTTCTCAATCCCAGAGCCAGGATTTGAGCCTGAGTTTGGTGCAGGACCAGGGAGAGGAGCAGGGAACAGAATATGCATTTATGTAAACATCTTGGGTACAGGAGTCTCCACTTGGACATCCTCAACAACATAAGACACTGCTGATTAAGGAAGAGGTCAGTTGTGCAATATCTAATGTGATCAGGGATCAGTTGGAAGTGCAGTAAAGCCAGGGGGATAACTTAGGACTCAGCCTTTGCCATTTCAGATACAGGCTTAAGAGAAATCAGGAGAAGAAATCCTTAGGCATGTATCTAAGAAAGAAAAATGACAAGAATACAACCATTAACTCCTTCTGCCTCCTCCTTTAGATTCTCCTAGCAAACAAGCCACAGAGTGAAATTAAATACATTCACAAAAGAGTAACCAAACTAAGCTTCTTCCCAATCAGAAACGGAGTCCAGTTTTAAGCAGATCTGCTCTTTGGGCGATTTTTTTGTTTGTTTTCCTTCTTTCACCAGAATGTCCTCAGCTAGCCAATACTGATAACTAAGGAGCTGAGCTCTTATATGGGATCAGTTACAAAGCTATCTTAAAATTTGCTAAGTGCCTTTTTCTTTTTTCTCCCTTTTTTCTCTCTCCTTCTGTTTGACTGTAGAAGGACTAAGTGGCTAACCAGGAATACACTGCCCCTGAGTTACAATGGTATCTTTCTGCCACCACCTGAATGCTGCATGCAAAATCATCCTTCTCCGTCACAGCTTCTGAAGACACAGAACTGGGTCCTTTGTCTTTCCCTACCCACATTAGTTACAAGAATTCAAATAAAATAAAAAAGAGGAGATATAATTCTGTAGCATTTTGCTTTTACTCCTTCATGGAATCTTTCCAATGCAACTTCACAAAAGCAATGTATATAAAGTCCTTTTTCTTCTAAAGAGAAGATTAATTTCCACAGATTATGTAGTGCAATTGGTTATCCTGTAGAAAAAAAAATATCTATCCTCTTCAGCTCCATAGAAGGAAATGCCAAAAACAGTTCCAAGGTCTCAATAAAAATAGGAAAGAATATCCAGGATCTTTATTATAAAGTTTCTTCTGTGTTGAACACACAATACCTATTAGTCTGCCTTTAATTGAAGAGTATAGAGTCTGGGTCCTGGTTAGCCAGCTGTGCAATGTGCTTTAATACATCCTTTTTGGTAATGATCCCAAGTAGCTTCCTGAAAAATGAACACATATTATTAGTGCATTGGCTCCCAAAGGACATATCATCAACTCTCACAAGGCTTCTCAGATGGTAATTTGTAATGCTCTGAAGTAGTCAAAGCACTTTTTTGAATCACAGTGCAGATACTCCACATGAAGTATGGTGTTCACGAGCCCCAATCAGATATTTTGTCAGTATTTCATACAAAATACAGGTAAGGAGATTAGAGCCCAAAAGACAAGTGTTAATAGTTTTCATTAACACCCAACCTTCTCCAAAAAGATCAATTTGAATTTCTAGGGCTGCATTTTAAGTCTTGATACTCTTGGCAGCTTCAATTTCAAAAAAGAAGTTGTTCTCAACAGCCATGCCAAAATTCACTAATGAGGGGACTAATTAAATAAAACTTCTGCTGGGAAGTGTTGGTTAACAATGCCATTTTCTGTTAGAAGTGGAATAGTTCAACTAGTCCAACTGCATCACTAACATATCTGGTAACACAGAGAATAATTCCTTTTACAGTGCGACACTTCAGTGAACAGATTTAAGTCACTATCATTAGTTTTAATTTTTTGCCCTCACTCATCCCTGCCTCAACACACACAATTTCTGAACTGACACCAAAGTGAACTCAAGTCATTACACAGTGTGCATGACCAGATTTGAGATGGAAGTAGTCATGAGCCCTTTCCATCTGTGTTAGGGATGTCAGACCCATCACCGTATGGACCTGTGCCACCATTTCACTAGCCTTACACTGTTTCCATTACTGTCTCAGAAAAAGCAGCTCAGGGCTTCCACAATTGCTTGTTTCCATGTTACCATTGCTCTGGTTGGTACTCAGTGGTCTGCATGTTGGAGGCCTTTGCTCACTTGAGGGAGAGTGGGTCCTGACTCAGATCAATAAGTAATTCAACATTATCCTATGGGATCCCGAGCCCACAGCCTGCCTGCAGCATTCTTACCCGTTGTGAGTGACCAGGCACTGGCGCAATCCGAGCTTGCGGAATATATCCACGACAATTTCCATGGGCGTTTGGTCTGTCACTGTGAAAGGACTGAGGTCCAGGATGCTCCTGAGTTTGAGCATGGACGGGGAGCTCGGAGGCAGTGGAGGAGAGTGGTCAGTGAAATAAATAATTGAAGTGCTCACAATCCCATCCTGCTTCTTCCGGGCGTTTTCTGGAAAAAGGAAATATTTGATTAAATATCACCCCTCCTTTCCTTTTCTAAATAGGGGAGCATATGCTTTTTTCTCTGACCGCATTGGGATGACCTTAACGAAGGTCCATTCCTTCACTTCACCCACACCGTTTCACAGGGCATGTACCTAATGACCCAAGTAGAGGTGCAATGTTTCCATCCTATCTTTTAATAACTCTATCATTACCTCCAAGGACTCCCAACATTTCATCCCAATGATGAGATTTACTGCAGCCCAACCTACCAAGTTAGTGTTCTGCCTAAACATCAAGGCTGCCGCGCATCTCAGCATTTTCCTCTGGCCGAAAAGATGGAAACTTTTAGAGAAAATACTTTTTCATCTCCAGAAATACCCACTGCTGCACACATTTCCCATTCAGAGGAAATGCAGTAGGGTAAGTGTTATGTAAATGCAAATTCTGGAGACCTTTAACTTGCTAGTTTTAAGACCAATTAGATAATATGCTTTGTACTTTTACCATTCACCGATGTGGGTCCCCTGCAGAGCAGCTAGAGAAGTATTTTTAAGCACTCTACCTGCTGGCTCAGGCTCTGTGCACATGAACTAGAGTCCAGAATAAAGAACAGCTCAGCACGGTCTCAAGTACTTGCCACTACTCAGATATTTACACTAGTGCATTACAGCTCTCCTCCTACACAGGCAATTTGGATGCCTGCTGTATCATAGCTTTGATTTGATATTTACATTACTAGACACATTGGGAAGTGGCTAACTTGGTATCCAAAAAAAACCTCACTTAATACCCTCAGCAGGCTATCAAAAGCTAAATCCCATCCTGCAGCACACAACAATGCCTTACTGTGCTTATCTTGGAAATAGGTTACACTCAAGGAGTCCCTGGAGATTCAGACCACCACAAAACCAAGAAATCATGGTCATATCACAAAGCAGCCTGACGGAAGGAAATGCACATAATTACAATACGACAGTGTGCTTTTTCTAGATTTGCTTCCATACTGTCATAAACATTTAGCCAGGTATTTATCAAGAGAACTCAAAGAGCAATATCTGCATGCTCTGAAAGACTATATTGCACATCCTAAAACTGGCACTGAAAACCAACTTTAAAACAGAGCAGAAACAGCCAGAGCTGATTCATGGCTATAGACAACTTAACTACAAAAGCTACTCTGGTTCTGCTATGGGATGAAGCTAGCTCAGGACCAGAATTTCACATTGTCCCTAAAGAAAGTTCTCAGGATTGAGCTGAGATGGTGCATTAAAGCATGCGCTGGAGAACACATCACAGACTTCACACGTGTTTAATACCTTGAGATTGTGCTGTCCAACAACCGTATATCTGCTTTTCCCCCAAGGTAACTGCCACCCTCTTCTCACCTGCTCCTTTGCACCAGTGTTCACATGGCCCCAAGGAGAGCTGGAACAGTGAACTGATCTGCAGGAAGCTAACCCATCAGGGAGGAAAAACGCAGTTTTAGCTGGATCAGTTCTATCCAGCTCACCATGGGGTTTGCATGAACCCTGCTTGGTGACTGCACAAGAAGTGTTGATGAAGATAAGTCCAGCTCTCCAAAGCTTAGCGTAGATGCTTGAGCCCAAGCTACTGCTGGATACAATCAATAAGGACTAAACAGGCAAGGCGTGTGGGGCTCAGTGCCCTTACGCCCAGTCCCAGTCTTCATTTCAGTGCAGGCACGGCTTTTAAAGGACTAAAATGCCCCTCAACCCTAATACACTCAGATGTTTCCTGACTCACCAGCAAAAGAAATACCATCCCGTGTAAGCCAGCAAGAGCCACCATGACCAGAACCAGTACTTGAGCTTCTGATGTTGGGAAACAGCAGTTGCAAGTTTCCAGGAAACAGGAGAGCAAGACAAACCTATAATGTGCTCTAAAATTGTGATATGGCAAGGGCAGAAGTGTTGTTTCCAAGGACCTCAACTCACAGAGATGAAAACTGCATCCAAGTGATGACAAAACAGTGTTTCCTCAAGTTCTGTCAGTACCACATACCACCTGCTTCACAACAAACAATGCAGGGCACAAGTGAAACAAGTAAAACATTGGGCTGGCTTTCAGTGGTGTGGAGACGGGGAAGACACTCCTTAACCATCAACATCTATATTTACGGGTTTGACAGTGCCACCTCAGAAGTGACCCAAAATTTGGTACATACACCTGGTTTCCAACCAAACTTTTTTCTTGAATGCAATATAACAAGATTTGAGATATTAACAATTCAGAAAACTTTCCACCTCTACAAGACACAAAGACAAGGAGGTTTAGTTGTTGCTGGCAAGAAGTCTCATGCTCCATGTTGGTACCTTAAGCTTTAGGAATTCAGCAGAGTTGCACTAATTACACTGTGCAAGCTGCACTGTCCTTTGCTCTCAATGCTTGCAAACTCCACACTGCTGGGGGATGGGGATGCTGGCTTCAGCAAGCATATTCACCATCACCGTTGGGTGTTTGAATTTGTGAAGTAAGTTACGGCCTCTAAAATGCACCATTCAACTACACAGTATCTTGCCTCTCTTCACTTACCGATTGAAATGATGAGGTCTCTCCTGAGGACAAATCCAACAAGCCTTTGGGACTCCCGTGACACCACCACTGGGTAGCCACTGTACGTTGTTTCATTGATTATGGCCTCAACATCTTCTACTGTCATGCTGTCCTGAGTGATGACAGTCAGAGGCGGATCGTTCCTCCGTGGCCTCATTACATCCATTGCAAGTGTCTTGTGCGAGAACTCTTCCTTGGCTTCCAAGAAAGGGTAGCCGTTGAGACGAATATGGGCATCATAAATGCCTTCCCGCCCAATGGCATCTGCCACCCACTTGCTGGTCATGGCTGCTGCCATCAGAGGAACTATGTATTCCAGTCCACCAGTGAGCTCAAACATAATGACCACCAGGGACACAGTCATTCGGGTCACCCCACCTACAAGCAGAACACAAGAGGATAGAGCACATGAACACACTTCTGGGGATTTCCAGCCAGCAGAGCTGTTCCTGACTTTTGCTACTGCTGTACTCTGCCAAACCATCAGGACAACCTCTTGTATTAGAAAATGGTTGTCTTATTGAACTCCTACATAGAAAACAGACATCACATTCAGCATCGCAATGGAAACCAAACATGTACAAAACATGGTATTGAACCCAACTGTCCTTTCTAGTATGTTATGTCATGGGCTGGCTTCAGAGGCCCTCTTGCTACATGGTTTTTGATGGGTCCCTCTCAGAACTCAGTATCCTTAGAAGACCACATGAATTTCAATCTGGTAATGGGACACACCCCAGCGTCACATGTCCTTTGATAGCAGATCTTCTGATCCACGAACAATGTGCTATGTCTGTTCAAAACTTCCTGCTTAACGCTATGTAACAGCAATGCCAATTTGCCAGAAAGATTATCCTGTTACTTAACATAAGAGAAAATTAATTCCAAAATTAGCTTCAAAAGAGTCTGGTCATGCCTTAAAAGGGCCTTACACACACCTCCATAAACAGATTCACAAGCTTTGACTGCTCTTTAAGTTTCTCCTAATACTGTGAAGTAGTACCTTAAGAGTTAAATACACTACTCCGTGAAGGAGAGGATTGGGAATGGCAGTGAAAGTGAAGTTCAGTCACATGCATTCAATTTCTCAAGAGGAACTTTTGCCAAACAGGAGTAGTGTTACCACACATGCAAAAAACCAAACAAACCAAACCCCCCACCAAACAGCACTTGAAAGTAGAGTTGCATTGTAATGGCCAGAACAAGCAGTAAAAAAGGACTTGAAAACCTACAGGAAAAATATAAAGCCCCTTGCCAGTTTCTTTTGTTTGATCTGTGGATTCAGGAGATTCCCCACTGACACCCATCACGTCTAAGGATATGTTCAGGCTGGCGAAAGGAGGCAGAAAGATGAGAAACACGTTACATATACTACTACAAAGTCTGCTGTTCTTGAGATGAAGTCAGTTGTTCCAGACTGCAAGAACAGCAGCATCGTTTTAGTCTTTTCTACAGTTCTTCACCCTAGTCAAAAAAGTCCCAAACTTGCACCTCAAATTTCAAAAGACATCTTGCTTACCTAGACACGCTGCAGCCCCAACCATTGCATAGAGACCAGGAGTGATACAGTCAGCCCCTTGGCTGCACCAGCCACTGAAGATGACCCAGTCGTGGTGGTAAAACGCCAGCTGCTCCATTCCTACTCCTAGCAATCTGCCCACAATAGCGCCGACTGCCATACTGGGGATGAAGAGACCTGAAGGGACCTGTGACAAAACACATCAGTAAACATGGCATTTCTCAGGAAGGCAGCAATCAAAGACTAGTGACAGTTAAAAGTTCCCAACATGACTGTATTAGAGGTTACGCTAAAGTTAAGATTGATAAGGCTGCCTTGCTCCAACACCTCTTCCCTTCCTGCGCTGAAAAGGTAGCGGGAGAGTATCACCTTGTGTCCTTGAACTGACAAGGGAAAGCACTGGGCATGCCACTGTCCTTAATGAAACAACCCATGCTCTAACGTCTCCATTACAGTTTGAATTTACTTGTTTCTGAGCAGGACAAATAGCCATACAGACCAGATTAGTGTAGAACAGAACAAGGTTTTTTAAAAGCTTATGTATTATGAAAGTATACCAAAGCCTCACCTGCACACCACTAGCACTCCCTCTCCTTTCCAACCACATGACTACTTGTTGACTGCCATGCGCGGTATTTCCCTGCTCTGCTGGTTTCCCCTACTGGCAGTGGAATAATCCTTCTTCCCTGTCTGCAATTCAAATTCCACCTTGAAAGTGGAGGTGTCTAGAAACAGCATATACAGCATATGTCATACCCAGCAGCAATGAGGTGCAAACCTGTAGGCTGGACCTACCTTTACTGGGAGACCCAGTCAAGAGACTGCAGGGAAAAAAGGGTGCTTAGCCTCTCCTGCTAATATCCGGCTGAATAGGCAGTATATTCACAGCCCGAGACTGCAGCTGAACAAGTACGACTGACCAACAAACAGCTTTCAGATAAGCAAGCATTTACAAAGATCCTCAAACCACTTTGCGATTAACTACTACATACACAGGGGAGTATCAAAAAAGCTTAAGGAAAGGCAATCTAGAAATGCTCAGTATGCAGGAAATTGGCCGTGAAGCCCGGACATACCAGTTTCAGTTACTGCATCTGATAGCCACACTCAGGGTAAGAAGCTCCAGTGCCCTCAGAACAATCATGCTCTGTTATCCCCTCAATGCACACTTTTCCCCCTTTGTGGCAAAGTTTGGGGAGGAAAACATGCCTGCTTATGGAGCAAATAAAGTTCCACTAGCATTCTTCTCATTTGCTGCAGAAACCCTGAATCTGAGCTCCTCTACAGGCAATTCTCACCTTCATGCCGAAGGTGAAGATTGTAATGAAGACTTTCATTATAAGGGCCAAAGCCAGCTGCCACATGGCTGTGTAAACTCCTGGGCCAGCAGCTCGGTCTGGCAGGTCATCCCCTTTGGTGCTGTTGAAATCATTCACATACTCGCAGAGCTTGGAAGAGTCCAAAATCCCACAGTCATTGAATAGCTCAGAAATCAGCTCGCTGGTGCTCATTCTGGTGTATTCATTGGGGAAGGCCAGGACAGCTGTGATTGCAGTCACTACAAACACCTCCAGCACTGGGTATTTGCCAAGTTTGGTTGTCTTGCGTCGCCTGCACCAGGCAATGTTGCTGCGAATGAAGAAAGCTCCCCAAAGCCCACCAAATATTCCCAAAAGGATGAATGGTATAAGCTCCAGAAGATGCCACGGCATGTGAAACTCCACATAGAAGAGAACCAGGCGGCTGTTCCCAAAAGGGTTGATGGAGCGCAGAGTAAACGCAGCTACCAGAGCAGCAAAGAAAGAGCGCCACAGTGTCTTAAGAGGAAAATAATAACTGACCTATAAAGGAAGGAAAAAGCAGAGACAGTCATTTCATCACTCGTCACTACAGCGATGGCTGCCCGGTAACAAAAACGCCACTGCACGAAGTATAAACAAGGACCGAGACTGATGCTTACTGGCTATACACCCTCCTCCTTAGGTACCCAGGCTTGATTTTGAGCTCCATTCTTCCTAGATCATAACGATCAGGATGGGCCCTGAGCTTTATACTTTCAATGCAACAAATAACTTCTATGATCCCTGAAGTAGAGGTGTCTTACTCTGATAATACAAGGTGTTACAGATTAGCTATGAGCTGCATGCAGAGAACTATTTGTCTGCCACGCTCTGCAAGGTGCAGGAGGGCTGAATATCAGTGCTTGCCATAGCAGCTACCACAAGCTGAGTAAACTATTGCTCAGTTGAGCAAAACTGTCCTATTCCTTCTCCTCTCAGTTAATCTTGAAGCAAGCAGCAGTGACCTATTTCATATCTAGGGCAAAACAATGGAATTAGAAGTTTCTGTGGAAGAAAAGGGGCATAATAAGTTAGATAAAAGCTTATTTTGAGGTATACGGGGGATGGAGCTGTCAGGAAGACAGGGGACATGTGGAAAACATAACAGACGCTGTGAGCGCGAGTAGTCAGTGCTGAGAAGCACAGGCAGACTGGCGGAAAACAGATTTATTGCCAAGCTACAGATTTACATCCTCTGAAATAAGTTCTCCAGTATTCGTGAGAGTTAACTGAAGCTCTAAGTAAGCTGTTAGGTTGCTTAGCAGATCCCTGTAAATCCATCAACCAGCATTTAACTGGCTCTCTCTTCTATACCCAAGCTGTTATGAGTGGGCTGTATTTTTAAACCAGCAGAATCAGTTCTTGCAATAAAACAGCTTGCCAAGAGCTAATACAAAATGCCGATGTTACCTCTTCCAGGCTAAAGAGCACTCCTCCAATCGGTGCACCAAAAGCTACAGACACACCAGCAGCTGCAGCTGCTGATAAAACCTGAGAGAGAAACTGAAGTCAGAAGTTTTAGGGCTTCCTCCCAGCCTTCCCCTTTTTTGTTGATCTCCTCTACTTAAATATGTACAACTTTTATCTCCAGTGGGTGCAGAGAAAGCTAGTGTGATCTGTTTTAGAGACAGCAGGGAAAAAGATAGAGTGGGCTAAATCTCTTGGGAAAAGTATTGCAATCCACAAGAATATTAGTGTTTAAACAGGCCCTCCTCCCCCTCAATTAGTAGAGCTGGCACAGCTTGCAGTTACCTTTTTCTGTTTCATCTGATCTCAAGCTACACTTTCACCTTAGATAAAGCTTCATTAAAGCAGAAGAATGGCAATTTCATCTCCTAGCATACACTGACTACGTTTGTTTGTCTCACATTCATATCATTTCTTAGAATGTAGTGACAAAGTGCAGGCAGAGACCCTGCGAAGCCTTCCAAAACCCTGCTTGCTCACAGGGTGGATTCTGTCATTCCTGGTTTGCCAGAAGATAACTTGGCCAATGTGATACTACGCATCTCAGTATTTGTTCTGCAGTGACTTGTTCAGGGAAAAAAAGCCTTAAAACCTTGTGAGGGAACATTTATGAGCTTCACGTGAGATGTTAGCTTTGCTCTTATGCCACGTCCATCATGACTGCAGTGTGTCCTCGTAAGCAAAGCTCTTCAGTCTGTTCACATGGCCAGGTCCAAGTCCCTCAGACACTCCTAAGAGTTTATGGAAATATGTGGCAAACATTAACAGGCCTTGCAGAACTGGGCAAGGTAGCACCAATGAACGCTTCCATTACAAATCAGGTAACTACCTATGCCAGGGGAATGATGTGGTGTCACTTTCTACCAAGACAGTTTTTGCTTCAACTAAGCGTTGTGCTGAGGCATATTGAGAACACGCCAAGCAAGAAACAATTTACATTCAGGGCAAAGCACCAGACTCATCAGTCTCCCATCCCACTATCTCAACAGTCTGATGGCATCACAGTCTCACATTACCTCTCTGCGCTTTGCTTCATTTTTCCTGTATTTGGTGAAGAGATGACACAAGATGTTCCCACAGCAGCAGGCAACGTGCACCAGGGGGCCCTCTTTTCCCAAGCTCAGGCCAGAGGACACTGCCAACACTAAGGTGATGGTTTTGATGATCAGCGTCCACTTGCCCAGGTAGCCTCTAATGATGAAACCACTTAAGATAGTTTTGATCTGGAAGTCAAGCACATAAAGCTCTACAGGCTTTCCTTCAAGCCTTGGTCAGGGCTCTCATTTTATTATGTGCTCCCAACCCCGCCTTCAGCCTTCCCCTCCCCCCAGCTTTCAGAGCCTCTTTCCAACTATCAAAAGCAACATACAGTTGGCTCTATATTCAAAGGCTGAAACAGCTATTTGGGCCCTTTCTTTGGGGTTACTATCCCTACCGAAAGATAATCTGACACCAGTTTCTGTAGCTCTTACACAAATTGTGCTCTTTTCTTATACCTCCTGCAGTAAATGCTAATATATACCAGTTTTTAAAAGGGATTACATGGAGACTTAAGATACTAGACATGTTTCTGTGATAAGGTTTGAAATAAAGCATAAATTAAACACAGCGTATCTCTCGAGTGCAAGAAAGTGTTATTCCACAGCAGACACAAGTAGTCTTTGGATGGTGGACCCCTACCCCAAGTTAAAAAAAAACACTTTCGCTCAATCTCACTCACCTCTGGGATTCCTGAGCCACAGGCATAAGGAGCAAACCCCTTTACAAGTAACACAGCAAGAAGGGAGAATAACAAGGCCCACATAACGTACATGAAGTAGTTGAGAATATATGCAAACGCCCCCTGAAATGCAGAGAAAGTGCCCCAATTTAGATAGGTAGTTTCAACAAAGATCACATCAAACCTGCGTCCTGAGGGAAGTGCAATCAACACAGAAACAGCAGGTAATCTCATCATCAGCCAAAAATGAAAGGAACCACAAGCAGTTGTGGCTTCAAGGACAAGTTAGGTTTGTTGGGTTAGGGGGTATGAACTAATCATATTTCTGGACAGCATTACTAGTAAAATGGTAAACGAAGTATACCAATATTGTCCCAGTTGAGCAGGCTTTCCATTGGATAGCACTGCCAGAAACACAAGACTTAAGCTAGTTCAGAATTGCTCTAAAAACGTTCAGGGGCAAAATACCCTCCAAGCAGTAAGCCTCAAATATATGAGCAAACCAACCCTGTTTAAATGCATCAAGCTTTTGACTCCTCCCTGAGGACAACAGAGAAGGAACTTGTTTGAACTTGTTATTTAGACCCTTGGAAGACCTCAGCAATGGACGTCAAAGCATTGAAACACCTAAAGTTTGCACTTCTGGCATATATATACATATATATATATGTACACACACACACACACACACACACACACACACACACACACAGATCTCTACTAAGAGACAACGCAGGGTAGGGGAAACAGTACGTTCAGCAGAAAAATTAGTTGTAGGCACACATCACCTCCCCATGGCCAATAATAAGCTGTGACCAGCTCTTCCACTCTGGACACTTGTCTCTGTCTGTAAACGTTGTGTTAGATTTCCAACAGCAGTGCTCATGGTTAAACCAGAAGCCTGCCAAACACACTCCTTCTTTCAGATCTGTCATCCAATGGGCAGAGATATCTATCAGACCAGCTAAGGAACCTATTAGAGGAAAAAAAAGGATTAAAAATCAATAACCATCTCATGCAGACACATATCTGAATGTTACAGTTTGCTCTAAACATTTTTGATTCATCTACCAACAAACAGAGCAGTAGTGCTATTTTTGCTTACAATTTACTTTTATCCTTTAGAGAACTAAAGGGAAGGCTTACGCAAGTATATATTGACAAAAGTTAGGAAACTAAGCCTGCCTAATAATATTTCAAAGGCTGACCCTTGCAAATTGCATTAAAACCCACCCTAAGTCAGTAGAAATTAATTCTTCTCAATTACACTGAAAGGCCACTTATTAAATACAACATGGCAAGTAGTCTGAGAAGCAGAAAGGGATTTACCACATTGCAGGGGGATACAGACAAAACATGTTACTGTCTCCAGCACAAAAACACTAATCCAATAGTTAAACTAACTAGCACTGAGACTGTGACAGGAATAACATTGAATTTTGAGAAACATTTCCAACCCCAAGAAAAAAAAAAAAAGGAAAAAAAACACACATATGTGGGAAAGAGTCACAACTGTGCCAAGCAAAACAAACCAGAGAGTAAGAAAAGGAGTTCAGATTTTAAAAGAAGGAACTTCAAGTGGATTCGTGTTTTTGTGCTAAGAGCTCCCACAACCCCCACAGAAAAACGCTGTGCTCAACTGCACTCTCTACTAAAATGCAAAATCAACACAACAGAGTTCAGGAGTGGTGTCTTCTGAGTTGTATGAGCAAGAGCTAGCACAGACTCCAGAGGCAGTGCTAAACATTTAGCAAATCTTTTGGTTAATGAAAAACTGGCTAGCAGCTTTTCTATATAAATATTAACAGAAGACTCAATTTCATCCCTCCTGATCAATGTTTAGCTGCCTTCTATCAAGAATATCTGCAGTTGACTGACTGACTTCTGTTGCATTGGGTCCAAAGTTTGTTTCTGAAGTTATTTAGAAAGTCTCAGCCAGTCAGCCTCTGGAAGAAGCTTCCAAGATGCAGGGTAAATTCCAAGGCTTCCCAAGACCTTTTATTCCTAAGACTAGTTAAAAAAAATTCTTGCTAATGGTGCTTGGCATCAGCCTCTCCAGTGCTAATGAAGAGCATTCAGCAAGGAGCACTGACAGCATGATACCTCCCTCTGACACAGCATTTGGTCAGCTGTGTCTTGCTGGATTTCATTTCAGAGCTCTGTAACCAGCAACAGACCCAAAATTGTACCCAGGACAGCTTTCTGTTTGACTTTTGTATTTGGGTATTTACAAGAAGATGGCCTCAAAACACTGAAAAATAATCCACTTCAAATGGCAAAGCAGTATGAGAGCCACAAAGTGTCAGTGGAGCTCCCCCCGCAGCCTGTGTTTCTGGGACAAAATCTCCTGTTCTGATGATACAGGTTTGTGCTAGGAATCAGTCCTGACGTTGAGATACAGAGCTAGTACTTAGTCTTAAATTGAGGTTTGCTCTTACCTGCTAACAACCCTATGAGAAGCATCAACAACCAGCCAGAAAAAGCATCACTCACACTGTGTATCAGGGCCCATGTTGACTCTTTACTTCTACTGGTAATCTAGAAGAAAAACAAACAAACAACCACCACCACAGTCGTTGCTTTCACAGCCGTTATCGTAAGTGGAGCTCTGATTAGGACATGTACAAGGGTAGATCAAGAATACTTCCACTTTTCCTAGCCAGAAAACTAATTACTACTACTAACACTTGATGCCACGAGCAAAGGCAAACAGTCAAGAAACCCTCAGAGCACTTTGGCCCCAGCAAGTTATCAGTGCCATCTGCCTGGGTGTTGATACCACAGCAGTTGTGAAAGCAGGCTGACACGAAGCATCTCAGTCTCCAGCTACTCCCTCAATAGCTGTGACGCACACCAGACATTGCTTCGACCTGAACAGATTCTGCCAAGCACCGCGTGTCCTACAGTGGCCTCCTCAGCTGGGCCTGAAAGGGTGAGCAGATGTAATACCACCGTGACTGCCAGCTGAACTGCTGGGCTGATTGCACTTCCAGCCAGGACCCCAACCTGCTGGGGATGTCTCCTGATGGAGACGTTCTTCGGAGTCTCTGGCTCATGTTTGCCCATCTAATACGTCTAACACAAATGTTTGAAGCCTGTCAGTCTCACTGCTCTTGACAACCACACAAAAGGACGAAAGAACAGCTATTGTGTGCCTTAATTACCCAGGCCGCCTCTCACAATGGCGTTCCAGTACATGCTTATTATTCCCAGATAAAAAGGCACATTGACAAAAAAACAGCAAATACTCACTAAACTAGGAATAAATAAGGCAAAAACCCTTTCTGCCTGAATGAATTATTTTAATCAGTTTTTCCTTCTAGATTTCATCTTTCAACAGGCATGCTGTTCATGTCTGTAACTGCTACAAAATCAGGACATTTTGGGGGTGGGGGGGAATGAGGTAAAACCATCTCCTTTATTTCTTTCTATTGAACCAAATCTGCACATCTTTGGTGAGGGGAGGGGCAAGAGAGGGCAGGCAAGGGCAAGAAATTTTTGGGATTTGTTCCCACCATCCACAGATCAGAACAATTTGTTGAGGAGGAGGTACGGGCCACAGGGGCCCTCGGTTAGGTCTGCACTTGCTCAGTTTGGGCATTTTACTGTATTGCCATACGCTGGGCAGGGAAAATTAATGTACAGATACCATTTAAGCCAAATTATTCTGCTAGGCTCCAAAACAATTTTTAGAGAATATTTTGGCGCGCAAACAGACTCAGTCACCACCCTACAAGAGTTCTGCTAGCAAGCGTTTCTCATGAATCAGGAGCATGCTGGGGACACGAGTACTTTATTTAAAGTGTCTCTTGCATTCTAAGTATATTCCTTTAATTGCACCGAGTGGGGAAGTCCTGGGAATGAAACCCGGAAGAACTGCATTCAGTTTTCTCAAACACGCAGCACAGGTTCCAGGAGGATGAGCATCACTCACAAGCAAAATTGTGTCATGGAAAAAATACCCCTGCTTCTTTATCAATAAGCACCATGTGTAACGAAGCTTATATTCTTCCTTATAGTCCACGTAATAAGGATGCATCTGCCAAAAGCAAAACTGAAGGTTTTGCTATGCTTCAGAATCCAGTAAGTTTAACATGGCATAAGGAAAGGAGTGATTAAGGCACCTAAGATATACATCAGAAGTCCACTAAAGCCTTTTCATCAGACCTTGGGCATAGAAAAGTTGACAAATTGTGACACATTATATTTTGCATTCTTTTTTCCTGCAAGCTAAGGATTACTTTACATAGAAGCTCTCAATTCCTGTCCTGGGAGCAATCCCTCCATACTAGATATTTCTCCCATACATGCCTCCAAAGTGATCAGAACTAGCAAGTTAACTACTCTGCCTTCTGTGCCATCAAAGAGTAGTAAGAAATATTACCTCTCTGTGCCTGTCCCGGTCCCTGGACTTCTCTCGCACCCAATCTATAGTGTTAAAATCTTCGTAGGTCCCCACACCAGGAAGAGGTTCCTCCAGGAAATCCATCATTTTGCTTGTGCCGTTCATCCCTCCTCCATTATATGAGGAAAACCCTGGGGGAGGGGGGGGTGGAAATTGAGTGTTTCTTAGTTTTCCCCCTTTTTAGGGAAAAAAACAAAATTTCTAAAAAGTCACCAAAATGCTGACTTAGGGGGAACAATACAGATTTAAGTAAAAGTAAACAGCTATTGAATGGTTCCTTGAGCTAAATACAGCAAGCAAGCCTTCCAGGGACTAACTGCACAATGCATCTGTGCCCTTCCCCCAGCTCTAGCAGCTCATATAGAGATGGGCTGATTCCTAGAAACATTGGTTCAGGAACCAAAGTAAGCTCACATTAACATCTAGATTTAACTTTTCCATAAACCTAGAACACACCATAGCTGTTTTTTGGCCACTTGAGGAAAGAAGAAGAGAGAGGAAAAAGAGAAACTGGATATTCAAAACCTCTAGCAGAGTTGAAGCAAGTCCCAGGTGATCTAGTCAAAGATTAAAGTAACAAAATGAATGTGAGAAATGGAAGCAGTAAGGCAGTGAAAGCAAAGCCATCTAAAGACCTCCTGCTATTACTTGGAGGGAGTTAGAAACACTCCAAAGCAGAGACAGAGATGATGCCAAAGCAGGCCTTGAGGTGTGCCTTACCTCATTAACTGAAGGGCTTACAATCTTCATTAAGTTGAAAATAAACTAGGCTACTGCCAAATCACTCCATCTTCTCTCTACTCTGCTCCAGCCCATGGGAGATGGTGTTTAGGTTTTAAAGGTGGAGGTTCCCAAAATTTTGTTCACAGGACAGTCCCTTCACAGCTAGGAGAGCAGACCAGGGGAGAGCAGGACAGGTAAGGTGAGGGTCTAGAAGAAAATACTATCTACAACGTGACAAGGCTTGGCCAAGTCCATCAGAAGGTGATACTTAAAGGCTTTGCATGGCACAAGCCATGCTTTACAACAAAGTTTCCTAAACGTCATTCCCTCCAATTCCACCATCCTCTGCAAAGAAAATAAATCAATTAACACTAGACCCCATCATAAAAAAATGGGTTAAATACAGTGCGTTAAGTTCTCTCAGCTCAGCAGATTCCCAGATGAGCTAATGCTGGGCATCTACTTCCTTACAGTCCTGTTGTTTGCTCTGTGCTTCCTTCTCGCACCTGAGCGCAAGGGTTCACCTACAATGCCATGGATGCTTGGACCAAACCAACACCTCATGACCACCCTTTGCTATATCCCCCTGCCCCAGGCCTTTCAAGTGTCTCAAGGGAGGAGTTCTCCCAAGCAAAGTGGCTAGAAACGGAGTTTCGGGAAGGTGAACAGCAATGCCTTCACCACTGCTATCACCACCGCTGGCTAAGAGGCTTTCCCGGCAAACGCAAGAGGAATTTCTTCAAACAGCAGACACAGGACCCCGGCAACGCTGATCCCCTGATTAAATAGCAGGTAAGAAAGAATGCCAGAGGAGTCAGCTGAAAGATTAACTTTATCTCAGTGCAAGGCTTTGACTGACATCAGAGCTTTGTTATGCTAAAAGCTGTAATGATCCACTAGGAGAAGTGACCAGAAGAGCCCGCGATCTAGACAAGTCACGGCTGGGAAGGAGCAGCGTGAAGGAGATGACAGAGGGGGAAGGAGGCGAATTGCCCAAGAGTATAGGGGTCAGCAGCAGAGGGGAGGTGAAGCCCTGCGCAGCACTCTCCTCGTCACTGAACCACAGGGGCAATGCTGCTGAACAGAAATCAGCAAAACAAGCCTCCCCTTACAGTTTCCAGAGCAAAAGCCTAGGACCCGAGTGGTTTTTAACTGCTCTGGAAAAAGTGCATTGAAATCTCTTCCACCTGGAAAATATTCGTGAATCTAATCCTGCTTTCATGTGCTCCAAAACCAAAATATTAACATTACCTTTGATCTGAAAAGGACCTTTAAAGCAGCTATTGATGTAACCCTTCTTATTCCCTACTCCTTTAAAAACATGGTTTTTAAAGCTCCTTTTCAAGCAGTTTGAAGAAGGTGTCGAAACACATTGGGGAAAGACAAAACAGAGGTCTTTTAAATCTTATCCAAAGAAACCAAGCAGATTTCTTGACAGATTAATTGACATGGAACAAGTTCTTCCATGCAGCGCAACCCAAACTTCATTCCTTCACTTACGCAAGCACTGAGGCCTCTGCTCCAAGTCAATACCAACAGAACCCTTCAGTAATTACTCCATATATTTTTCTTTCAAAGCTACCAGATGCTGAAAGGGCAAAAATCACCTAGGTTACTACAAGAAACTTTCTGTTAACTTTCAGTGGAGACGGCAGGTATCCCCCAGTCTATTATCCACTATGTAAAAGTGTCCTTAGAAGATACAAAGGCCACTACTTTAGCCACTCAGTACTAGTTTTGAAACTCCTTTAAGAAGCCTTTCATGCTACTTTCATCCTCAAATTCCCTCTCTACAACCCTAACAACTGAAAAGTTCTTAAGTGTAACCTGCTATGTTGCTATTTGTTTTCACAGTTTTAAAAACTAAAATCGTGCTAATGGGAAATCCCCATCACAAAAAAATACCATCTAGGAAGGGTTGCTCAGAACTGCCACTTGACAACTCCATCATTTCTAGGACTTTAGTTCTTCTGAATAACAGGCACCACACACGTCGACACAGTCATGACCCAAACCAAGCTCGAGTGAAGAATACCATTTCGGTTGTTAAAAGAAAACTGGAAACGGAACAGTAAACTCTTTACATTGAGCCCAGATGATTGCTAATGCACATTCTGGAGCTATCTTCTACCCACCAATTTACATAGGAATTTTTGGCATCTACCAGACTATCTGCCATGTATCAGCTTTGTCAAAAGAAAGCCTCTTCCATTCTGTTTAAGAAATGCAGGAAGAAAGGTTGCAACTAACGCACAGGTAGGAGGAAAGGATACAACTGACAGCCCCTTCTTTTGTACCTACAACTTGCCTCTATCTTCTGTGCGCTGCAGTGCAACGCACCAGGGAGATGCATTCATTCCACTTATCTGGAGGACCAAAGGATGGAGTTTCATGACAAGCTATAAAGCAGCAAGGAGCTGCGCAGATCACCTGCCTGAAATCCCAATTCTGGAGACTTTTTTAAAAAAGGCTTGGAAAACATATATTGCTGGTACAAAAAGGGGAGCAGAGATTTTGAGCATTTTGATCAAATACAGTAGGCACCATCTTTTTGCCAGTTGGCAAACGAAAAGGAAGTGGAGTATAGAGAAGCTAAGAGAAGGCAGTAAGAGAATGAAGGCCTCAATAGCCCATTTCTTATCTGAATTGGGAACCACTGCCTTAAATAACCACAAATCACTCACTTGGCAATCCAGAGCACACCAATACTATTTAAATGCTCTGTGCTCTGCAGAGCAAGCATCAGCTTACGCAGTCCTAGTAATCCAGACATCATGCACTATGGATGTTTTTCTCCACCAACACACTACTACAAAGAGCTTCCCAGAGTGTACACAGGGAGACACGTTTAGGGAAGCTGGCGTTTCAGACTTGGGCAGCAGGGTAAATCCGCACACAGCTCCGTAAGTAACCTCAACCACTTCCAGCTGTCCAGAAGAGGGAAAAAGAAGATGAAAACCAAAATCCTATCAAAAGTGAAAGGTGGAGGAGAAGAAAAAGTATTAGAGCTCCTATATAAAAGGATAAAATAGGCTTTAAAATATTTAGTATTTTGTTTAGTGTATTTAGATTGTAGATACCACCATGGCAAAGCTGTCTTTGGGCTGGGAGGAAAGAAGGAAGAAATTCAGTCAGCTCTCTACTCCATCATCCAAAAAGAAAAAAAGAAGACAGACCTCTGAAGTCTTCCCAAACTCATTTTCCACAGATCTGCGGAGCAGCCTCTAAAAGGAGAAGAAGCCTCAGGGAAACAAGATGAGTCACACAGCATAGCTGATAAGTACCACAAAATAACCTTAACTTCAGCCCACAGCCCAGATGCACCTGCAACTCACCCCATGAACCTGCTTACCTGCATAAACCTGTAGTGATGAGCGCTTCACTGCAGCCTCTCCAGGAAACAACCCCTCCTCCCAAAGCCGTCATTTGATACAGGTTACAAGATAAGGCATCATGTCAGTCAATGACAGCTCAAACAAGTCAGTATCTACAGTTCAGAGCTGCAGATCTTGACCGCAAGGCAACAGCAGAAGTAAAGACTGTGGCTGGAGCAGAACAACTCTATCAGAATGAGGCAAGCTGGTGTTGTCCAGGGCGTCACCAGCTCTGCCATGGTAGGTGGATTGAGCCCCCTACCCACCCCCCCCCAGATAGGACAACACAGAGTGCCCATCCAGGCTGTGCTGCAGAACACCAGACACTCTGTCTTCACCAGCTCGCTCACCTCTGCCTAATTCCCATTTCAGGGTCATCTCTCACATTACGCTGGACTTAACGTCCTCACTAAGACAGTGGTTGCTTCTCTGGAAGAGCTGACATAAAAAAATAAAGATAAGAGAGGGGATTTGACTTTACTGACTGTTTTTAACAGCATTAAGGGAAGTCAGCATCCATCCAGACATTTGTTTTTGCTCTCTACTCCAAATAAAGGAGCCAGCAGTGCAACATCACTGCTGTTACCTGAATCTGAAGCTGTTCCAAGATGGCTATATTGGTGATACCTTTGAGGCTTCAGCAGGTGTGGGCGATGGGTTTTTACTACGCCCAGGGACAGAGAAGACAACAACGACTTTACCTGGGAAAGAGATGAGATGACTTACTCTCTCTCGAAAACTAACCTTTTCCAAAACTAAGCGGCTCAGTCAAACGAGTTCTTTTTGTTTCTAAAAGAATGACCAATGCTCCTAGAAGTATGACAATAATTCACATCTTCATTTTGGAGACAGCTCATTTTCACTGTCTGTTCAATTTTATTTTGGGATACCTATCACAGTCTTTCCCAGAGATAAGGCCAACTAAAAAAGAAAGAAGTATCAATAAAGTGTTGTTAAGCCTAGCTAACAAAGGCTATTTTGAGAAGCATTTACTGCAAAAAGATGAGATCAGAGTCATTCCTTGTTCACTCTTCTGAAATAATCACCCAGGCCAGCAGATTTTAGTTGTCTTGGGAACCCACTCCCAGTTCAGAGCTGCCACAGAGCAATGCAGACAAGACCCCAACAGCACAAAGGCAACACACAGCACTGCCTAGGAACACAAGCTGGGCTGCAGCTGATCGCATCACAGGTCTGTCCTGTCGTGCAGTGCTTCAAGCCCCGCAGAAATCGGCCTATATGATTCCATCAATACCACAGCCAGCAGCTGTGCAGGGAATCTCTGCTAAGAGGCCATATACAGAAAGGACAGTCTGACTTGATTTGCACTCTCAGAAACAGCTTGCCAGGTATTTCACGCCAGCCACAGTTTGAAGATTGATCCTGTTTTACGCACACTGATTCCATTCAGCCCAGACTGTCGCCTTTAAAGTGGCTGGTTTTTATATTACAAAATCAGAACCCAAGAGTCTTCAGCAATGCATGACCTTTTCACAGCCATGTAAGTGGACAGTCCAGTAGACACAAGATAACGAGGGTGTCCTTATATTTTAAGAGTAATACTGAACTGTAAGATGGCTGACAGATATAAATATTAATCAAGAGCATAGTTCCTGCTTCAGCTTGTTGCAAATCGAGAATCCTAGGATAACCACATAGGAATAAAAGAAGAAAATGAGCTCAATAATGCTTTGTCAGGACATGATCAAGGTGATCCTATAGTTTTCCCCAATTTCTCATGTATGTACCAAGAGGCAGTACTTGATGCCTTAAGATGGCAAGTGAAATGCAACCCTGTTAGAAGTACAGCTCATTTTTTTAAGACTGATTTTTTTTTTAGCATTTTGATCACCTCTCCTCCCCCAAAATGGGTTGATGCTCCATTTTAAAGATTCTTCCTTGGCATAAAAAAAAAGTCAGTAGTTATTAAAGGTATAGGCATCTGTCACTTGCAGAACAGAAAAGCTCCAGGGCTTTATTAACTGGCCCCCCCAGCACAGCAAGATGACACTAGCACCATCTGGGAGAGGTCTCCCTCTGTGCCGCCCCTTGCTACAGCAAATTGAAAAGAAGAAAGGATTTCGCAGACAAAAGGAAGAAAGGCTCTAAACAAGCCTTTTATCCAACATCATTAGCCAACAGAAATCCTGTACCCCACTCCCCTGCTCACCCTTTGCAACCACCCTCTTCTCAGAGTGGAGAAATCAGAGCAGCTTTAGAGCCACGACCAGCAGCTTCTTGCTGCCTCACAGCCCCTGCAGTGTGCATCTACAGACAGACATGTTCCCCTCTCATTCATACCAGCCTTCTCCCTGGAAGGAGTCTCCTTACCCTCGCTTAGACGCTCCTTTCCCTGCTGAAGTGCCTTGACAAGCCCATCTCACGGCTATGCAGCCCAAGGGAAAATAGCTGCTATTTCTTCAACAGCAGCGTTTGCTGCATCTTCCTTCCTTTGCATTAGTCTGAAGACAAACCCACAGCAGCGCTGGGCTCTCCCTGCACTCTGAGCATGTCGTCACCACCAACAGTCACATGAGCCAACCCTTACACCTCCCTGGAAGGGGCAGGATTTGAGCAGTACAAGGAGAGGTTCACGCCACAGGAGCCTTCTTCCTCAGCACAGACAGGCAAAAAGGGACAGAGGAAGCTGGTTACATCCAGGGATTGTGACTCCTGACATACAGAGAGAGAGGCCTCACCCCAAAGCTGCAAGAAGAGCTTTTCAGCATTCAGGACATTGTCTGACAGGTCTAAAATCTGCCTGTCTGCTGTGCTGCACAGATTCAGCATTGCAGATAGCTGAAGTTAACTGCTCAAAGGCTCCAAGACAGAGAATGACTTGCTGCTAATGTTATTTGCTCTCAGAAGTGCTAAGAGTCAAATGGGTTACAGTTGTGCACTCAGGACTTCCAGACCCCCTTCACCCCAACAGTCCAATTTAAACAGATCTGACAAAATTCTGCCAATTAACACCCTTACCCACAATCTATTTGTGGAGGGATGCCCTATTTCACAGGCCCTGACAGCTAACCATGAAAGCTCTTTATAGAGCTTTCTGCCTATCAGGAGAGCAGAGGCTGTGATGCTCCTGGCATGCTGGCCTAGAACATACCTTGTTCTCCTGGACTCAAATGTTTTCAAAGCTTCTGGACCAATCTAACTTCAGTGCAGGAAAACGGGTGCATTTATCAACGGTGTTTTCCTGAGATGATGGGTCAGTCACAGATGTACTAAAAAAACCTTTATATTCCCACTTAGCTGCCATTTTGCTTGCTAAAAGGGGCTGGTGGCAGTGTTCTTTGCTTGCTGCCTTTGAGTAGACAGATATCGAATTTATCTTTTGTCCTCTCTTTATAAGCAATACTTTAGTGTGCCCCTCTGCAGGGCCTCATTAGCACTCTTTATCTTGCCATTCAACACACATAAGACCTAAAAGGGGCTGGCGATTAAGTTTTTCTGGCTCCAATTTGCTAGTGATAGCTTGTCATTTAAACCTTGCCTTACAAGTCTGAAACACTACACCCTTGCAAATATTGACTTTGGTCTGCTGCGATATCATGCTTTTTTCTTTTTTGGCGTGGGGCGGGGGGAGTCAAGGAGGAAGGCAGTTGAAGAAAAATGCCAAGGTGACAAAACCGTTGCTATTTGAAGTGACATTGAAGGCAACATCTGGACTTGGGGCTCTGAATCTAGTGAATCCAGCTGCAGAGGGCCAACAATATCACCTCTGCTAGATGTTTTCCCTGCCTCTCTATATTCAAGGTTAGAGGTCCCATAAGCAGAGCTGGCAGACTGGAATGGGAGTCCTCTGCGCCAAGCTGCTCCTCTCCTTACAGACCCACATGTTAGCCTAAACCACCAGTGAAGCGTGTATATTAGGACACTAGCACAACCTGGATGTGTTCTGGGCAAGTTCTGTGCCACTGAAATGGCTTTGGGAGAGGCGGATTTCTGGAAACAGGTTGGCTCCATCTGACCCACTTGCTTGCTCCCTCAGACAGACCTTCAAACAGCTATGACAGTTCGGCAGCAGCATGAAGACTCCTAGAAACTGTGTTAGTAACCTAGCTCTGACCATCTTTAGAGACTCCAACGTACAAACAACAGCAAGGTTGTACAAATGCCCCGTTATTTATTCAGCTGCTGAAAGAGGACCATGCTCTGCTCAGGCATATTGTTAGGTGAAGCACTGGTTTGAGAACATTCACAGCTCTAGGTCTTTGGTGGGGATCAAAGTAAAATAAGGATTCAAAGATACATAATCTCTCCCAGATCTTTTGCAAGCTACTGACACCTCCCCGTTCTCTCACAGATCCTTTCTTAACTCGGACTCTTCCCAAAGTGCTGTTACTATTTTCATCTTTAAGGAAATGATGCTCCTGTCATTGCCCTCCGTGGCTGGCCCTTTAACATTTCTAAAGCATTGGTCAATTAGTTGAACTTGTCAGAGGCGCAGCAGTCTCAAAAAATAAAGTTTAGTGAAATCCTCTGTACAACAGCTTATGCAGAGATCCCCAGGCTAGCACACCAAGGAAAGGCTTTTAACCATTCCGACCAGCAATTGCCAGCTGACCTACCACAATATGGCAACTAACTACATCACCTGCCTTCATTCTCCCAATCAAACCATAACACAGAGAGCAAGAGTGTCTGGAGAGCACAGCTGAGGACAAGGTTAGTGGATACAAAACACAAACCTAGATGAAGGTAAGCTTCACTAATCCTGCTGCTCTTGGGACATGTTTCTTGCTCTTGCAATTCTCAATTCTTGCTCTTAGAGCTCAAAGAAAAAAAAAAACTTCCTAAATCCAACAACAACAAAAGACTAGAAAGTCTTCAAAATATTAAGTCTTTCTCTGAAAAAAGTGTAGAGCACAATCCTGCTTCCATCCCTTACAATGGAAAGTATATACAGAGCCTACTTTGATGCCCGAGCATCGCATCTCCTTGTTCCAAGTCCAGTGTGTCTGCCTCACCACTGCAACGAGCTGAGAAACAGCCACCGAAGCAAAGCAAAGAGTAAGCTGGCATCATTGCCCAGCTTATGCACCAAACCAGAACTACTCTCACCTGTTCAGAGGAAATCATTTATACCTTTAATAGTTCCTTAACGTCCCTTTTCAAAACAAGAAATCAGCGCAACTTACCTTCATAACAAACGACTTGACAGAAGCAATACTTCATCCAGGAGACAAATCTTCTGATATAAGAGGATAGTTTCAACATAACTTTTCTAAAAGAAAACAGGCCTCAAGTCTTAAAGCTCTTTGAAAAATCAGCAGGGCTGCAAATATAATAATTGACTGACAGCATATTTGGGCATCTATGAATCTTGCAACAAAATCTCTTTCAGAGAGTCTTACAGAAACTAGGCTCTCAGGGGATACAAGGAAAATTCTCCAACAGACTAGAAACTCACTGAGAACACAGGATGCTAAAGGCAGAAACTCACTGTATTTTCCCAAACAGAAACAGGGCACTAGTGGAATTTCTTGATTTCTACATGTACTGGGCTATTCAACATGTAAGTAGTCTGGGAAAGTGATGCCAAAGCTTGCTGTTAGAAACTTGTGCTGGGTAAGCAGAATCTCTTCAACTGCCTTTGAAGGACTTCACACCAACTGGACTACAAAAGAGCAGAAAAGACTCAACACCAGCAAATAAAACAAGGCATACAAGAAAACTGTAAACAGTGACATGCTCTAAGCCAGCATGTCTGACTTAAAAATCTGAGTGTCTGTGGATAATTCTCTGCAAATAACTGTTCAATACTCAAGAACAGTCAACAAGGAAATAGTTTTTTTCTTAATCCCTACAATTAAGAAGCAGAAAACATCTTCCTGCTGTACAAATGCACCTTGAGTATCACATGTCTTTCTGGGCACCTTTACTGATATGCAGAGAGTAGGTGTTGCTGATAAATCGAACAGCTTCTGGAGAGCATGATTATAGCCTGGAAGAGACCATGCTGCCCCCTTCAATCCTTCGTCCAAGATTAAAATCTGCACTTTCCCCTAGATTCCTATGAATGCCGAAGGAGGTAAGACTAATGGAGAAAGTGAATGGAGGAAAGTCCTCTGTGGCTTCCAATATGTTAGTGCCACCTGCCAGTTTAACACAGCTGCTGAGGTGCTAACAACAAAGCCATATCACAGCTAAGATTCACTTGCCACATGGCATGAGAAACACTACCACTGTAGAATCAACATAAGAAAAAAAAAAGTCAAGTTTGATTCTCAAGCACAACTTTACAGTGTGTAAAAGCAAGGAAAGTCTTGTCTGCTTCCTTTTGTTGCTCAAATGCTGAAGTCCAAAACAGAAAAGATAAGAGTGATAAAAACTGCTACTTATACCAAGTTGCTTTGCACAATTACAAATAGCACAGTATCGGACATGAAGAGTAACTGCTGCCTATTTTAAAATGTCTTAACTAAAACAAGCCTGAACCACTCAGGCTACAACTTGGATCGAGCTCTTTAAGAACTCAAGTCTTAAGACGTAGGTGCATTCATGCAAATACCAGTTTGGAACAAAGTCTCATATTCAGCATAGCTCCCAGGTGAAGGTATTTCTCAGCACAAGTGTTCTGTGCTCCAGGCAGCATGCAAGGCTGACCACTTCCATCTGGGACCTAACCCAGGGAGAAAATCCAGTCACGCACTAGCCAGGGCTCTTAAGGCAAGTATGAAAGAGCACAAGCTGTGAAATGCAATCCCAATTTACAAATCTATCAGGATACATGTGATGCTTCTCCCTCAAGCCACTTGACAGGATCTACAAGCTCCAGGTGCAGTCATTTTGAGGGTGACTGAACACTGGAACAGGCTCCCCGGAGAGGCTGTGGAGTCTCCATCCTTGGAGATATTCAAAAGCCGTCTGGACACAATCCTGGGCAACCTGCCCTAGGTGACCCTGCTTGGGGGTTGGACTAGATGATCTCCAGAGGTCCCTTCCAACCTCAGCCATTCTGTGAACTTGAGCTGCCACAACTAACTTGCATAAGGAGAGTTTCTAAGACACTGACAGTCTTGGAAAAGAAGGCAAAAGGCAGTTTGCTTGTGGCTTCAAATAGCACCGTCAAAAAAAAACCTCCATTCAAAAACACAGCCAGCAAGCAGTATGTCAGAAGCACTGGCTCTGAACAGAAGTTCACAGGAGTCTCCAGCACAGCAGAATTTCAATTATTAAGCTCCACTGAAGTACGTGCTGCCATTGCATCTGCACAGGACACGTTATACACCTGGAGCCCAAATACTCGTCACCACTCTGAAATAAACGTTTCCCAATTTCAGTAGAAGTTGGTAAAGCGAACTGAAACAAATGCTTAGGCAGGCAACTATTTCCCCTCTTAAATTTCCTCTTTTCCTTCTGTGTCAAAAAGCCCCTGCAATTTAAGTTTAGCATTAACAGAGAGAGCCTCTTTCACCCATAAGACCTCAGATCATTCTACAAGGAGGAAAAAAAATCTGAAGTTGTGCTTATTTGCTTCTCTCAGTGACCAAGTTTACTGAGGTCAAAAGGAACAGACAAGTAACTTTGGCATTTCAGCAGCTAGGCTGGCGATCTCTGGAAATGCCAACACCAGCTCTATTCCAAGCCACACGTTTTGGTGGGCAGTATCTCAGCCCCAAAGACAGCTATGCTATAGTGACATCTGTCTCACTGGAAGAGACTCCCATCGCTAAACCTTTTCTTCCCCCCCACACAAGTGGCTGCAGGCCTTCAAATGCACTGAACAGAGATGGGAAAATCTTGTTTAAATAAGGAGGGAAACAACCGAGTACTTTCAGGCAAGCAGCAAAACATTCGCATAAACTCAAATTAAGCAATCTACCACCGCTTCTAAACTCTGTATAATAAGAATTTCCTTACAAGAAGTTAAAGAAAGAATTTAGTCCCTTCTCTCTAAACATTAAACTTGATTACATCCTGCAGATAAGGAGATTCCAACGCTGACTGACCAATCCTTTAAAATACATGGAAAAGACATGGAAAAGACATTTTTCGGTAAGATAGTGAAGTCAGTTCTTCCTTTTCAGATGCAGCTTCCTCTAAAGTATTCATAAGCCTACCTCTTCCCCCCTTTCCTCTCTACAAATAAGATGCTCTAAAGTGTATCAACTAAGCAAATCAGCTGAAGAAATTTATCAGTAGCTAAAGGTCAGCACAGACTGATTCTTATTTCACATTAATGCTACCACTGCTGGATTACAACATAGGACAGGATGTCTGGTCAAGAGGCAAGACACCCTTGGAAAGCTATGCAAGAAATCAGTCTTCCAAAGTACTAAATGCACAAACATTGCTAGTTTCAACACAGTCAGCTGTATAGATCCACATCATTTAAAAAAAAAAAAAAAAAAAAAAAAAAAAAAAAAAAAAACACCCCACATACTTAAAGCCTCACAAAACTGGCTTTTAAGATCGTAAGACCATAAACAAAACACCTATCATCATCAGGGAAGTCTTTGGACAACGTGGAAAGAAGTATGTTTGAGGATATTAAGGAGAATTTAAAGAGATATTCTTAAGCTTGTATTAACTAGTTAACCTCAAAGCACTAAAGACAAACATAGCAACAACACCTTCTGCAGATGCAGCCCCTAAACAGACAATTCACATGGTTTTTGCATCTACTCAAAGTTTGCATAAAAGCCAGTTTCTTTAGGTGGGGAGGAAAAAAAAGAAACAGAGATGGTCAGCAGAAACTTTTCAGAGCAAAGAAAAATTCTACAAGATGCAGACCTAACTGCATAGATGTTAAGCTATCTTCATTTATGTTCTTTATTCTGAATGAGACCCATTAGGAAAATAAAGCTAGTTTATCAGGTATAACTAAACTGATAAAGATTTCAGACAGCTGAAATCCAGAGGGCTATGGAAACAGCAGCACTAAAGAGCAGGTAAGAGAACACACATTTACAATTCCATCAATAACACGCATAATGGGATGACTTCTATGTATATAATTCTGCACATACTAGTAATTAATAACTCTCTAGAAGAAAATTCAGTTACAAGTTATTATTTCAAGTCATATGTGAGGGATTTGAAGTTGACTCCCAGACATGTTTCCAAAAGTCATTTCTATCAGTGGGCCAGGTTAAAATGAGTATAGCACGTAATATTTGTAACATACTAACCTGTAAGTACTAACTACTGTTCTTCACTTTAAATGGTTTCAAAAATAACCCAGGAAGTGACACACCCAAGGCATAAACCTTTAGATGCATTCACTTTACAAATGACTAGAAATGTATAACCACAAACCGGTGCTTATCAGTTAGAGCTAATGCAGCCACTACAAAAATATGAAGAGTCTTTCTACACTTCAGCATGACGCAAGTGGTGAGAGGGAATAAGCCAAGTAGAGAACAACTGCATGCTCCTTCCAGTAGCTGCAACAGAAGGGCTGGTAGTTCAGCTAGTGACAGGTGAAAGGCACTTGAGGAAGCCATTTTCATTTGCACTACCTCAAGGCAGATCATACAGTCAAAAAGCAAAACAGAAGGATTTCTCATTACTTTTTGCCCTAGAGTAAATGGGGTGGGAGAAGAGAAAGGGAAGGTTTATGGGAAATCACAGAGACTTGCAGTCTGCTGACCAAAATTTAATATTTTTAAACTAACTTGTTATAATTCACAGAGGAGGAGATTTGGTAGACCTTGCTTATTTAGTGCCAAAGCTCAGCAAAGCAATTCAGATTCATCTCTTGCAATTAATTTCACAAATTCAGGTTCAGATAGGAGTAAGAATCAACAGAACCTTTTTTGACAGGCAAGCGGGGCAGCTGTGTGTTTCAGGCTGTATGCAAGCCTAGGATCAAACCCCTCCAACTTTTTTACATTTTCAAGATTCTCTCCACATCATTAAGGCCTAGGACAATCTGGGACAGTTGTAGAAAAGGAATAAGGCAAAGGGAGGCAGGAGTCTGCTCATATCACACAAACCAAGCAATCACTGAGTACTGCCATCTTAGCCTTTCAAACTTAGGATAAAGATACTTCCCACATCGCCTGTCCAGCTGTTCCCTACACCAGCTATTTTTAAAACTTCTAGAAAGGACTGTCCAGTAGCCTTGAAAACAAAGTGGCAAGAGAAGATGTGCTACATTTAAACACAGAGGGCTAAAAGAGAAGTTTTCCTCTTTGACAGGTTATCAGATGCACACAGCCTGAGATCAGGCAGCCTAGTTGCTGGAGATAATCAAGTAGTGCCTCCCATCATGTGGAAGTCATTAGCTTGCTTGCTGTAATTGCCATTTATTTTAAGGAGACTTTCTACTTTGTGCCGAACACACACCTCCCACCTGCCACTGTTAAAAAGCAATGCTGTAGGCCAAATAAGGCAGGAGAGCAAGCACTTGCCTGCCCTGCATAAGTCTATATTCATGGACATCATGCAGCGCAAAATACTTCAAACTGTTCGTATTGGTGCTGTGAGATGTTAGTCTTTCACCCTATGCAGAGGCCAACAGAGAGATCTGTAAAGAAAGTATTAACATAAAATGCTACCAAAAGCTGTTACGAAGAACAGAAAATGGAGAGACGTGAGTATTACCTCCCATCTCTCGGTCAAGCGGAGGGTCATCATCTGCCATGGAGAAGTCCAGAGATGCTCCTGCTATTTCTACCATATCTTCATCACTAGTGCTGCTTTGGTAACTTCCTCGCCGATAACCTTTCTGATCCATGGCTAGAGCATCCAAACCTGGAGCAAAAGGGAAAATTTTAGAGCACAAATAATGAAGACTCATCTTCTAAACTGACTAGACTGATACCTACTTGACATTTTGTCCTGACAGAACAGGAGGCAATACTGCCCCTCCTATCTGGAGGAGAAATGCAGCAAGGCCATCCAAAGTTTCAGCTAGAACAAGTAACCAACCGCTTGGGACAAAACTGGATGTTCACGATTCCAGGCTGAGCTCTTGCAATGCATTTCATTTTGCCACATGCCAGAAACAAGCATCAGGTCACAATATGGCATTTAAACTTGCTCAGAAAGACATACAAACATAGCAGTATTAGGACACCCGTATTCTTAAAAAGAGAAGAGATTTAAGAATTTTTGTATGCCCATGCCAAGCCTCACAGAGAGAAACCCTTCCACAAAAAGGGATCATACACACGTACCCGTTACTAAGTCAGAAGCAGTCGGGGCTTTCCAGTTGGCATGTGCACGGTAGCAAAGTGCACAGCAAACACTGCGCAGTGAGCGTGATACTTCCTGGAACCATACATGCATCCCAGGCAGCCTGTGCAAGTGCAGTAAATCTCTGAACCTTGAAGGAGGCCAGCACGCTTGTGACACATCCAGCACGCAGGGCTGGAAAGGGCTCTCAACATGCAGCCTTCTCCCACGGCTAGACTCTGTGGCCTGCATAGCTAGGAAGGTTCATACCTCCTAAAGCAGCGCAGCCCAGAAGCATATGAGCCAGGTTTCGCAGGATTTGAGCTCCCGACCTTACAGCTAGCAGGATTATAAGCCCCCTGCTGTGACACCCAGTTGAATGAAAATAGTAGTACTTGAAATAGGCCTAACATGGATTTTGAATCAGTGAGCCACCTGCCACACGAGACAGGTTTAATCAAGACAGTAAGATGGACACACAGCAAGCAAAAAAACTCCCAAATAAACAAACAAACAACATTTCAGGTGACCAGAGCTTACTTTTACTGTGCCATGTCACTCACCGCTACCTTCAGAGCCTCCGTTTCTCCGAATCAAAGCTTCGATGGAGACATCAATGTGACCATTTTGAAAATAGTGATACAAAGGTCGATGTCTGATTATAACATAAAAGTTAACCCTAATGTCTGCAAATACATTCTTGAACACAGAAGTGGCCCAAACACCTCAAATAATGTTTTCCTCTATAGAAAAACAAATATATTTCTAAGTTCTCGAATTAAATAGCCTCTCAAGGTATTTCCCTTTTCTTTCCCTGTGCTCTCAACAGGTTTGCAGAAAGCTTTTCTGAATATTTTACCTCCTACAACAGGCTCATATTTATCATTAGACTGTCATGAAAAATCCGTAACGGAGGCGTGAAGCGCACAGACCAGAACTGGCAACGCTACACTCTCCAGACCTGCTGGGCTCACCTGACTCCACAGACACCTCCGTCCCTCTCCGGGATGCAGGCAAATTATCAAAAGAACTTCAGTGCATCATGGTTCTTAACTACCTGAAGCTCCAAAATGCAGTCTACTCATGAAAGCTTGCTATTAAACATTATTAATAATCTTAATTAATCTTAATTAAGTTCCCTTAATCTGCTGCCATCTCAAGGAGCTTCCTGCGCCGGATCAAGATATAAAACCCACCTCTCCTCCTCTTCTCTGGAATGACAGGGAAACTAAGACAGCACAAGATCCAAACACGCAATAACAACCCAAATCAGAAAAATTTGAGTTGCAACCTCAAACCTATCTCTTGCAACCTGAAAATAAGATTCTTTTCACCTTAATGAGATGATGGGCCATTTTCTTTCCTCTCTTGCAAACATACATGTTTTCCAAGAGAATTATAGAGGAACCAGATACGCAGTTCAGCCTTATTTCAGGAAGGGGGTGGGGGGAAGAGACAGCATTTGCAAACAGCATGAATTATGGTCTGCAGAAAGCACTTCCTATTACAAAAAACCCCACACCATGCAAAAAATCTTGGCAATGCACAAAGTGACACACTGAGCTCTTTACTGAGAATTACTCTTTGGAACACAATGTTGCTTAACTTTTAAATCCTGTTTACTCATTAAACTCCTGCAGGATAGCAATGCAAAAAAATAAAAAAAGAAAATGCTGAGCACTTGCTGATCTGAACTCCGTGTTCAGGAAAGGCACATGAGCTGCTGGAGCCTGCCTCTGTCAGAAACAATGCTTTTAAAACATCCTGAGAGCACAAAGATGGACTGGGTTTCAGCCTTTCATCAGTGCCCACAGAAAACCACGGACAGAAGAAAGGGAAGACTTAAACCAAATCAAACTTCAAGTGTGGCGCTCTTCCTCAGACAGCCTATTTCGACGAAGCACAACTCACATCAGTTCTCAGCCTGGCATGCAGGGGTGGCTGTTTAAAGAGTTTTGCATCTCACCCCAGCACATCTCATGCAGGAGAACGAAAGGAGCTACGTGTTTGTGTCTCACAGGCCTCATTTACTGCATAACGTGAATCAATAGATGTTTTCCAGCAAGACTGTGTGTGCATATATGTTGGGGGGGGGGGGGGGGGAGAAGGGTTCTGTACTCATAAATTCTCTTTAGCATGGTTGTGAATTTATATTTGTAGTGCAAAGGCCAGGTCCTTGCTAGTCAACAAGAGGTACAGCATTCCCCACGCACACACTTAGAAAAGCAAATTGGAGATATGTCAGTTCCTGCTCCCCCCCTCTAACCCCAAGTTTGTTCTCATTTACCAACAGTTAAAAAATAATAATAATAATAATAAAGCACACACCGCACTTTCAAGTCCCAGAAAATACCAGGCAACATCCAGCATGTTCACAGCAGAAAAAGGACACACAAGCAAGTTGCCGAATTACCATTTTCTTCCATAAATCCTGAGGTCGCCACTAGAGATGCAAGTTTAAATCACCTGCTCTTACAGCAATACTCCCTCTCCGGGGCAGCAGTGTCCTTCCAAGCTAAAACCACGGGCACCAAAAAAATGACTGCGTTCACACGCTTCGCTACTCTGTTGATTTACCCCAAGGGCAAGGGCTGCTCTTTCCTACCAAGTTACCCGGCACGGGTGCTGGCACGCTACCCGTGCTTGCCCGGGCTCTCCCATAGCGGGCGTACGTACCCAGAGGCTCCTGGTTTATCCAACGCTTGAGCGAAGCAGCGGCCATCCTCCCCGCGATGCTGCCGCTAGCCTCTTCCTCCTTGTTCAGACGGTCGCTTTTTGCCATCTCAGGCAAGCAGAGGGAAGCAACGAAGTAAAACCTGAAGCGGTCGGCCCCGCGACGCCTGGTAATGACTCAGATGACAGCGCGAGCAGGCAGGAAGCCGGAGTACCCCGCTGCCGCTCTGGGTGAGCAAACTCGCTCCCAGGCACCGTCCCCACGCAAACACCATCCCTCCGACCGCGTTCAGCTCGCCGGTAAACGCCCCAGGCCGCACGTTCTCCCCTCGCCCCGTTGTCATCTCCAGCCCCGGGCAGGTTGGCTCCCCCATCCCTGCCGACGCGCCTGTCCTCGCGCCACCTCCGCGACTTCCCCTTCCCCACAAAGGCCGCAGCTGAGAGGAGGTGCAGCAAGCCGCGGCCGCGCACCGCCGCTCAGCTCGCTTCCGTCGAGTCGGCCCGCTGGGGCTGCCGGTGCTGACCACCAGCGCGGAGCAATACTTCCCAGCGCGCAGATTTGAAGGTTTTCATGCCAGTGAGCGAAAAGCTTCCAAACCCCCTTTTCTTTTTTTCCTCCTTCTTCCTTCCCTTCCCATCTGGTAGGAGACTTGGCTCTGGCTCCACCACTGGCACACAGCTATTACGCGGGAAGAAAAATAAATCTTTAAAAAGCAGACGGAGTAATTCTGATCAGCTGCCTTCATGAGTCATTCTTGCCGTGGGGGAAGGAGCAGGCTCCCCACCTAGCGGCTACTTTAATTCGAAAGCCCAAAGCCCAGGCCAAAAGAGGTCCCGTCCCCCCCCAAAATCTGCAAATCAAAGCTGAGCTTTGCAAAACAAGCAAGAGCTTGATAGTTCAGCATACTTCTTCCTCCTCCTGCCTTTCTTCAAGCCCCAAATTCTCTCCACTGCATCTTTTCAAACAGTTTTACACATGCCTTTCCATAATTGTAACTGTACACAAATAAGAGGGGGAAAAAAAGAGGAAATCAGCTGTAATTGAAAAAAACAAATAAAGAAAAGGAGAAATAAAAATCATTCAACTGTTACAGCAATACTGCTAGTACCTGGCTTAGGTTTACAAGGATTTACTGCAACACAACCACTCCAGAGGCTCATGTTGCAGTTATTTTCAAAAGCTTCATTCCAGAGCAAAGCAGCTTACTCCGTGCGCAAGAAATTTCCGCATACCGGTAAACTAAGAAAGTTGTTTTGGACCCTCTTCACATCACAGACCCTGAAACACATAACCCACACAATCCCAGCTTCTTAAGCACAGATATAAGGAGTAAGGGAATTGGGGCTGGGGGGTGACCCACAAGTATCCCAAGTAGAGAAACTACTGATTAGTCCCCAAAAGAGGTCGGAGTCGGGCTTCAGCTGTGGGCGATTCTGCCCCATAGTTACACAGAGGCTGAAACAGCCTTTCTGCTTGTAGGCCGGCTCACTCCCCACGTCTCGCAGTCTCACCGGGATGAAAACGCAGCACGCAAACTGGGTGTTTTGCAAGAGAACATATAGAGGAAAGGGTCCCCCCCCCCCCCCCTCGGCTTTGATGTAAGGTCGTAAAGATGTGATTGGATTTCTTTTCTGTTTTAAAACAAAGAATTGGAATTTCTCCTTTGAGTGCTAAAAAGCAGAACGCTCTGTGCACAACGTTGGCTATAGTCACCTCAGAAGACCTCACTAAGCTTCTCGCTATCACCCTCAGGTCAAGACGCCCAAGAAAAGGCAATGCCAAGCAGTAAGTGCAGGTGAATGCAGGGTGCAACACCAATTGCTCGTCAGCTCTCAGCACACACAGGAGGAGTTTTAACAACCCTTCCTGAACATCAAAGTGCAAAGATCCCGAATGCAAGAAGAGCTCTCCTCTTCATTATTTTTCACAGTAAAAGTCGCATCCCTTGAGACTCAGAACACATTTTAGATCGGACACCAGTGCAACCCTTGAAAGAATCATTTTGTAGTTTTTATCAAAGAAGCCACACTATTTTCCAAAGTCATTTCTTCCCCCGCTTCTTCCTGCTGTCTGAAGCAACTAAAATCAATTTTCCTTTACATATAGATGAAACCAGACCAACAGGCAAGCTGAAAATTGAGAGGATTTTTCAATTTTAGTTATTTTTGGGTGCAGTATGTGACACAGCAAGTTCTTCAGAGAGGAAATGTTCTTTCAATACATTTAAAAATATGCTGCTATTAATAATGATGTGGTTTCACAAACAGAGCATAAATCACTAATCAGAAGGGTCAAACAGCTCAAAGATTATCAACACACCTTGCGTTACTGTAGTTTAAGTGTATGGTGATAAAACCATTTGTTTGCATATATTCACTTCTCACCATTGTCTGCCTACCTGCATCTCCTCCGAAGAGGAGACAACTGATTCACCTCCTAGCGTAAGTCCACTTTTCTCATTCTCTACTTCTTTCCATAGAAAGTTTACAGCTCCTTTCTTTGAAGTAGCTAAATAAGGAGGGCTCTGTCACTTCTACCAATTCAGCGTTAAGGTGGAAGCAGGAAAATGCCCTTCCCAGGCTCAAGCAGGCGGCACGAAGCCCTGCCAGGCCCCAGAGCTGCACGGTGACCGTCAGTGCTGCAGGTTGACCCAAGTGGAAATCTGCAGCTCCTCTCCACGGTTTAAAGCAGCTCAAAGCAACAGCTTGTACACAAAACACACAATGCAGTTCAGTTAGCATCTTCAGCTGCTGTTTGAGCAAGGGCAAGCAAACAAAGGGCAGGTTGTTTGCATTAGGCAAGCAACTGTGTAGCCAGAGTGGTCTGACACAATAGATGTTTTAGAGAAACTGGGAAAACAACCAACAAAGCCTAAACACAAAGACTGAGCATTGAATCTGAATCATCCTGGGCTTGGTTTGTTTATTTTAAAGCGTATTCACACAGGCCACAGGGAGATGAGCAGTAAACTGCAACAAGATATGCTATGATCTGACATCAATCCAGCAAGATAACATGCAGCATCATGTTTTGCCAGGTAATGCTAGAAAGCAACATACGAATTCTGCAATATTTGAGGTTTCCCCAATGCTTTTCTACATTGGGCTAATATAACACTAAAAACTTTAATACGTACAGTGTATTAACAGACTAAATACCGTCCACAGACCTTATGCCACTCAGCCCAGTACGGTGGAAAACATGTGGAGGCAAACATCACAACTACATCTGATTTCATCCTCAGCTCATGAGTAACCATACTTGGCTGCATAAAACTCATTTCCCCCAGATATTGCTACTAGGATCACAGACGGCCGGCAGAACACTGGAACTCCAGAAGCAAGATATTTCAGCATTTCATTTATTAAATCAGAAATTCCTCATAACCCTCCATCACTGATTAAAGATCTGGTTTACTGCTGTAGGTGCTTTACACAAAGAGGATTTCCAGAAAGCGGGGGCAATTCCGTTTCTCCTGCTCTACCAGGAATTTCTACAGCTCATGTCAGCTATACAGAGCTAGGGAGAAGACCTTAAGGAAACAAAACATACATGTAAGGGATACTGCAGAAAAGCTTGTTGGGTTTGTTTGGAGGGCAGGTCAGGACTGGATTTTGTTGGTATGTTTGTTTTCTTGGAGGAGGGACAAGAGAGAGGACAACCCCTGGAGACCTCTTCTGGTGTTTTCCATACAATCGGGGTGAAACCACCTACCAGCTACAGCGCAAAAAGCTTTAGCAGCTCTCAGCCATTCAGGTTTTGGGTCTGAAGAGATCACTACTTGATTCTAAAAGATCAAACAAAAACACACCAATATGTCTTCTGAAGAAAAGACCTCATTATTCAGATCACAGTCAAGGAAATCCAAGAAGCCCCCAGAGCTGTTCCACTTCTACAGTAATACTCTAATTCACACAACAGACCTTGATTTGGTTTACTGGGAGAAACTAATTTACAACTATTTTGTTCCCCACCAATACCCAGAAAGCATCAACCTTGATAAAGGGTACAACTTTTCCTTTTTTTGTTTTAAAAGAGACATTTTGACAGTCTTCAGACACAAGCACCGAGTGTGCAGCTCCTAATCCCTGGGCATGAGCACATTTAAACAAAAAATCAAGTGGGAATGCACTCTTCAAGTGCCTGGAGGGGAAAAAAAAAGGCAACAGGGCAGAGCAGATGTGGAAACATCTGGCTTTCAGATGGGAGGACAAAGGAAAAGGATGAACACAAAGGGTCCAGGCTTGTCAGCACCATTACAGAACAGCAGCTAATTCAGTCACCCACTTGCCATCCTCCAGCTTCACAGAGCTGGAGACTTACAGACTTCATGGGTTCTAGAAAAGCAGGAGTTCGAAAAAAAGAACAGGAGGAAGGTCAAAGTATTTGGGAAATTCACTCCTGGGAGTCACTTCTATGAACAAGATGCTTCAAATAAGCAGCTGGGATTCTCTCACTCCTACCCTTTGCTTTCGTTACAGCTCTGGGGAAGATACAAGCAATTCTCTGAAGTCTGCCATTGTATCTTTTGGTACCTATCAGCAAAAAGACATGGAAAAAAAAATAGTGCAGAGAGTAAGCAGACTTTAGACTAGGAACCAAGAACTGTAGGACTGTGTTCCCCACCTCATGAAACAGCTTTGTGGCTTTAGCTAAACCACAGCATCTGCTCCAGTGTCTCCATCCACAAAAAGGGGGAAATGCTTATTTACTTCTTGCCAGGAAATGCCAGGAAGAAGTTGATTTTTGAACATCAGTGCATCCGCACTAACCTTGGGGCTACTTTACACAGAATCGTTTCACCAAAACAGGCCAGCCTCGGTGAAATGGCACTGCTTCCAGAAGCAGACTGCTGCGCCTGTGTTACCCATCCTAAAACCGCACAGAGCACTTTTACGCAGCCATAGCTACTAACCCCAGGCAAGATTCAAAGCAGGGAGACAAGCCGCAGCTTGGCAACGCGATACAGCAGGTTTTCTAGGCACACCAATAAAACAACAGACAAACACACTTCAGACCTAATTCAGCACTGATGTCACTCCTGCCAGAGTGATTTGCTAGAAAAAACACTGTTTTGCACAAATTCAGAATGGCTGTCACTGGTAACAGTACTAAATCACAAATAATTATTAGAAAGACATTTTCTTCACTACTTCCTCCCAGTTATCTGCTGCATCCACTGGCTTATCCAGGAAACCCTGTTCTCCCTCCTCCTTCCTGTACATGCCTGAGTTCTTGGGAATATTATTTGTGCCGGGTATAGTTTTAAGGGATTATGGTAAAACAATGCCAAGTCACGTTTAATAGTCAGAGAACATGACTACGCTTAAAACCTTACTGGTATTACCAGTAGGTTGCTAAATCATCTCCAGTAAACCAGGTCCTGTGTTAACTGGTTGCAAATTCATGTCAAAAATTCCTTAAGACGGTACGATGCAGCGACTGGTAAGTTCTTGCACAAACAGCAGTTCTCAGCAAGTTTCCCTCTGCACAGAAGAGGGAGAGAACACACCAAGGGACGCGAAAGCACCTAACTTCAGGCACTGACCCGTATACAGTACTCGCGTTCCCCATAAAAAGAACAGGAGTAACCCATACCGAGCCCCTCCTATCTTCAGGGGTTTCCTCCGTTATCTGAAGTTGTAAGTCACCTGCGGGGAATTCAGGAGCAGAGGCAGTCCTACGACTGCCTGCTGGTTGAAAGCAGGCCAGGTTTCCAACGCATAGCATCTCTGCTGTGTATCGCACCACCGTCCTCTGCTTCTAAAAAGCTGAGAAACGCTTCCCTGATAACTACCAAAAGGCAACAGCAGCACTCAACACCCCCCAGGAAGTAACATATTTCCATCTTAACATTCTCACTGACGTTGCCATGAATTTTTCTACAGTTAACTACACCTCTAAATGGGACCCGTATAGGTTATGATCGTCAGAGGCACCGATGAATTAGAACTGAGAGACAGGAAAGGAGAGAAGAGCTAGGTACCCTGGTGTCCTGGAGATGCATGCCAGTGCAAGCTTCCCCTCACCTGAGCCTGAGGAAGAGCGTCAGAAGACAAACACTGCTAGAGACAGGCCTCTGATTTCATTCAGAATAGCCATGCCTGTATTTTGAGAGGTTTTGATTTTTCTTCCTATTTTACCAGGGTAATCATATAAGAGGGCTTATGTAACCGGCTAATTTAAAGATGGTTGTTTTGAGGTACCAGACTCTGCTTTGAACTTTAGCTTCCCAATACTCATTTCCATTTCCAAAGTTATATACTCCTTCTTTTTCCTCCCAGACTAGACACCTCTGTTTCCAACCCACTGAAACCCATCTGCATCTCAGTCCATTCAGCCTCTTGGGCAGGAAGTGATTCAGGAGAGAGGAACCACAGCAAAGTGAGTCTAGGCCCCGTGCAGTTGCCATTCACGTTCCCAGAAGCAAATTAAAATGACTTCTGTCTTGTGATGCTAATCACAGGCCTCTGACAGCTTTTGGGTCCAGGTGCACTTCCTGTTTAGTCATTCAGTCTTCGCTATATGATAGGTTTGGTTTTTTTTTTTTTTAATCCTCTTGTACAGCATTACCCCTACTGCTAGCTTTGCTTGAGTGCAGCTTCTCTTCCTCACACTCATTACGGGAAGGCCATCCAAGGAAGCCCACGGACTCCAACACAGACAATGAATTTTCAGGTATCATATCAGGAAATTGAACCACCAGCAGAATTCTGGTTTTCTGGGCCATCTCATCAGAAGGACTAAAGAAGTCATCGTAAGGGTGTTGATTCAAATCGAAGCAGCCGCACTGGTATGTATACTGTGAACATGGACATTTCATAGTCTGTTTTTCTCCAGAAGTTCTGATTTTTATAGCATGTTTCATCCTGTAGAACCATAGTAAATGCTGAAACTCAAGCCACCAGATTGCCCTGGTTTTGCTGTTTTTTTTTTTTTTTTCCTCCTGAACATTTTGTAATTTCAGATTTAACTTGCAGTTAAAAAGCCACAGGCTAGACAAACCTGTAGGAATTAAACAGACTGGTCTGGGACAGACATTTGAAGGTTAAAGCAGCACAAAGATAGGAAGCGCTGCATCCTTCTCATTGGCATGGCTACCTTGCTGTATGCTTACCAACATAATGACATCCCCAAACACAAGCAAAACAGTTTGCAGTTCTGTGTGTATGCCATGACCACACTGCCCTGGCTACCTGCAGCATTTACTGCAAGTGGTGTTGCATTTTGTCAAGCCGTGGCACATGGAAGTCAGAATACAAGCAGTGTTTTAGGTCACACACCAGTTATGGGATGAAGTTTCAGCTTTCAACTCCAAACAAAGATTTTCTGCTTTCCACCAGAGAGAATAACCTCCATCTTTTTCCTCTATGCATTTACAGATGCATGGGGGCTACTGGTGCCCAAAGTAAAGCTTGCCCCTCTCTTACAGTAAATAAGAATACGCCTTGCTTCTGCTGAATTGTGAGAGATGCTGGATCTTCAAGACCACCTCATTCTCAAGAACAAATCAAACATATTTAAAATTTCCCCACCAAGATTAGGCACCTGATATACCAATGCTAGATCAAATTTTGTAGCTCCAGTAGTGGCCGCCTGCAGAAGCAAGGCCAGCAGAGGAAGGAAGATAGAAAGTTGGAGGATTTTCAAGCCTGAATACAGCTTTCCACTCTCAAATGAATGAAAAGTGCATTTCCCTCATCTAAAATTACAAGCATGCCTGAGAAGTTCTTCTATAGGTATTAGTCATCTTTAGGAAACTTTCAACATTTAACTCACTTGTCAGTTCGTAAGTGTAAATGCAAATCAGACCCAAACCACAATTTCCTGACGCTTCAGCGCACCACAGACTCCTGAGCAGGAAACTAAGGCAAATATATTGCTTATGCTTCACCATACAACACTAGGCTATGTTTTCAAAGTCTCTTCCATGCTACACTCAAAGTTATAGCAAATCTGCAGTCTTAGTTCTCAAGACAGAGTTCCCGAAGTTTCAGACCGACACCGTTAAAGGGACACCACCCAGTCACTCCAGAGCATGGCAGGGCAGGACTTCAGGATAACTTACAGCTCCAGACAGCTAATCTTTGCATAATTCCCTTTCCTAGGAGAGGCTGTCTTGCCTAAAGATTCAGACAAACATCCTGCTATTGCAAGCCATTAACATCTGAGAAAGTAGGTTTGCAGAGATAGTACTATAAATAGACTATCCATGGTGGCTTTTTAAGCGTGACAAAGCTACAGTTCACAAAGTATTTGTGAAAGGAGGGTAAGGGAGCAACTACTGCAAGAGTCTTTGGTTTCCAAGCAGGTAAGTAACAGGTCCTCCCAATTTGTCCCATCTTTCTGCCCTTCATTCAAATAAAATGCGAGCCAAGAGTGTTTCTCACGCATGAATGGGGTTGTGCATTTTCCTTAGGTTAAGCATAGCAATCACTAAACATCAACCTTCTCATTTCAGTAAACAGCAAGTGCCACACTGCATGAATTAGGTGATAAACCACATTTTCCAGGTCGCGTAGGGAACCAATGCCAGGCACTGGAGCTTTTGCAATCCTTGGGGATACGAGCTGAGCTACTGCCTGGCCCTCCCCATACAGCTCTCTCCAGCACCGTTAGCCACAGCAAACTCTTCCCACTGCATATGGGAGAAATACTGCAGAAAGACCCACAAAGGTCTCAGTTTTTGTCTCGCAAAGTGGACACATTTGGAAGGAAGGTGATGATTAGTCCATCCTTTCCATCCTACATACTTTCCTTCTGTCAATTTTAAGGAAAAGAAAAAGCAAGTAGCTAGATATTTGGAGCTTTTAAAAACAGTTGAAAAACCACCACATCACAAAAACAAACGAGGCCAGCTTGCCGCTGAGTGCTAACTCATTCACGTACCTCTTCCCTGGTCCAGAAGCGTCACCACTGCACATACTACACAAGTCTTTCACATCTAACTGCTTGTCTACAAGCACATCCCATTCTCTTTCTAGGTTAATGTTTTGGCCAAAAGCAGCCTGGCTTGAAAATTCCAAAGACTAAATTCAAAGGAAGCTTCTGGCTGTCCCATGCAACACAGGTAGTTAAGGGTCTTGTTGCCAGTTTTTAGCTTTCTGTATTTTCCAAACTAAATTCAATCATCTACAACAGTTCCCAAACTGAAACACAGCACCAGCAGTTTCTCTGCCAGTAGTGCCCTCTTTTGAAATCCAGGATACTGAAGTTGGATAACTACTAGATGTCTGCTTAGGAGTATCAACTGAACTATAACCTTGTTTCTAAAACAGACCTGCATAGTAATTAAGTGATGACTTTAAAGCATCTACAGCCCAGCCACAGGCTCATCAAATCTTCAAGAACATACAATAAGATTTCCTTGAGTTCATCCAGCTGAAAGGAATGGGCCAGGACCGGCCCCTGCGTTCTGCAGCTGTTGGTCCAGCCAGTGAGATAAACCAAGCTAGAAGTCCATGCTCTGCGCTACATCCAGAAGCGATGAGGCAAGCGGCAGCTCCAAAATGCATATTCCTGTCAGTTACTGAGTCACTCGTTCAGCTTTAGCACATATCCTATTACCCTCTACCAATCAGTCACAGCAGCAGCCCACTTGAGTCCAAGCTCCTTCTCCTGCACCTTCTCTCTTCAGTTGTACCCAACTCCGACATTGTGCAACCCTTCGCTACAACGAAGCCCGTGGCAGCACACCAAGATCAAGCCAAACACAATGGATCTCTCACATGATCAAGTGAAAAATGACTTGGAGGCAAGATGAGAAGATGTCAATACTGGAGAGTCTTCAAGACAGCATGAGAACCAGTAGTACTGACCAAATAGGGGTTTTTTTAATGCAAGTGTTCTCTTTCCGCTGTACGGTCTGAAAACACAGAGTATCCACACTAGTCTTATTGAAACCCAAAAGAGTTTTAAGACTCAGTAATGTTTCCTGAGATTCTTCAGTTTGCAATAAATGGATCCCAAGAATTATTCTAGCAAGAGGATAGATTCTTTCCCGCATTTGCAAAATATACCACTGCACTGTCACTTAAACAGAACAGCTTCCCAAAACCAACCTGGGAGATATGGCAGCTCCAGCCCAGAAATCACGCCACCGATGCTTTGCAGTGATATCCAGATACGAAGCACCCACAAGACCACTTTGCACCACACATCATGCAAGATGGTTTCATACCAAATGAAGTACAATTTGCCAGGCAGCAGTATTTTTAAGTAATTGTCCTTTCCTATTTGCCTCCTATATGGCAATAAATAAGTAAATTTATGAAAGATGCAGTTAATTTTCCACTTCCCAACTAAAACAAACTACTGCAACCCCAGAACTAATGTTTTGTTAGCACATATTTCTACTTTTCAAGTTAAACACATACCTCCCCATAGTCATACAGTATTTGTACCATAAACACTGGTAGTGCAAATAACACTATTACAGATGATCTTTTCTCTTGGATTACACAATTTAGAATGCTCTAATGATCCCATTATTGCTGTACTGTATTTGTGACATCTAGTTATTTTGCTAGAATTGGAAAAGGGCAAGATTTTGGTATTACGGAGCTGAAGTCCTCAAGATCCTATGGAGTTTATGCCCAAAAGTCTGTCAGACAGGAAAAGCCAAAAAACACTAATGAAATATCATCTCTTTTCCTAAACACTGCCTTTTTTTTAAATAAAAGGGCCATTATGACTACAACAGCAAGACTTCTACAGACATTTCTGATTACATTTTATAGTCCAGTTTAGTTTCATACTAATGAGGTTTCAGCTGGAAGACAGGTATTTCATACTTTTGTAAATTCTAAGTACAGTATCTCTTCCAGCAAAATATCTTATCCTTTTTTACATCATGCTTCACAGCATACTCTGAAATTCAAGCAGCATAGAGTGGTCTCGGGCAAGGCATTTCAGGGATGCTGCAGTTCTGCTTCTTGCTCGGCAACGAAGAAAACACCTGCATTTGTTATTGAAATATAGGCTAAAACAGGTTTAAGAGAGGATTTTCAGAGGCACAGGGGAAACGTAAAGCGCCCAGCTCTCACAAAACTCTCAGTGGGAACAGGATACTTAATCTCCCTTTGCAATTGTAAGGAGGTTACGGGAGGAGAACCAGAGCACTGGCAAGGACTACTGTACATTAGCTGAATATCCCTAGGGAGCTGCTGGTTAATGATTCAAAGAGAAGCTGCCAAATTGCAGTGCAAATTAGAGTGGCATGCACTGAATGCTGTTAAGCAGCCGGGTGCTTAGTGCTGTGCACACAAGTTACCTTTCAAACACCTCCCTCTCCATGAAATCCTTCTCAGCTTCCTGGTGGGTAGGAGCAGCCCACGATGCAGCTGATTTTATACATTTTTGTCAAAGCAATGGATTTCATTCTGCTTGTGGACACTTCCTCAGACCGGCTGGCTATTCAGTCCAAAGCACACAAACTCTTTTCTTGTGTAGTCACTACATGTTTCAAGAAAACTGGAAGTTCCTGAAGGGGGGGTGGGGAAGGAAGTGATTTTGGAAGTAATCTATTGCAGCTCAGTACTTCTGAACCCATTTCACTGAACTAGAACAAGCTGGCACAGCAACAAGAGGATAACCAAGGGCTAACTCACTGACTAAAATGCTTAAGCAGCTCTCGGGACTCATTGAATTTCCAGAGATGCTGCAGTCCCCTACAAATCAAGTATGTGTGTTCAATAGTTCATTCTCCACCCTCTGGCAACAGAAGGCAGCTGTCATGTAGCACAACGAGTTGCAAAAATCGCTGTGTACAATGTTCCATAGCTATCCAAAATTCCAGCTCACTCAATACAAGGAGATCCCCATCTCCCCCAGGGAAAAGTTAAATTCTTCTAAAGAACAAAGCAGCTAAGTCACTGGAATAAGTGACCTAAGTTTCCACTTGATATCCTGCAAATTCCTCAGGAACTGCACTTATAACAGTCTAGCCTTTCCTAGAATTAGTTAGCGACTGAATACTGTCTTAATCCGTAAGAGCCAGCACTGTCAACACTACACATCTTTCAGATCCTCTTATAACATTTAATGGACACCTTCCATGCTCTTTTCTGTACGATGTTTTATATAAATGCACATACATTTCATTAAGAACTATCAACTTACTGTTACCCAGCAATTTAGGGATCACGAACACTATATAAACACATGAAGGATTTTCCTTTTATGGATGATGGCTTTTATAATTTTAAAGATGGGCAGAAATGGGCTACCATTGATCACAGCAGTATATCCTCTTTGCTTAAAGCTCTGTTAAAAGTGGTAGTGTAACAGGTGTTATAAAAAAACCCAAGGCAATTTCATATACCACAGGTAGATCTCACTACAGCACATTTCTTGAAAACTTTCTCTTTAAAGCAAAACCCATGAAGAGACAAATGGACCATTAAGAGGAAGAGCAGGGACAGAACCAAGGAATGAATAAACTCATCCTCTGCCCTCCAAAGAAACCACAGCCTCTGTCCAACTAAGGAGATTTTGCCCTACAGTACAGCTGCTTCCTTCTTCAGACAGCCACAGGGTGCTGCAAGAGCTGCCTTCCCTGGAGACACTCCTCAGCCAGAAAAATTAATAGCTGCTGGAGACCCTCAAGGGTCTCACTGTAAGAACGTGCCTTATGTCCTACCTCACAAGACACACAGCTATACAGAAAAGCTCAGACCTTGAAAAGAAATAAATACCAATTTACCCGCAACAACTATGAAGTACAGCCAGCGTCATCACAACAAGCCCTGAAAGAAAAGTATTTTCACACCACTTCACAGTATCAAAGCATTTGCCTCAAACTAGAAACACTACACAAACCTCTGCAACTTAACAGTAACAGCATATAACACTACAGAAATCTCAATCATGTGTTTTAGCAATTCATCAAATTAACCATACATACACACATCCAAGGTTACCTTAACTGAAGTGCTGTGTCTAGTCTGTATCATGCAGCAGGCTCCCAAGGGCCCTGTGGAAGCTGCCTCATCTGTTCTGCCTTTGAGTGCTGTCCCAAACTACATTTAAGAGCAGGATGGTCTCCAGGTACTTCCATTCTCAAGGGACTCATTCAGAAAACGATCTTCCAGAACCAGGGCTTGCAGTACTTCAGAAACAAGTGCACGTGAAGCTATGCTGCATAATCAAAGAGTAAGTTGTTATTTCAGTATGAATAATTAAAAGCATGATGCAAAATACATAATAAGTATTCAAACTCATCTACCTGATGCTGAATTCTGCACTTAGACACTAAGACCTGAATTCAAACTCCTGGTAAATTTATCCCAAAAATGTACCATTGCTCTATTCCAATAGCCTCAAGCCATCCCTCATCCTGCATGCACTAACCTTCGATATTGCCAATACAAATGTATGTGCCATCACTTCCCTGCATCCACACACCACGCCATGTCCCTCAGGGCTGAATGCAAGGCAGAACATACTCCAGAGAGTGATAAGGAGAGCGGGTGGTTTGGGACATGCTGTGTGGGAACAACCATCTCCTTTTAGACGGAGCTTTAAAGTTTGGCTTCAATTATAATCTGGCAGCGGGTTTGTTGGGAGGTGTTGAGCGAGAAACAGACCAGCTGGATTAGTTTAAAACGAGCCTGATGGCAACCTCTGCCACTGTAAGCCTTTTCCTTGCTATGTAGCCAGTCGGGAATGTAACATGCAAGTACAGCGTAACAGAGGAACGCAGCCCCTTGCCAAACAGACACCATTTCCTTCTTAGTTGGATTTCATCTATTCCAAGTCCTTCCAGGACTTTGGAGCAAAGCTGCCCACAGATGTCAGGAAAGAGAAATGCTGGGTATACTGGGCAATTGTCATATTAGATGCATTAATTATATCCCTATTAAAGCATGTTAAAGATGAGGAATTCTTTGGAGCAGAAGGCTTGCCTTCTGCTGTTAGTCACTAGATCCAGCCGGAGGCATTACTGGTGCCTCCTTCCCCACAACTCCTGCACCAAGGATGGAAGAAGAAAATTAGGAAATGTGACACAGGGAAAGAAATAACAAGGGTTTTAGGGTTGGGGGGGGCAGAGGGGCACCTGGGAGAGGAAATGGGGGAGACAGGAGGAAACAACAGAAGAAACAGGTAACTCTTGAGAGCCCAGGGAGCTGAAGAAAGCACTTAGATCAGAGGGAAGAACTCCACCACCACTACATGGACATGTCTTTGAAAATGGCCAGTCATTTACAGGACTACTCCTACATAAAAACATTTTTACACATCACCCCACACTTGTAATTCCTATACTTGATCTACACGGTAATAGCACAAGTCTGCCGGTGCCCCCAGTGCAGAGCTGCTGTCTGGCGGAGGGCTGAGACACAGCTGCTGAGCTCCCACCTCAGCTCACCTGCACAAAGTCTGGCGTAAAGTCAAGGTCCCAAGTTCTTTAAAACATTCCTTTAAATCCTGTCGCTGTGTCGCATTAACCTCCACTAACCTTCAAGCTTGCTCAGTGATTCATCCCACTAAACCAGTTGTTCATGAAGAGCAGCTATTTATCCAGAAAGCAAAGTACTCAATTTTCTAATTGTATACTGTAACACAACAACTACATGACTGGCTTTTTGTCTTACCAACATGTCTAAAGCCAAAGGAATAATATGCCATTAACATCATTGTTTCATAGCCAGAACATTTCCTGAAATATTGGTGTTGTAGCTACATTTCTTGTTGACTGACTGGCTTCCCCCCCCCCCCCCCTTTTTTCTTTTTTTCTTATTAAAACAGCCCTCTTCCCCAAGCAACAGAACTGGATCAAACCTCAGTCAGACAAGCAGTAGTGGAGAATGACTGAAGGAAAGTAATTAGATGAAAGAAAAAAATCTTGCCTCACAGCTTTAGCCAGTAGTTGAACAGCCCTAGTTTTAAAATGTAATAGCGTTAACAAGATCTTGTTGCAGCAGAAGGAGCAAGTATTGCTGTAAGAGGAGAGACGACAGAGGAAAAAAAAAGCGTGTCTGTGTAGCACAGCTTTCCAGTAACTTCCTACAAAATGTAACAGAGAAAAGAGAAATGAGGTCTGGTACTTCAGGGCCCCTGGCGATTTTCTAACTTCTGCTGCTTTCTGGTAGATTATCACTTACTAATCCACAGAAAGTGACTGAAGAACATTTCTTATTACGTTTTCAAGCACACGCGGTAGATGAGGGGCAGGGAAGGGGCAGGTACAGTACAACTCCATAGAAATACATCCTTAGCCAGGTGTTCTTCTAGATACATTTCAGGTTTTGAAGTTACTAGAGAGCCACTGCTAGTAGCAACTCCACAAGATTGTGAGCACGGAAGGGGTAAATATTTGCTGGAAAGTCCACATCATAGCAAGCTGTTTGATCCAAAGTTACTCCAATTTTTCTGTTCTGAGCATCAGCATTCATCCACAGGGGAGGTCAATCTAGATTAAAAAAGGAATATTTACCATCAAATTGCTTCAATATCTCAGTTACTCCTTCCTTCACTCTGATGCCTCTGGCAACTGTAAGCTGGAAAAGAAAAAGCAACCTGCACAGGCAAGAAAACATAGATGGGGCACACAGCCTTATTCACTAGATGATAAACTGTCAGCAGTAAATGTCAGCCTTAAAATTCAGAATTACTCCATGGCAACTGTGAATGAAGGTCCTTTAGAAACTAAATTAGTGTCAAGTTTCATCAAGAACATTACTGCACATACACAGGGAATTCAGAAATTTTCCCATTCCATGTTTCTCTTCAAATTTCTTACTGCCTGTTTTTATGATTGCTCCTGCTTCCTACATCTAATAGCAACACAGGGCAGTAAAGATCACAACACTGGAACAGTACAGACTAGGGAAGATCAGTTTAATTTTAACTGACATAAGCACTAAACCTCTATTGGAAAGAGAGGGGTAAGGACTGTATTTTAAAGACTGAACCTGGAATACAAAGAGACAACAAAAGAGACAATTTTTATTTCAGGAGGTATACTAAAGAGTCTTTCAAATGTTTATATTCACCAGTCTAGGAGACGGCATTATTTTCCCAGGACATAAAGAGCACAGACTCCCAAAATAGGCTCCTTAGTGAACTGATGAGATTAACATTTCTTTTAGGAAGAAATCAAGCTTGAGAAATAGGAGCCTATCCTCAAAGATGGCCAAATGCTGATAAAGGAAGTCAATCTGACCTTATTTTATTTCAAATATGCCTCTTCACTTTATTATTCAGAATGAAGTTTTATATTAAGCTCAGTGCACTCCCAAGTATTCACAGTACAGGAGAGGAGGGAGGGAAGTATCTCTTTTAGCATCCCACCACCAGCACAATCTGAAGCACAGAGCTTGGGCAAGGAGATAGATCTCCCCCCATTTACGGCCTGCCCGGTTATCCCATTACCTAAAGAAAATGACTAAACACTTCAGAGCACAGGGCAAAAGGACCTCGAGACTGACTGCAGGCCTGTAAAAGATTCACTGCAGCCCACATTGCTTTCTTTCAGTGACTACGGCAGCATTCTCCAGCTGCTGAGGTTGCAAGTGCAAGACACCTCAAAATCATACACGTATCTTACTGACCAGAGCACCAAGAGACAGATTTTAGCTTCTGCAAATAAGAAGCCTCTACTGAAATGTCTCCTACACTTTAGGTCGCCCAAGACAAGCACTAGACTAAGAGACTCCCCCTTCATGGCCATTGAGAAGACCAACACTTTGAATGACATGCACCTTTTTGAGCTCACATTGAACAATTTTGATTTCCTAGTAGATAAAATAGCAGAAAAATAAAACCTACAACAATCCTCCTCCCTCTTCTCCATGCATTAAGTTAGAAATCCAGTCACACTGCTTTGAGACAGGAGTATTACCAACACGCCCGACTGAATGAGGGCTGCACCCTCATTATTTATAAGCTGTTTACTCCCAGTGTCAGTGATAGGACTAGTACTCTTCCTTACCACGTGAACCACTTTACCTTGTCAAAACAAACAGTAAAAAGATACAGAATGTGGTTACACATTTAGCACTGAACTGTCCTCACTGAATCTCAAACAAGTGTTTTGAGATTCAACATTGCAGTGCTTCCCAGGGAAGCTACAGAGAAGACTCTCCAAGGGCTACAGGATGGGCCTCTCTGAGAGCAAAGCGTTATAGCTTGCAGGGAGAGCTTTCCTGTGCTGCACAACCTGCAACACTTCCACGTGGAAGTGCAAATATTCAGAGATAAGAGCCTGCAGCTTCAGAAAATCACTGCTTTATGGCATAAATTTCTGTGGCCACGAAACGTTACTGTTCAAACCTCCAGTAGCACAGGAGCTTAGCTATACTTCATCATGGCAGTCGCCTAAGCCAGAGGAACAGAACAAGCAATTATCCTTCCCTGGCTTCAGGGCCATGCTCAAGCCACCAGCAAAGCTACCCTGATCCAGCTTTGCTGCATGTGAGCTCAAGCAGACCAGCCAAGCTCTCCTCTCTGTTCCCTAGTAGGAATCCGCAGCCCTTGACTGCTGCAAAGCAACCACAACCAAGTGGCAGCAACTTATTCAGCAGTAATTTCAGATACACGTGGAAGAGCGCCTGTCCACACTCTAAGGATACCAGTAGAGAGACTAAGCTACAGCTGCCCAACTGCCCATCAGCTGGGCTGCTACAGCTGATTGTGTACAACCACCAGCCCACGTCGACTGAGAGATGATCTAAACCTCTTCCATTCCTATAGCCTTTCAGAGCTTTGTGCTACTTGCTGATGCAAAGTCGCTTAGAGCAAGCAGCTTAAAACCTACCCTCCCATCTTCATTCAGATGGGGATGAAGACGCAGCAATATACAGACTGCCGTCTTCAGACTGCACTGGTTTTGCAGTCCAATTCAGATACCAGTGCCAGAAACACAAAGACTCCAGCCGGTTGCCACTGGAGCTGTCAGCTTCCTCAGGGGTTTGGGCTGATCTGAACATATCAAGCCTATGCTCCAGTTCCTCTGCTGACTCCCCAGCAGCTTCAAAAACCAGCCAAAAGTATTAATAATCTTCAAGGACTGCTATGTTAGAACCCGTAACTCCTCTATGCAAGCATCAAAATGATAACAATCCAGGAGACACAGGAGAATAAAGAAGCCAGCTCAAAGGCTATGCCTGTAGGATGACCTCCTAGAGGAAAACAAATACAGCTGAAGTCTAATCTTTACAAAGCATTACAAAACCTTACCTCTTAAAGGCCTCCAACAAAACTAAAGCAATATTCAGAGCCTTCTACTCACTTCAAGTCTTCCAGAAACAAAACAAGCAAGCAAAGCCACAAACAGAAGGACCCAGCTCTCCAAAAGCCAGAGAGCTAACCTACTGCAGCTCCAGGGCCTTTCATCGGCACGTTTCACGTGAAAAGCACCCCATCTTATGACGGGCACACAAGTAACACCGCGACAATATTTATCAGCACCTTGCTCGCTCTTAAAAAAAAAAATCAATTAACAATACTGTACTTCACTGTGAAATGGAAGGCAGGGGGACATGGTTTCTTTCCCACAACTCTCCATGAATAGAAAATTTGGGAAACCACCTGCATTTACAGATTACACCACCAGACTCCATTTCTACCCTACTAACACTGAATCACTTCTCACAGTTCACAGAGTCCAGACACTGACCGACAATTTCTAACAGTAAACTATTCTCTATGTTCAGAACAAACAGAAAGATCATTTCAGTTTAAAAAGAAGGTTTTCAAGGTAAAGTCTCAATTTCTTGTCAGTTCTTCTTTAAGAGAGAATTTCAGCTCCTCTCCCATTTGTGATCCCAGGGCCTACGTGCTGTCCTATTTTCAATCCTATAACCACTCCGTGGTGGATAGAGCGCTTGCTTGCATGAGAGAAGAGCATTAGCAAACAGCAGCTGCTTTTGAGGGCAGTTTCACAACTGGAAATGAACTGTCAGCACCGCAGGGCGAGCCAGTTCCCCGCAGGCTGCCAGCAAGACCTGCAGACCAGCGGAGAACAAAGCCTGCAGAGCGCAGCTGCGGAACATCTCCCCTCGTCCCCGGGACCTCTATTCCGCGGGGCAAAGCCTAGACGAGGCTAGGGGGGTTGCGTCGTAAGGGCCAGGCCGTGCAGCGCCGTGGGCTGCCTGTCCGGCCCCCCCCAGGGACTCGAGGGCAGCCCGTGGGCGAGCCCAGAGCAGAGGAGCAGTGGGGCGAGCAGGGCTCAGATCCAGGAGACCCACGGCATGTAGGGCACCTCCACACCAACTCCCCCCCGCTCAGGCAAGCGGCCCCGAGACACCCGTTGACCCACAGACCATTCCTGAGCGGCCCAGCTCGGCCTCTAACTCACTCCACAGCCAACCCCAAGGCACCCCCACTCCTGCCCCATAACCCTCACTCCCTTCTTCTGACACCCTGGACCCTCCCTCCTGCAGCTCCAGCCCCATCCTGCAGCCCCTCCATTCCCGCCTCCTCGCTCTGCCCCATGGCCTACTTCCCTTGCCCAACAGTTCCTCCACTCCAGCTCTGCCTCACAACCCCCCACCACTGCCCCACAGCCCCCAACCAAGCTCTGCCCCACAGTGTCCTACTGCTGCCCCACAACCTCCCCAACCAAGCTCTGCCCCACAGCCCTCCACTGCTGCCTCACAGCCCACCCACCCCCACTCCAGCTCTGCCCCACAGCCCCCAATTGCGCTCTGCCCGTGTTCTGTTGCTGCCCCACAACCTCTCTGAGCTCTGCCCCACAGCACCCTAAGACTGCAGCCCCACAGCCCCCCACTCCAGCTCTGACCCCCAGCCCCCCACTCCAGCTCTGACCCACAGCCCCTTACCACTGCACCACAACCCCTCCAAGCGAGCTCTGCCCCAGCAGCCCCTGCCCCACACCCCCCCTCACCAGCCCCTTACCGCTGCCCCGCAACCCCTCCGACCGAGCTCTGCCCCACAGCCTACCCCCCGACCCCCACCAACCGAGCTCCGCCCCACAGCCCCTTACCACTGCCCCCCAACCGCGCTCTCCCGCGCGGCCCCCCGCTGCTGCCCCCCAGCCCTGTCACCTCAGCGCTGCCCCGGCCCAGCTCGCACGCCCGGAGCGCGGCGCGGGCCCGGCCGGCGGCGCGGGGGCCCTACTAGCCGCCCGGCTCGCGACGCCTCCGCACCTGCGCGGCGGGCAGCGCCATTCGCGGCGGGGCGGGGAAGAGGCGCCCACGTGACGGCGCGCCCCGCCCCCCTGCCCGAGTCACCCGCCCGCCCGTCCGTTTTCCTCCCTCCTCCCGGGCAGGTCCTGTGCGCAACCGCACTGCGCCGCTCCGAAGCAGCTGCGAGTCTCGCTGGCGCCATCTTCAGTGTGGGCGCCGAGCTCCTAATGGGAAAGGCTCCCAATGTTTTCGATGGGGAACACCGTGGGAGGAAAGGGCGGTGGACAGGGCGGGCGCCTCAGTGGGGCCAGCGCTCAGGCAGCCTCCCTGCTTGAGGAGGCTGCCCGATACGTGGAGAAAGGATGAAGGGAGAGGCCAGGCCTTGGCAAGGTTGGCGCCACCTCCCAACGCTGCTGGGCCTTGCAATAGGTGCCCTGGGCCTGCTGTCCATGTCCCAGCCCTGCCATCCACACCTTGGCCCTGCCGTCCACATCCCAGCCCTGCCATCCACACCTCTGCCCTGCCGTCCACATCCTGGACCTGCTGTCCTCATCGCAGCCCTGCTGTCCACATCCCAGCCCTGCCATCCACACCTCTGCCCTGCCGTCCACATCCTGGACCTGCCATCCACACCTTGGCCCTGCCGTCCACATCCCAGCCCTGCCATCCACACCTCTGCCCTGCCGTCCACATCCTGGACCTGCTGTCCTCATCGCAGCCCTGCTGTCCACATCCCAGCCCTGCCATCCACATCCCAGCCCTGCCATCTACACCTCAGCCCTGCCGCCCATGTCCCAGCCCTGCCACCCACACCTCAGCCCTGCTGTCCACATCCCAGCCCTGCCATCCACACCTTGGCCCTGCCGTCCACATCCCAGCCCTGCCATCCACACTTCTGCCCTGCCGTCCACATCCTGGACCTGCTGTCCTCATCGCAGCCCTGCTGTCCACATCCCAGCCCTGCCATCTACACCTCAGCCCTGCCGCCCATGTCCCAGCCCTGCCACCCACACCTCAGCCCTGCTGTCCACATCCCGGCCCTGCCATCCGCATCTCAGACCTGCTGTCCCCATTTTGGCCCTGCTGTCCACACCCTGGGCCCAACCTGACACCATCTGGGCCAGTACCAGCCATGGGTGCCAGCAGGTGTTGCACTGGTCTGCCCACTTTACCCAGAAGGGCTGGTCCGAAGGGATCAGGCATCACTCAGCCCTATAAACCTTGCTTTGCTGTGACATCATTGCTGAGACTATTTATCATGGATGTTTTTTACTTGTTGTTAAAACTTCCCAGTGGCAGAGATGTCCCATCTTCCATCTCCCACCCTTTCTTTGCCTGAGGTGTTGCATCCAGCCAGGGCGATATGGAGGAGATTCTTTCCCAAAGAACTCCGGATAGTGGCTTTCTCCAACAGCTAGAGAGTATATCCTTAAAAATGGTGGGGAACTTTCCATCCCTCCCTCCACACCCGCCCAAAAAAGTCTGAGCATGACCGGAAGGTCAGAAGCCTGGGGGAAGCCTGGAGGAAAATGCTCACTGGAACAGGAAAATTTCCTGTTCCAGGAATTGCTTTCCCTATCAAGTCACTAAATATTTACAGAAGATATTGGCCCCGTCTCTTTCCAAAGGACCCACAGACCGCTTGTGTCTTCGCACCAGCTCCTGAAACTCTGTGGCTCTGTGCCAGCTTAGTCCCAGTATTTCTTTCAGTCACAGCTGCAGCTACAGCAGAGCTGGGATTGAGCTTGGGTTCGCCAGCACCCAGCAGCACTTCTGTGACCAGGAACACTATACCCAGCTGAGACAGTAAGGGTGTGGAACCGACTCGATAGCAAGCAAAGCAGTCCAGGGTGCCCTGGCTATGAGCTCTGGTCTCATGCTAAGTGTCAGGAGGTCATCAATAATTAATCTACTTTTAGTACAGCATTGAAGTTAAACCTGCCAGAACTCGAGGAAGGTATACTGGGGGGAGAAGATGTATACAATGAAAGAAGGCTGAGTTTAAGACAAGAGGTCAGTGTCAGGACACTGCTTTTTTATCCCCAGGCCTGTTTTCGGCTTGTGGTAAGAACTCCAGCAAGTCACTGAAATGCCTTTTCTCTGTCTCAGTTTCCCAAAAGCTGATTCAGAGGAAGAGAAGGGCAAAGTCATGAGTGCTGGCAAAATGTTTTGAGATGCCTGGAGAAAAGAAGCTGAAGGCATGCAAGGTATAGCTACAATGACAGTGCCCTAGGCCTGAGTCGCTAGAGACTCTGGGTTGGCTGCAGACAAGAGCAGTCTTTCTGATAACTCACTTCTATGTTAGTTGCCTCCTGAGCGGTGACAAGGCATAGAGCTGGCATCTCTCTCTTGCCCATGTACGAAGTCACCTTTGCGTCCCAGGGAGGCTCTATCTCCTGTCCTTCACCATTGCTCCTGCCTCCTGAAGGGAACAAACCTGGAGAAGAAAAGGAGACTTTAATAAGCAGATGTAGTTCGAGTTTAGGACTAGTGTCATCACCTCTTGGGTTTGAAGCAGTCACTCATGGCTGAGATTGATATGTCAGATGCTTTACTATGCTCCTGAGTGAAACACTCCCCAGCTTTCATGAGCACTGTCATATAACCTGTCCTAAACCCAGCACCCCTCTGCTGCCCCTCTCCATCCATGCCCTATCAGATAGCCATCTCAGGGCTCCAGCAGCTAAACCTCAGCTTTCTTTCAGCCCCAGCTGCCTCAGGGCTTGGATGTACTTGCCAGCTCTCCGCTCAGACTAGGCTCCAGGGGACAGGGTGCCTTTCAGGCTCCTTTCCTTCCTCTCCCAGCCTGCTCTGGGACAGTCTTTGCTCCCTGTAATCCTCCTCTGCCCTGTGCCAGTCTGGAGTAACTGCTGGAGCTAGGCATACTCCAGAACTCCCAGAATGTCTTGGTGCCATGGCAGCGGAAGGTCCCTGCCTCTTCTGATATATCCTAGGGCTGTGCTTACCCTTTTGATGCCTTCCTCTTACTTGCAATGTTGCCCCAGGTCAGCCAGCTCTTGGCTGTGGGTCGGATGAGCTGCCAGCAGAGCAGTGCCTCCCATACCAGGTCCTCAGTCCATGGCTGAGGCCACTGAGTCTCTCTGCTCCTCCTCAGTGAGATCCCCAGTGGGCCAGGCCTCTGGAGGCTGCCAGCACGGCTCTTTTGGGGACCAGGCTTGTGAAGAGCCTGAATGTGGGAAGGGGAAAGATAGCAATTCTGGGCTCTTTCAGATCCTTGGCCAAGGATCAGGGCTGCAGGCTTGGTACTCTCACAGGCGGGTGGACAAAACCACTCTTCCTGCCACAGCCACTGAGCTGTTGTGTGACCCAGGGCAGGAAGGAGAGCGATGGTGCCTCAGTTTCCCTTCTCCCTGCCTGTCTCTGTGAGCTGACCACTCAGCGTAGGGCAGTTTCTTACCTATTGGCAGCTGCAATGCAAAGAGCTGCAGCAGCAGTTTCTGCAGAGATTTTTCCCCTAAGCCTCTCCTATTCGCCCTCAGCATACTGACATCTTTAACACCCCTAAGCTCTTTGGAGCAGCAGTTGGGGGTGGTTACGTATCGTGCACCCAGTACAAGCCGTTCCTGGCCAGGGTTTCTGGACTCTCGTGCGATACAGACTTGAAACAGTCTCTCCTGATGCAGCGCAGCGATTCCTTGCTGCCAGAGCCCACGTCCCAGCCCATTACCAATAGTGCCAGTCTGTCAGGGACCAGCACCAGTATGGATTCTGGCAGCACTAGAGGGCAGCAACGGTGCAGATACAAGCTGTCCGGCTAGGCAGGGTCTATGAGTGGCAGTAAGCACCTCGCTTGAACTCCCTCTTATCCCCCACTGAGAAGCTTTTAATTCTGGCTGGCTGCCCACTCCAGAAGTCACATCCCATTGCATAACTCCCTTGGAGCACAGAATGGTCAGAAAACTGCATGTCAGTGTCCTCGGATGCTGCTTTTCTTCCTCTGATGCTTCTTTTCTTCCTTCCATGGAAACTGGCTAAAAACCCAGCGGATTCCTGTAAATGTGGCTGGTCTCTGCTGGGAGATGTCACAGAACAACACAAAGCTGTTGTGATCAGGACACAGCAGGGTGTCAGTGCTGGAACCGGAGCAAAAACCTGTCTCATTCCCAGCAAGGGGCTGAACCCTGCAGCAGACAGCTCTGCAGTCCCCATGGGTGTGAGGACCAGCAATCAGGATCCTTTGTCCCTGGAAGAGAGATCCACATTGCTGGGGAGTCTCTTTAATTTCCTCAGGGTGAGCCCAGCCCTGTCACAGGACAGAGAGCAGTTCTCTTGCTGTGTAGAGTGTTTTCTTCCTCAAAGGACATCTGCTCAATCACTTCTGCTCCGATGGCCCATCAAACGCCCTAAAGCTCTGAATCGGAAAAAGCTCCCACCCAGTGCCCAATGTCCTGCTATCCCTGGGCTTCCCAAATCACATCAGGAGAGGCAGCAAAGAGAGTGAATGTCATGCATGGTAGGGCTGGCAATGTTTCCATTTCAGGGCTGTGGGAGAAGACACACTTCAGTTTTAGCATAGCAACTACCTTAGAAAGTGACATCAACATCGTGCTGTGTAAGTAAAAGTCCTTTAGAAGAGGAAAGCCCTGAAGTTCCTGAAGGGTGGAACCTCTGCATTTATCTAATCTTCTCTGTGATAATGCAGGTTGGCCAGGTTCCCCTGTAAGGGGAAGAAGGCTGAGTGATTAATGTCAAGAAACAAACACCAGCTCCTCTGGCCTCAGCCCCAGGCCACTCTCCCAGATGCAGGCAGCCCCACCACATCCTTGCATGACCCTGCTGCACATGTCTAGCGTAGTAAACTGGATCATTTCCTCGTTAGGTATGCGCAGAGCTGATGTGTGCTCTCGGCTGCCCGCTCCCCACTGCCTGCTTCCCTGGGAGCAGGGGCTACTGGATTTGGCCTTCTGCCTTCTTCCATCCACACTCAGTGCATCAGGGCTGATGGAGAGGGGCAGGCAGGCAGCAGGTCCCTCGCTATGGATGATTGGGTTGGAGAGGGCAGTGGTACCTGTGCTCTGCCCAGAGCCTTAGCACAAGCAACAGTGAGAAGGTCTCTCATGCCCTGGTTGCTGGTTTTGTCCCCTCTCCACAGCCTAAGTTACTGTCCCCAAGCCTTTGGCCCTCTCCTCACTGTCTGAGTTACAATCCTCAGAGCCTGTGGACATCCCAGTGCCTCGCAGAGGAAATCCTTGCCATCAGCACTCTTGAGAGCAGCCCCTTGTGCAGCTCTCTATGGGAATGATGGCCCTGACATGTGGCACTCTGCACTCCTCCCGTCACCAAGTGTCCAAAGCATGACTTCATGAAAAATGTGAACCCTGATCCAGAAAAGGCCTTTGTACTCTGAGTACCAGCATGGATCCTCTCCAGAGTTTAAGGATCTCATCCCGTTACTGCAGTCCCAGCCTCTTCCCTTCGACAGACTAGTGGGTGTTCATCCAACCCCTTCGCAAACCACTCAATGAGGAGATACCTTGCCATCCTGGCCATCTCTCCCACCGCTTTGCCAGCTTCCCCCTTTACACCCATCCATGGGTCAGGAGAATATCTCCAGCCATCTGCCAGGAGGCTCCTTGACAACCAGCCTGGGCAGGAGAGATCCTGAGGCAGGCTGAAAATCTCCCATCAGTATGGTTTCCAGGTGGGAAAAGAGTTTTCCATTAAATGGACATTTTTCTTCTTCTTCTTCTTCTTTCCCCTGGAAATCAGTGGTCTCCCCAAATACAGAATTTATTTTCTCATTTGTGTAGGGCACAAAAAGCCTGGAACAACCAGAGACAAATGGGATAGGGAGATGAAGCTTGGAAACCTAGGCAGGAAATAGACTTCCTGTGAAGCAACAGTCTCTGAGAGGGAGGAGCAGGTATGTGGAGCCAGGGAAGAGAGGAAAGGAGAGGGGTCTGCTCTATCATGCCACTGTCCTGCTCATCTCAGCAGAGACAAGGACTTCTGCAGTGACAGCACTATGTGGGAATTGCAATAGAAGAAATCCAGACCTCCAGTCCAGAGATACACAAACACACACGCAGGAGCCGGGGAGGGGAAGGCAGACTCCTTCACCCTGCTTTCCTGTCCATTGTTTTCTACACTACTTACCCAAGAGCTTCACCACAGGAAAAAATTCCTCTGGCTGAATGTGAAAGTCAGATCTATCACGTGAGGGCAGTGACAGCCCCATAGTCGCCTGTTTCGTCCCCAGTGTGCTGGGAAGCTGCTTGTTTTAGGGAAATAGGAAGCCCTGAAATAGCAGAAGCTGGAAACACGTGGCTGGCTGGGGCAGAAAGAGAGGCAGAGAGAGGAGCTGGGAGCATCCAGCCTCCTGCTGCCTCTTGTGCACAGCACACAATTTGACCCACGGCACCACTGTGTGATGAGCCTCCTGCCCCTTCCCTCTCCTGCCGTCACATTTTCCTCATTTCCCCATCTACCCTGACCAAGACAGGCATCTATCTGTCCAAAGCACCAGCTGCTCCAAGATGAACCCCTGCCATGCTAGGAACCACACTTGATCTGAAATCCGCCTCAGAGAGCATGTCCAGAGAAAGGTCTCTGTGAAGGGTGCAGCCTGTTACTGTGACCTGCAAAAGGCATGGTCTTGCCCTGTTGTCTAATGGAGAGCTCACCTCCATGCCCCTGAGGTGGGGATAAAAGGAGGTGATCCTCAAAAAGTAAGCAACCAGCTTCTTGTCTGTCCCCACAAGGACCCTGTTGATAGAGAGAGAGAGCTGCTGACCCAGTGTGGTGACCCAGAGAAAGCAGAAGGAGCCTGGACTCAGGGGCAAGCTAACCATGCAGAGGGTGATCAGGAAAGAGCCAGTGCTCTGGACCACACAAGGCTGCAGGGAAGATGCTGCAGTACCTCCTGCTGCCTTATCCACCTGATATTTGCATGCAGTGCCTATCAACAGTTTGACCGACAGCCATTGCATAGCCGGGAGGCAAGAGAGATCAAGAAACACATCCAGAAAGAACAAGTTTCACAACAAAATATGGAAAGATTTGAACTTTAAAATCTAAACATGCCCTACAGTGAGTAAAAAAAGACAAAGCAATAGAAGCAGGACACAAAAATTCACAGGATGTAGTCAGAAAAGGAGGGTGGAGCTGGTCCTTATAACCATAAAAACATAAAAAAGTGCAAGAAGAAAAGATATTTCAAGTCCAAAGATCACTGTAAAGGATATGGCTAGGCTGCTAGCCTCTGAGTGCAGAAAATCTTAGGTGATTATGTTGAAAACCCCAGCAAGGAAGGTTTTGAGTATTTGCAGGCTTAGCCTCCTTCTTGAATGCAGGCTTGGTGCCAGAGGAATGGTGACATGGTGCCGGACCCTCCTGGTATTAGTTTAATTAGTATAATTATAAGATTAATGCCGACTAAGCCAGCAGGGAGCTCCAGCCAGGACCAACTCTGTTCCTGTCTGTTCTCGCTCAATCTTACCCCAACCTGGGCTGGTTATAACCAACGTCAGCCAAAGGGCTTTGGCTAGGATGGAAATTGGGCTCCTGCCCTGTGCCCGAGGGCTGGCTGACGTTGTCTTTGGCTGGGACTGCAGGAGAACAGCCCCTAAAGAAGTGGAAGGAAAGGTGGCAGGAGAAGGCCTAGAGGAACAGGATGACCCTTCCCTGCTGTTGTCCCTTGCCCCAGACATGCTCTGCCTTTGAGTGTAACTCCACCAGCTGAGAGGCATGCTGCACTCGTCTGTCCCCAGGGATGGCCAGCAGCCAGCCTCTGTCCTAGCAGGGCAGAACAATCCAGGGAAATGACCCGGCGAGATGAGGGGACAGGATGCCGCGCTGGCCACCGCAGCTTGCATTGTCTCTTTGGATACCTCAGTGATGAAGTCAGCCCCATGCTGCTACAGAGGAACATGGGATGGGGGTTGCAAGGGGAACAGCTGCCAGGAGAGAGAAGCACAAAATCCCCGTGATTGCAGGCAATCAGCTACCTCTCCATCTGGATTTACTGGCTGAAACCTCAGCGAGGCCCTGGAGAAGCTCGTCTTCTCTTGTTCAGGGACACTAATGTCCCCTGAAGGAAACACACCCACAGCACACTGTCAGTTCCAGTTAATCTGTCATCATGGTGATCATCAATCCTCTGGGCAATGTGGGAAAGGTCACACAGGAATTCAATGGGGACTTTTTCAGAGGTCAGCAAGAGTAGTTCCACCATGGCTGGGGAAACCTCCCAGCCCTGTCTCAGAACCTAAGAGTGACGGTACAAGGCTCCAGGCCATCCAATACGAACCTGGCCTACCATCTAACTTGGTAGCCCTTAAGGATGCCATGTTGTCTCCATGTACTGCATGGAGGTTTACTGCTGACCCTCCCAGTGCCCTCCCCAGGGCACTCAGAGATGAGGAGAGTCCTTGGGGTTTCTTTGAGGCACTGGTGATGGAAATCAGGGCTGGGGATGTAAATCAGGAACAAAATTCTGAGCTCCAGCTGATAACAGGAATCTGCAGTCTGGACACACAGACGTTGCAGCCAGTCCTCCACTGTTCACCATGCGGGGGAATTTTTGTACTCAAGGGGTTCAAATTAGGAAAGTCCTTCAGGCTCTGGCTGGAGTAGGGATACAGCTCACACGCCCAAAAGCATCTTCACAAAGGAAGATGAGAGAGACACTACCCATTGGCCAACATCTTGATGAGACCTGGTAGAACGGCCCTGGGGACTCCTCTGTGAGCCATAAAGGATGCCCTGAGAGGTCGCTGCGGCATGCTAAGCCTGGCTTTCCGAACACCCTGTGTGTGATGGAGACTTTCCTCCTCCCCAGCTGCCCATTCCAGCTTTGCTAGCCTCATCCTTGCACAGCTCTTCCTCACAGGCAGGCTGAACCCACCATGGCAGTTGAAGCCTCTGATTTTTTGCCTTGCCCAAAAAGGACCTGAAGCCATGTTCCTTTCACTTCTGGCCCACATCCAAGAGTGTTCATCCTGAACTGCAGCTCCCTTTGCAGCTCTGCATCAACCAACCAGCCTCTGTCCTGTGAGCCTTTCTTACTGAGTAGCTGAGCTGGCTGCTCCAGGCAACTCCCAGCACAGGGTGACCTGAGAAAACCCAACTCTTCTACATTCCTGCTGAGTCTCTCCATGGTTTCACATCCCTCCATGGTATCACTTTTGCACCATGGGCTGCTGAGATCTACTGTCTGAATGGCAGAAGCTGTGGTCAAGGACAGCAGAGAGATGATGGGACTAGAGACTCCAGGCTACATTACCCCTTTCATTTCTCTGGAGAAAGTCTATTTCTGATGAATAGCTTCAACATGTAGAAGCAGTCAAAGCCTGCCCTCATTTCCCCCTTGCCTAAGCACGGGTTTCCCTTGGAGGAACCAAAACAAAGCTCTTCCAATCTGCCTCATCCAGCACAGCATCCATGGTAGGAAAACACTAGGGCCCTTGTTTCAAGAGCTGAGAGTAGTTAGATTCATTACATCTGGAGACAGGCAGGGTCACCATGTTCATCTTCCGTTAGTCTCCCAAAGCAACATGGGACCTGGAGTCCAGTTCTGATTGCATTGAAGAGGTGGTGAAAGACAGCTAAGGGAAGCAAGTCCACTCTTGGGGCATTGGAGATCTGCATTCCCTGTGAAAACATCTAGGGGTCTGCAAATGAGCAGGGACCAGGAAGCAGCTGAGAAAGTAGAGCTAGGACCAGCAAGTACTAGTCCTGCCCTGCCAAGGCAAGGCAGCTGACAGGTCTCTGTGGTCCTGCCAGTCCTTGGCTTCTCAGCAGAGATCACCAGGGAAAGGGCCATTATCTGGTAGGGATTCACATGCTGGAGATCACAGCCAGAGTCAGCAAAGAGTCCAGATCATCAGGCAAGGTCATGGCAATAAGGCAGGCCCAACATCAGGCTGAGAAGTCAGTCCATGGCTGTAGCTGAGCAAGAGACTGGTACTTCTACAGCACAGCTGAAGCAAGGACTGATGGCCCAGGGCTGAGCTTAAATAGGCTCCTGGACCCACAGGCAGGATGTGTGTGGAGGCCCCAGGTGAGGCTGCTCAGGGCCCTTAAGGCCCTGACACCTTGGTTTATAGGCAAAAGACCCTTGCACATTTGTAGCTTAGGCCCCAGGTCAGGGCAGGTGAGATGACACCATGGCTGGCAGTGCAGAGTGGCTGAGCCTTTGGTGATCGTGCCCTCACACACAAGGACACCGTTGGGGGCACGGCGTAGCTCAGCCTGCAGTCACAGAGGGCTGAGCCGTGTGGCACCACACCACGCGGAGCACGTTTGCTGCAGGCTGAGCGCCGACGTGCAGACGGCTGCTCTGGCCCAGCTGATGTGTGGCAATGTCAATCCCAGCCCTTGTTCACGGATCACCGATGTTGCCGTTGGTACATCCTGGAGCTTCATCTGCTGCTGTCAGGAACACATGAGTTTAAATCACTGTCCATTCGAGAACTGAGCTGCCACAATGCAGCTGCATGTTGTTTGAGATAAAAAAAACTGTTATGAGGAGGAAATGGCTGTCAGGGATCTGGAGCCCGAGTCATGCTATGATCAAAGTCCACAAAGCCAGAGCTCCTTCCCACTCCCTTGGAGCACAGGGACAGCAATATGCGCTTGCTTGTCTGTTGCAGACCTGTTCAGCTCCAAAGGGCAACTCCGATCATAAAATGAACACAGGATAAACTGGGGTCTTGGGAGGTGAGGAATAATGAGCAGTTTTTTTGAAGGCAAAATATGTGAAATACAAAGAGATCTGCTTCCTGCCCTCTCACACCTCTCTAGCTCCAGTTGAAAAGCATGCTAGAAAGTATGTTTTTAATTCAGGATCTATAAAGGGCCCCACATCTCCCCTTCCCATAAGCGTGGGAGGATTCCCCTAAACCGCACAAGAGGGCTTGTCAGAAAAGAAGGGAAGCAGCAGGCAGCATCCGCAGGGCTAGGTTGTCTCCCAAAAATAGTTACAGCATCTTGCATCATCAAAGCCAGTCTGAGTGTCTGGGCAGCCAGATACTTCCCTCCCCCAAACAGATGTGGCTACTTCCCAAAACACAGCATGGTACAGAAATCACCAAGCCAGAAAGTGCATGCAGCAGAGACAACGCCATGCAAATGTCCTCGCTGGGCTGCAGCTGTGCTGGCTCCTGCTAGCCCCACTCTCTGCACCTGTGTGGGCCACAGTGCAGCCCACTCACATCTGGCTCCCTGGCCGAGGCAGAGCACGCCTAGGTTTGTCTGTCCCCGCTGAGAGAAACGCTCCGAAGGAGGTGCAGTGACACATGCGGAGATGTCACTGCAGTAAGGCCGCTGGATGAGAATGCAGCCGCCAGAGCTGGTGGAGGTGCTGTCAGCCTGCTGGGAGCTGAATCAGAGCAGGGCTGTGCAGTCTCACTGCTGGAAAGAAACAAAGAGCTACAGTTACATGTGGATGAGGGAGAAGTTTTGGTGAGACTACCGAGTTTCTGTCCCAAATCTTTCTACAGTTAGACAGTGAGCTTCTCTCGCCACTTGATGTTAAGCTCAGCAAGAGCAACAGCGCTTTGCCTCAGCATCCTGGGGGAGAAATTCCTCCTCCTTTGTTCCTTTCTCAGGGTCTATCCAGCCCAGCTGGGTGTGAAGAAGGAAATTCAGCCCATAGAATAATTTCTTTACGGGATGCAGCACTCAGCTCAACTGTGAAAGCTCTCTTTCCCCTCGCAGAGGCTGGGGAGGTCCTTCCAGATGGGAACAACTTCATCAAGAAATGTCAGACCTGGGACATGCTGAAAGGAGCATGCCCCCCTCCATCAGCCTCCGTGCACAGACAGAAGGCCTGACATCCGCATGCTGCCTTCCTTCCTCCACATGAGCCTGAAGGGTGGCCTTATTTTAGCTGCGGGGCTGCCAGGGAGGTTTCTGGCTGCCCTCTGTGCAATGAGGGAGGGAGGTGGCTCGTCTCCATCCAACACACATGTGGCTACAGGCCCTCTCTGCTAAATCTCTCACCCATGTGCCCCCGCCCAGCTGTTCAGGTATCCGAGACCCCAGCACATCTGCTGCTCTAGGGCCTGGCCCTGCAGCCAGAGCTGCATGCCCCCAGCTCAGCAGGACTCACCAAAGACTCTATGGAAAGAGGGTGTGGGTCCTGCCACCAGAGCAGTTCCTGCTCCGCTAGTAAATAAACACCATATTCTCTGGAAAGGCTGGATTTGCACCTGGGCTTGTAGAAGAAGGCACAGGTAGGAGGCCTGTGTGATTGCCTTAGTTCTGGTTAGCCACTTCCCGTCCTCCAGCAGCCCAGCACATGCTATTCTTGCTTCTAAGAAAGCGAGAAAACGGTTACCAGGCAGCAGACCCACACCACAGCGAACACGTGGCTGGAAGCAGTGCCAGTGGTGCACGTGGCCCTGCGTAGACACCACATGCCTGCTCTGATCTAGCTAGGGCTGGGTTTCTCCCCAGCCAGCTCCAGTGGGACAGGGGTCTGCAGCATGCTTTCCCTGTCCTCCGCTACCCATGACCCAGCCCAGTGAGGAGGGCTGGAGCAGAGATGACACCCCAGGAGCTTTAAAAACCCGCATTTGCTCTCTGCCAGACCACCAGCCCCTCTTCACATCGTGTGACCAACCTGGAGGTGGGGGAGGGGTTCTCTCCCCATTTTGGCTCAGAATGGGACCAGGACACAGTACCTTCAGTCCCATCTGGCCGGGCTGGTAGCCCCCAGTTCGTGCCATAGCACCCAGCTTCCACTGGGTGCAAAGTGACACACAGCAGGGTTGCTCTGGGGCTGACCTCCTCCAGCACCTTCAGCTCTTGGTGCCTCAGGCCCTACAGAGCATGAATCCCTGTCCTGGCAGGCCCAGTGCAGCTCTGGGGGCCCTTTGCAGAGCCCCAAAGTACAGCTCAGCCTCACTGCTCGCAGGGCTTGTTGGCCCTGGTCCAGCCGCCTCTGAGCTGGCCCGAGGGAGGAAGTGACGCATCTCAGGACGTGGTTGTTAACACTGATTATTTTTGCAGCATCCCCACCACAAACACACAAAACGGACATCTGACTCTCTCCTCTAACTGCTTCTGTCAACCTCAGCCCCTCTCTGCTCTTAGATTTTAAGCACATAGTGGAAGGTGGCTGGAAGGCAGCAGCTCTCCCAGGCTGGGCAGCTCTTAGACACCCGTATTCCTTCAGGCCAGCAGATGCTGTAGCCCCTCTCTCAAGGCCTCTCTACCCTCTGTCACCCAAGTGACTCCCAAAATTCCACCCAAGGTCCCCAGGAAAGGCCCCCCGCCACCATCCTGGTGGAGGAGCTGCTGGAGGGACCATGCCTGTAGAGTTCAGAGCACAGCAGGAAGGTCAGCCCACTGAGCCCTTAGCAGCACACTGGGACACACCACCACCCAAACTGGTGGCAGCTGGCAGTGGTGTCTGTGAGCATGCCCAAGGGTTAGGCTGGACCCCACACAATTGCTATTTTTCCCAGTGCAGGTCTGGCTGGAAGGTGCTCCAAGGTACCCTGTCCTGACGGAGGAGGCAGACGCCTGTTAGACTCCTGGGCGCAGAGTGAGAGCTGCTCACCTTGGAGCAGTACCTCCTTTTAGGCTGGCCTAGATGGGGATTTGCCTGGGATAGCTGCAGAGGTCAAGCTGCACAAAGATTAACCTCAGGCCTCGGATTAAGTCCATGACTGTGGCTAGATATTTCATGCAGTGTTATACCTCCTTAGCACCACCAGCACTTGATGGCCCTTTATGCTGCTGGGCCAATAATACAAACATGGGCCATCCACACCATACTGAGAATCACACATAGCACCAGCACTGTGAGTTGCCCATTGCTGCCCCGGCTCAACCTTCCTTCTGGCATGCATGGCCTTTCGTGAGCGGCCATGGAGGTGCCGCAAGCCCTGGAAAGGATCCCACAGTGGTTGGGACAGTTTGGCCTTGCAGCATGGGCTACATTGATGTAGTCCGCCTGACTCAAGGGGCTGGCCAGCCCATGAAACCCCAAATGCCAACCAAGCCCCCCTCCCAGCAACACGCACAACAAACAACCCCTCCGTCACGTCACTGGTCTGTTATTTTGCTGCAGGGGTGTATCAGCCACAGCATATTTGGGGTTTGAATGTATTTATATATGTAGTTGCTTAGCAGCATTTTCAGTCATCTTGCTGGGGCGGGAGCTAGCAAATGGCCTCCACGGAAGGCAACCGCACGCGGTTCCCGCAACAGGAAGCGACCGGCTCCCGTGTCGTGCACCACAGCAGCTCAGACAGGGACCTGGCTGTCAGTCAGGCTGGAAGGGGGCTTTTAAAAACAACCTTCCCACACATGGCAGTACCTCAGTTTATGATGCCCAGAGAGGGAAAGCAACTGTGGGTGGAATATATACGAGACTCAGAGTCAGACTGCAAGGGTGAAACCTTTGTGCAATGACTCACAGGGGAAAAATGTCCCAGGTGACATTAGGGTCGCCCCCATCACCAGCCGCCCACTGCAGCAGGACACAGACAGTCCCAGCCGCTCTCGCTGCCCTGACCCCTTTGATGTTGGATGGATCTTTCCACAGAGTGGGGTGCTCTGGCCCAGCCTCACCACTCAGTCGAGCATCATGGAGCATCATCTCCGCCCCCATCTTTCAGCTGCCCTTTGAGGGCTCAGGGGCCTGTTTGGGAGGCATATCAGCACCCACATCTGCAGCATGAGGGAAGTGATGGCAGGAACTGCCCCCACTGTGGCCTGCCATACCCAGGGCTCATCTAGGACCACTCAGAAATGCCAGCTGAGCTCTAGAGTCCTGCTGTTTCCAAGAACAGCAGCTGTCCAAGAGGGCCAGAAGCAGAAAGGCACAATCTCCTTCCATCCTGGGCTTTCTTCCCTCCTGAGCACTCAAGTTTGCAGCATTAACATCCATTCAGCTGACTTGGGGTCAGAGTTAGGCCCCAAGCTGGCAGATTACATGACCAGCATCCTCACAGACAGCACATCTCATGAACCAAGTGGTGGGGGAAAGGCTAAAACCACCTCATTTCCTGCTCAGACACTTGCAACATTGATGCACATTGCACTGCCCCACGAGGAAGTCACAGGGAAGGAAGGGTAGCGTCACCAAACAAGAGGCAAGCAGGATCTCTCCGCCCTCTCCCCATGAGGTCCTTCTGCTCATCCCACATTCAAGAGGCAGTTTCTGTAGAGGGGAAAACTCTTCCAGGTGGACTGAGCACCCCTCATGACTGCCAAATCTTGCCAAGCCAGAGGGCTGCAAAATCGTTTTCCCTGAGCTTTTGTTCCCGGGGCTGTTGCGAGTGGCAGCAACCAACAAAACATCCCCAGGGCACATCCTTCATCAAGTGAAGTGCCTAGAGCAACATCTATATATGGTGTCACCCACAGACACCCCAGCATTTCCATGGGGAATAAAACCATGGCTGTCAATCTGGCTCTATGGCAAGGGGTCTAGCTCACCTCTTGTTTCTTTAGATCAATCAAGAAATACTCCCTGAGATGTATCTTTAGGGTAAAGCAGGTGGCTTTCAAGAAGACAATCAGGCCTACATGTGTTTCTCCTGAACCTGGGGGATGCGAGCCCGAGGCACAAACAGGCCATGCTGTAAAACAGCACAGTAGCCAAATTAGCTTGACCTAGGCCTCCCAATGCACAAGATCCAAGCCCCGAGATGCTGCAGAGTACAACATCTCCCCACAGGGCTCCCACAGCCACCCTGGGTGCCCTGCAGAGGTTCAGCCATAGACACCAGGCACCTTCCTCAGACACTCCAGCCCATCCTGAGGGATCAGGCACTAGGCTCCCTCTTAGCAGCCACTGGCTGGTGTGTGACCTGACCCATTGGCATGTCCAGGAAGGGAGCAGGGGAATACCAAATGCACCTAGAAGTTGTCCAGAGTCCACAGCACCCCAGGACATCCTCCCACCGGAACTGGGTGAAAGTGCTCTTGGCCAGCTGAGGAACCAAAAGGGGCCAGCGTCTTGTTTCCCCTGGCAGAGACGGAGTTGGAAAGGAGTGGGAAAGGAAGCCCATGCTCCAGGCAACATCCACCCGCTCCACCCCAAACCATGGCTGGCTTTCCTATGCTGCCCCAGAGCCAGAGACCCCCCCGCAAAGGGACATCTGAGCAGCTGCATTGGCCATTTACCCACTCTGTTCCCTTTCTGCAGTTCCTGATGAGCCCTCCAGCAGTTTAACTCCAGCCTTCCTCTCCCCTGCCTTTCCAGCAGGATGAGGACTGAGGTAGGGTGGATCCAGTCCCATTAGAGAAGCCTGGCTCTTCACCACCTCCTGAGGTTTCCCTAGGAAATCCAAGCTTAGCAGGACTGGGGCTTTCCATGGTCCCAACAGGGCAGGACACTTCCCCAGAGGGATGCAAGGAAGCAAGAAAGGTTTTAAAGTCCTCAGGGCCCATTGGGCAGGGCTCTGCTAAGCCCCCCCTCAGCATCTGCCACACAGGCTGGCTATCACTCTGTTCATCCACCCACTTCTTCCAGGGACAGGGCTCAGAGCAGGTCAGGTGGAGGGCAATGGCTCAGGGACAAATTAACCTAGCCTCTCCCAAATTCTGTCCCAGCCATATGCAGGCATCTTGATCCCAAACACTGGGCTCTAGTCCTTCCCTCTACTACACTCCTGTCACCCCCCCCTCCTCTTCAGGTGGAGAAAGGCTGCTTAATGCAGTCTTCCAAAGCCTTTCCCCAGATCTCACCCCACACTGGATGTCACCACCAGAGATGGTGCAGCACTCAGCCCTCCCATCTCAGCAGACTGCGGTTGCCCTGTGCTGCACAGGCATCCCTCCTCCTCACACCAGCACTGCTCCCACCCCTGTGCCTGCCCCACAGCTCCAAGCAGTTCAGGAGAGGAGGAGGATGCATGGGAACAAGCTGGACAAAAAGACAGACCAGTGCAGACTTAAACTTCTATTCATAAAATATACACCATCTATACACTGTGCAGTGCCATTTTTACAGTATTTACAGCAACAGTTAGGGCAGAGGCACTTGGCATCCAGGCAAGGGCCTTATCTGAGGTTATCAAGGCAGAGCAAAGGGCCAGCAGTGGATGTCACTGCTTGTGACAAATACCACCATAAGAATAGGTTTTCCTGAACCAGGAGAGGACACCAAGGTGCCAGTGAAGTGCTGCAAGCAGCTCTTCCCTAACATCAGCCATAGTTCCTCCCTGTGGCTTCAGAGGCAGAAACCTCCCAAATCCACTGGGTCACAGCAGCTGGCCAGCCTCCTTGCAGGGCAAAGCTTTGCACCCTCACAAAGAGCTATTCAGATCTCAGGGCTGGCCAAGTCCTGCCCTACCCATGGGAGCAGAGGCTTAGCTAAGCTTCAGCAGAGCCACCTGTGCCATTTCCAGTGGTCACCAGCCAGCAGACACCAGCAGATCTTCCAGCAGTCCCAAGGCAGTGCTGAGGACAGGGCTGCTCTGTGACTGCATCCACACCAGAGGAGCAGGACAGCACCCTCAGCCTCCCAGTGTTCCTCCTGGCAGCTTGCCCGGCACAGAGACCAGGGCCTAGGGGCCCTACTCCTGCTCCTTTGGGCCCTGGCATCCTGCCTGCCTGGGAGCCACAAACCCTGCAGCAGAGGAGTGCCTTCAAAGCATGGGGAGCCCTCCTAGAAATCAGCTGGAGCAGTGAAACAGAATGGTGACCATCCAGCTCAGTCAGTCTCAGTTTACCACCTAGCACTTGCTGTTCAGCTTATGCTCAGCAAGACAACCCCCCCCACCACACACACACCATCCTCTTGAAGATGGACATTCTCTGGCTGGTGGTCAGACAACCTCTGAACACACAAAGCTGCCACAGATCAAAGTCCATCACTGCTGAAAGACTGGCACAAATGGGTAGTCCAGAGCTCACACCCCAGAAACACTTGGACACAGCATCCCTGTTCTCTTGGTGCCAGTCAAGGAGGCAGCTGTAAAAGCAGGTTGGAGAAGGCTGGTCAGCTCAGACAAGATCAGTTCACATTTGTGGTTGGGGCTAGGCAGGCTCCTCCCCAGCGCAGAGTAATCCCACATGGCAGGAAGTGCTGTCCTCTGCACAGGCAGCGGGACGAAGGAGGCACAGAAACAGAGGGTACATCAGGGCGGCTCTAGGCTCATCTGCTGTGGATACTCTTCTCCAAACTCTCCATCAAAACCACAGCTCACATCTCTGCAGGACAAGCAAGGGGATAAAACCACAGTGAGACCACTGCAGAGAGACCACTGCAGAGCACAGCAAGGGGCTGCACGGCACAGTGAAAACCCCCACCCAGCATGGCCAGCAGTGAGCACTGGAACAGAAACCTGGATCAGGTCTGTGGCGCTTGCTTGTAGCGACTTCCAGTATGACTCAGGGCCCACAGATGCAGTGTTTCCCCACCAGCCAGCTCATTTTGGACACTCAGGAGGGAAGGGAAAAAGGATACTGAAAGTCAGCTCATAGTGACCTGCACAGCCTGTGTGGGGAGGTGAGGGGGAAGGGCAGTTCTCACTGCCTCCAGCTTGCCACCCAGAGCCTCTTCAGAGCGGTATTGTGGCCACTATGCCTCTGTTTCCCCAACCGTGAGGCTGTGGGGACTACCCAACCTCACAAGGCCACAGAGCTGCCTGGGTAAGCTTTCCATGGTTAAGCTACTATCTTCCCCATGGTCCCTGCTACCAAGCCCTTCGTCAGGAGGAAAAGAAATAATGTTTTTTGCAGAATGAGACCACAGTCTGCCTGTGCTTTCAGAGAGCCAGGATCCCATAGGCAGATTGTTCAAGGGTAAGAAACCTAGGCTGGACCATATCACTAGGGGAAAATACTCTTTCCCTCCATGCTCAGTTCCTCTTGCTGCTCAAAGGCTTTTCTTTGCAATCAGAGAAATACTGGAGGCACAGAGCCACAGCAAGACCTGTAGGTCTTCCTACAAATGCCAGCTTAAAATAGCTCTGTATAATCCACTGTTTAGTCATCTTTCCTCCAACCTTTCATTGTTATGGCCAGCCTGGGCTTCACAACCCCAACCCTCTCTGGCAGGGCAGTACTGCCACCTCCCATCTCACAAACTGGTGAAACTGAGGTACAAGGGAAGGAAGATGCTCAAGCAGTGGAATTTCTTCCCCAGCTGAGAGCCTGAAGGCAAGCAGGCATGACAAGTGGGTGGGGCCCAGAACTGAAGGAGTTCACTACAGGACCAGGATTTCACCCCTGCTGCTAAAGACAGGGTCTAACCCTTCTGGAGTGGAATCCCAACTACGAATAATGCTGGGCAAGTCTCTTCCGAGCCAGAGGAAGGAGCAAAGCCCCAGTCCAGTGGTTGTGCCATGCTGGATGCAGCCTGCCAGCATGCGTTCCTGGGACAGGAGAAGGGCAGATCATAGCCAAACCTGCCATGTAGACTGGACAGGCACCCAGAGATGGAGGGGATGATTTGTGCCCTGACTCAACACCAGTGGCACAGCACAGTCAGCTCTGGAGAAACTACACTGAGATCATGAAGGCTGTCTCATGCCTGTGCCAAGTTGTGTTGATCACAGCTGTATACGTACCCTCTAGCACTTTGTCCAGATCTGCAATGAATTCTTCCAGCTCCTGTGTGTCTCCAAGCTTAGCTAGTGAACAGAAAAACACCCTGTCAGACCTCTCTCATTCTCCTCCTGCTTTAGTTTGGGTCAAAAAAGGATCCCTGGCCCTTGTTTCTCATGAAAATCGCTAAAGCTACCTACTGCTTTTGTAAGAGTCATGTGCGCATCTCTGTGGGCTGCCCAGGAACACGTGGGATGGAGGTTATGTAACAGCTGCATGTGCAGCAGGGGCTGAACACTGCACAGCTCTACAATAAACCCAGCCAAATGCCTGTGAGCACAGCGTCTCTGTGGGTCAATGCATCTCTTTCCATGGGATTACAGCCCATATTTGGATCAGGACCCTGAAGGCATCACAGATATGCAACACTGAATCTTTCAAAGTGCTGTTCAGCACTGGCAGATTCTGGACTCCTGCATACACATGGGGCTTAATACCCAATCTAGCAGGAATCTTCTCTAGGGCCAGTATGTTCCCCCTCCACATACACACAGGGGGTTGCAGATCAGAGCTGGGAGTTATGGGGCTGAGGAGCAAGCAGTCTTACCCAGAACACTGCCTGAGAACAGCATGGAAGGGAAATCCCCAGGACTAATTCTGACCTAAAGACACAGGACATCCCCACTACCACCAGAGCTAGATTTCTTCAAAATGAGCTTCACCCTCCTCCCCCCAACCCCTTTAGCTCCAAACTCTGGAGGCTGGGACATTCTCAGAAGGTATCATCCAGAGCAGCACCCTGAAACACAGTCAAGGGCAATTCAGGCTAAATATCAGGGAAAACTGAAAGGCAGGACCACATCCTCCCACTGACATGAGATAAGGCAGCAAGGTTAGAGTCAGATCAATGCACAGTGGGAAGAAAACTAGGGCTTAAGTTCCCTGCATTGTCTAAGCTCTGCAAGATGCTGCCCTGCCTAGGATCCCCTGAATGGGATGCTGGGTCAGTCTAGTCCTCATGGGTAGCGTGCCAGCCAGTTTCATATCTGTTGCAGGATCCAGCCAGGGCCTCAAGTTCCCCTTACCTCCCCAAATCCTGCAATGCACCGCAGGCATGCACACACACACATCCCTCCCAGGGCAGGTGAATGCCTATTGCTGCTGAGCCAGGAAGGGGTGATCTCAGGTGCCAGGTAAGGGATTTCCCTTATTGCTTTAGGCACCCCCCACCCCAAGCACACACACCCCTAAGGAAACTTTGGCAAACAGCCTTTCAGACATGTTTCAGCCTTACCTTTAGAGGGGTAAGCATTAGCAGGAGCATTGAGATCCTCCTCACTGGAGTTTAGACTGCTTCCTGGGGATGTGCTGGCACCTGTGGATACAAAGCATCAGTCACTGTCCAAGGCCATGGGTTGCAGGACCGGGGCCTAGCTTGTACATGGAAGAGGATCCCCAGTTCACCCACACTCTTGGCCAGCCCATCTGCACTTTTGCTACAAAGAATACTTAGAAAAGGGAACTGTGCTTTTCTACCAGACCTCATAGCATCGTAAGTTCCCTGGGCACAGCCACGGGGAATCCCTGGGGTTATTACAGAGAACAGGGAAGATCAGAGGGAAACAGTTATCTCAAGCCTGGTGCAGTTCTGTAGCAGCCAAACCAGCAGAGAAGGTGCCAGCAGACACTGACAGACACTGGCCAAGGAAACTAGATCAAATGGTTATCGCAGTCCTCCCGGACAAATCCCAGCGTTACTCATACTACCCTCAAGAGATGAGTCAGACAACTCAAAGGCTGGATCAGCAGTAAGCTTAGCGGTCTACCACAGAAGAACCCCAGAGCTCTGAAAGCCGTTCCATTCTGACGGCAAAACTGTCTTCCCCCACGGCTCCTTGGTGCTCAGCCCCAGACTCACTCTCCAGCTCATCAATGCCACTGTCGTACACACTGTGGCCCATTTTCCTCTTCAGGTCCTCCAGATGCTGTTCATACTGACATGCCGGGCCCCTGTCAAAGTCCTCAATCACCTCATCAAACTCCCGCAACAGGTCACTTAGGTCATCTGGCAGTGCTGTGGGACAAGAAAAAAAGCAGACTCAGGTGTTTCAGACAGGCACCAGGCAAACAACCCCAGCCAAAAGTTTTCAGAAGCAGTAGCAGGCTGGTCTCCAGGCTCCAGACCACAGGTCATCTGAGCTGCTCCAACAGCTTTGCAGAGCCAGGGCAGAAACTCTTGGTTCAGCGCAGCAAGCTTGGGCACGGCATTTCCCCTCACTTCCCCAGCAGAGCTCTGAGCACATCCAAATCCTAGGAAAGCTCAGTATTCCTTCCAGCTCATCCCACTGCTGAGCAGGAGACATCCCAGTAAGAGCTAATCCTGGGCTGGCAGCAGGTACCTCCTGCCTATCCCTATCTCCCCACCCCACTCCCAGCCAGGTGGATGGGGCAAGGCCAGAAAACAAAGGACAGACCGAAGAGCCTTGTTTTCAGGAGTGCCTTCAGACAAGGCTACAGCAGGGGTGAAGAAGGGCCCTGACATATTTTGAGCACAGCTCATCAGCTTAAATATACTATAGCCTGTAACAAGGCAGCAGGGCCATGAAAGGGCCTGTTGAGATCTGGTGGCTGCTCTATAAGGATGTGTCACAAGAATTTCCCCAAGGCAGACAGCCTTTACTCCATCCCCCCCAAAGGCAGGGAGACTCCAGCATGCACAAGCAGAGCCCACCTCATCAGACACCCTTGGCCAGATTGGCTTGGCTGGAAAAGCCAGAGAGCCCCCACCTGTACCTCCATCCCATCTTGGGGTTCTGCCCCACAAAGCCAGCCTGGTCCTGGGAAGGGAAGGTTGGGCCAGTGCCACTGCAGAGAGCTGAGAACGGCACTACCTTTGAAGGCAAGCCAGGCAAGGACCAGCCCTGATCTCAGAGCACCTTCGGGAGGGAGCTCATGGGCAGGGTCCACCAGGAGCATGTTCACAGCCCAGGCGTGCTGACACAGCACAACAGGAAGACCTGGTGTGGCCTCAGGTGGCACATGTGAGGCCAAAAGGTTCAGCCAGGCAAAGGTAAGGTCAAGGTGGAAAGCCAGCTGGGGAGGGAAGGCTTGATCTTTGCTTTGCCGCTTTCAGATCGCATCCTTCTCCCAGAGCAAACAATAGGCACTGTGCTGGGCTCCCTTCCACCTGGCTTTTCTTGACAGGAGTCATTGTAAGGAGAAAAAGCAAAAGAAAAGGCAGAGGCACATGCAAGCCCCCTGCAAGGGCGAGGCGCAGGGGGCGCTCAGGCGGGGGGGGGCCTGCGCCGAGGGCGCCCGCCCAGCGCGGATCGGGGAAGCGGCGAGCCCCGCACGCCCCGACGGCGCGGCCGGCCCCGCGGCACTGGCAGCTGAGCGGGCGGCGGCACTCACCGTTGGCGGGCTCGGCGGCCATGGTCCCGGCGGCGGCAGCGGGAGGAGGAGGGAAAGACGCTGCGGTCCCGGTCCCCGTCGCGACCCGGGCAGAAGAGCGGCGCAGCCCGACGGCGCGCGGCAATTTTTATACCGGCGACCCCGCCCCGCGCGCCGCTCCGGGCCAATCAGCGGCGGCGCGCGGGGCGGGGCCGCGCCGACGGGCCGGGCGGGAAGGGGAGGCGTCGGCCTCGCCCTGGCGGGGCCCCTGGGGCAGCCCCGGCCCATAGGGGCAGCCCCGGCCCGCGGGGGCCCTGTCGGGTCTGCTCCGGCCCTCCCGCTCAGCGCCTTTCCCCTCAGGTCGCACCCTCAGCCGAGGGGCCTCTGCACATGCCTCAGCTGCCCTGAAGACACGCGAGCGGGGGGCCGGGACTCCCCCTTCTCAGCCTTACTTGCAGGTCTGGAAGTAACCCATGTTCTGGAGACCCTCAGAGTTCCTTTTAGGCGCTGTGTTTCTCTGTGCGTCTCGCTCCAGAGCCTGAGGTCTCTTGAAATGCAGGATGAGTTCTCCGTGTTGTGTTCCCTCGCTTTCAGCCGAGCTTCGCCTCCTGTGCTTGGGGCTCGCCCCTCGTTCGTGCTTTCTGCAGACCCAAGTCCCCTCAGTGTGTCAGAGTTTGTTTCTCCCTTTCTCTCTCCTGTGCTTTAACCTCACGTGTCTGCTTGCCAAAGGAAAGCACCAGCTGCCTAATCTAATCTTGTAGTCTACAATCCTTTCTCCCTTTGCTTTTAACCTCCGGGTGGCGGATATTTGTGAGTTGCCACGAAGACACCGTGCGGACCACGTGCTTGGGTTTTTGCTGTAACCTTAGAAAACTGACCTACAACAAGATGGAGGGGATATGCTCACCCACTACAGGAGCGCGTTTCCTTCTCTGCACTCCTGACTTGTACATCTTCTTCTACCATGAATGCACAGCCATCCATACATTCTGACCTTGTGCTTGCATTAATACAGTAACTGTCTGGGGTGGAGACAACGGGGGGAATGGGGGCAGTGTGCTCCCTAACTCTAGTCTGTTGGTTTGGAAACGGTGAGTTCAGGCCATGATTGCTTTTTACAGACATCGCATTCCCCTAACTGCTTAAAATCTCTTTAGACTCTCCCAATAGATCTTTTCTGTGGAGGGATATGTGTGTTAAAGATAACTTTATTGGAAGTCCTAAGTATTTTAAGGCTGAATCCAAATTTAAGGACCACTGTTTAACTGAGGGCAGGGAGCTGAAAGCTGGTTTGTCCTCTGTAGGTTTAGGATGATCAGTGGTTTTGACTTGGTAGACAGTTTCAATGCGTGCTGCCTTGGTGGATTCTGGAGTCGGTCAAGAGCTGTGAAATGCTGTTTGCCAGCCCTGAATCGTCAAAGTGAGCACCCTTTGGGAGGGTGAGCATATCATAGAGGGAGAGTGTAGTCTTCAGAGAACAAAACAGAATCACAGAGGGGTTGAGGTTGGAACAGACCTCTGGAGATCATCTAGTCCAGCCCCCCCGCTCAAGCAGGGTCACCTAGAGCACGTTACCCAGGACCCTGTCGAGACGGCTTTTGAATATCTCCAAGGGTGGAGACTCCACAGCCTCTCTGGGGAGCCTGTTCCAGTGCTCAGTCACCCTCGTAGTAAAAAAAGGGTTTCCTTACGTTCAGGTGGAACTTCCTGCGTGCAGCGCTTCTGTGTTTTCTAGCTGTGCTGTTTTTGTGGTTTTAGCTCTTACTCCTTAAGTACATAACCGTCAGTTGATGCTGACACCTTTGTGGCTCTGGATTTAAGGCCAGAAAGGAGAGCTTCTCTCCTTCAGTTTTACTTGTGTTTTTTCTGAGTTGAGAGGTCCGCTTCTGGATGACACTCTGGAACACATTCCCATTAACAGCAGCTGCAGCAAACACCACCGTTCAGCTTAGCGCTGAGTAATTTCAGCAGTAACAATTGGCAAATAGAAGAGATCCTCAGCCATTAAGCTCTGGCTTGTTGCTTGTCTAAGGGACACCAAAAAATACTAGAATGTCGTCCAGAGATGTTTACCTGGTGACTGTTTCCTCACTGTGTCAGGGACCCCTCAGTTTTCTTGTCTCAGTAAATATACACCTGAGACCAGAGAAGGGGATTCACTGCCCATCGCTGTTAAGTGCTGATTTGTAGATGGGGACAGTACTCTGTCATTGTGGTTCGATTTCTGCAAAACTTAGTTGTCCCGGTAGGTTCCAGTAGGTATAAAAGACAGCTGATTGCCATCTTGGTGGCTGTAGCATGCCAAGCATTACATGGTAGTAGAGTCCAGTTCATTGCTGCAGCTGGAGGTTATTTTTACTGTTAATTTCCATTTTTTAATGTTTGGCTGAACATACCAATAAACTGCTGATGTCAGTGGCATTTTTTGATGTCTCTAATTCTTTTGACCGCAAGGTTGGGCAGAACATGATTTCAGACCTCACTATACAAAACCTGCATTTAGAAGAAATTGCTTCTTGTCATTTGAGATGATTACAGGAAGCAGTATTAGAGCGATGTCACCCGCTACGGTGGAAGTGACCAAGCTCTAATTTGCTGTCCCCTGTAATCCTCTGTTCTGGGATTTTTACTGTGAATGACATAACCTGTTGGGAGCTGGAAACCACCCCACCCCGGGAGTTCCTCTCTTGCTGGGTAGTGACGGGTGCTGGCACTCAGCCAGCTTTGGGTTGTTCCGAATCTTTTGCTCGTTCTCTAAAAGCAAGAAAAAAATTACACAATGAATGTGTTCCGCACTGCTGTTGTTGCCAGTTAGTTCCATTGAGCTGATGGCTCTTTTCAGCTTCGGGTGTACTGTCACTGACTTTTTAGGTTCTCTCAAACGTGTTCAGGTATTGATCCCTCAGTACTCAGCACTGCTTAAAAAGCTTGGGGCACTGTTATTTGCCACATGAGCGTGGCCCCTTTCCTCTCCAGATTTAAACCTTTACGCAATTTCACTGGCCTCAGAAATACAGATAAAGCAATACTTTTCTTAAAACTGGACGGACTTACTTTGAGTCATTTAAGTTCTTTCCATTTACCATGGGAACCAGACTTGATGAAGTGTTAAGTGATGCTGTACACAATGCTTACCTACATGTGTATCCTTATCAACAGTGTAAGGAAGACACATAGCTTAAAAGAAAAAGAAAAAAGATCCTCATATCTTTGCTGGTGGCTGTACTATCATATAGTTTGTGAATCTGAGCTACTTGTTGCAAGATATTCCCTGTTTTACCTCTGTTGCTGGTGATGTCTGTGGGACCTTGTTCCTATAAATGTTAGTAAAAGTATTCTTACAAAGCTGTTAAACAGTGACTGGATCGTGAAATCTGTGTAGGGAATTCCTACTTTTGCTTACCTCCCTGGTAACTACTGTCCACTATATCTTGAAGTCTTGTGTCAAGCATACATCTTGGCACTAATGCTTCCCTTTAAAGCAGTCAGTCAAAGTGAATTTGAAAGCTTTTAAAAAGTTATGCAGTGGCTTGAGTTCAAATGTTGGCATTAATGAAACAGATTCCCTAGAAGCCCCCTAAACTTGACTAGCTCGAAAAACCTCTCTGGTGATGAATGGTCTGAAATGTTACTGGTGTTAGCGCTACCGACCAACCAACCAACTACCACCCACTACAGCAAACAACCTCCATCCTGGCACCTGAGGTCTGGGAGCCTCTGGACAGAAACTTTCAGATTGTTTTAAAAGATGAAACTATGGAGGCTTGCAAATTCGGCCAGTTTCTTAGCTGGGGGCAGGAGCTGCGGGGAGGAGGGGAAAAGAAGCCAACGATAACTAAATCTGAAGCGTAACAAAAGCTGATCAGATTTGCCAGGACCTAGTTTTACTTTTATCCTTAAATCTTATTTCTATAGAATTTCTAAAGGGCAGGCCTACTTGGCCAGTACCTGAGCAGGTACAGAGCAGTGTCAGCGCTTTGTGAATGATGGCTCTTTGCTAATGACTTGTAAAGTGCTGTTTATTCTGTAAGGCTGAAATAAAAGAAGTTACAAATGAATGTTTGTGCACGGCAGTCGGTGAGAGTTGGTGTGCTTTGGAGGGAGGAAAAAAAGTGTGTTGCTCTCTAGAAAAACGTTTGAAAGACTGGCCCTGGGTATGTATTTCATGAAGGAATGATTAAGGACTGAGCGGCAATGACTAGTGGTGGTGCAGTGTTGCCCTCAAGTGGAGATTTTAGCAATATCCTAATCTTTTATATCATCCTGCACGAAGCACTTCTGAGTGGGTGAAGCCCACTTGTGATGGGCTTCAAGGAAAGCCCTGACAACCACAGTGATTTTTTTTACCTTTTGTGCAGTTTAAATAAATAAATAAACAAATAAAAATTGAAATCGGGATGGGGTGAGATGGGTATGTTACCTGCTGAACCCTGAGTAACTGCCATCTCCTGTCTCGTGTTAGGAAGTTTGGAAAACAAACTTTAAAAGAAATGTTCTTGCTAAGCAATGAAAATAGCAACCTCAAGTTTCAGCATACCCTCATGTTTGGATTATCATATCTCTTGGACTTAAACTGAATGGTATCAACTCTATCTTCAGGTGTATCTGCTTGGCACAGCCACGAGTTCTTTTCATCTAAATTATTGCCTCCTTTACTGTGTAAGCTCTTTTAAGCCAGTCAGCCAGGTTATGATTTTCACATTTTCCCAAATCCTTCACCATCACTTGGAGATCACTAGAAGTAGCAAACGGGCATTACAGGTTGGGATTTTATACTACCCATTCAGTCTCTTGATTAGAAAACTTTCCTCACTACACCCATACTAGCAGGGATATCAGTTTCCTATAGGTCAGGATCATTCCAAATGTCCCTATTCAAAGCATCATTATCACTATCAGCCAAGGTCTACCAGTCCACAGACCCAGATGAGCCATCCCTTACTATTGAGACTATCTGAGCGTTTTTGAGTTGTTTTTGTAGCTTCTTGTTTTAATTCGCCAATCACCTGTGATCCCTTCTCATCCTTTCCAGTTCCCTAAAGTGATGAACCCTTGCGATCCACCCACTTGCTCCTCCTATTGCTTGTACTCTGATGACTCCTGTGTAGTTGTGACTACACAAGCTTACAAATCTGGCATATGATCTTGCAGTTCGTCAGTAAGAATCTGCAGCCTTTGGTTGTTCTACTGTTGGTATTCTTCATCTGTTTGATTTACGTCTGCTAACAATCAAGTATTCTCCCATAGGTGCTTGTTTTTCCACCTTTTGGAAGGCATGCCAGAGGAACTGCACAGCAGGTGCCACCCCTTCTCTCCTTCCACTTTGTACAATGTACAGTATTTGTTAAAGGCATCCTCTAAATCAGATGCATGATCTGGCAGAGCTCTCTCAGTCCAGGACTAGGTCTCTGATCTTTCTGATCCATGTCTGGATCAGGGTACAAATCTCCACCAGCAGTTCCTTTACCTAATTTCCTCTTCAAAATACTTCTTGTCAATAAATCCTGCAGAACCTGTCAACACATTTCCAAACACAGCCTTCCGCTAGGCTCACCTGGCATCCAGGTGGTACACACTTAATCAGGATCCCTTGGATTTCAAAATTTTCAGTTGCAATCACTCACAAAGATCCTACACACTGCATATTCACAAACAAAGCAGACCTCGGGCTTTCTGGCCCCACTGCTATTCCAGACAACTATCAGCCCCTAAGGATCCAACCAGTTACGATCTCCAGAACAAGAAGTTTATGAACCCTACTTGCCAAAACCTCTTACATTCTCCACTATTTAAATGTAGGGAAATTTGTGTAATAAATCCAGTGAGAAATCTTATGGAAAAGGAAGATGATTATATTTATTTACAGAAGCTCTAAACTATGTCCTGAGAGCAGTGTCCTTCTTTATTAATACAGGCCATTCTTTTAACCTTCTGCTGTGCTGTTTCTTCATGTGCTTTCACTCACATTTCCATTTACACTTCACTCATACCAACCTTAGTATTTCTGTTACCGATGTCTGCACTAGTAGCTGCTTGCTGCTTTTCTGTGCTATGCAGCTCTCAAGGCTGTGCTTGCAGATGCTCATGCCGCATGGCTTTTTCTCTGATGACCACCCTGCTTTAGAGCAGTCCCTGCAGGCCCAGGGCTCAGCTCCCCTCCACGTCAGCCTGCCATGGTGCAGCCACAGCTGAGCACTGCCCTGCCTCCCACGTGGGCTGGAGGGACTGGGTGCTCTCCAGCCAGCCCCGTGGGACAAACCCCCCTCACCTGCTGTGGTGGCACAGGGACTGCACACATATCGGCACCCACAGCCTTGCTCCAGCAGGCAGTTGCCCTTGCCAGTCTCCACGCGCTGCAAAACAGACAGAGGGGTAAGAGGGGTCCTCAACTTCTCCCAAGCCAAGGATCCATCTCCATACGCCCCCTCGGGGGGGGGGGGGGCGCACAGAAGGGTTGTCCAAGTGTTGTATGTTCCCTTTTCCCTCATAGGGGATCAAGTCAGAGCCAAAATTTATTAGAACATCTTTTCCACATTAGGGTGTTACTATTAACAGACTCCAGCTGTTATTACCAATAGGAGATAACTAGGCTCACGACACACTCGCTCATGCACTTGCCCTCAGAGCTATGCAGGGACAGCAGTGCCCGGGAGGCTGACTCTGGCTGCCTGAGGAATGGAGAGTTGCACCAATGCACCAGAGGCTTCTAGGAAGGCATCCAGAAAGTCCCTCAGGATCTGTTCTTCTGCCAGGTGCAGGTATAATCCCATAGTCTGTCTGCACAGAGCAGTCACTGTCACTGCCTTCTTGGCTATGGTCTGGGTTACGCAGCGGCTGTTGAGGTTAGCGTGTGCTGGTGGCCTTGGACAGATTCAGCAGACTCATGGTGTCCTGAGTTTATCAGTTCTTGCAGGTTCAACAGCATTGCTAGTCCCTAGAGTTTATCAGTTCTTGGGGGACTTCCACCCGCTATCTCTCAGCACCTACTTTTCCTCTCTTCAGCCTGTTGTTTTCTGAGAACTGTTTCACCACCCACCCCAACCATACCCCTTCACAGAGAAGGGGCCTCTAGGACACAAGATTTCACCCCTGAGCAGCACAGCCGTGAAGGTGCAGTACACTGTGACCTGGTCCTGGGTACCAACTGCTGGACACGTGGCTGAGGCTGGTGGCAAAGAAAGGCTCATGCATTTGCAGATAATCCTCTTGATGCTATGAGGGGTGGCCAAAGCCATGACACTGTTAGGGCAGTGTGGGGCACACCAGATGAGCCGTGGGGGTCCCTGCTCACAAACCGGGCTGGCTGGACACCAGCATTGCTGAAGCACGTCTGCACTGAGGTGCCAAGTGATTCCCTCTCAGCATAGCTTTTGGACAAACCAGCCCAGCTCTCCTCAGACTGGTCCCTGGCTGCTTCAGGCAGGAGACCCTGAGGAAACAGGGCTGCAGAAGGGCAAGTCCTGACACATGGGGCCACAGCTGGACCTGCTGGCCTTGGTGGTTCTTCCCTTGAGACCTGGCTCTGTACTCTGACTTCTCTCTGCATTCACTTGGTTTGGTATGGGGCCATTTCCTTTCAAGAGAACCATCCTTCAGACTGCAGGAGCTGGTTACCCTGGGCTAGGAAGACCCTCTGTCCATGAGGACTCACTCCTCATGCAGGACTTACTCCCAGCTCCACACCCTCAAAAGGACACAGCAATGGGATGGGCAATGCCCTGGCATCAGCAGGTCAGCGCAGGGCTGCCAAGCACCCCGCCACCAGCCCCAACCCCCTGCCTTCCTCTCTCCAGCCCCTCTCCTTGGGGAAGGGGCACCTTCATCCCTGCTGTGGGGCTGCTCTCCTGCTGTGGGGCTACCCCACACCTCCACCAGCTCCTGGAGGGTGCCACTGGCCCCCAGGGTCACTCCTGCCTATCTCCCTCCCTCCCTGCCTCCCCTGGGGTAGTGGGGGTCCCTTGGCCCCTTCACCAGCACCAGGGAGACAGAGACTGTGGCCCCACATGACAACCCCTGCCATGGGGTTTGACCTCCCCCACCATCACTCACAGGCCCCATGCTCTCCTGGATCCCCTCACCAGGATCCCTCCTCCCTGGAATATTGCCCCCAAATCTCTCCAAGGTCGGTCCCTTCTGGGCTAGGGGGTCCCCTTCACCTCACAATAAAGTCAGGCCCAGTTACTCTTAAAAAGTTTTAATTGGAGAGGAGCAGCAAGGATCCAGCTTATGGGAGGTGGCCCCTGGGGGGGAACATGTGATGGGTTTTAGGGTACACATGGGCCACAGTGGTCCGCTGTGGCCCTCAGGTAAAGTGCTGGTGGCACAACAATTTTGGTTGTACCTGGATCCCAGATAATGCTCAGCTGCTTCCCAGCTTTCCAGGTGGAGCAGGGCTCCCAGGGAATCCCACTCTGGAGGCCTGCAGAGCCTTACTCAAACTCCCAACCAGAACAAAGTGCAAACCCTCTCAGCTCCCAGTGCATGTCTGTGCAAGAAGGCTCATGCACCGACCCTAAACCTAGCCCGAAATCCTACCCTCACCTCAGTGTAACCCTCTTTTAACCCTAGTCCTAATTGTAGACCTCATTTTTCTGTCTGAAACACCTCTCCAGCATCACAGCCTTAACCCAAGTGTGTTTCTGTGCATCCAGAACAGCAAAGTAGCTTAACTGTAACATGAAATTGTCCCTAGTCTGGGAGGTTTGGTAACTTCAAAGAACTTTCCCTGGCTCCCAAAGCCACCAGAGTACAGAAGATTATAGACCAGGCAAGCCCTAGCCATACCCAAGCCCTAAACCCTAAGCAAAACCCTAAACCTAATCTTGAACCTTACTCATAAGCCAAAACTTAAACCAGCTCTTAATGGAAACCTACTCTGAGGGCATGGGTGATCCCAAAACATTTCCCCATGGTTACAAACTCCATCTGAGCATGCTGAGGACAGCTAAACTGTTTGTGACAGGGAAGGGCCAAACACTTACTCTGTCCCACTCTGCCCCCAGCCCTTACTGTCACCCTGTTCTCAGTGCCAACCCCAACCATAGCCCTAACCTAAAACTGACTCTAACCCTAACTTGCACATAACTGGCAGTGACTTCGAATGCCTCAGAAACTCAAACAAACCAAGCCAGACATTTCTTAGCCAAAGACCACGAAAAAACACCAGAATCTGTAAAATATTTTAGAGGTTTTGCTGAATATAGTGTTCCCACTTACTACACCATGTCCCCATTTTTGGGACATTACAGTGTTTTCTGTCTATAAAATGAGCAGTGGAAACCTGGCTTCAAATAAAAATGAGCTACAATTCATTCTGAACATGGAGGGCCATGGTGTCTCTGTAGGTGTAGTGCTTTGCTTGGTCTGCACGGGCGTTTCTTTAGCTCCAAAAGGGATTCCTCTCTGTGGAGGATACGCCTGTGATATGACAACACACAGTAAACAGGACCCCAAAGCACAGACTGCATAATGCTGAACTGCATTTTCTGTCCTCACCACCCTGCTTACAGTCTCCATCCACTGCTCCTGCCTCAGTCCTGTCCCTGTAAGCTGCAGGCAGGTGGGCAGACCCCCACCAGAGCCCAGGTGCACCCATCCCGGCAAACTCCTGGCTGGGCAATAGGTGAGGGCTATTTTGGACTCTGTGTCCCGTCTGCTGAGCATGACATGGAGCTTATGTGCAGCCCTCCACTTCAGAGATCCCCACTGCTGCTCCTCAGTCTGCTCCAGTTTGCTGCCCTGTTGCATTGGCCTGGTGGTCATCTGGAGGGCGAGAGGCCGTGCTCCCCAGACAAGGGTGCCACGAAGGCACCCGGCAGTCTGCCACCCTGTGTGTTGCTAACCCTGAGATGTGAGCTCATGCACAAATGTATTTTTCTCACACAGTTCCCTGTATCAGCTGAGTGCTCTCCTCAGGTGGCCTGGATGTGTGAGCTTTCAATTGCACAGGGCAGGAGAAAGTCAGGTGGCCCAGCTCGGGGAACAGAAGTCTCAAACACCTATGAAGCAAACAGTAGGCCACAGAGGCTCTGCTGTGCTGAAGGCACTGCACTATTTCAGACTTGCAAAGAAGCAACAACACACACCGATGGCTTTTTGGCCTGCTTGCAGGGCACACTCACCTACGCGTACCACTGCCTACAAAGCCATGCATGCACAGCCACAGTTTTCACCACACAAGCATGCAGTTCTTCGTTGTCATCTAGCAACAAACCCACTCTCTGGAAACCAAGCCTGCTGTCGCAAACCTGCAAACACATCTCCCGCTGTAGGGCTGCCTACACCAGAACAATTTGGCATGTTTACTGTTAACAAAGACATTCCCACAGAGATTCATACTCCCTGCCCTTCTCCACTCCTCTGAAGTAGGATAGAGGACTTATTTTTGTGGCAGAAAGCTTGCCCAGTTCTGTCCATGGAAAGTAGCACTGGAGCTGTCCCAGGCTTGCTAAATGCCAACATCCAGGTTTAGAAATGAGACACTGCTGTATAACTCTGACGAGAGCTGGTTTCTTTCCAGGGTGCAAGACTGACTGGGCAGCAGGGATGGTGGACTCTCCTCTGTCAAAGGCTCGCTCTCTGTGCTCCTGAGAAAGGAAAGAAAACACAGATGCTGTTTGCAAACTGCTTCTATTGCTAGCCCCCCCTTCCAAATGGGCTGTAGCAGTGACCCCAAATATCTGTCATCTCTTTGGACAGTTTCAAAAGACGTCTGTAGTTTGACGTTTTCTTAACTTCTCTCACAGATTAACACTAAACAGTTCATTTCATTGGACTAGAGTTTAGGGGTGTTCTTTCTATTATGATTTCTTGTACTGACTTTTCCCTATACTGAGTTTGTGGTGATGTCAAACAGGTAACTTGCCTTTTGTCAAAAACACTTTTGCCTTGGCAAAAACACTCCTGTCTGCCTCCTGACACTGAGAGCTTAAAACTACTGTATTATGACTTTCCTTTTTTGTGATTATGGTATTTTGGTATTCTTCACCAAAAGATGACTCTAACCTTCCTTTCCTTCCCATTTTCCCCCATTTTTGAGGGTGTGGAAGAGCTGTACATTGATGTGTGGCTGTACCATCACTGCTTTGGGAGTGATGCACTCTGCATGAAGCCAAGGAGCATCTCAAAAAAACACCTCCATGAACATGTGCTCCATCTCTAAAAGCTCTAAGTGTCACAGTAAGAAAACAGGAAAGCAGAATACTGAAATGAAGTTAGTGTCTAGTACTACTTCAGGTGAATCACAGAAGGCTGAAGATTTGAGGGTTCAGATGCCTCAATGAATGATCATGAAAATAGATCATCTGCCATGACCCATAGCAAGATGCAAAGTGATCTTAGGCAGGGGGAGGCTCTGGGCACACTCTGTCTTTGGGGCTGGCAAGTCCACTTCAAAGGGAACCAGCAGAGCCCTAATTTGGCTCTGCTCCTGCCTGAGCTGTCGTGGTTCTCCAGGCTGAGACACACAACCTGCTCCTGGCTGGAGCACCAAGCTCAGGAAAGCACAATGCCAAAAGGATAGAAGAGACTTTCCTCTTCAAGCACTGTCCTGCCACAGGGAGCAGTAGCAGAGATATCACTCATACGGTCCATGGTCCCAGAAACCATTTCCCACATGATAGTCTACACTGTAACAGTGTGAAATAGTCAGCCTGAAGGCTGGTGAGCACGCCCTACTTCAGGTCACAGGGATTGAAACGCCTCCTTTGTCACCTGCTGTGATGGAGGTAGCTCCCCATACCAGACTGTGGAATGCAAGACCCTCTTACCCCACCTTCCTGACCTGCAGGGAAAGGCATGAGCTCAAATTCTGGGCTTCTCTGAGACCATGTTGTCTTGCAGCCAAAAAGCACGTGTGCAGGACATAGCTGGCGGTCACACACACACACACACACACACACACACGTGCGCCTATTCAGATGCATAAAGGAAGGGCAAAAAAGTGCACAAGAATGCAGGCAACACCAAGGGTGAAGAAAATTTGGAGGCTGGTAATGGAGCTGAAAGTAGAGCAGGCATCTGTGTATGACTGAGGAGCTCGGGCAGTGCAGAGGACTGGGAGGGTAGCAACACAAGAGCTGTTTAGATACACAAAAAAAAAGGGTGCAATGGAGGAATTCTTGTGTAAGGCAGATTTTGGGGAAGGAGAGAGTACGAGATGGAGCTCCAAGGAGGAGAGAGGATCTGGGATATTTCAGCTGGTGGAAGGCTCTAGCACAGAAAATGAAGGATTTTAGATGGAGAGTTCATGCCCAAAAGTGATAAAAGGAACAGGAAAAATTGGTGGTAAGAGGAACACATGAAGGACCAGGAGGATTTGTTTGTAGCTTGCCGGCAGTGTAATGAGTGATGCTGTATGAAAGCTTTGCCCCTGCGCAGCAAGGCACCCTCCAGCAGCACTACACAGTGTGTCTCAAGGAGGACTTACAGCACGGTATTGAACTTCCTGCGCAAGAGGTAATCAATGACATCGGGGTCTGTCTGAAATAGTCTCCTTAAGATGTCGTGTTGCATTTCTGGAGAGACCTAGGAGAGATACACAGATACACATGGCACCTTCTCTGCTCTGAGGGAAAACAAGCAAAGATAACCAAGGCAATAAGCTGCAGGGCCAAAAGGACTCCATATCAATACAAACACTCTATTTTGGTGTTGTGCTCCCCACATCTCCCAGGGAGTCTGTATGGGATGCCATCCCATGCTGTTCCCCCACTAACCCCCAGTTCTTTGTCTTGCTGTAGATATGGGAGAATTATTACAAGGCTTTTCAGGGGCCTGAGATGTCACATTCCCATAGATCTACAGGAAATGGCTATTTCTGATATTTCTCTGGAATTTCCCAGGTCCCCTCCCAAAACCAGGGCCAGAAGTGCTGAGTGTATACTCTGCTTATCCAGAATGTTTCATCTGGGGTTTGGAAACAGCTGCACAGTCTCAATTAGGTTGTTCCCAAGGAGAACAGCCTCTGCAGAAGCACTACAGCACAGCACCCAACTGCATCACATCCTTTGGGGACTGCTCCAGAGTGCCTGAGCCCACGCAAAGCACCCCATGAAACCTCTTTGGCTGCAGGCCTCACTGCACACCTTGCAGGGCCACTTGTGCCTGTTTGCTGCCCCCACCCCATAATCCACACCAAGTGACCCATCCAGTGCTCATGTACAGCATTGCACTGTTCCTGTCCTTCTCCGTCAGCATCACCAGAAAGGTGAGGAGAAGCACTGAGCCTAGAGAGGGGGTCTCAGTCTATCATGTCTCCCTGCTACTGGCTCTGGACAAGGGCAGAGCAGAAAGTGCTGTGGTGAAAGCTTAAAGTCCACCTGAACAACCAGCCAGAGCTGGACTTCCTTGGGCCAAGGCCAACAGTTACGGGCTGTCCAACATCTGTTCCATGACTGCTCCTGGAGCCTTTTCCTTAGAGAGACATGCCTTTGTGAGCTCAAGAGACCCTCACTCACCAGCCCTGGAGCGCAACATGGGCTTGCAGGAGACAGTGGGAAAGTGGGTGGATTAGGAGAGAAGGGCGGTTGTCCCCTGCTCCAAACCAGGCCCTTGGTGGGCAGTCAGGTCTGGCTGTTTGGGCCCCATCAAGGGTACAAAAGAGCCACAGTGCTGGACCCCTGTCTCCATCCCTTGCGCTGGCATTGCTAGCTCCACTTCCTGAACAGCTGGTCTCCTAGGTAAAAGTTTTATGTGCCACCAGCAATGTAAAATCACTCTGTTCAGCAATGCTAAGGCCACATCTAGGCACTGGGTCCAGTCTGGGGCCCCCAGTAAAAGGTACATTGCCATTTGCAAGCTGGTTTGGGGCTGGAACACAGGAGGTACAAGGAGCGGCCAAAGGTACTGGGTCTGTTCTGGCCAGAGAAGAGAAGGCACAGGGGGATCTTACTGCTGCCTGCTACTGCCTATTGGTAGAGGGTGGAGAGAGGATGGAGCCAGATGCTTCCTGGAGGTGTCCAGGGACAGGATGAGAGGCAGTGGCCCAAGCCGCAGCAGGGGAGATTCTGAAAAGGAAAAAATTCTTTCCGCAAGGGTGGTGCAGCCCTGAGACAGGACCCAGTCAGGTCAGGGATCTCTTCGACTAGACATGGCACTGATCTAGCTTCATAGTGAGCTTTAGTCTAGTTGGACTAGAGGCCCCAGCGATCTCTTCCCACTTGAACCTTTGTGCCTTCAGGAAAGCCATGTCGATGCATCCTGAAGTCCCTGGACTGAGACCACTGGGCTAGGCCAGGCTGAGCACTCCCTGCCTGACACTGGTGGTCCAAACTCTCCATTTGAAGAGCAGCTCTGAAGTAATCCCAGCCAGCTCCAGTTGCCTGCTACTAAGTGGGGCTAGGAATACATCCTCATTTGTGCTGCCTCTAGAAAAGGCTTCAGAGGGGAAGAAGAGGCTAGAAAGGCCTGCTCTGAGAAGCTGTCACCTACCATGAACAAGGTCTGGTAGTGCTCAATCAACCTCTGGAGCACCAATATGACAGCAGTGCTGTCTTCAATGTTCATGGCACCAGAGTCCTTCTCTCCAGGCTTCTCTTTTTGCAGGATGTTGGGGCCAAAGATTGTGGCCAAGTTTGATACTGTCATTTTATTCCCAGGAATCTAGCAAGTAAGCACAAACAGAAATTGCAGATTACAGATGTGGTGGCGTAAAACATCCCTGGATACCCCAGCCCACCCCTGGACGGGAACATGGGCTACCACATAAGGAAGGGATCTTGATCTGGGTCCAGTCTGGTCACAGGGCCAGCAAGAAAGGTCTGTGGTGCTGGAGCACACTCACTCCCTTGCCTTGCATCAGGGCCTCCATTCCCATCTAACTCACTTTCATAACCCCTATCAGAAGGTAACAACCAACATTTCTACATCATCTTATAATATGGGACGAAGCCTTTGTATCATGCAGAGACTTAGAGTTCTAGTTGTCCAGAGAAACCAAAATCAACCTCAGTATATGATAATGAATTCTTTATGAAAGTTGGAGGTGGAAAAACAAAATTAGGCCAAAGAAAAGGCCCTTTGTGCTGCCTGAGCAGACATACAGCCGGGCCTCCCTGGGGTTCTTGTGACTCAGAAAATCACTTAGCTGGACTGAGAGCAACACAAAAGAAAGAACTCTGCCTAGAAAAGGGGATTTAGTGACAATTCTGTTTTTGTTTTATCTCCATTTCTCGCCTTTTTCTTCCTCTATGTTTTAAAATGTTGCCTGTCCCAGTTTCTGTAAAAACAAAACCCAACCCCTGAACAACTTTGCTTGGCTCTTTTGGGGGCATTCACTGTTAGGACAAGGCCTAACACCTGAGGGCTGTGGTTTAGGGCTCTGGTTTATGCAGAGTCCCATCATGTTCCTGGTTTAAAGAAGAGTCTTTCTTATTCCGAATTGCATTTTCTGCAGTTGCTATAATCCAGGTCCAGAAAATGCAACTGAGACTAATGCCTCAGGCAGCTTTCAGCTGACGCTAATCTGGACTCTTTGTTCTCTAATTTCAATTTTGCAAATACAACCCAGCACCACAGGCAGATGCGGTATTTTCAGTCTCTGCTGTTCTTTCACCTTGAGTTTAGGGGCATTTGCCTTGTTGGTTTGTTAGGGAAGCGGAGCTGCATCTCACACATGAAATTGCTGGAAGCAGCTCCAGCCTGTGCCAGTACTTTTGAAGGACAAAATTTCCTTTGTGTGCTGAAAGGCCTCACTGTCCTGGGAAATGCACTCTATACATGACTCCATGGGCTATGATATCCCCAGAACTTCAGCACAGTGACAGGCCTTTCCCAGAGCTCAAAATGTACCAGGGAGTAGCTTCAGGTGTGTAGGATATGGCAGCCCGGATTTTTGTTTATAATTAATCTGCTTAAAACAGTCACTGAAAATGCACAAAAAACTCTTTGGCATTTGGCTGGCTGAGCAGTACCCACAGGAACAGACACCGTGAGCCTGAGGTGCCAAAGGATTAACCTGGGCTTGTGAGAAGCTCTCCTTCCCACAGATGCAGGCGGGATGAGCATGGGAGTCCAGCTCAATAACCTTTTTTATTCCTGACACTTGTATGGTGTTTCAGCTGAGACAAAAAAGAGAGTGCTAAAAAAATCTTCCTGAAAATTTGAAACATAGGGTTTCTGGCCTTTTTTTTTCTTAATGAAACATTGCAGCTTCTCTAGTCAGTGTGATACTTCCTTCTAGTGCCTTTCATTTTAGTGGGGAAAGAAATGGTAAAATATTCAAAGCCAAGGCAGGATATGCCTTTTCAGATCAAAGGATGTATTTCCCTGAACTGGTTTTTCATTCCATTGAGATTTGCCCTAGAACATTTTTTTCTCCTGCTTGGTTTTGACCAACAAAGTGAAACAACTCCTTCCTTATGCAGTTGACCCTTTCGGGCCAGCCTTACCTCTTGGCCGTCAGGGCCCCGGGAGCTCTCAGCATGCTGGGCCACCTCGTTGAGGAACTGCAGAAGCCGGTGCAGCGTGTCGCTGTGGCAGGGGGGCAGCAGGAAGAGCAGCAACTGGAGCGTGGCAAGCTGCTCTGGGCACTCCATGGCTAGGCAGAGAGCAGCCTGTTATTTAGCACAGTTCCCGTCCTGCCCAGCACACATTTCCAGCTGGACAGCCTTAGACACATCTTGCCCGTAGTTTAAATCCACCAGATCTGGAGGGAGCCAGACTGTGTCCTACCCTTTAGCTAAAAGCAAGTGATTCTGGCCAGTTTGTCATCCTGTACAGCTAGGACACCCCAGAAGGGGCTGCGACGTGATTGCATTTGGTACTGTGCAGCCCCATAGCCAAAGACTGTCCTGGACGGGAGGGACTATAATGCATTTATAAAATAGAGCACAGACTGCAACAACCGCACACGGCAATGCCGTCAGATCAGTTAAGGCAGTTGCTCTTTCAGTGACTTGGTATAACATCTCTTCCTCATATTTGCATTACATGCCTCATTTTCCTAACTTGCCCACATATGCTGTTTACTCAGAGCTCAGCTCAGGCATATATGCCTGCTTTTGTTTAAGACATATAAGAACAATTTGTTTTCTTATTTCTTTGTTTTCTTTTCCTATATGGAAACTTTTGCTTCCTATGGGTTTTCTGGAAATAAATATCACTGGCTTTTATTTTTTTAATAAACTTTGCACACAACAGAGCAAGGGGAGAAACTGCCTTCCTCTTTACAGACCTGATGTGTTTCACACACCTTATTTGACGCTCATTCATCATAGGGGTTCACCACGTGTTCTCGGAGAACTCATAAACCACGATATTTTTGAGAAACAGTGATCTATCGCAGCCTAGGACATATCTTACTTAAGGTGGAGGTGAACTGAGCTTCAAATACAACAACTGTGCATTCCATTTTCAGCTCTTTCATTGACTCTTGCCTGCTCCTGGTGCATTGACCAAGGAGTTTGGAACTGGACCATTCACACAGTTCATAGTTAAGACTGTAGGGTTGTTTCAAGCAAGGCTCTGACTCCATCCTCAACCTCTCTGGCATTGCCTGTTTCCATAACCCAGGCAACAGACACTAAGGCCATCAGAAGCAACTGCCTTCACCATGGTTAAGAGGAGAGGCTAAGCAGGGCAAGCATGCATGCATAGCTGCTTTCTGGGCTGTAGCCCCAGAGCTGCTGGACTGTGAACCTCAGAGGGGTCATCCCAGCCCAGTCATTTTCTGATGTCTTACTCACTTCATGGAGTGCACCTACATCTCGTACTATGGGGTTGGGTGAATAAGACTTCTGCATTCATCTGATCCAGCCCTTTGTGATTCTGTAAATCTTGTTCACATCCTCCTCAGCCTCCTCCTCTCCAGGCTGAAGAGTCTCAACCTCTCTTGTAAGGCAGCTTCTGCACCTCTCAGTTGCTTTCCTTCGCTACCCTTTGCTCACTCATTTGGTGAGGTCTTTCTGGGGCTTCTCAGGATTAGTGCAATATCTAACTACTCAGCAAAGCTCTGTATCATCCACAGACTTGGAGATCACACTGCAAGCTCCCTGATCACAGGTGGAGACGTTAAATAAAGCTAGCCCAGAACCAGCTTCTGTGGGACCCCACTGCTCATTCTTCTCCAGCCTAAATAGTGGCCACTGAACCCTGTTGTGTTCTCTCCTCTAACCAGCTCTCTGACCACAAAAGGACCTTCCCTCCCATCCTGTGTCAACTTAGTCTTTTTTAATAATCTGTCATGGGACACTTGTCAAAGGCTTTTTGAAAGTACATTGACCACTGGATCCCTTTTATCCCCATGTTACCAGTGCCCTCACAGAATCCAGCAGGGCAGGATGGTGGGATTTCCCTTTGCAGAAGCCATGCTGACTCTTTTCCAGCAGACTATGTTTATCCCTATGCTCCATGATCTCATTCTTCATCACAGACTCTCCCATCTCGTCAGGGATGGGCATGACTGGTCCACAGCTTCCAAATATGCTCTACAGCCTTTCTGTAGATGAGTATTATAAAACCCCGAAGGAGCTGGTAGCTCAAATTATTGCAGATTTGCAAAATAACTGATCAGCAAGCTCACATCAAATATAATATATGAGTACATATATAACTCTGCAAATTCTACATCTAGGACTTTAAATAAAAGACTATAAAGTAGAGACAGCACAGTCACCTCCAGCTAGGATGCTGTACTGGCTTGCTTTTTACTGGGGAGTCTATTTGCTGTTTTTTCCCTTTGATCCAGGCCTCCCCTTTCACCTGCTGAGCTGCAGAGCATTACTGCTTCTTGTTTGAAGTACGGCACTGCACAAATAGAAAAGATGGGCACTGCAGGCAGCCTTCCACCTTCATCACTATCCAGGCTTTTCTTATCTCATTGAGAAGATCCTGTGCTGAGACATGCCCCAGTCTCAGGATACATCTACCCTGAAGGAACTCAGCGGTACATGCCCATGACGACTAGCAGCCATGCCTGTAGCTCCATGCCTTTGCTCTGGGTGCGATTTCAACAGGGATGGGTTCGATTGTACACCTGCTTTGCAGTGCAGGTTTGCTGTATGCTTAGGTACTTGGGCCGGAGAACAGAAAATTGCCTCATACATTCTCCCAAGCCCCAGTACACATCTGTTCCCTCCACCAAGTGCCCTGTCTGGCTCCCTGACAATACGCAGCACCTGAAGCAAGCCCATTGGTATTCAGCAGCTTGGTTTTGATGTGGAAACAGGGATTCAAGGATTTGAGGAATCAAATCTGAGGAGATAAGGATGGAAAAAGGGAAGCAAAGACGTGATGTAGGGAACCAAGAAAGACTGAGGATGGGAGCTATGGAGTCTGCCTAAAAACTCAGTCACCTGAAACAAGGAGGGTAGGTGGACCTGAGCAGAGCATTTGCAAGGATGCCCTTGCAGATAGTGCAGACACACAAAGGAATGGCAGCACAGCTGGGCTGAGCTCCTGTGTAGCCCAGGCTGAATTGTGCTGGGGCCTGGGACTGAGCGAGGCAATTATACAAGAACTAAATTTCCTCAGAGATCTTTTTTCCTTACAAAACCAAGACTGGTGGGTGGACTGTGCAGAGTGGGAGCAACACATCCTGGGTACTTACATGCTGTGCTGAGAAAGGCTTCATAGAGCTCTCTGGGAATCAGTGAATCCGGCATGTCACGAAGAAACTCTTTGAGCAGAGCAGCCACATCATGAACGCTTTGGTGCTCATCCAAGAAAACATCCAGTCCTCGGTCAAACTCTTCCCTCAACTTGAAGATGGAGAAAATGAGAAGAATAAAAGCAATAATTAGTTATTCCTCTTTATATAACCATGATCAGTACCTGAGCGGGCTGGCTACTGACTACATCCCTGGCTGGCTGCCTGCACCGCCCCGATGCAGCGATGTCCAGAGAAGGCAAACCTGCCAGAGCTGATAGACTGCTGCTGCCGCGAGGAGGACCAGGAGCTCCTGGCTGGTGAATGGAGCCCACAGGAAGCTCTGAAATATCCACCAGGGGACACAGGCTTATCTGCTAAAGACAGCTTGGAGACATAAAGCAGAATGAAGCCTTCTCTCTATGGCTGGGAGAAGGCTCCAGTGGCTGGCAGCTGGACCACTGTGTCTCCCTGTACTATCTGAGCATCAGTTTACAGACTGTCAGTGCTCCAGGATGTGCCTGTGATATTTTAGACCTCTGCATGCCAATGTCTGCTTTCTTCATTCCCCTGTCATACAAGCTTCTGTCCTCTGAATGCAGTACCGCTACAGATGGTGCAGTAAGTGTCTCATTTTACCTGCTGAACTCTTTTCTTGGAGCTCCCAACCCGGAAGATGCCCACTGTCTGGAGACCTGGGAAACAGAGAGATCAATGCTCTGCATGCACACAGCTCCCCACAGCCCCAACTGGTCCTCAGAGCACCCCAAGTAGATTAGCATCATAGAAACAGATGTTTTACTGCATGTGGGGCAGTCTGTCCTTCTCCGCTTCCAGCAGAGAGGATAAAAATAAAAGTTTTGGAGCCATGAGATTTACCTTGGATTAATAATCTGTGGGTCAGGGACAAGAACTCACCTTTACAGTCACTTTGAGCTATAAACTGAATTCACAGGGGAGTTAAGGCCAGAGCACACCAGGAGTAGGTCACTGATATGCATGGGTGACATTTACCTCTGTCCAGAGGCTGCGTCTAGCTCAGAGGACTCTCCCTGAGAGGCAGGAGATGGCAGCGCAATCTGCCCCAACAATCAGCTGCCTCCTCTGGTCTCTAGAAACTGCGAGGCCAGATTGCCCGAGCTGAGCACTCACTGCGTGTCTGTTCTGGGACTGGCCATCTGGCTGGAGAGAAAAGCTTCATTACCGTGCATTTCAATGTGTTGGCAGCATCTGTCCACAATCCTTGGGACTTGCCAAGTGATAGGGTTGAGGCTCAACATCTTTTTTTTGCCCCGGCTTCTCCGCAGATCCAGTTCATGGGGATGTGACAACTGCAGTGCCTCCAGCAGCTTGGAAGTGTTGTCACTCAGATCAGTAATGGAGTCCACGGACATTCCCCCCTGAGACAGAGCACAGAGGCCGTTTGCAGGGTGGCAGGAACTACCCCACGAGATCCCAATACACCATCATTGCTGTGACCACAGAAGGCTGTGGGAAAGGCAAGCGTCACCTCTGAACAAACAAATGCAGAGGTCTACCAAGAGCCTGTCTTGGGTTGCAAGAGAACCACGGAGGGACCTTTCATCTCCCAAGTGCCCATTTATACACACTGCTCCTAGTGTGACATGTTTCTAAACACAGCCTTCCTAATGGGGCACGGTCTATGTTACAAGCTGACACAGGGAAAGGGGAAACATCCCCACATCTTTCATCTTTGGCTGCGCAATATGCTGGATTTAGTTACCTGTACTGGAGCTGCTCTACACCAAGGGTTACAGGTACTGAGCAAGAAGCAGGCCTGGGTCTCTGCTCAGAAGAGATGAGGCAAACCAAACCTGAGCTATTACCCACTTCCCCTCACAGAAAACAAGATTAATACCAAGAAGAAGCTGGCCAAGGCCAGCCAGTTGCGCCATCTTCCTTGTCCTTTGATGCGAGGGGAGTGACTAGTGAAAGCACAGCCGTTCAGAGACATGGTAGATGTCCCCACAGTAGTGAGGGGTCTCACCCTGCTGTGAGGCCAGGGAGCCAACATGACCCACCATCAGTGGCCACAGCTTCTGAGGAGAATTCAGCCAAAGAGGCAACTCTTCCATGGAGAATTCACATCTGTTCACAGTGCTGCTTGCCAAGCCTTGATGCAGTGGATGAGCAGAAAAATCCACACTACTGATGATGAATCTGTATCCATCTCCAATGACTTTTGGCACGACGGCCAGGTCTTTTTCGTAAACTTGGCTTTCCTCAGCTCTCAGGCTTGAAAAGAGCTGAGCTAGCAGACAGTGGTGCACCCTTCATCATCCATCTTTTGGGTGAAAGTGGCCCCTGAGCATGTGAACCCTGCCCATCCCATTTCCTTGAGAGCAGACAGGGACCGACCCAGCATGCAGCATGAATAATCCACATTCATAGAGACAAGACCCTGGGAAAACATGTTAACTGCTGAAGTCAGGGCCTTCCCCAACTTGCAGTGCCATCATAGCATGAGATTGCCACACAGCCTAGTTCATTTTTGCAATCATACCCTTCGCTGGCTCCAGGAGCTGTTGTCAAGAAAAGTGGGGGAAAGCGGCTCCTCGGAGTACACCTTGCAGGGTACCAGCCCGCAGCTTCTGCCCAGCGTAGACTTCTTCTGGATCTGAGCCCGATATCTTATCACTGTTGCTTCCACCTCTAAGCAGAGCCGGCGACTGCTCTTCACTTCTTCTTGCAGTTGCTTGTACGCACGATCATTGTTGATGACTTGGAAGAGTGGGATCCCAAAAGTCTGAGGATAGCCATCTACGGAGAAGCACAGGACAAATGGAAAAGTATTGCTAACAGCAAAAGCAAGAGGGAGCTGCGCTAGCATAGGCTAGCTGCCAAGAACACATGTGCATGCCTGGCTAAAATAACCTGCATCAGCTGTGTCTGTCTGAGGGTGGCATTTTTCCCAGATAACCTTTCCCCCTGCTGCACCTCCTTGTAGATTCAAGGAGACCCCTGTCTTACTTCCAACCTCCACTTCCACCCTAGGCCAAAGGGCTTTGCAACTGAAGCATGAGTCATGTGAAAAAGGAATTCCTCTTGTGGAATATCAGCCTGCTGCTTGATATTGTCCTTGACTGGACTTATATTCATATGAAGAAAAATAGTGACTGTTAATTCCCACCAGACCATGCTCTACACTTCTGTTTTCCCCAGGTTTGTGGCTGACATCCTTCAAGGGACAATAAAACCAGAACCCAAAGCAGTGAGACTGGGGGTGGAATATGCAGGTAGAAAAATGTATATGTACATCCATATAAATGTGTCAGTGCATTCATACACACACACACACACACACACACACACACACGCACGCATCCTTTCCATACACTCTCACATGTTTGTATACATACCATTACAGTGCACACACTACTCTGGAGAAAAGCAAAACAACATGGGACGATGTATCATTGAATTTAGGCAGGATGCACCTCACAGTTCAGCTCCATCAAAAATCGCCAATTCTGCCAAATTCTGCCAGGACCCAAAGTCTGGGTAAAAGGGAAGCTGCTCACCTTTCTTCTCCTTGGAAAAGCTCTCCAGTTTCTGGCGGATAGATTTACTACCTTTAGGGCCAACTACAGGGAGAAAAGAAAGCAAAGGTAATGCAACGCGTCTGCTTTAGTACAGCCCCCTTTTAAACACCTTTGCCCTGCACCCTCAGCACAGCCACAGGCAGCTCACTTGGGCAAAGGGATGCTGCGTGCCTGGAGAGGCAGCCCCAGCTGACGTTGTGCAGAGGGGGAGCATGGGGCCATGCAGGCTGGCGTGGCGAACATCGGCTACCCAGGGGAAATGGTCCCAGAGAGGAGCCACCTCCCTCCTGAGGAGAGGGGACCCCTCTGCACGCCGGCACCCAGATGGCAGGATCAGGTGCCACACTATAGCCTTGGGTTAAAGACACCCATGCAGTGCAAGATTCATACCATCTGGCCCACACCACAGCCCTGTAAAACTCTCTCCATCAGGGCTAGCAGCAACAATAGCTCCCAACCATGTGCCCAGGAAGACTTTCATTGCCATGGGGCACATCCCTGAAGATTATTGATGTGCACAACAGCAGGGAGAGAGGGGCTGCTTGATGCAAGCATGGCTGAGACCCATCACTATTTCCCAGGTGTAGGCTTGCTCCCCACAAGCAGGTGCCAGCAGTAAGTTCACCCTAGACAAGTACCACAGCATCTCCCATGAGTCCTCCCCCGCTACCACAGCCCTCCAACACCCCCACATCCTTCTACCTCTTCCGCGATGATGCCAGGTCCCCTCGGCCCCACATGTGATAAGACAGACAAGGGCAACACACTCCCCCATCACCTACATCCCATCCTCTACATCCCCCCACCGCACCCACAGCAGTCTCTCCAGCCCCACAACCATGCCTTACTATCACCTTCCTAGATACAATCCTGAAGGAGTAATCTAGCAACACACAAAAACTACAAGGTAGGGTGAATGATCAAGGAACCACCAGACAGCCAGCAAATTAACTCGCATTACTCAGCAGAGTCAAAATGAACCGCAGCTGATCTTTCAGGTGGCACCCCAGCTTCCTACACCCAGCTGGAGGAAACTCCTGACGCTAGAATAGCTACCAAATGTAGTCTGTGTATGGGACATGCTCTGGAAGACTGTGGTGGGCAGGATGCAGAATTTGGCTGAGAACAGCAGCCCTCAAATGGGTTCTCATGCACAAAAGGCCAGTGGAAAAATCTTAGCTGTCCAAAGGCTGTAGCTTAGAACTGTTCTGGTCACCTGAATATTTTGTCTCCATGTTATACATGACCCTGTATTAATGGTGATGTCCTAGTGATTACTTAATGACTTGGAAAGATAACTCAGTTCAGTCTCAGAGATCTGGTCTCACTACTGGAAAAAAAATATAGCCCTGGAAAAATTTTTGTGAATGATTTACAGAGCATAGACAAGTAAAGTTAGACAAAATACATACCATCCAGAAATCCCATACTGGTCCTAGAGAGTCACACCCCACTGCTAAGTATTCCCCAATTTGTACATCCGAGGACTGCAGTCAGCATTTTTTGCCACAGCAATGAACTGAAAACTCATTCATTATACACTCTAAAACCTTTCCAGGATGCATCATCCCATTCTGGCTTGTGTTCCTTATTCTAAGGAATTCTCTTCTTAGACACAGCTTATGTAAATGTTTGGGTTATTTAGTAAGTTTTGGAAGAGAACTATTAAAGCTGGTATGAACAGTATGTACATAAAAGAATAGCATAGGTTAATCATTACACAGCATCATATGTGTTGTTTCATTCAAATGACGAGGTATCAAGAAGACAGAGTACAACCTGGAGCCATAAAATACCCAGATAAGGAAACAAAAGGCCAGCGAAACTCAACAATTTCACCACAGACTCAGGAGGGTTGACACAAGGCATTGAGGCAGAACATCACAATAACTCCCTACTCCTAAAGGGTGTAAAAGGCCTGTCTGAAAAACAGGTTGCTATTGCCAGTCAAGAGGGAAGAGAAAGAGGAAGCCAGCTGAAAGCCTAGAAAATCATATCCTGAGTGCAGGGCACATGCACCTGACCAGATGCAATGTGGATTCTCTGTCTGAAGGAGCAGACTGTGTTTCAGGATACTTCATCTCTTAAGAGTTTGAGTTCTTAACAGAAACAAACCAGGAAGCAACAAATATTAAAGAAACCATCATGATCCCCTTCTCCAGAAAGCCTGAGCTGCTGTCTCCAAGACAGAGTAATGCACATGACCCACTACAAACCCAGGAGATAAAGGCAACCACCTTTTTCCTGAGATATATTACCACAAGCTTAATGCTGTACACCCTCCAAAGATTTCATCTTTCTGACTGAACCACAGACTTGTTCCTGCAGGTTTGGCCAAAATGAGATGTAGTGCCCATTCTGTACTTCCTCTGTAGTTGAAAAGGGCCATCCTGAAGAGGCTATTTGCTGCTAAGGTCTCAGATGCTGCCAAAGTTTGTTGGAACTGAATGAGGCAAGGACCACGGGAAGGAGAAGAGCAGCCGCAAGGGTATCAAAGCTGAAGGCTGCCCCGAAGGATGGTTCACAAGGGGCTGCACACCTTGTGTTCCTGGTAGTCTAAGCCCTCCCCGGAGAAGTGAGGGTTAAAAGAGGTGCTGACCACCTTTTCCTTTAGGAAAATAATAACAACTGTGCAATAGGTGTTTATTAAAGCAGGAATTTCACATTGGCAGCTGTTGGGGAACAAGTCCAGGTTGGTGCATGGACCAAACAGAGACCAAATTCAGGCATTTCCTAATTTCGTAAACTTCCCTTTAAAACACTGAGACAGGAATGCAATGTTTCAGGTGCAATATTTTAATACCTAATCCTCAGCTGGAATCTTACGCTGACCTCAGCCAACTGCAAAAAAGCAATAGCAAGTAGAGATCTAAGGGATACAAAGATGGACCAAAGGATAGAGGAATTCACCAGACAGCAATTGCTTCCTTCAGAGATCAGGTGAAGGTGGTGCCCAAATACACACAAGGATGAAGATCAGGATTCTTCAGTACCCTGTGCTTATCCTGCAGGAAGAGAGGAGCCCAATGAACAAAATGCAGCACATGTAAAAGAAAGGAAGGGATTTTTTTTTTTTTTTTTTTTTGCACTGCACTGTTCCCTAGGGAAGTTACTGCTGCAGGGTATCACTGAAACCAGGATCAAAACAGCTCAAAAAAAAGAAAGAAAAAACCACAAAGAAACAAGACGTATGTGGCCAGAGCCCGCCAGGGACTGTAATATGGCCTGTGATGGGTGGTGCTGCAGGCCTGGGTCAATCAAGTGTTCTGGGAATGGAGGGGGCGTTCTCTCATTTTCTCTTCTTGGAGCTATTTCATTGCACGAAACCTTTGAAATATTAATTAAAACAGCAAAAACTCAGCTCTCACCCCTATTAAGTAGGTGCAGTTACCCTCTGCTACCTATTCACTGTCCAGTGTGAGGTTGAGGTTGGGCGTTAGGAAAAGCTCCTTCCCCAGGAGAGTGTCATGGTGCTGGGACAGGTCCCTGGAGAGGCTGGGAGGCTCCATCTTTGGGGGGGATCTCAGCCCCAGGCACTCTGGGCAGGTGCTGGCGACAGCCCTGCTGTGAGCATGCAGTGGGGCTGGCAACCCCCGAGGTCCCTTTGCCCCCACACAGCTGAGAACATGCAACCGTACAACTAGTGAGCTATATGCATCTTCTGCCCTGCCATGATACCAAAATATGGCCCAGGGAGGAGGCATTTGAAGCTGGTCTCCTGTCAACTCTTGAGTAACAAGCACAGTTTGGAAGGGGTCAACCGGTCCCTCACTAGCTGTACTTGTTAGATGTATAGATGTCTGAGCATATATCCCAGCTATCACAGGGGACGGAGGAAGCTAGGGGAACCCAGAAAATGACTGTATTTCTATATAGGTCAAGACAGAGGATCACAGTCCCTGTGGAGCTTCTATATTTATCTGACCATTAATTTCAGTAGCACATCTTCCAGCCTTGCATAAGCCCTATCTCAGCATCAGGACTTTGTGCTGAACATTAATCCACAAAGCAAAGCAAAGTGTCCCATCCCAACAGCATTAATATGGTCCCACTGGAAGACCTTGCCAAGTCCTGTTGCATCTGTTTTGGATTAGGAGAATCAAAAGCAGACAACAGGCAAGGTCACATTCTCACACTCCTGCGGATGCACAAAGCCTCCTTCAGAAGGCTGATGAGACCTTAGAAGCTCGGACGAAAGCAGGGAGGAAAAAATAAAACAAACCAAAAGTCATAAGTAAGTGCCACAGATATCATCCCATAAACATCATCCCATGTTATGAAGTGCGGGAGCGCAGGTGAGTTGCAGTAACAGCTCAGGTGCCAGCCCTCCCTCAGCAGGAGCTGTTTTCTCCCCTCTCCTACCTTTAGCCAGGCTGAGATCTCCAACAAGCAGCTTTTCCTGCAGCTGGTAGAGGGCAAGCTCTTGCAGAATGGCTCTTTCCAACTCTGAAAGGCTGTGCAGGAGCATGGGTTGCATTTTGGTGCTGGGTCCTGGCAGAAGAGCTGAGATACAGTTCCTCTGAAAAGCAAATATGTAAAAATAAAAAGTCAGAAGCACATCACTGACATTTATTCTGGGGGAAAAGCTGCTGATAATGCTATGCAGCACCTTCCCAGTGTGCAGAGGACACTTGCTCCCTCTTTCACCTCCCTAAAGATCTCCAGGTGTCCCCAGCCGCATCACCTCACCTTCAGCTTCCAAGCAAAGGGCCTGGAGGCATTGGAGAGGGTGCAGGGAATCTTGGCCCTGGATCCTAAGACCCCATGGTCACCTTGAGGCATTTCATTGCTTGCCAGAGAGTTTCCTGGCCAATTCTGGCCATGTCTTCTTCCACATGAAGCCTCACTAGACTAGTTCACGTACATAAAATTGGGCACACCCTGATTAGCACATCCTGGAATATAGTTCCTGGCTAGCGTCAGCCCCTGGATCACGCTTCATGTGAGCAAAGTCAGGATGGAGGCAAGTTGAACTATCTGCTTACCAAACCCAGATGGCTAACGTGATTCCAAAGCTCAACAAAAACTCATGTGAGAGAAACACAAGTAAGCAGCACTTAGCCATACTTGGTCTAACATTGTGTCTAACATGCTTCTCTTTCCCTCTCTCCACCTATCTGAGAGGTGCTCAGCAAATATACACAGCCCGGGGCTGTCCCTCTGTCCCAGTGCATCCTCACACTGTGCCTGCAGACTGAACCCTGAGCTGCCTAAGTTTGTGGTGACATTGGGATTGGCCCTAGGTTTGTCCAAATTCAGACCTTCTTCACCCCCCTCCTGGAGCAGTGACATTTAATGAAAAGTTTTGGCTGCTGTGGCAGCCTGAGCATTTCCCAGCTCACTTCAGCCTTGCCCTCCAACGCGCCCCACCAAGTGAGGGGGCCTGAATCTTGTGGGGACCTTCTCATATTTGAATGTTACATTAACAAAAATGGGCACCAACAATCAATCTTCACACAAAATTGGCTGAATGCTACTCCTGGCCTCCTGACTGCAGCTCAACACAAGCAGAACCAGCCACTCTGGGCAGAAGGGGTTGAGATGAGCTACCAGGCTCGGACCAGTCTTTGTAGGATGTTCTGGGGGCACATACCACTCCCCTCACTGACCCAAGTCTTCAGCTCCTGTGACGCACTAGATCCTGAGGTACGAGGAGTAACTGAGAACTGGCAAATTCCCAAGAGCAGCTGCAGAATGGCTCTGACTCAGGCTCGTTTACAGTGGCTATTTAACCTGGGAACATCTGGGCAGCCTGCACACCACCACTCCCTCTCGCCTCTTGCAATATGTTGCCTAAGTCGGAGAGAGACTAAACAGATGTTTTCCACTCTGCAGAAATGTAGGTTTAGCAGTTTGCCCTTAGGGTGAATAAAAAGACTAGAGCATGGGGGTTTTTTTAGTCATATAAAATTTCTAAAACCTGCAAATCAGGACACATTCCATTAAATATGACTTAAGGCCTTATTTTATTTAAGCTGTTCTTCTCTACTGTTTTTCCCTGTTTTAAATTTCTATTTTTTAGTTCAGCACTTAACACTGAGCTTGATTTCTTCTAAATCATTCACTTACAGTATTGACCCATGCCTCCAAAGCCTCATCATTACAGCCCTTACTCATTACAGAAAGAGCTATGGCTAACAGCAAATATCCCTGGGCAGGTTTCGGCTGAACACTCAACTGCCCTATCTCCAGCAAGGAAGAGTTTCATCAGCCTCAAGGCAGTGATCACCACCGAGCTTTCCTCCCTTGCATCTTTTCTTCTCCCCGCTGTTTCCAACATGCTGGAAAGGCCAAGGACAGATTCACACCGGCTCCCCCAGTCCTCTCCCGCACTAACCTCGGTGCCTGTTCCGAGAGGTCACGGCAGCTGCCTGGGAACGCTGCTCCTCCTCTGCGAGAGCTCAGGAGCCTGCCAGCAACCCCGACCCCGCTAGCGTGCCCTGCAATGCCTCCTCCGGCGCCCAGCGAACCGGAGGCAAAGTCCAAAGAGCAAAAAGCAGCAGTAAATGGAAGAAAGAAACCAGGTTATCAGCATGTACACAGAAAAGACATGCAGTCCAAGTGCAGGATACAGAAGGAGACTTCCCAAGGAGGGCTTCAAAGCAATAGCAAAAAAAATAATCAGCTGGAAGTATCCTAGAGCCAGTGATAAGGGTGAAAACACCCAGTAGTGCTGGTACGGGCAGCGCAACAGAAGATAGTCTGTGCAAGTTCTTGTATTAGCCTCAGCGTGGTATGAACTGAGCACCTCTGTGCCCTCTGCCTGGGGGAGGAATTTTGTCTGCGGCAGTGTTTGATTTGGCCAGCTTTTAAATTTTTAAGGAGATTTAGAAAGTTCTGTAAATTCCAAAAAAAAAAAAAAAAGAAAAGTTATGAGGCTCCACAAAAGGGCAAACCATAAAGGGAATTCAGCCAAAGCCAAAGATATTCTTGAACTATTTCAAGTTTATTGCAAAAACTATGAGCCTCTGCACAGGTGTGGTGACAAAAATGAGATGCAACATAGCCAAGTTTTTTGGTTGCAGCATGGGAAGAGCTTGGTTGGTTGCTGCTCAACACCTTTGCATGCTTAAAACTTGCCACTGGGGTACACAGATGCCCGTGACTGTCTAATACAACTGGACTCATGGCTAAATACCAGGAAGAGCTGTGGCACACTATCAACACAGCAGCTAATCTTTCAAGCCACTGGATTTAGCACTGATTCCCGTGCGAAGTTTGCAGCTCAGGGGCTGGAGAGTCATAATACCTGATTTTGCGATATTTAACTTCTAGGTCAAGCACAGGCTATGGGGACCTGCCTGAATAGGGACTTCTTCATTATTAAATTATTAAACAACAGCAAAATCTGTTGTTTAGTCGTGCCCCTTAACTTAATCCAAGGCAATGCCTCCCTAGCAAGACCCAGCAGAGGCCCACGGTCTTGAACTCCATACATTGCTTTTTTGTAGCATTCGACCATCAAAAAAAAGTCAGGAACAGACAGAATTTGTGCCTAAGCAAGGGGCTCACGTGGGGCTTCCCAGCAGCCCGTGAACTGATCCACTACCAGCAGATGCAGGAGATGGGGCAGAAAAGCCCTTGAGCCAGGTGGCCCAAAGGAAATTATCTTTCTGCAGCTGAGGCTCACAGCTCCGGACAAAGCTGCTGGCGGCCATGTTCACAGCCACCGCCTGAGCTACAGGGTTGGTCTGAGCACAAAGTCACTGAGGATGCGGCTGCCTTAGGGAAAGCAGGGGGAAACCTGATTAGAGAAGGGAGAACAGGGAGAAAGCAGAAAGGAGAAGCGAGGACACTCAGCTACCATAAGCCCTGCAAGAATAGCCCTGCAAAATGACACCATCGCCAGCTTGCTGCTAAACTTTCATAGAGAGCGTTAACACGGCAGTTGCTCTCTGCACAAATTTTCCATGCTTATTTTTAAGACTAGGACTTTTTTAAGTTAAGTAAGTCTCATGGGAAAAACTCGGCTCAGCTGCCCCCTCTATTCCCATAGAGCTACATTTGCTCCCCCATTTTCAGCAGCAAAGTTGCCCTCTTTTCAGCTGGAGCAAAAGAATGGTATTTACCTTCCTTGCTTTCTCCGTGCAGTGTGACTGACGACAGCCCGGGCCCCTTTCTCTTCCTTCAAGATGATGATTTTGAAAGCAGCATCTCGGCCGTGTCCTGCCCCGTATAGAGGGTGAGGGGAGCCTTCCCTGCCTGCTAGGAGGATAAGGAGCAAAGAAGTGGTAGAGAGAAGAAGGCGGCAGCTGAATGCAGCCACGGGGACGAGAGGGGTGATGAGAAAATGAATTTCTTGCCAAGAGAAATGAGAGCCAGAAACAGTGTGGAGATAGAGGGCAGGGTTAGATGGAAAGGAACGGCACTTCCCACGCCCGACAATGTTTGTTCCCTAGCAGAAAGGCTTGTTGCTCAATCGCCACTTTCCCTACCCGTAGCTATCAATAATTAAGTCATCTACCAAAGCACTAGACACTCCAGCAGGGGAAACCTGAAAGGGAAATTTGCTGCTCAGGTGCTAGTGGATGGCTCTCCATGACTCTCCATGCAGACCTCTGAACTGCTCCATCTCAGCACCTTTGAAACGCCCAAGTCTCCAACGTGGTGCAGGCTGGGCAGGCTGGGCCAGGCACACAGCCCAGGGCTGCCCTCTTCATCCAGGGTAGATGTACAGTTAACGTGGGGTACGATGTGTCATATGTGGCGGGTTACAGACCCCGGAGGGCCTTACAAACAAACAGCAACCCACAAGACGTGCATGTTCACACCATGAATTGATGCCTCCTGCGCCGCAGGCCAGGCTCCCAGTCTGTGACGTGCTGATGTGGGTGCAATGGCACGTTCCCATGCAAAGCCGGGCTGCTCCAGGTCTCCCAAGAGCTGGCGGTCCTGCTGCAGTGGTGGCCGCTGCTGCACATTGCTAAGGTGAAGCTGAGCTGAGCTGTCCCCTGGTTGTGGCACAGTGTCCTGGGGGGATGCGTTACTGCTCTGGGCAGAGGGGAAGTCAGCTGGCAAACACACTGCATGGGTCCCCTTGCAGCGTGAAAATCAGTGACTGCCAGCATGAGGTGTAAAGGAGGAGCAACTCTGCTCCTGCCCCAGAAAAGAGGGGAGGTGTTTGCAGCCCCTGCCTTTGGTTCAGGCTTGCCCACAGAGATGCATGGCAGGTCAAGCACTGGAGCGACGGGACTGATCTGGGACTTGTCTCACAGCTGACAACAATGCTAACAGAGCAGCTTTCACCCATGCAAAGGGACCCTCTCCCCCCCCACCCCGGGCACCATCAAGGCCTCTGCTGTTCCTCTACAGCTGGAGCTGCTCTCCTGGTGACAGGAATGCCGGATGGGGTCCCAAACAGGATGTCCCACCACATTCAGCCTCTGCTCACTGGCAGCCATCCTGTCCCCAGCAGGATTGCTAGAGCCACCTTCCATATAGCAACTCAAGCTACATGAAGCTCAGATGTGCCCATGGGTCCGTCTCACTGATGCATGCAAGCTGACTTCTAGCTTCTACTCTCCACGGTAGTGCAGTCCCTTATGATGTTCTGCCAGCCCTCAAATGCCCACGTCATGGTACATCCCACCTTATGCCTGGTTCCATATCTCTGGAGAACATCTGGGCTATCCTGAGGGTCCCTTTTAATATGATGCCTCCTGTCCACATTGGACCCAGTCTGCCACCACTTGCTGCCTAAGAGGGCTCAGCATCTCATGATCCAGCAGGCAAGGCACCAGTTGCCACTGACTTTCTGCATTCGCTGCAACTGCTGCTGTGGTTGCAGTTTGATGGGTCACAGCCAGGTTTGTGGCTTCCTCCAAAGCACGTAGGTGTTGCATGAGAACTCCCTTCACATGCTGCCACTCCTTTAAGATCCTCCAGGCCTCTGAGTTCCCATTTTCTCAGGAATCGACTAGTTGCCCATCTTTGCCACCGTATATAAATGAGCGTTGCTGTGCTGCACCAAAACTGGCTGCTCGCATACTGCGATGCTGGAGCGCATGCAACACCTCATCAGCATGGCATACTACTGGTGCGGTTTATGCACATGGCACCAGAAAATATTGCTGCAGGGTGCAAAAGCCTCCAAGCACAGGATGCGAGTCTGTAAAGCACAGCACATTGCAGCATGGAAAGAGGCACATCACCTCTACACCACCTGCAGCGCAGGGACCTCCAGGTTGTCTTCGTCCCCCTACTCATACCTCAGTTGTGTTTTTTTACAAAGCGTCAACACTGTCCCACATAGGCAAATGCCCAACACCCTAGGGCTTAAGGCTGCCACGCAGGTAGCTAATAGCAAACTACCCAGCTGCATCATGCCACAGGCCCCTGCCCAGGCAGGCATTGACTAGCAGAGGGCTGGCTCATTCTGCAGTGCCAAGAGCTCTGCCACCCCAGCGATAATGAGGGTGACAGCAGGGATGCAGTGACCAACAAGAACCCCGATGCAACAAGATGAGCCTCCTGTACGTAATTAGTGTTTGGCCTTTGAAAGGGAGCAGGCAAAAAGCACCAGAACCACTCCTAAACAAGTGAATACAAGTCTGTGATTCAGCAAGGACAAAAAGCAGTGAGACAAAAGAACCGTCCTTACTCCATGGCTCTCCACCAGTCCTGCGCCCCCCTGGGAAGCACACTGACACAGCCAATTGCCATTCCTGGGTTTTTTCTTTCAGCCTTCTTGGAAAAAAACATACTTGCAAAACACATCCGGAGCCCTTACATGCCTCTCCTGGCTTCCCTTAAACACACAACATCGTTTTTCTTAACATCCACCCAAAATACTGCTGTAATTAGCAAACTCCATTTGCTTTGAAGAAGAGGGAAGGAGGTCACAGACTTTGAATTCAGTGACTGTTTAACAAAACATCACAAGCGACCAGCATACATGCAGGGAGCGTTTTGTAGCTGTTTGCCCTGACTCATTAGCTAGCTTGATATTTGGGAATATTGCTGAAATGTGCTTACGTAAAGATTTTTTGCATCAATGTCATGTATTTTCTACACAAGGCAGAGTCACTGAGCATGGTTCATGGGCTGCTCTCTACTCTCTACTCTTCTTTCTCTTATCCCTATACCATCTCCAAGCAGCTGGTCATTGTGTTACCAGTAAAAGAACATCATTCTGCCATCGCAAAAATCCTTTACCCACATCTCAACTACCACACACAGCTCCAGATCTCACCTTAAAGGTATGCCCTACAACTGGAAGAAGTTCAGAGAAGGGCAAAGATGGAATCAAAGTTCTGAGATGGCTCCTGCCTGCGCAACAGCTGGTACAGGGTCCGCACAACAGCTCTGGGTACACTCAGCCCTCTGGGACACATTGGATTCACCTGCAGGAGGGAACATGCATTTTGGGAAACCTCAGGGAAGGGTTTTTGAAGCCCAGCTCCCATGGGCATCGATAAACGTTGGGCAGCGTTGGCATAGCGGTCATCTCTCAGCTGGAAACGGGTCTGATTCAGGACTCTCTCCAAGCATAGAAGGGTTCAAAGCTCTTCTTCTGAGTAACAGAGATTTTAAGATTCCTGCCCACGAAGGTATGATGTACTCCAGGCTGCTCAGATCCAAACTTGCTGGTGGAACTGTCACACTTTGTAGCAAAACCCCCAACTAAGAGGATTCCCCAAAAATAAATTATAAACAGCTCTCGTCACAATCCCAAATTAAAGGCAACAGGAAATAATTAAGCACCCTCCTCCCATGGAAAGAATTAAAGACTTGAAACATGAGATTGCAGAAAGCAGTCAGAAGCTGCCTAAACCATTGCCATAGGACAAACAAGTTTGCACTTGTTTATGGCTGAGGTCTTAAGTGCTTATTAAATACATGGAGGAGTCTGCATGACTGTAAACTCTTTCCTAGGATTACACAAATCCTGAAAGTTCGTTCCTGCAAACCATCCAGGAAAGAGCTACACACCTTCCCTCTGGTTCAAATCCTCCTTCACAGCCACTAAGATCTGAGAAGCGCAGAGATTTTGCTCTCTCTAATACTTACGCCATTGCTGCACCAGCATGGGTTTCTCTGGGGCTCCTCATTTTTGTGGTGGCAGCAGCAGCTGTAGAGTACTTACACAGTTAGGCCAACTTACTTTCTTGCTCCAAGTGGATTTGTACTTGCTCAAACCAATCTTTCCTAAACCTGACTTCTGTCATATCTTTTCTCTAGACCGCACTTTTCACTCTGCCCTTAGTATGCACATCAGCCCTGAGTGCATGTCTTTGTGTTGCAGTCCCTACTTTTAGTTTTTAAATCCTCCTATAGCTTTCATCAATTTAAGCGCTGATAGCCTGCATTTTGGTGTAGGTGAAACTATGTCCTGCCCAGCCATTTTCTATCTAGCTTCTCTATGTAGCTTCGTGTCAGCTAGGAGATAACCTTAAGCCTCTCTTCTCCTGCATTAGTTTGCTACCAGCAGTAGATTTTTGCTCTGCTTCCCAGCAACTGTATTTGCCCCCCTGCCTGAAAGCAGCTGGATTTTTTGAGGATTCTGGCTCAGAGGCCTCACGCAGAGGAAAGATGGACTCGAACCCCAACATCTCTATGAGTCAATACGTGCAGCTTTCCAGAGTGGGTAACCTTGCACCTAAAACTGCCCTGGGCCTCAGGACTGAAAGGTGATGAACCCGACTCTGGTCTTTTCAAGGAGCAGCAGGCTAGGACGTGCATAAGTCTGACATCTAGACATGCCATGGGGTAGAGACTGAAAAGTAGATGTCTGCCACAAGGACAGTGAAGCTCCAGGTTCTTGGACAACTTGGTTTCAAACCTTCCACCTTACTGATGGAGTTACCCAACAGCAGGCAACATAAGTTAGATGAGAAAAAGAAAGGAACAAGGACGAGACTTGAACATAAAAAAAAAATGTTTATTTCTTAAAAATACAATGTCCAGCTGCAGTGACACAAATATTCACAGAGGATTTCTTCAAAAGGGTTTACAGCTGCTTCCAGTGTAGCAATCCTTCCATGTCAGGAGCAGGCAGGCCACTGGCAGGCAGCCAGCCAGGTCCCACACCAAAAGGTTCGTTTCACCCGTTCTCTGCGCTGCGACAACCTGCGCACAAGTCCCTTGCTAGCTGCTTCAGTTCCAGGAGGCATCCACTCCCAGACCCCTCTGAAGATAGAGAGGGTTTTTTTTGTGTTGTGTTGTTTTGTTTCGTTTTCTTTTCTTTCTTTTTTTTTCCTTTAAGCATTTTAGCCTACATCTTACTAACCTTCTGCATAGGGTTGTAGAGCCTGGAGTTTATTAAGAACATGAATAACAGCCTTTGGGAGATTCAGGAGGCAAAAAGCCAGTGCTGCCTCCGATGCTTCTAGAAGCCCAGTCTTGAAAGCAAATTGGGTGGAAAACTTTGATGGTACGCCAGAAGGAGAAGCCATTAGCAAAATACAGATCTGAAGCAGGCCCTCCACCCCACACAGATCAGTAGAAAATTAAATACCCTTCCCATGTAAAAGATTATTTACAGACTGATTCTGCAATGCATAGACCCAAAGAGGTCTATGAAGGCACTGCCATGATCCCATGCTGCTCCTAGTGACACTGCCTTCCTATTAACTGTTCAACCATTAGTAGAGAAAATAGTGTGAAAAAGAACTGATTGTTAAGCTCAGAGACTCTGAGTCACCTAAATCTCTTTTTCTGTTTAAACAGAGCTCAGTTTTTAATCATATAAATGTCTAAAAGAAAAAAAGCTGTTTTTCCCCTTTTGGTGGTTCTACAAATCAGAAAACATCTCTTTGTTTTTGCTTCAGAGAACAGTCTATGGCTGTTCTTGCTAGTAAAAACAAGGTACAGGAGGAGAGATTTGGGCACACAAAACACATACACGTTGGCAAACATATAGTTAATATGCTGTGCTTAAAAATATCAGACATGAACTTTGTCCACAAAATATATCAGACAGCACTTGATCGTTAACAAAATAACTGATCAGAGAAGCTACAGCACTTGAAGTTTCTTCCAGGTGCTGCTCTAGACTTGTGAGTTCACTTACATATTATTCCACCCGAGTCTGTGACGCGTGCAAGGTAATCATCATGAACAGAGGTAAGAGGCATCCTAGGTTTCCTTGATGCACATGTTCTGCTGCTGTTTTCAGTGCTAAATCAGTCAGGCTGTAGCTCAAGTCATCTTCAATCCATCAAAGCCACAAAACTTCCATCTTTTCTCTAGACTAGCCCCAACCCCACTCAACTCCTGTTTGAAGGTATGTTGGAGGCGGGTCATGAGAACTTCCACTTCTGTGGTGCAGATCTGTGAAAAGGAAGGGAAAATTTCATTGAACAGGCTCTTGGTTTAGAGAAACCTTGTAATGACTGGCTATATTCAAGCTCAACACACATTTAATCACTAAAGGTGTTCCCTAGACATCCATCCAAATACTAAAGGTGATGATCTTGGGTGCAGCACGTGCTATGTTGTTGTCACACTTTGGAGCGAGTTGGCTGCAGATACAAACAGTACTAGAAATAAGGTGAAAAGGTCTATCCTAATTTTTTCCATTTTGAAATGCAAGATAATGGATGAAAAACTTCCAAGCATTTAAATAACTGAATAGCGAGTACTTTTACCGCTGACTCAACAATAGAGCTCTCAGCTAGTGAGGTGCGGAAATCAGGTACGTGGGGACTTTTGATTCACATCCTGAATGGTCACATGCATGGTCACATGAATGGTCACTCTTCTACAGTGCAGCTATCATGCCCATAACAGCAGGTGAGTCGCTCAGAAATGAGAGAGATCAAATCTGGAGCTTACATTGGTGCAGGAATAGTAATGTAAATATGAAAGAAGGCTAGAATTGCTAGAGCAGGTCAGACCAAAGGTTTGTCAAGCCCAGAGTCTTGTTTCAAATAGTGACCACCAGTGGAGAAATAATCCTCCCAATTCCTGCCCCTAACAGGACCAGAGCTCTAGCACAGCCCCAGAGATGTCACCCTGCCTGCTTTCAAAGGTGATTCTTGGAAGCTTTCTTCAGTAACCACCTTCTGTAGTAGCTTTTTACACGTTTGTAATGCTGCAAGTGGTAGGAAGTGTTAATATCTGTTATATGGCTTTCACATACCGTTGAAGCTTATTTCTGAAAACACTCTGGCAAAGCCTAAGTGTTTCCTCCTTGGCATCGTCTCCAATAAGCGCTGAAGCTAGAGCCTCTGTATCATTTCCACTACGGATGAAGCAGGTTGCCTACCCACTGTGCTTTAACTCGCACAGAGAGGTGTGCATGTGTGTAGCACAGCGGGTACGTAAACTGTGTCCAAAGCCATAATCAGACTGGCAAGTAGACCCAGAAATGTCACTATTCAAGCACTTACTAGATGTGATCAAATTTCAACAAGTAAAAAAAACTTCTAAGGTGCTGCAAGTTAACAGCTTCAGGACTTAGCAAGACTGCAGAGGGAGTGCACACCTGCAATTCAGGTGCCTGCAACTGTTTTACTGCAACAGGAAAATTGAAAATCTGTTTTATTCACAAGAATTGAAGATTGCCTCTGCTGTGTATTTCAGACTGCTCTGACACAGTCAGAGCTATCTCTGCACAATAGCCTCATATACCTTCAGCTCAGGCAAAGCATTAAGACATACTTTCGGGAAAAAATACAGATATTTTTCAAGATTGCAGGACACTTCAACATCATTTGTACATGTTCTGTTGATCTACCACAGTTACAGTTTCTAGTTTTAGCTCCCTTTACCGTTTGCAGAGTTTGTGGCTCTAATTGCAGTACTACGATTTTCCAGGTGTTGTGGAGCTAGGTTCGCATCGACTGCACGCCTCAGCAGTGCTTCCTGTTGCTGATGTCCATGTTCATCTCTGCCACAGTGGATTAAGTTTGACCATTCTGTAACTTCAAGTCTGATCCCACTGCATGCTCTCAAATGCAAAGCATAACTGGATTTTCAAGGAGATAATCTTGGGTCATTTCTCCTACCATCCTTCCAAACTCATGTTTGACTCTGGCCTTCTCAAAGAAGCAATAGTCTTTCCAGGACATGCTCAAACATGTCATGAAGATCATCACCACCAACTTTGCAAAATGGATTTGGGTTTGGCAGATGCATCTTTGTCATCACTCTGTTTTGTAATCAGGCAGAAACAACAGTCCATACGTTAAGAGAGAGAGAGAAACAGCACAAGCTCAGGTTGGCAATGGGTTTAGTAAGGCAGAGCCAGCCTAAGACACCAACCAGAGGGGAGGCACCCCAGGAGGTGCATCTCCACACCTGCGTTATCCAGCGACTGCAAGACTTACAGTGCTACGCAGAGGTTTTATTGGGATTGTTTCATGACTTCAAACTGCCCTGGATGTAGGATCTTAACTTTTGCATTGTCTGCTGACCTTCTTGGTGAGACTGATGGGCAGCGAACAAGGGAAAGGTTTTCTTCTTTCTTCCCTACCGACAGCTTCAAGAAACCAAGTTCTGCCCATAAGCGGGGAGGCACAGGCACAGACACACCACTTCCTCAAGCCCAGAGTTCTGCTAGACTTTAAAAGCAATGTCCCCCACTAACACTTAGCTCTCACAGTAATAAAATGTAAGACAAGAAGGCTAAGATGTAACTTGAAGAGCAAACAGCAGGACTTCCTTTCAAGCAACCACGTGCAAAAGACCACTGAAAGTTAGCAAGTTGATGATTTTACCAGAGCATCAGGGAATGATAAGAGATTTGTGACATTCCACAGTGGTTAAATAACATGTTTTTCAGAGTTGGTTTGCTGCCGAGCCTAATGTAGAAGCTTCTGGTAACATGAAGCGTTTTTCTACACTGCAGATACCAACAAGAAAGTGTTAGAAGTCAGATGAAAGCTAAAGTGGCATTTCTTTAAGAGTTCCAAAGAAAAACAAAGGCAGCTGTTTGCCTCAGACAAATTCAGAACTAACAGGAAAATAAAATATTACATCCATCTTTAAACTAAAGGGCTGGAGTGAGCCTGGGAAAACACAGGCCAGCAAGCCTCGCTTTCTTACAAAGGGAAAATTAAACAGTAAGCTATAAACAAAAGCAGATGAAAAAGCTCCAGTTGCAACAGATGATGCCTGTAAAGGCAAATCTCCTATTCTTGGAGCACTTTAAGGAGGACAACAGAACAGTGGAGTAGAAGATCAAGATGTAATTTGCCTTCAGAACCTTCAAAACCCTTTGCAATTTCCCTGTCTACTCTCATAAGCAGTCTGAAGCCATCAGTACACAGAAGTACTGCATGAAACAGCAGCTCGTCACTGTACTAAGGAAAATGCACGAGTGCTCTCTTTACTATCACCCTCCTTGACCCCCCACACCAAGCGCTTGATCCTCCACTTGGTCTGCTCTAGAGCCCAGACCTCTGCGGCAGGGATTGCAATTCAATGCTTAAGCTTCTGTAGTATAAAGGTCCTTGCACAGCATCTTCCTAAAAACAACTTCACTTACAATGTCAAAACAGAGACAGAAAAGGCTACGTGATGAGAAACATGAAAAAAATGCTGTGCATAGAGGCAAAAAAACACAGTGGCTGTTCAGTTTAGAGAGAAGATACACAAACAGTGGCATGGCAGATGATATAAAATAATAAACAGTACAAAAGAGGTTAAAATTAAGCTATGTAAGGGCCAAGCCAGAAACTGGAAGGAAAGTTCAGCCTCCTTCTTGCCCTCTTCCAGTAAGTTCTTCCAGTTCTTACTGTCCAAACCCCCATAAACAGGGGGTCAGTGATCCTCTCTACCCAACCCACACAGAGCTTAACAGTCGGACTCAGAGTACAAACATCCTGCCCCAGTTTGCCCAAGAAGATGGGAGTATCAGTGCCCCTACCTTGCTGTCCAGCCGCTGCAGGTAGGAACAGATATACTCTATGCTGGCTCCAAACGGGTGCACATGAAGAAACGTTGAAATTATTCCTAGGGAAAGAACACCACAAGCATCATTCTAATGAGACGAGAGCCAGCTGCGAACACCAGCACATTGCCACTGCTGCCACAACAGATGGAGATGTTTTGCAGGGGGTTTTGGTTTTAAATACAGTGAAGTATGGCCCAACAGCTGCAAAGGAAACAACAGCTACCAATGCAGCTGATTAGCCCTTCGAACAGGCCTCACCATTTCTCACTCCTTGGAGAGTGCTGGTAACATGCCCACAGGCAAACCATGCTGAGATTCAGCAAGAGGTCACCATCAACATGGGGATACAGAGCTCAAGGAGAAGGAAAGCATGTGAGATCCTGGGTTCAGTTTCCCTCATCTCCACATGCTCTTTGCCCTGAAGCTCCTGAAGACATGAGGAGAAGGGGCAGAGCAGCAGTGGTATGTGTGTCCCATCCCAAAAGCACTGTGGCACTCAGATTAAAAAATAAAAAAAAGCAACCCAAGTTTTCTTGGTGTCACACAGAGGCTCCTTTCTAGCTCATAGCCAGTACTGTGCATCAAAAGGACTGACTTGTATTTCTCACCATCATCTGCAGGAAAAGATAGTGCCCATGATCTTTCTCCAAAGCCCCCTCTCCCTCAATGCAGACACCAGCCTGTGATCTGGCACAAACAGATCCATTGGACAGCAGTAAATGATTTATTGCTACTCTCGACTCAAATGTAGAGGGATGGCTAAGAGGAACTGCACTGAGTGACAAGGAACCAAAGAAATTGTCTCTTTCCTGCAATACAAGAATTTCTGCTCCCCCTTTCCAATGTTCCAGAAAATCTATCCAGTGCCAAAGCTTTGGGCTGAAAACCTGTTCAACTTTAACAACATGTCACCTAAATAAAAGATCAGGGCCAATGTATACAGCTCTGGGGACAGGACATGCCCCAGAATGACCAGACTAATGGCTGGTCTGCAGCATTCACCTCTTGATTCATGCTGCTTGTTTTGACATTTTGCACACAGTGTTAGGCTATTTTTCATTATTACTAGAAATAACAAAGGGGAAAGGAGATAAAAAGGGTAGTACATATGCCTGCACTGTAAGTCAGAGGTCACCAATCCCTTTGTAGCTAAGCATCACCTGAAAGTGCTGGCAATGTTTCACATTTCACTGAGCCAGGCCCTCCTCCTCTGCCACCTTTCTCTATCCTTTCTTCTCCTTCTGGCTACAGCTTCTAAAGCCAGGAGAGCTTACCCATCGGGGGTCCGTGGCACACTGTGCCTCATCGCTGCCTGGGTCCACAAATGTAATCCACAAACTACAAGGTGCCGCAATGCTCAGGCTGGTTAAAGTCTAACAGTCCATGACACTGCTTAGAATCCTGCAAAGTGGATCTGGCCTGAATGCAGATAGACCCTGCTCCATAACTTACCTTCAGTGACACCTCCCAACAGCTACTGGCACTCCAGTATTTGCTGAACTGTCACTACACACAAGCCTACTTTACATGTGTGTTATTGAGTGAAAGGTGCATGGCACAACGTTTCCACATAAGCAGTGCACAAGGTGAAACCCTGTCTCCACCAAAGCCAGCAGTTTTCCTTGATTCCAGGATTTCCCCCTCTGTTGGCATAACCAAAGGAAACAACACAGCTGGTGGGAGCTGCAACATCACTGTGAAGTAACTCCCGCGTAGTTCAGATGCCTAGCAGTGTCACTACGCTCATCAAAAGACCCACTGTCCCCTTGGTCTTACCAACTAATAGAGCTTCTCGTTCGGATTTCACAGGACTATTGCTCAGTGTCTTCTCAGCTGGACATTCCTTTTCCTGGCTGCATGCACAAATCCTGGATGTACTGCTCTCCTGCAAAAAACAGCAGGATCCATTCTCCTTACTAACAACACAGCAGGCATTCTTACACACCAACAGCACTTCAGCAGTACTTGACTGAGTCTACATTTTTGTTTCTCTGTTTCTATGAGTCACTGCATTGCTGCATCTATTATTTATTTTGCAAAATGCCTCTAGCAAAGCACAGTGGATGTTCATGTTGCTGTTGGAACATCTCTGAATACCAAGCTATATGAAAGCCCAAAAAGTTAAGTAAGATGTCAAAACATGCACTTCACCGTTCCTGGCTCACTGGTATGATGTCTGCTCTACAAGGGCCTATCTTTCTGTTTTACCAGTTTATAAAGAAAGCTTTGCAGTGACTATTAAGACACAGATGTTTATTTTTCAGAAGTCTAAACTGAGGTGATATGATTAACCCAGTGCCCATTGACTGCCAAGGGTCTGGGATCTGACTGTCTTTGACTTGAGTTTGTGGTACTGTATTAAAACAGAATTTTGCCTAATTTGCTAACCTCAAAATAAACGCATGACTACCAGTAATTCAAATACTTGGTCCTTGCATTAAAAGCATGATTTTTTTTTTATTATTCCTAAGCTGTATCCTGAATTCCAGTAGTCTGAGAGCTATAGACAGCTATAATTGGAAACAGCCTCCAGTCACTAGTGAAAGGGACTGGAGTTGAGCCAATAACAAAGATAGAATGAAATGGTCCCCTGGGTTTGCTTTCCTTCTTACACCAGTACAATTTTGAATTACATAGTACTGAAACTGTGCAGTCCTGGACTAAGTAGGCTACAGCTTGCTTCTGCAGGAGAAAACAAGGATCTGCACTCTGAGAAAGTGGAGCTAGCTTCAATCAGACACAGGGACTGTGATTCAGCCAGTAGCGTTTTATCGGAAATGCACTGCCCGCGTTTTCTTGGAGTTCCAGCGGCTATTGTTTGAAGGCTAGCAGAAATAACAGTGCAACAAGGTATCTGCCACGCCAAAGGCCATTTCTACACCAAAAGTGTTGCATGCACTTACTATTCTTCCAGCCAGAAGCTGGTAGCAATGGATAACTGAATGCTTTGAGTTTGCACAATTATATATAGTGTGTATGTACCAGGCTTATACACTTCACAACAAATCAGACTAAGGAATTACTCATTTTACCATGAGGTGTCACTACTTCCCTCAGCAAGATGTTTCAACTGAAGTAGCAGAAAAGAAACTTTTTGACTTACGTTTCCTTGACAATCAATCACATCTCTCTCCTTGTCCTCTTCATCTGCTAGGCTTTGCTATGTACGGTTGAAGAAAATGGAAAGATTACCGACGATAGTCTACTATTTCTGTTCTTTGATATCAGGCACTGAAGCTCCTGTGCCGGAAATTACTGGGATTCAAATCTTCCTTTAATTAGTAGAAAGACAAATATTTATCATCTTCCCCAGCACATGGCACAAAACAGTGGGGATAAGGTTTGAAAATCAGAGAAGAGACTATCCGTTTCCTAGCAGTGGGCTTTACAGTCACCAGTGAGAAGTGGTGTTCTGTAATGTCTCCTTTCTGTCCTGAGGTACACAAATAACTGAGTGTGCGCTATAGAGGAGACAACCACCAAGCAAGCTGAGATTCACATGTGGGTCCATAATCAAAATACAGAGTAGACCACAGCTGAGCAGAAACAGCACCTATCCATGACACCAATGTCTGCTAACATCTCAACTTTTTCCACTCTCATCAGACTGCAAAACTCTGAGTGATGTGCCACAAGGATTTAAGTCATCAGCAAGAAGACATTAACAAAAAAAGCCAAAGCAGCAGAACAAGATACAGAATCTGCTAATGTAAAAACTTTAATTCTAAATGTTTTTGGCAGTTCCCTGCATTAAATCCAACCAGTATATTATAATACCACTAAAAACTTTAATTCATCAGAGCTTTATGAATGTCAGATTCAAACATGCCTTTAAAATGCAAATCTAAAATCAATGTTTAATAACTGAGACTTTTCCTATCTTTTAAAATGCAGCATATAGAAAAAAACATTTCACCAGCAATACTGATGTGAACTATAAAACAAGAACTAATCTGTTATTTATATAATTGCTTATGTAGACTGTCTCACTGTAATAATGAAGCAATCAGCAAGTTCACTACTCTCATAAATCCTCCAATTCAGCATGTAAATTTTTCTTGCTTTCTAAAGACCACTGCTTCTAAGCCAAGGCTAGGTATTTTCTACACCTCTGTCCTTCACTGCTCTCATGATGAACTATGAAATCCAAGGACTGCATTTACTACTGAGAATAAGGATGTACTGAGATTGCACGTACCTGCTCCTTAAGGGTTTCTAATAATGTTTCTATTTTCAGTTTGTCTTCTCTCACTTTTTCTAGCTCAGCTTCTCTCTTTTTATATTCATCTTGCACTTTCAAAAGATGCTGGAAGAGAAAAGTTACACACAGTTCACATCCCGTCTTTCACATTTCACTATTTAAAGAATACAAATTGAATTACCACTCTTCCATGAAGACCAGATAGATCATATTCAGAACAATTAGAAGGTTATGTATATAAAAGGAAGAAATCTTTTCCACAAACCACCTTGGGATATTCTTTGCCTGTTAGTTTATGTAAAAACAACACAACTTTGGTTGGTAAACATGGGGCAGTAATTCCATAATCACCAAACCACTGCCATCCCTGAAATAAAGCATGTGTTGTGCATTAGACTGGGGGACCGATCCATATTAAAGCAAGATGTTCCTCGCCTGCAGTCTGGTTCACTGTACGTCTGTACAAGCAGTCAGCAAATGGGAGGGAGTAGCATAGACACAAACAAGTGACCTGGCGAAGCTGCCTTAAGGCCTTCCTAGAACTCTGATGCACATTAGGACCAAAATATCTTGCGATTTAAGAAAATAGTCCAAAACAGCTAGTAGATAGGGAGACTTGTGCTGTAATTTGTACAATTCTGCATAACAGAAAAATGCGATGACTGCTCCCATATCCCGGGCATCAGCCTAGCAATGCAGGATGCTCGCAACACCACAACAAGCTGTGCACGCCCTTGGCTAGCAAAACTAAGAGGAAAGACTGGGCAGTGAATCACAAATCTCATCTTAGAGGTGAGCAGAAGAAATTTCTCAAGCCCAACCTGGTGTCCATCACGAAGACCCAAAGGGTGGTTATGGGTGTGCTTTGAGAGCAAATTGTACGCGTCTGTAGTGGAAGTACAGAAGTACAAAGACCTAACTGAACAAACCAAGAATCTGACACAGGCCACAGAGGACAAGTATGACAGATCTCCCATCGGAGCTAGAGGAAAACAGTACTCAGCAAACTGCTACCAGCACCGGGCCTCTCAGAGAGGGGCAAGGCCAGTCACCAAGCTGTCCGGCAAACAAGTCCTGATCTTCTCCATTGACATTACAACCATCTTTGTGAACGTACGGACAGGTGACCAGGGCTCTAACCAAGGTACCTTGATCTTTTCAAGGCACTTACCACATGGACTTGGACCAGGTCAGACAAGCCACCTTTAACAACCTGAAAGAGGCTCCTTTTAAGGCAGCGTTCATTAATGCTATGTAACATACTGGATTAACAAAGTGAGATATGCTCATTTTTCTGATGGTTAAGCTTAACACATAACGATTTGTTACACTTGCTTCCTAATTACACAACATGAGAACAGAATAAAATACCAAAATCTTAAGACTTTATTAAGGAGAAAACATTTAAACAATGACACAGCTAAGCTCCTAGCCCAGCAGCTTTCCTAAGTCCAATACAAGAATCGTAAACATATATTTCAGTCAGTCCTTTCCTCCATGCTTAAAACATCCCCAATCGGACAATTACTTTAGCTTTTTTCTCCCTCAACCAGCAGAATAATGATTCATAACACTGCTCATTAATAAAACTACAAACAAACAGCATCTTTTTGCATCAGGACAGCTCCTCCAGACTATTCTTCCAGCACCATGTATCGGGCCAGTTTCAAGAGCTGGATTAAACTTCCACCCTTGGGATATACGACAGGAAGCCTCGGTTCCTGCAGGCTGGCTGGCTGGAAGACTCCTTCCAAGCTATGTCCATAACGGTTTGGGGTAGTTTGGCCTTCAGCAGTCCAGTTCTCCCTGCAGATTGAGAGCTTTTCTCATGTGACAGCTGCTAACCTTTGGAGGCTAGTGTCAAAAGCAGGAAAGATAGCAGTTTTGTCTTACTCTTCTTGAAGGAAAGAAGAGTTGTCAATGTCAAAAAGACAAAGAACAGGTTGTAACGAAAACACCTTTTTTTTAAAAAAAAAGCAAACAAAAGGTATTAATCACTCCAACTGATCCTCAGAGCCCTTCCCATTTACACACTGCAAGGTTGCTGACTTAGCTTCTTTGAAAAGTAAAGAGTTCTGAGGAATCTGGTCCTGGGTTGTTCATTAGGGAAGGATTCATTTGCCACTTAAATGATGGTTACAGTGGGATAAAAGTAAATCTTACCTACCTGACACCTGCAGAAAGGAAAATCTGTTATGTCCTGTAACTCTTGCCACTCCCTCCTTCCCAGAAAGCTGACAACAGCTTGAGAAGGCTTTCCCTACAAGCTCCAGCACTACAAACACCAGTGCCTTCAGCACATACCTCAGGTTCATCCAGTGCACTATCACAGCCTTCACACTGGCTCTGCAGATTCTTATGTTAACTAAATGCCTAACTGAACTACTATATCCTCCATATGCTTTGGCTATCAGTCCGGCTTCATACCCCAGGAGCTACTGTTGAGGTTTACAAGGACCCAAAACACTTGATACTCAGCCCAGAGAAATTCCAAAGAACATCATAAGCCCTAAGCATTTCTGTGAGAATGAAAATCCAGTAAGCTTCAGAAAAGGTGGCAAAGACAACTCAGAAACTCCCTCTTTCCTTCACATGCTGGTTACCAATACTCATGGATGAATGTTCTCACATGGTTACTGAAGTGGTAAGCACTGACTCAGTATTTCAGAAGTCACGGTGCAGTCACTGAAGAACATGCAAGGAATCCATAAACCATGGACTGTTTCCACATGACTGTTCTCAATTCATACACAATCAATATTTCAACTGCCCTTTCTAATACTGGAAATGACAAAGTTGCTTCTGTTTGAAAACAATCTTCCCAGTGGCACAATTTCATCGTGCTGAAATAAGTGTCTTTGCTTGTGCTTCTACTCCGCATCACAGCCCCTTTTCCTTCATAGCGAGACCACAGCTATACAAAAGCACAGACCTACCTGCTGCATTCCCTGCAAAGCCTGCTGGAGGAGCTTCAGCTGCTGCTCTTTAGTTGTGTCTTCATCTCTGCTTGCTTTGCCTTGTTCTTGCTTTAGCAGTTCCACCTCATTCCGGTAGGCATCCAGCTGCCAGCGCAGACTGTCATTTTCTTCTTTCAGGGCTTCCACCTGCGATACCAGTGCTGGAGAACAAGGCAGGTAGGGATGGAAGGTCAAAGAGCTGTGGTTAAGATCTCCCTCTGTGTTCTACCCCAGTGCACAGTGGGCAGACTGCTCTGTGGCTCCCGACTCCCAGTTGCAAACCCAAGGTACCAATATTAATCTCTCCCAACTGATGTTTGTGGCATCTCTTTAGAACACAAGCTCCTCTGGGCAAAGACCATTTCTCAGTAGTAAAAGCAGCATTTAAGTTGGTGGTGGGGGGAGAGGGAGAAGACAAAAGAACACACTGGGATAAAATGATCATGTAGCCAAGGAAATAGTAGTTTCCCAAACCAGCAAAGCTGACAGACTCCAGAACAGCCTTCTACTGCCATCCTCAGCCAGAAGAGCATCCCCATGAAGTCAAGGGATGAAACACGTATCTGCTCAGTGGTTGCACAGGGCTCAATAAATTTATGAATGGGATTCTAGCACATTATGGCTGCAAAGACAGCTTCAGCAGGTTCCAGAACATACCCGTTATGTGGAGGGCACATCCTGACATCCCACAGGCATGCTTTATACCTCTACTACTAAGGCCATGGTTGTAGGCTGCTGAGGTGGACTCAAACACTATACTTGGAAGACAGTCAAGATAGTCCCATTTCACCAGCTACTTGCTGCCTGGGAACAAGGTGGGTTTCATCTAAATCTCCTCACTCATTCTCCAGCAAATGAAACCATGTTGGGCCCCACTCTACATATTTACGCATTTCCAAAAGGAGAACAGCCAGCACTATTCAGTAAGGCAAAAACTGCTTTGCTTGTATCAGATAACCACAGGGAAAAATAACTTTTGACAGATCTGGACAGAAAAGGCTGTTTCTGGGGTGAGCTCCAAAAATGCTGAATGCAAAGAACTGACACAGACTTTAATAATTAGGCAAAAGCAATGGCTTTATTTGTTGGTTGGATCTATTCTCTGCTCCCATTCACCACTGGGCCACACAGAGCAGGAGCCAAGGGAAGGGACTATATAAGCTGCCCTAACAGTTGAAAGATATACATATAACCATGCCTGCAGCTGCGCTAGCCAGTTTAGGAAGTGTGAAGGGAAGGTGGAAGCACCTTTGGGGAAGAAGAGTCTTCAAGTGAAAAACAGAAAATCTCCTAAGCAGAGCAACGGCAATGGGAAACATGCCTGAAAATCACAGAAACACAAATGTAGTCAGCAAGATTTGGACCTATTTGCCAGTTAAATGCTCCAGCAATAGCAGAAAACGTCACAGTGCTTTTGAGACAGCGAGATGGTGGGGCCGGGGTGCTCCTGTTTATTTCAGGAAAGGAAATTAGAAAGCAGAAAAGACTAGATGTTTTTAGCAAAGATCTTTGTAGAACAGGGCACTTCACAGTTTTCTGAGACAAAAGACAGCTTAGCGACAAACTATATTGTTTAGGACAAAGATAAGGACCTGGCTGCTTCTCTTTAAACCAGCTAAGCAAAGCTTGATAAGCAAGTCTGAAACCTTTGGAGTCTGCCAAAACAGACCATAATTTTCAGGAGGGGAGCAGGGGCTGAAAAATGCTTTGGAGGCATACAAGAATTGTTAATTCAGCTTGAACAGAAAGGTTGCTAGGGTGGGTTCATCCCAGGCTTTCATCCAGAGAAGATAAACTGGAAGCAATCTTGATTCAAGATTTTTCTAACTCCTTTAAGACATGATAGCAGGAAGACAGAGACCAGGACAGAAACCTTAAAACTGTCAGACAAGGAGACGGAAGACAGTGAGTGAATCCAAATGACTCACAGAGGTGGGACAGGATGGAGAGAGAGAGCCCTGCCAGATCCTAATGTGTACAGCAAGGCAGACCCCAAACCAGCACAGGTCACCAGCCTAGTAAGGATGCAGAAGACATGAGGAGAACTCAGCAGCTGGTGTCCCTTGTCCTCCATGACACCTGAAGAAATCCCAGACTGTCCAACTGGACACAAGCATCTTCATGCTTGCATGCTTGGCAGACACGTCTGGACGCCTGACTACTGGACAGATAACCTGGGGACACGTTTTGATGCTTGTGAGCATGTGACTACAAAAGCATTTGTGTGAACCAGTGAAATCAATTTTGCTCTGGTTCCCTAATAAAATAATAATAATAACCTCCTCTTGTATAAAAACTGGCATTGAGATTTGCTACACTGTTGTTACAGCATCAGAACATTATTTCCTGCACAACCTTCACAATGGCATTTCCTAATCTGGATGTTTGACTTTGTAATCTCAAAATCCAGAAAAGGCCTTCAATACAGTTCCGGACTACTCATCTTTTATTTCCTGCTTGCAAGCATCAAACCCCTAGCATGTGACAGTGGCTAGGGAACGCCAAGCACGGAGTAAAGATAGAACACAGCTAAAAATATACTCAGACAAAATTATACAGGAGGAAGCAAATAAAAATACACAAAAGTCCTTGAATTAAAAGAAGGGAAGGGTTTTCTAGTGGAATGATCACTAACTCCCACTAAGCACATGCCAGACAATCCAGTTTTTTAAAGATACAGCTGATATACAAGACAGGAGAGAAAACTGTTCTGAAATAACTTCTTAGGGTATTTCCCCTATAGTAAACATACATGAGGAAGCCAGTGGTGCTGTTGATGCTAGAGATTCAGGGAAGAGAAAAAAAAAGCAGCAGTTATACGCTGGTATCAGTTATTTGAGCCTGGATCCATTCCAGAAAAACAGACAGAGGGAGAAGGGATATTTGGACAGCGTACTTCTCGTGTTAGCACCAGCATTTGAAGCGGTATAATGCAGGAGTGCTCAGCCCACCAGAGCCCTGCGCTGAGACTACAGCCACGTGCACCACCACACACCTCCCCTGCAGTCTCTCCAAATGCCACTATTGGCCCATCTGCTGCTCAGAGCACCACCATAATCCAGCACCTTAGGATGTCGCTGTGCAAACGGGTCTCGGGAGCTGTGCAGACATCACCAGTGTGCTGAAACAGGACAGCGCGGGTTGACAGCAGCATGGCTGCAGAAGCAGCGAGCTCAGCCATGCGCTGCTGTGTCTACACCACTTTGCTCATCCAGCTCCTCCATGCATGGCTCTATGGACTGCAGGTTCCCTGGGGACTGCAGTTCAGACACAGCTTTAGGCCACGCTGACCATCACAGGTGAGGAGGGACAAGCATTGGCTACAGCACCAGCCAGAGAGGAAAATCCCAGCACCTTCAGTACTAGACCTAGTTCTCTTCCTGCTAGAGCAACTGTGTGCGCACACGAGCAGGTTATCACGTAATAGCTAGCGTAGCAACTTGCTGCACAGAGACTGGATTACACAGCCACCCGGGTGTGTACTGCAGCAAAGAGCTCAAGAAAGAAGCATCTCCCACTGCAGACTGTGGTGGACTTGAGCTCTTCCTTTGTCAGGATGAGGTTTGTCCCTGCTGGGAATCCCAACCATCCCACCACACTCAATAGTCAATATTAGGAACGGAAAATAGGTTGCGAAAAATACTTTGATGGAAAACTACTCAGTCAAAACATGAAGCTTCCTCAAAACCAGATTATTCCACTGAACTTTTTTCTAAAGGGAGAAGTTACAAGATTTTGTTCTGGGAAGCTATATTGGTCACTGTTTTGCTGTGTTTTCTGTGGACTATGTACCAAATAAGTGTGTTAAAGTATTATTTTATGTGTAATAGGGACATGAAACAGGAATCAAAGGATTTTTATAAAGCAAGCTGCCTTGACTAAAAGAAAATATTTTGCATGTTCTAAAGTAATTTCTCAAAACTTCTGGGGTGGAACGTTTGAAGGGTTTAACATTCATGATGAATTATCTTGGAAAAGTTTCAAAATATTGGAATTTTCTACAGAGAAACTGTGCTCATCTCTAGTAGCAAGCTTTCCTTCAGGGAAAAATAAAAAATGAATCTGGGATATTGCAAAGCAGAAGTCCATAGCAGTTTCCATCACGGGGAGCAGGGGGAACAACATGAAGTCAGGAGAGCAAGAGACAGGGGGCTGTGGCAGGCTGAGGCAAGAATTTTTTGACCCAGACTCTACATGCTCACAATGATTTAAAACAACAGTATTAACCTAGGAGAAAAATTTTGGCAAACTCAAGTCTGTAGCTGCAATAAGAAGAATGTAGAATTCAGAGAGATCTGGAAAGGGGAGATGGATAACATAGGAGATATTAGAATATCAAGAACATCTCCAGCAGTTAACTTACTTCAGTGGGATATGACAAAAAATGATCAGGCAATGACAGGAAGTTGGAGCATTACAACCACACATAAAAACATACATGAAAGGAATAACTGAGAATGCAGGAGTTAAATGGGGCCACAACAAATGTATATAAAATAACACCTGGTTGGGAGAAAGGCCCTCTGTTTTCTCTGCCTCATAACATATAAGAAAGCGGACAGTCAATAAAAACTGGAAAATGACAAATTCAAATCCAAAAAAGGAAGTGTTTTATATATATGAGATTAGATTGTAGGACTTGTTGCTATAGGATGTCTTAACAGCAAATTCATAAAGGGACCAGAAGGTTGGAAGAACAGCAACAATAGGCAAGGAAGAGCAGGGAAATGATTTTACCTGATTCTTCTGTTTCTTTCATCTCTGATGGATCTTCAATTTCCTCATCAGACATTTCCATTTCCTCCTCTCTTCGAATACCCATTAGTTCATCATTATGAATGTTACGAATTTCCTACAGTTCAGAAAGGAGAGTTTCTTAAATACAGATTGTAAGGAACACATTGGTTGGATAAAGAGATGCTGAAATGCAAGTCTGCAAACAAAACGCAACTCCATGATACAAGAAAGGAGAAATGAGAGAAATTTTTGGCATACACTACTAAATCAAGGACTGTGTCTAGCGTGAATTAATCTGCCAGTACTGCTGGTATTACTGACTCTTCCGTCTCCCTTCTACTCCTTGCTGGACTCCTGCCATGCTTTCCTGCTCATCACCTCTTCCTAGTGATGTTCCCTCCTCATATACACAGCACCTGCTCTTAACAGACACACGTCTTCCTGGCATTTCTTTCTCTTGCCATACAAGGTATCCTGCACCTTCCCAAGCACTGCCTAGCCAGGCACCTCTTTCACCCTGCTGCAGCATGTCTGTCCCCCTAGTGCTACCCCACTCCTCTCCTCACTGCTGCATGGCTACTACAACACACAATCCACCAGAGACTGAGGTCACGCCAGTTAGAAAAGGGAATTGCAAGTAAATACGTAGAGGCCAGAGACTGCTCAGCCATCTCCGTACTCGTACCGAACACGGTAAGCTTCGAAGCTTCTCTCCCTTCTGCCCCTGTGCCTGCCACCGATGCTAAGCTTGCAGCATACTGGCTCTCCCTCCTGTTGCTGGGATCCTCTCCACTCTCCAACATGGCCTTGGTCCACATGATGGATCAGAAGAGGAAGTGACCAGAACAAAGATACTGCCTCCTATGTTGGCTGCCAAACCACACCAGGTCCTGCTTCACATGTCTATGCTCTTCCCAGTCCTTTCACCTTGTACAAGGAGAGCCAGGCAACCTCACCTGCTCCTCACAACAATATCCCCCCTCTCTGTCCTCTGCTCAGGCTATCTCACACTGGGCACAGTGACAGAGCTCTGCACATCACCCCTTGTTTACAAGATGAGGAACTATCTAACCCCCATCTCCCTTCACTCTGCAGACCAGGACAAGAAATATTCAGAAAGTGATCAGCAAATATTCCAGGAGATGGAGAGGCCAAAAATAATTATTAGCGGCTAGCACAGGCTGCCAAGTGTCCCTACCCCATGTCAGTTTACGAGAACTTCACTTGGGTTATACATCCCAGAAACAGCCATAGGAAAAAAAGACAGAGAAGACTTACTTATGAAATAAAAAGGATGTTCAGCTCTTTTCAGGTTTTACTCTGAACACCCTGCAGCGTTCAGAAAGCCTGCTTGCCAGTGCCAAGGACACCTCCACTGAGAGCAGCCATAGGAGAAACAAACACGCTTTTAGCGCAGAGAAATGGAGACCTTCAGGACAACAATGTGGAAAGGATATGAACAACAAGGTCCCTGAGCATGCTACACTCAGAGCTGGCTACACTTCCAAAAGGACTGCTGCCTGCCCTTAAAACAAAATGGGAAGTTGCAGTTGGTTTGGAGTCAAACAAAAATCTTCCCACTGTCTTCAATTGACTCTGCCCAACAGCTAAGATCCCAAAAAGTTCTTGAAATTGGAAAAGCCTCCACAAAGCAGAGCATGCAGAGGGGCCAGGCATGGCTTGGCCACACAGCAAGATGAGCCACTGTTTATCACTGCCCTGACCAAGCAGGCCAGGGCTGCTCAGCATCCAAAGGGGAACCCTGCATGGGAGAGGGAAAAGCATCAAAGATGCCAAATACTCAAGTGAGACTCTACCTAAGCAAGAAAATAAGCTGGCTGGTAGCTACCATAGCATATTGTTTCACCAGGTCTTGAGCTGCCACAGCTCTGTAATGAAGCACACTCAGCTACAGCACATGCCTGCACTGTTTGACAAAACTGCATTAAGTCATCACTGACAGAGAACTAAAAATAAAACCCTAGCGCAGCCCAATGACTCCCCAACACACGCTCATTCCCTGAGCTGCCCTTACACTTTCATCTGATGCCATGACCTGTGGAATAATTAAATTCTGCCAAACCCTGGACCAGTATGATGCATATTCTGGGTCACCTTCATTTAAGAAAAGACCCTAATATCTGGGGGAGAATCTCATGCTGAGCAAGACAACATGCCTTCCTGAAACACACCACACCACTGGTCTTACAGCCTCTTTACAATGGAAGAACTTACCTTGGAACAAAAGACAGCTCCAAATGGAGAGAGAGCTCCCACCCCAGTCATGGTAAGCAATCTCAGGTAAGCAGAAAAGAAAGCAAGAATGCTAGGGCTCAAAGCAAAAAAAATCAAGCTCTCTAGCAACTGGCTTCTCAGGTATAAAACAAAACATGAGCTCCTCCTTTAGCTCGAAAGAAAGGTTTGACTAAGTGGGCTTTTGAAAGGAAGTCCCAGAAGTGCAACCGCATGGCAAGATTCACAGCTGCAAGTTTCCCAGGAGGGAACAGTCATTCAGAGTTTTCCAAAGTTGTACAACCTCTATCATCTGTTTTTTTTATCAGAAGGCCAAAGGTTGGCTACTACCAACTTTAAAGATACCAATTTTTTTTCCGGGTTGTAGCTATGCTGAAGGGTGGCCTGCATAGACACACCCCACATACTGTTTCTCCAAATGTCATCCGTGTACCACCAACTTGTCAACTTTGCTCGAATTTACTTTGGACTTTAAGTAATCGTAAAGGTGAAAGACAGCTCTTGTCTTTGTCATAATGGACTTGTTTCCAGTAAGGAACTCAAGACATGAGAGAAACATAGAATCACAAAGATTTATATTGGAAGGGACCTCTGGAGGTCTCTAGTCCACCCCTTCCCTGTTCAAAGAAGGGCTGCCTACAAACCTAGATCAAGTTGCCCAGGACCTTACTCAAAACTCAACTGGCTATCTCCAAAGACTGAGATTCACCCATCTCTCTGTGCCTTCTCCCACGGTTGCACTGCTCTTTTGGGGCTGGATTTTTCTTTGTTGTGACTTGTGTCCATTGCTTCTTGCCCTCACACTATGCACCTCTGAGAAGGGACTGTCTCTGCCCTCCTTGCAATCCCTTTCAGATAGTGCAAAGCTGTTGTTAGATGCCCTTCAGCTTTCTCTTCCTCAAGTGAAACAGTCCCAGTTCTCCGGGACAAAACTGGGGCAAAACTGAACACAGCACTCCAGATGCAGTCTCACCAGTGCCAAGCAGAGGGGGAAGAAGGGAAGAACCACTTCCCTTTGCCTGCTACCTCTGCTCTTGCTGATGCAGCACAGGATGAGGTCGGCCGCCTTTGCTGCAAGGGCATGTTGCTGGCACATCCACTGTGTTCTTCTCCAGGAGCCTCAGGTCATCCTTTGCAGACCTGCTACCTGGGCAGCTGGTCCCTAGCCTGTACTGCTGCACAGGATCACTCTGTGCCAGGAATTTACATTTTTCTTGGCTCATGCTGCCATTCAGTGCAAAAATATAAGCATAAACAATACTAAGTATATGCCTGAGAGGGGAGAAGGTATGTTCCTTCCAGCTTAAATGCCTTCCTGCAAGCCACAACATTTTTAAAACTATTACAATGATTTATAAATCACATATCAAAAAAACTATTCACTGTTCAACCCTCATTTTAAACTCAATTTCTACTTTACCCTTAGAAAGGCCATGCACAACCTAGTACGGATGACAGATGTGGCATTTTAAATGCATTTTTTCTTAAAGCCCCTGCCTCTGCTCACCACCCCTACTCTTTACTACTTGCAGGAACATCACAAAGTGGCAGAGCATTTCCCATCATCTCATTTAGAAACTCTCACATTCAGTGGACTGAGTTAGCAGCAGCTAACTCAGTTCTTTAACTGAGCTAACAGCTTCTTTAACTCTCCCTGCCAGTACACAGCCATTCGACTGAGGCCATCAGAAGAGCCACGTGCCTAAGAAGTTAGGTGTTACAGCACTCCCTGCTATAACATCCAAGTCTTCTCTGTGAATCAATTCAACTTTGTCTCTCAAAACACAGACTGGATAAATGCTGGCAATCGCTTTTAAAGGACCTCTCTCCAACAAAAAGTCAGCCTATGAATGAGTATTCATAGTGAGCTACACTGTTTTCATACATTGCTTTTAAATACCAATGAGCATGTGTGCACATTAACTTACTGTTTAACCTGCATGCAAATCAGGATTGTGATATTTCCCACTGATCAGCCTCTTTGATACATATTTCCTGATTTATATTCTCATAAAATACAAAGACACACTCACCTAAAATTACTGAGAATTATCACAGTTTATTCTCCAGAACCTGAATGCTGACCAGTGAAGAGTAGCACGTTGATGTATCCACGTATGTCCACGTCCTCATACAATTCTCATTTACCTACAACTGCTAAACTGTTATAGCCCTGACAGTATAACGTGTCACACTCTAAGTACATACTCCCCACTAGGCAAGAGCAGTGTGGCAGACAAACCTTCAAGTAGTCAAATGAAGGTTCCTAATATAGGAAATGTAAATAGAAAACTTGATCATCTTTCTGTTTTGCAGACAAAGTTTGTTGTTCTTTATTATTACATCAGGAAGGTGAAGAAAGCCAAACTCACGTCCCTACACTTGTGATCTCTTTTCCTCCCTTGAATGAAGATGAATGATAGATGTATAAGCTCCTCCCAGAAAAGCAATTTATTCTGCCTATAAATCATGTTCTTGTCTCAAATCTGTCATTTATTTATGCATTTGCAGATTGGATCTCTTGATAGAGGCTTCATCAGATACTTGATATACTCTTTTTGTGTTGGTTAATATCATACACACATCATAGTATCACCAGGTCAACATTTTATTACAGATTAATTTAGACACATACTGGAAAACAGCCTAACAACTACTGCATTACAATGTATACCCTCAGAGTTTACCTAGTTTACAAGCATTTTGCACTAACACTTAAGAGCACTAGATTAATTATTGTTTCACCAAAAGCAACCTTGTAAGATTGTTCCTATATGAAAGTGCACTACGATACGCTTCTTGCATTTACATGTCCTAGCTCAAATAATCTTATGCCTTTCACAGAAACTAATACCCTTCAAAAAACAACAGGCTTCTTTTTAAATGCCCATTGTCACACGTGAACCTCCCATCACGAGCTTGATGAGCAGCAGCTACCTACCGTAACCAATAAACTCATTTAATACTGTATGTTTAATACAGGTGCATTCAGTGGAATTAACTGAATATTTTAAGATATCTTTAAAATAGTTACATGCCATTTCTTCTCTCCTGTTGCTGAGTATTATCACTAAAGAAGAAATGATGATGCAAGTTGTGCCCTCCAGATGCATCACGACACATCACATGGCACTCAGGTGTCCCAGTCTGAGAGGACTTTGGTACAACCAAGCCTTTAGAGGCTCTAACAGAAATCAGCATCCGAGTTGTGGGCTACATTGCTCAATGAGAGCCAAAGGATCTGAAATGTGCAGAAGTGCCCTGCAGAGCAGCTTCCAGGCACACGCTAGGAATCTGGGTGGAATTCGGGTGCTCTCAAGCTTAGTTCTCTACCATGACAAGCCTTTGAAACAGACACCAGAACGTCGCAGAAGAGGGATTTGAGAAATAGTAGCTGAAGGGGATTTCAGCATCACACTGGAGGATTAACGAAACAAACTATAGTGGTAAAAGAGCTAACTTTGATCTTCACTCACTATTCTACTACTTATATATTTGAGTCCTTTTCACTAGGAATTAAACACTTCAGAAGACGGGTCTCTTTTGCCATTGTCTTCACTTGGGGGCACGGGTCACAAACTGTTTCCAAACTTGCAGTTCTACCTGATCTACACAGACACACGCATGCCCCCGTAGGATGGTCATGTGCAAGAAATACTAAGTGTGATCTAAAACAAGGAGTCACAAAAACAAGCATTTGGTCTTCCACAGAATTACTGGGCAACATTAGGCAACCACTTCTTCACTCCGTGCCTTCACTTTCCCCACGGCACTGCCATTTCCCTGTCTCAAGGGGACAAATTCATTAGTTATGGCATAGGGCTCCGGAGAGTCATGCAACGAGGTCCAACAGTCAGCAATCTTTGCTTTCCAAGTCAGGAAACCAAGATAAAGAACAAAGGAAGGTCCAAAGCTATCAAACAGACTAGGATCTCTCACCCAAACCTGACTAACTGGCATTGTGTCCAGACAAGACACTTTTACCTGTTTACCCATCTGTCACAGGAGCACTTGAGACAACAGGGCCAAAGGCCCAACTACTTTCAAATCCCTCAGCCAAGACTGCAATGTTATACTTCCAAATTGGTATTCCCAGCACGGGTTTGCTGAATGCTGGAAACCCGGTTAAGGTTATGCTGATATAGGAAAGCATTTGCTTTGCTTTATTTTTGATACATGAAAGACAACATCATCTCCACATTGCCAGCACTGCTCCAGTGAACAAAGACTATCTCCAAACAAAAGAGTATCTCCTTGCATTAGTATGTTTTTCATAGCAGTTCTTTTTTACACTTCAGATACCGGTCCCACTACCTAAAAGTCGTCTTTATTGTCAGAGAGAAAAAGTGATTCAAGGCCCACCCTACTTTAATGAGCAGGAAAAATACAGTCTCCTGCCTTTTCCTTTGTAACTATTCGTACCCTGGGTGACAATACTTTTGCTGTCACTATGGGAACTAACCTTCCTAGGGATTAAACACAAGAACTGACCAGGCGGATCCACAGAGCTCTTATGCTGCTCTCACTAGACCTTCACATTGCCAGAAGCACAGAAATCTCCTCAAGTCTTCCTCAGGATAGGCAAAAGACATCCGGATGGGCCCTCTGCCAGATGCAGCCAAACAATGTGATACCCCTACTGCAGGGGTGACAGAAAATGGCATGTATTGCATTCCGGACTCTAGGAACAATCTCTGGCATACCATTACTTTCCCAGAAAACAGGCTTTCTTTATCTCAGGGTTTTTCTTTTCCTCCAACATTCTGCCTGAATCAAATAGGATTTGATAATATCAAGCAAGGAACTAATTGAGAACTATCCCTGTCTTGCAGGAACAGCAGTTCCAGTGGCATTCCTCCCTCCGTCATCCCCATTCTTGCCTCCAGCTTTAAATTCTGTATTTCATTTGAAATGTCACTGCATTAGTAAGTGCACAAATATGAGGACATCCTCCCACAAGCTTTCTGGACTGCCCAGTTGCAATTGTTTCCATCTCTCAAGTCTGTCAACAGGAAAGTGATAAAAACAGATTTCTCGGTGATATTGTTCCACTTTTGTTCTTCATCTCTCTCTAAATCCCTCTCGTTTTAATGTTAAAAACAGTGGAAGATATAGATCAACAGTAATTATTGTGTACAGCTTGAAACAGCATACAGAACTCAATGCATTTTTACTAGTCACATAAATACTAAGAGCAAATTTATTACCTGGAGCCCAAGAGATGATTGAATAATTCCCATCTTACACTGTTGAATTAAGACGTTACTATCCATGTGAGCATTGTGCAAAGTTAAAATCAATATCCTGACATGAAAGAGACTGTGCCAGCGGAACTAACACAATAAAAAATTACCAACCTCTGCTTGTTTGCACCACACGCTGATGTTCTTACGCTGAGCTTTCGTGAAATGGTCCCAAGCCTTTTGTTTGGAGGCAGAATGGTACACGGCCACTATCTGCTCGACTGTAGTATCAAATCAGCAGTCAAATCAGGCCAGAATATCATCCAGAGAGGGCGAAAAAGAGGAGTAAAGGAGTAAAAGAGTGGAATCAGGCAGGTAGTTTGGCTAACCTTTTGTTATAACACTGTACTGTGCTGAAGCCATGCTCAGGAAAGGGACTCTGCCTGGAAAGAAAAGTGTGGACTTCACCAGGCCAGTGCCAAACACTCACAGAGTAATGACCAACTGGAAAAATTGCATCTGCTCTCAACTGGGGAAAAAAAAAGGCATATGTTGCAGTGAAAATGTTCAAACACTCTACGCAACACCGCCAAGGAGTGTAACAGGGAACATTTGCTCTTTAATTTAGGATGATTAAGTAAAACTGTGGAAGTTGGCACTTAGGACTGGAACCATTGGGCAGAAGAACATCCTAAAGAACAGTGCCACAGCTTGAAAATTACAGCATCTCATCAATGCATACTCAAGAAAAGGGCTTCTGGTATCTGCTATCAAAACCTTTCTTTCCCCTTAGGGGTATATCTTCTAAAATATTTTTCTAGGAGATTTGCAGAGATTTTCGGAAATATGAAATGCCTCTCCTGGGATTAGAATTCACCCAGTGGCAGAAAGCACACCTAGCTGTTTTTTCACACTTGGGATGTTGTAGAAGGCATAACATTTATGCAATAAAATTGGCTCTCTGCTGCTTAGACTAATAAAACTACAAGTGGCTGAGATACCAGGGGGTGTTTTACAGAGATGAGTTACATGCTGTCTATTACTACTTACTCTGCAGTGCTTACTGTATTTCCTTCTGGACCGTGTGCCCATATATTTTATCATGAACACAATCAAAACCAAGCATCAAACAAGTAACAGCCCAAATAACTGAGTGTAAAACTGAAGCAAAGAATGTTCACATCCTAGCCAAGGGGCTCAAGGAGACTTGGTACATTTATGGAGAAGGTAATCTTAAAAAAGAAACAAAAACAAAAAACCAGACTTACTAAAGACTGAACGTGTAAGAGGCAATGAATGGTTTAAGGAATTGTTACAAATCAGATGCTGAAACTAATACAGCCCATGCCTCTTACTTGACTTCACAGTTAAATAAAGTACTCTGGGATTTGAAAGACCCAGGTTCAAAACCTTACTCTGTATATGGCTTCCACTGTAACTTAAGTTGTAACTTAGGTTGCTCAGAACAGGGCACTGGGAACATTCTACTGCATCCTACCTTTGGCGAATAAATCCTGCATACTTCACTGAGGCACCAGATTACCAGGAACTTACCTTGATTGTGCACAGAGGTGCAGAGTGTTGAAAAGATGACAGAATTACTAACAGACTATAATTAAAAGAGAAAAAAATTAAAAAAAAAAAAAATCATTCTCCTCTTCCCCCAGATGCAGACTCCCACTTCAGTAAAAAAGTACCACAAGAAACTTTTGCCAAGTTAATGACATATACTTATAAATTAGCTGTAGCGGCACAGAATTGATTGCCATTTCTTTTCCTGGAACCCTTTTTGTATGGCATCTCCATGTTCCGGAAATTACAGTGTTCTCCCCTATAACAACAGACAACCAACATTCAGTGCTGAAATATTACTCACACTGAACTAGAATCCCTGAGAGAGCAAGTTTGAATTTCTCCTTAGCTTCTTCCATCTCTTTCTCATGAGTTGCTTTTTCATTCACTAGTCTGCGAATGTGGCTGTTGGCTGACTGAATCATAGAGTAGAAGTTGTTTGCAGTTCTTCTGTTGACTTCTCCACGCTCTATCCATGTTAGCAAGGTCTGTACGGCTTCTGAGAACTTTGTGTCATCTGCAGCAAGAAGGGACATCTTTTGACTGGGAAAGTACGAGGTTACCGGCACAGCTTTCAGGTGCTTTCCCTGGCACCACTGAACTGCTTACTTAGGATGGCTAATCTGGATTCCTGAAAACACAGTTATTATCTGAACACAAGACTATAAAGGGGAAGGCAAGTCACACATCAAGTTGACTGAGCAAGCTCTGTTTACTGAAGGACAGCAAAAGAGAGGAGAACCAACTGCTAGAAACCTACTGAAAAGCCTCATACATTGGATGCAGCTCTTTCATGAAATAAAACATTCTGTGACTCGGGAAGAATCAGGCCAAAGATGGGTTTTAGGCTTCAAATAAGGTCTTCAGATTTAAACTATTTGTTTTAAAGCAATGAGAGGACTGTTTGTAAGAAAATGTTGCATTCTAGATTGTCCTTCTGTAAAAACAATATACAATCCTGATAAACAGCTGGCTGAGAGAGCTGCTCATGGCATATAGCTGAGAACAGGGCACAGGAGCGACATCAGTGCAGTAGCCTTGATGAGGAACCCAGCCCTGTAATAGGACAACAGTATTTTTTCTATATTTGTCATTTCCTTAATATTAAGCAGCAGCAGCAGCTGTTCTTCGAGTTAAAGTTAACATATAACGTGAAGCACCTAGGAAGTTACGAGGTCTAGATGGCACCATCATCTCAGCTTAGCAAGACCGCTGAAGAATACAAGTCTCTCAGCACCTGCTCGGAAGGGTGATCACATCCCACAAAACTACCTACCTTTAAGTTTTTCAGCAACAATGCTGCATTCATGGTCAGAGTAATGGACAACGGGAGGTGGGGACGGAGGGCGGAATCTCTCCTCTTCCAGCCTTCGGCGATGGCGTTCCTCTCGTGCCAGCATCCGCTGTTTACATTCCCACTCATACAGATCATCGCGAGCCTGAGCAAAATCCACATGCAGGCGCCCAGTATCCTTTTTGTCAGTGCTGGAGCCTAGCCTGATACGATAGCCTGGTGGTCATGACAACAATGTTCAAAAAGGAAAAGTAACTTATACAGGGGAGTGCCTTAGGCTCCAACTACACGACAGTGCCTGTCACCTCAACAAAACTAGAAAATCCTTGAACACAAGAGCTTACTGAAGAGTTAGTGCACAGGGCATGAGCCTGGAAAAGGAAATATTGTTAAGGAGTTTGCAGCCATTGCCTCTGTTTTGCACATGCTATATAAGATTTTGCATAAGCTGTGCTCCTCTGAATACTAGCACATACCGGGTCTCAAACAGCAACCACATAACTACATGTACCCCCTCTGGCCATGGGACCGAGCCCATCTGCTTACACAGGGAACATGGAAAACGGCCTTGGATTGCTTCCACACTTTTTCAAACTCCAGAAGCTGCGGATGACAAGGGGGAATGACAGAAGTGAGACACAGCAAATAAGGTGGTGAATGGAGGTATACAGATGGGAGCAGTCTTGGGAACAGCCCGTCATCCGGAGCGGGGATTAGCCCAGCAAGTGTGTGGGTCAATTGTGTGGCAGCTTTTCTCACCAGCGTAGTCCGCACAGCCCCTTTTCCTCGATGCACATCAAATGTGATAGAAAGCTTTCCTCTGTGATTAATAAAAGTACATTTGGGATGTATACAAGAAAAGCTGTACAAAGTCCCTCTGTAGTTCAAAGAACAAACCCAGAAACAATGCTCACATATAGGGGACACTAATGACCCTACACATGATCAGGGCTTTGAGCAGAAGGAACTACAAGTAAAAAATTCCTGGAGCTAAAGTGGCTGCATTGGCTTTCATATAATAGGAATAACCGAAGAGACACAACTCTTACTAACAGGGCATTGCAAGTCTAACCCAATTCAACAGTATCCAGAAAGGACTTCATTCTTCCAATCAATTCCTTCAAAACAAATAAAATATGGAAAAAGTTTCCATTGTTTTAAATGACAAAGAGCATTTCCCTCACTTATCTTCATAATCTTATCTCTCTGGAGAGAGTACAGGTCTTGGAGACAGTACACTGGTTTGTTAATGTACTGAAAGAATGAATTCAGAATGAATTCTAGCATGGAAGAAAATACTGCTATATTTTCCTGGAATGGTAAAGAGTCGGACAGAGAGTTTGGGCTGTTCAGCGCAAATGTAACAGCACAACACATACAGGCTAGGCAGGAAATGCACAATTTGCCAACCACTCTGTGAGCCATGAGGTCCCCGTCACGCACAAAGCAAAGCTCTTAAAACCCCACAGATATGGCACAGAGGATCCCTACACATCCAGATGTTTGCGCTCTGCTTGCCAACAGGGAAAAGATACTGATGAAAGTCAGGCATATCATCCAATGAACAAGCACTTGAGTGCAACTGTAAATGTTTAAAAGGTCCTTAAAGCATCCTGCAAAGAATCTGCTGGAACATAAAACATGGGACACTTATCCAAGGAAGAGGGGAAAGGACTCTGACTGCACCTCATGCCAGTATTCTGCAAAGGTTCGCAATACCCAGGGTGACACAGCATTGCTGTCTTTTCTATCAAGAGCTGTTTTCAGGTATTTAAACGGAAATGCAGTAACAGCCAAAAAAGAAGCAACTCTGATGCAACATGAGACAAATCTTCCAGTGGCAACAAAACCTATCATTGTAACTGTAAATAAATCATTACATCTTTATCCCAGAATTTTAAGCTGTCATCTGAGGCAGAAATACACCTACCGGAGAGATAAAGTGCCTTGTCCACCATGAACTCCTCAGCAAAGCGAATGTGACAGAAATTCTTTTTACTCTTCCGAATAGCTATAACTTCTCCACATTGTTCAAAAACCTCCATAATGATCTGTTCAGTTCCGTTTTCCGGCAGTCCTCCAACAAACACTGTCTTACATCCAGGAGGCCTCTCTCTTGTTGCTGGAGGAGGAAGATCTAAAAACAACGAGAGAGAAAACGGGTCAGGTTATAGAGTCTGTCAGCATACATTCCATTCATCTGTCCATCTGCCCCAAGAGACACCTACATCTTCCTTGCTTCCTTTAAATACACACTCAGCTACAGTGCATTTCACTTTATCAAGTAGTAGATCTATAGCATTGCTTGGGTGCCATACACAGAAGAAGCACATTTACCAGCCCGTTTCTAAATAAAAGATCTCAGGAGCTCAAAGCCTCCCAGGCATTTTCTCTAGTTCAAGTAAGAGCTCACCTAGTTCAAGTAAGAGCTCACCTAGTTCCTACTGCAGAATTTGAGCAGTACCCAAGACCTCAAAACCCTATCAGAGGAGATGCTACACAAACACAGCTTAAAGGACTACTCCTAACAAAGAATAAGTGGAAAACGTTTCCAGAGAATTCTAAAGAGCATAAAGCTATACAGCAGTCTAGAAAGCATACAAAAACATTAACATAAGGAATGGCTGTTAACCAAATATTGGATGTTAACCAAAAGAGATACCATGGAAAGAAGAGTAAAAGGAAATGGGCATAGCCAAAAGGAGGTAGAAGGAATCCATTTTCTACCTGTATGGCTAAAATCAACCACAGAATATAAAAAGGGAGCTGAAGGCTACATCCAGTTTGCCTAGAAACAGGATGTTAATATGTTCACTTACTCTACCTGTAACATCACAGCACACAAAAGATAGGTTGTGACTTGGGAGAAGCGTTTCTCCAGCATTGAACTCATTTCTATACTCAGGTTCCCAGCTGGCAAGTGTAGCGAGAACCTCACAACCCCACATGCAAAGGCTGAGAAAGGTTACAACCTTAATGCCTGGTGTTTCTTAATGTCTGAAAATTCTTAAATGAAATTCAGTGCTAATATCCATTTCCTCCAGTTAACTATATACTAGTTAGATATTTCTTAAATGAACTACATGTATTACGTTTGTTTAATCCTGTGGCATTCTAAAAGCAGTTCTTCAAGAATATTCTATTTTCTTTTGGAAGAGGCTCCTTTCAGCTCCCAGATCAAGTCTGCCTGCTTATTTGCTACAACCTTATGAAACAAACAACTTTCTTAACCCTCCTCCCTGTAAGCCTCATTTCTTCTGCAGCAACAGTCCCTTTTAACCTTCTACTCTTATTTCAAAAAACCAGAAATGGCAAGGCAGCATTGGGACAGGGGTCCAGCTAGTCCAATACCCAGAGAGAGCCTGCAGCAAAGGCCTCCAAGGGATAATGAACTCCACAGTGAGTGAAGATACCACTGCTGGACTAAAACTGATCCACAACCATTAGGGCTCCCCAAACCTGAAATCTGAGCTTTATCTCTATTCCAGTGCTCTTTCATAACCTTAACAAATATTCCCTCTGCCTATTTTTCTATCAAGATACCTTCTCAATTTTCCTTGGAGAAAAAGGCAAGGGACTGGCAGGAGATGCAAAATGACTGGGTGATGATAGAGAGGCAGAGCCCAGCAGCAAAGAGATCTGAGAGCAAAGAAGGCAAAGTGAAGATAACATTCAGCAAACAGCCACTTTGGTATGCAGATAAGACCTAAGCTGAAGGAAGCCCACATGGGAAAGTCAGTTGGTAAAATGGAGGTAGAAAGAAATCCTCTGAAAGGAATCAGAGACCAGCAGGGGAAGAGTAGAGAGAACTGAAGAGGTTGGAGAAGCAGGAAGAGAAAGGGAAGTAAGATCTCTTCTTCTCAAACCTGGGTTCCTCATGACTTGCGACAGAGAGAAAGTGATTAGAGAAAGTGATCTAGACGATCCAGAAATGGTAGGAGTCCCAACAGATGAGAAGGGGGCAATATCAAGAGTAGAAACACAGGAGAGGGAGAGCGAAAGGAGACCAGGATTTACCTGCAGGGGTACAGGAAAGGATGGGGGAGTTCAGTCAACCTCACATACAAAAACCTTCGGCTGAGAAACTACTATATGTGAGGCTAGAAGGAACATATACCTTGAAACCAATGTCTGAGTGTTTTTGTGACAGTTACTTGTTTGCCTAGCATCAGGAGAATCTTCCTTCTAATGTAGCATTAGAAATTCTCAAACAGGCTTGTCAGGAAGTATTTGATTAAAAAGAAAAAGTTTCCGGGAGCAGTCAATGGTACTGAGACAGTTTTTTTCCTGGGAGTGGTTTACTGAGAGATGTATCAGCAGATCAGGAATTGCAAGAATTTTGTTTTAAAGGGTAAGCAGGGAGCATCACAGTTTCTCAATCCCGGGAAGTCATGAGACTCAAGTGCCATCTACTGGTACCTTGTTTATGAACCCTTTACAAATATGCAGCTACAAAAGTCTCCTGCAACTTCTCTGCGTAATGAAAGTGTCATCTTTCCAGTGAACAACACTGTCTCTGAAAAAATTAGGCAAGTACCAATTTTTCCTACAAGCAATGTCAAGTCTCTTGTGTCCTGACAAAGACCCACAAATTTTTGTAGGGCCATGACGCTACAGCTGAGCTACACAGGTTCTAAGTGACAACCCAGAAACCTGTTCTGGCAAGAAGCACACTTGAGACTGCATTTTGTGGTTCTACTTTCCCCAGTTTGTAACGTGTCAATTTTGTTATTGAGATTTCATCTTAACACTTTATAGAGTACCCTGCCTTGCATTCTTTGCTTGCCTGGTAGTAAGCACAGCTCATAGGAAGGTAACACGTTCTGGCTTCTCTGAAGATAAGAAGCCAAGTAAAGCTCCCGCTTGCAGGCAAGGTGCTGGCTACCTAGAACACAATGATTCCAGGATCACCAAGACTTGGGGAGGGTTTGCTGCCAAGCTGCTTGCATTAATCTGAGAGCCAAGACCAAGCTCTAGCATAAGCTGGTACCCAGCACAGAGCACAAAGGATAAATCAAGCAGAAGGTGCTCCATTGCATCTGCAGGGGAATAAACAGGCTATTACAAGCTGTTAATTCTTTTCCCAAGTCCCTTTGCAAGTAAATAATCTTGAAGTGGGAAGGGTGATGCAGAACTCCAGGTTCAGGACAAGCACAGTGGAGTGGATGCCTTGGTGTTCATAGGCATTGAACATCTTTCCTGTCTATTTTCTTCATATAGAAAACCCCAGAGACTCACAATCTCCCTCTGTACCAGCACCTCCCTGCACTCAAATCAGAGTCAGTCTAGAGGAGTGGGAAATGAAGCAATAGGGGCCCACATCACACTCTGATATCACTGTAGAGCTAAAACCTCTGCCCCAACTAAGCTGGCTATGAGTAAGGGGAACCTGAGACCAGCCCCTACAGCTTGAGGACATCAGCTTTGCTGATAGTATCTTCAGGCTCCTGCAAGCGCAAGATGCATTCTCACAATCTTCATTTGGCAAAGAACCAAGTCCTTGCTCACCCTGCAACATCCTCCACTGCTACTGGCCTCCTCAAAGTAGTAATACAGCACTACACTGGCACAGCCCAAAGCTCTGCTCCAAGGATAACATTAGGAACCTGTGAGCCAATGTGACTGAGTTTTCCAAGTTGAGCACAGTTACTGACTGTACTGCAGACAGTCATTTAACAAGGAACAAGCAACGCCCCAGCTGGTCTGGGGATCACAGCAAAATAAGCTATTCCCATGGAGTTCATACATTCTTTCCACCTGGAAGGCAGAGTTGATCACTAGCACAATTAATTCAGTCATGGGGTTAAGGCATATATTAAGGGCCCAGGTCTACTGGGCCCTTCTGTACCCTTCACAAATACAGCCTTTTGCTACTAGCCTCTCAGATGCACAGCATATGTATTCACATGCAAAGTACCACAAGTTGCCTCAAGTATAACAGGACACTGAAGATCCCCCCTAAAATTGTCCAAGTATAAAGAGCCAGGGAAGACTGGTGAGCCTTGGCAGTGTTGCTTAGATGTGATGTGGACCCAATACCCAATATGTGGTGTATTAGCCACTCTAAGCACAGTTCATACAATTCATATTTATTATCATACATACAAGGGATGAGAATAGGCTCCTTCTAAAGTATGATCTATCTTGAAGGTAGATGTCTAGAACAGGTCAAATGAATCACAACCAAATGCTGACACAAGCTAATCACTCTGCAATCCCCTTACAGTCATGGGAGAGTCAGGCAGCAGAGACTGGGGTGATTCATCTTCCTCAAAAGCAGACACAAATATTTGTTCAGATGAATTGCCCCCAAACTCCACTGACCACTCTTCAGTGATGCTAAAGGGATGGCAGGCTCCAGACAGAGAGGTTCATGGTGAGGACACAACTAGAAAAGGGATAAGAATAAGTCCACCTGGACCATCACAGGTTCCTTCTGAGCAGCCATTCCTGGTAGTATAATTTGTCAGGATTATACTGACAAGTATAATGAGAAAGTTGGTATGTGCCAAACCATTTCTGCCTTGCAAGCATGTCACTTGGAGAAAACTCAGGCAGTACATGTCAACACAGGATGCTTAAAGAGTCAAGAGAAGGAAGAATGAGTAATGATGAGCTGAGAAACTGAACTGACATCAAGGGACAAAACTTTTTGTCCAAAGGGCTTGCACATTTAAAATACTTACTTAACAGCAGAGCTGCTCCCTTCCTGGTGACCGCTCCAATACTGCGGCAGCGACAACAGAAGAGAGGTAGGCCAAAGAAGTTAAATCAAGAATGCCACGTTCCCAGCAGAAATCTAGTGTTTTCCAATTCCCACCACAGACTAGGGACCACAGGACGGAGTTCTGTAAGAAAGTCTACTGGCTGTTTCCAGGGGAGCAGCACTGATAGGATGAGGAATATAGTATTACCATTACACAATGTGCCAGCATGCTGCCCTCCATCCTCCCAAGAAATGGTGAAAGCTGACACTACATGTTCAATGAAGTCTAAGAATGATTTCAAACAATCCAGATGGAGTCCACAAAGAAGCTAAGTGCTGATGGCCAGTTACCCCTAAAATAAATCTCAGAAGACAAAAGAGAATTCTGTTCCTCAAAGTTGTTCTGATGAGGAAGGCAGCCAATGGAGTTCAGATGGAAAGCACTATAGAGATTTAAGATCTCTCACCTACTGACCATTAGAAGTCAGATTTCTGCAGAACATCAGCTGGAGCTCACTATCCCAAGCTCACATTGTGTTAGACCAACATGGAACATGGTTAGTAGCCTGCTCTTGGGTTTTGTCCTACAGCATGCAGGTAACACCAAATATCTTTGCTCAAAGATGCTTTGCTTTCTGAATCAGCCGCCACACAGTCCTGGAAAACAAAACTGGCTACAGCATTAGGATTTATGCTTCCTCTTTTCTGGTACCTGGAGAGGGGAGGAGGGGGGAAAAAAAAGAAGAAAAAAGAAATATTTCTGCTAATTCCCCGAGACAGAGCCACTGAGGCCTGAAGTCACCTGTTCTCTAGAACCTCAGAATGGGGAGACGGATGTCTTAAGCAGGTCTCCATGCTGCCACATGCACATGAGAACTTGACAGAAGAACAAAACTGGTGCCTTTGCAACACTCCCCCAGAGACATATGGGACTGCAAGGATGGGATGAGACATAGGTTCCAAGGTTTTGCCAAGCATATAAGAATGATTACCATAGCAGCTGGCACTGATGTCCCACCACTACTTCATTTCTGCAGTTGCCACTCTGGGCCAAAGATATTAATGGACTGGGAGGAGATAAAGGCGGAAGCCTTACAGTCCCACCTGTTTTCCTAGGCATTATTTAATACTGATTTTCTTTTCCTTCCCTTCAGAGAAGAAAAAATGATGAGAGGCTCCTAAGAGGGGTCCAGCTAGACAGTTTACCACCAGGGTCCCAGCTGGAATAGGGAAATGAGTCCAAAGGCAAAGCAACACACTCTAAAACAGAGAGGTTTTAGCAGCTTGTCAACAAGCAACCTACAGACAAGAAGTGATAATTTTTGGAAAGTAACCAGCCAAATTTAAAATGGTTTTCACAGGAACAGCAAAAAGGCAGACTTGACCTAGAGAGATTGGCCCATAAGTTCAGCACTGCGCCTATCCAAACAGACTTAGAGACGAGAAGTTCAAAGAATTCCAACCTGTGCAAGAGGAGAAAAATGAAGAAACAACTGTACTTGCTTCAGCTAGGAATTTAGATGAGAGTAGTTAAAACTGCTGAAGTGAGACATGGAACTAGGTTTTACGTGATAACAGAATAGTTGATGGAAGAACAATAGGCAAGCTCCAAACAGAGCGAGGTAAGTGTACCTGCAGGAAGGACAAGAATTAGTAAGGTAGCTTTGTAGTTCAATTGTGAAACGCAGTGAAGAAAGAATACCGTAGATAAAACCAGAATTGATTTGGATCACACACTGCTTCAAGGAAGGATTTGGATAAGACTAGAAATCTTTTAATATTCTAAAAGGATATCACACTATGAAGAACTGTATTAACATGAGAGGCTTCAAATTTCTCAGAAAAGGGCTGATGAACAAATTATCAGTAATGTCATTGCAAATGAAAAGTTGATGAATTTCACTGGGTAGTTTTAAGCCCTACCTTAAATGGGGGGAAAGGAGGAATTTATGGATATTAAGGACATTACAGAACAGCTAGGGGTAAAACAATCTTGATGGAGCAATCATGAACTAATCCAATTTAAATACATTGAAAAGCTCAAAAAACCCAAGGTTTTTTGCTATGGGTTTGAGAAATTAAAGGAACTGATCTGAAAAGTTCTTGGGACTTGAATGTGATAGAAGTCTGGAAAAAAAAATTAATTGAAACTTGCATCTCAAAGCAGGAAGAAAAAAGCCTCTCCCTTCAAGCCCAGCTGAATGAAAAAACACTCTGAAAGACTTGAAAAGTACGCAGAGCTCACAAGAAACAGGAAAAGGATTGCTCAGCATAGAAATATACATGTTGGAGGCAGAGAGAGTAGGGATAAAGCAAGATCTGACAGAGAGAGAGCACACTAGAAAGCTGATTTAGAATCTCCTTAGTGGAAGTTAATACAAGTATCAAGAAGTATCAGCCTGAAAAATCACAAAGTCCAAAAAACAAAGGATTGGGATAGACTGGATGTTAAGCATATAATCTGTGCATGCCTCAGTGTAACAGTAATGGCTAAGGATACAATCTAAGACTAAAGGACACCTCAGCAATGATTTCCTACTTACCTCTATCACGTCTGCAGTTTCTTATTCATTTCATCTCCTCTGTCTTTCCATATACAAGCCCTGACAGCAACTATACCTTTCCCTCTGACTTTTGTAACAAAAGCCAAGTAAAAGAGTCAGCCAGCTAGTTTGAAGGCAATTCTTCTTTCTTGCTATAGCCAGATACCAAGTCCTGAATGTCTGTTATCTTAAAGTTTTCTGTCTTATTTCACATTGCCTCTGCTCTCCTTCCATCACTTTCAGTAAGACCCAGAGCGCTCTCATCTCCCAGCATTGATCACACGGGCTGATCATGTAACTCTTACTTCCAACAACTTGCTATCTTTGAAGCCTTAAATAACACATGCAAGAATCACCCCACAAAAATCAGCCTCCAAACATCTAGACACAAGAATATTTTCTTTCCTAGTCCATATTTAACAACTGAAAAGGCTATTCATTGAAATGAGAAACAGTCAGCGACAAGAACAGCCCTTCCTATTGCTCTATCACCTGCTCGTCAGCATCTAGTCCATGGTGACTCACCCTAGAGTTGCTAGGCCCAGGAAACATAATGGCTCTTCTCTCACATACAAATTTTTATATTTATTTATATATTATATATATTCATACATACACACAGGGAGGAAGAAAAGGAGGAAATGATTCCTCATCACCTTTGAACACAAAGAAGAAACAGGACAACACATAAGCAGGCTCTTACGTGGGTTAGGTGGGAAGAGAGTACAGCTTTTACAGTGAATGATCTCCTTCACAGCAGGCATGTCCGGAGGGATGGGAGGTGGGACTATCCCCAGGCCTGGCATCATGGGGTTGATTGGAGGGATTCCAGTCATCATGCCAAGAGCAGGATCAAAATCTAAGTGGGAAAGAGAATGAGTGAGTCAGTTATTTTGGACTCGTGCAGAAAATTTTTCACTGAGACTGTACTCATCCCCTGTGCCGGGAAAACTAGCTGAACAAACACCTACAGTGAGGAAACATCATGATTCAACTCACCAGAACTTTAAATCTGTACCCTTGAAACTACTTTTTCTGCTTTTTTTTTTTTTTTTTTTTGGGGGGGGGGGAGCTATTTCATTCTTGATCCTCTCAGCAAAACAGACTTCTTCTGTTCAAACTAATTCCTTCCCCACTTCACAGATACTACTATCTCACCTCCAGCAAGAAAATCCTTTCCCAATAAATACTCTATTGTCCGTATAAAGGAAATCTGTGGCATATGGGAACAGCGTGAAACCAAATTCAGTGCAGTATCAAAATAGGTAGCACAGACATAGTTTGTGACACGGGATTAAGAGCACCACCTTGCAAACTAGCAAGTATGAATTCTAGCTCCCCACTTCATGCAGCCAAGAACGTGCCAGAGGAATCCTAGGCGAGATGCACAGAAGCATTTAAGGAAAAACTTTATTGTTAAATATCACCTAGCGTGGCAACATATGTCTTACCCTGTTTAACTTGTTTCTAGGCTATATTCACGCTGTATCTGAACAAGTAGCATTTTATTCTGGTTTTACTCTTACATTTATCTTCAACATCAAATAAAACTAAGCAAAGCTGTCAAATAAGGTGTGTTTTATCTCTTTATAAGTAATGAAGCCACGGAAAGCAATACCCGCACACCTAATGCATTATGAAAACTCAAACGTTATGAGTTTGAGAATGTCGGTGGCTAAGCTGTAAGGACAAGCAGTACCATCAGGGCCAGCTGGTACTATCAGGCTGAGATTTGAGGAAGAATTTCCTCCTGCAGGCACAAGTCATCATCTTCTCTACCCTCTACCATTATTTCCCCACTTTGCAGCAGAAGAAATCTTGAAGATCTAGGCAATCTCAAAAATATCACAGGACACTACCACAGAATGTGCAACCCAGAGTGCTACAGAGCCTTGGAATCTGGTTACCTATTTCAGATGTAGAAAGATAAAATTAACTTTGCAAGGCACAGGGAAAAATTACAAATAGGTGGAACCGAGTGAAATGCGCAGAGGCAGCACTTTCCTTTGATGCTAAGCTGGCATCAGTCCATACGCTATTCATATCCCTAAGGCAAGAAAACTATTTTGTATTCTTTGCTTTGTAAACACTTCCTACAAAAAGCTACTACATTGGCTGAAAAACAGTCTGGATGCAAGACAACTTTTAGCGTCCAGATTGAATACCTGAGTTTGGTAGCCAAATTTTAGTTTCCTTTGTATTTTGAAATACTTTACCTAGGGTTACATTTCTGCAGAGTCTCAGTATATTATTTTGTTTGTCTAATTTAGATTTGCTTGCACTCAGTGCAAGTCTTTCTGTTCATTTTATGCCACGTAGGAATAGTTATCATAAAAACACAGATCTGAGAAGTCCTCTGCCATGAAGAAGTTTCAGAGGCAGCTGGGATGGGAACGCTACGGCTGCAGTTACTGCAGAAACAAAGCTTGCTTAATCTCTACTCTAGACAATTTTTCTCCTTGCAGATCCTAGATCCTTAACCATACAAGGCAGCCACTCCACTGCCTCTTCTCATTCCATAGGCACATCCACTGAAGCAGAAAAAAATACACTAGCTGGGCCACACCAGCTGACCAAAGATCACATGTTTATTATGAACAGATACAGAACAAATTAATTATTACACCAGATGAGAGAAGATCCCTTTAGGTTACAGTGCTGGCATAGCTAGGAACAGACAATTCAGAGGAAGGCACAAGAAATCTTCATGTAGCCAAGTGTGAAATTAATTCCTTACCAAATACATTAGTTTATAACTACTACTTATCCATGGACAGCTCACGCTGGTATACCAAGCCTGTGACACCTGACTTGCAAAGTATGACATTAAAGCTGTAGAATTTTAAAATTCCATTAGCAGGTTTCAGAGACGATACTGTGGAAAAAGTCAGGCAAACAGCACTGCTTTCAGCTGTTCAAAATAGTATTTTCACATGTCTCAAAAGAAATCAGCACATATTCAGTTCATAGCTTCCTACAAAACCAAATTATATCAGTCTTTCTGTCTACAGATACAGCCACGTTCAACGGCTCAGACAAGCAGCGTTACTACTTCATACAGTGGTGGTATATGATTCCACTGAACTTCACGCTGGATACAGGCTCCCATGGGAAAGAGGGACTGCAAGGCTTCATTTTTAGGTTAAGGGTTGGACTCAGGCAGAATGATTAATGCTATACCTGTATTACTACTATCCTGCGGCACAACTGTCCCCTCTGCTGCAATTTTCCAGGAAATTAGAAATACTTGGAGTTCTTTGAGCAGGGCTTTACTCACAGGTTCTAACTAGGAAAGAGAAAGTTGGGAGAGGATACCCCATCCTAGATCTCTGCAGGCTGAATTCATGTATTCCTAAGTTGAAGCCTGAGATGAAAGTTACCCATGGGTGGCTGTGACACAGGGGAAAAAAAACTCATGAAGACATGAGGAGCTGGGGAAAACACTGAGTCCTGAATGAGTAACATGCTGAAACAACCCAAAGCAAAGCTTGCTGAAGGCAAACCGAAGTTCAGCAAGCACAAGTCAGTCCCTTTCCTGAAGGTCTGGAAGAGCACTTGCCAAAGGCAGCATCCTAAACTTCAATTTACCAATATAGCTTTCAGATTCCAGGCCTTTAGGCTGGGATGCTAGTTACCTCCCTCCCTTTTTTGCAACATCTACGCTAGCAAACCCAAACCCGGCCATGAAACTTTACACTGTTTTCATGAATACTTCTGACCTGTGCCAAACAGCCCCTGGGCACGCTGCAGGCAATGGCAGCAGCCCTGACATACCCCCTGTAAGCCGTATGGATGAAGCCATGCCACTTGGGAACGTGCCCCGAGAACACTGTCTCTCTCTCTAATCCAGCCTTGTCACTCCTATAAAAGTCATGGTTGAGATGGCAAAACTACCCTTGTTATTTTCCTAGAGCTGTACTCCAAAACCTCAGCAGGGAGTAAACGGGACCTTGCTCCCAGCTGCCTGCTAAGAGGAGCTGGAAGGCAGAGGAATGCAGAAAGCTCTCATTGCTAAGACAGCGTGGAAGATGGAGATGGGGCGCTTGAGTGATCTGCTGCAAAATGCAGAGAGAGAGCGGTCCCGCTCCAAGAACCAGGGCTCCCGACTGTCATTTCAGCACAGTCTGACGTAGGTCAAGACCAAGAGTTTGGTCTCAGCGCTGGCTGGCAGAAGATAGGGAAAAAAAGGAAAAAAAGGAACAGAGCACAGTATCATTAAACATCAGAGCCAAAGAAAGCCAAATCTTCTGTCTTTGGGGAGCAGGGTAGTTCCTGCAGGGAAGTAACACTAGCTGACAGCAAGAAGGGCAGAACAAGGTGCATTGCAGCCGCTTCCCGTCTTTGGCAGAGTGGTCACTGTTCTGCCCGGCCCTGCAGCCAGGGGTGCCGTGGGTCAGGCTGGGCTGTCCGTGACATGTCCAAGGCAGGCAAGCGCACCCGCCCCTCCACTCCCCCAGCTTCCACAACCCTCCAGGTTCAGTCTCTTGGCATTTTAGAATTCTCTATGCCAACAACTGCAAGCAGTCATCTCACCCTTGTAATTTTTTACCCGTTCAAGGCTATTTAACAGTAATGAACATGGATACCAACCAGAGAAAGTTCTCAGGGCAGGAATGAAAAGTGCAAGTTCTGCCAAATAAGAGGAGCTTGAGAAATCTGAGGGAGAAGAAAGCTAGGCCAGTTGTTTGCCTGACTGAGGTAGGCCTACAACCTTCTGAAAAGCGTGAATGGATACAATAATCAGAAACAAAAGAACTAGCAAGATTATAATTAAAGGTACAAAGTGCGTATACAAGGAGAAACGGAACCCATGGCCTTTGCATTTGCTGGACAAGCGAGCCCCACTGTTTATTGCTCAGCCAGCACCATGCAAGCGCTGGGCAACTTGCCAGCTTGCTTAGAGATCTGCTTTTTCTGTTAAGAAGCAGAGCCAATGGCTAGAGGCCAGCATTGGAGAGGATTAAGAAGCAAATGCAGAAGAGCTAATCTCCATTTGTAAAAACAAAACAAAAACAACAAAAAAAAGAGGAAGGAAAAAATTCTCAGAGGCTCTAAAGAGTTCAAAACCATCAGGCCTGGCAGGTACTGTTTGGTGAAAGCTGTGATAATCTTTTTTTATATAAAGCTGGCAGTACCTGGACGGAGTGAGAAATGCAGCACACTCATCTTTAATGTTAAAGTCCTGTCAAAGCATTCCACAACTACACGTTTTACTTCATCTGTAGGAACAGAAATAGGCTAGTAGACTCTTAAGCACTTTTAGCCATTCTTTACTGAAACCTGAAATTTTAATCCCACATGGCTTTCAGCAAAGATGGTCCAAGGCATATCAAGCTCCCATTACCTCTCATCTTCTAGATTAACCATATTTATAGTGTTTACGAACTTAAAACCATCACTGTCCTTGAAAACTGATCCATATTCACCAAGGTATTCTGCTGTTTTGCAGCCGGATCAGGAAGAGCCATTTTGTTCCTAAAACATTCTCAGTGTCTGCATTGTTTGCAGAATGCCTGATCTCAAAGCATCAAAACCAACATTAGTCAGAATGCCAAAACCCTTCTTTATTCTTGTAGCTGGGAATGAGAGACTGGCTTCAAACTGGTATATTATTCTAGAATAGAGCTGATCATTTCTGTTGATTTTACTGATAGAAGCATGCAAGCGGGAGAAAGACATGAAAACAACATCTCTTACAGCAAAAACAAATGTGAAACAAGGCCTCAGGGACAGAAGAGTACAGACTACATAGAAAATACGCCAAGTTAAGTGATGCTGTTAGTTAAATATAGTATCAGCTGTACAGCAAACCACCTGCTCCGTGCCATAAGAGCAGGAAAATGGGATTGTAGAGTGCTGCCAACACAGACATTCCCTCCCCAGGTGAGTAGGCTGATTACTCAGGCAGCAGACAGCAACTTCTGAGTGCTTAATATAGCAAAGCATTGGAACAGTAAGTTTATTTCAAGATTTTGATGCACAAGGCCACTGCACTGAGAAACCAGGCACAGCACAGCTGTTACTACAGGAGCTCCTTAACAAATCCTGGATAGGTTGATACATCCATGCACATGTACTCTGTACTGAAAGATGTTTTTTTCTGAAGCAGAATCCTCCATTAACTTCTACCATATCCATTTTACTGCCTTATTGCTTTTCCTTTATCCCCCACATCCTTCAGGCTAAGCAGTTTCAAGACAGTTCAGCTTAGAAAACCAATGATATCAAGTAACACATTTATTTTGAGTTCTGCAGATGCCTCTCAGTGCGAAGCCCTGCTCCTGCTGGCCCACTGCAGAGTATCTAGTGGGTACTCCACAAAAAACATGGTTTGGGTCAATAAATATGTATTCTCATTTCTGACCTCTAAATAAATCACTTGTAGGCATTAATGCATTTCAAACACAATCAATAAATGCCTAATGCATTAAAAACAAAAAACATTAATCTTATACAGTTGAAATAGGGCCTCCCTGAAGACATGTTTGAAAGGAAAATGAGGGCACAGTCTGGACAAATTCACATACCAGGCAGAAGTGGCTGTCCCGTCATCCCCATAGGAGCCATCCCAAGGTTGTTCATCGCAGTGGCCCAGGCAGTTGGGTCTGACATCGGCAAGCCCATCGGGATGGAGTCCAGGCTTAGATTTCTGCCACCATCTGCAAAGAAGGAAAAAATGAGTCAGAGCTCAGAGCATATTCTTCTGCAGAGCATATGTTGCCCAGCAAGGCTCTGCTGTATCAGCAACCAAAAACAGATTTGATCCTGACGCATAGGAAAGGGCCAAGTGAAAAAAAACAGCGCTGTCCCTATCGAGTAGAGGATATTTCATGGAAGCAAGGTCTACGAAAACAGTGCCTTCCAAGCATATCTATGTGACGGTTCCTCCATTACAATGAATCTCTCTAAGAGGCCTTGAAGGAACACTGGTTAAAGGTAAGGGGTACCCTTTAGTTTTCTCCAAGAGATTTATGAACTTAGACAAAAATTCAGCACATTGCACGGAATTCAACAGAGACGACCAATATGCTCTAGCAAAGAACACTTCCACTGTCATTTGAAGACATTTCTTCCATGCTAAAACAGGAAACGAAGGAAAGAATAACTTCATGTTTCTGACAACAGAAGTATCAGCTTTACTTACTCAATGACTAACAGTTACCTGGCAATCCAGGTAGAACTATGAACATTATACAAATACGTGGCTTAATATATGCACTCAAGCCTTCTCAGGTGATTTAGCTGGGTCAACCATACTTTTAGCTGCTACTTCCATGTACCACCATCAAGATATTCCTGTTCTTTCTGTTTGTAAGCCTTTGGAATTAGAGGCAGGTGCCCCACATAGAAAAATCTAGTTTAGAAAAAGAGAAAGAGTGCACAGCACAAGGTTTAATTCTGCACGAGGAAAAAAAATTAAACCTTGGCACCCTGCAGTCAGAGAGCTCTCTTACACGCTATCCCTCCTGATGAAGCAAGCTTTCATAGAACGAACACTTGCTTAAACAAATTCTGGCTTCAACAACAGGAGGTAAAGAAAACCAACAACCACTAATAATTTTACTGAACAACTTCCCAGCTGTAATCTGAAATTCAGCAGAGCTGAAATCTCCCATCTTATACAACCTCTAACACAATCCAATGCACAGAATCCTGAAGCTTTCTAGAAAACACCCACAGAAGGAAGTGTATTGAACATTCATATAACCCTGTGCTTTCCTGATTCAGTATTTACAGTCCCATCCCAGCCCCTTTTCTACTCTTGGCTTCAGAGAGGAGGAAAGAGATAAGTTCACCTTGCTCAAATGCTCCCTCTACCCTGGTGGCAAGTCTCCACCTGCTCTGACCTGCCTGGTCATCCATATGTCACTTGGACCACCTCTCAAACAACTTCCTCCAAGTCCCAAGCTCAGCTTAATATAAGCAAAGCAGAGGTCAAAGCCCGACCTCCATTTCTCCCTCCTTCCGTCACCACCCTTTGCAATACAAAAAACAAAACAAAAACACACTTGCTTCACTTTTTACATTGGCGAACTTTATGCAACTAGCCAAATGTCCACATTACATTTAGACTTAACCTACTTTTAAAATACCACGTATCTATTTTTTCCATATCTGACAAATCCCACTGACTGGGAGAAAACAGAATATTCTTTGAAATATCTCCGATGTGATGCACAACAGTCAGCACACTCTGAATATGCAACTCAGTCAAGTCAAACATGAGTCAAGGAAGCAAGAACAGAAGAAAAACACACAATATCCGAAAAAAAAAGAAAGAAAAAGGCAGCTCTCTAGCTTTTGGTGATGAAATCTAACTTCAAGGACAAAACATGTTTTTGTAATATGATCACTACCCTCAGTTCATAGGAGTTGTGTTACAATACAATTAGCTAGGTGGTAACACAATAAGCATGATCTATAGCACATTACAGCCCTTGACTGAAGGAATGAGGTACTTAATTACAGTATCTGTTCACTAATTAGAGGAAATAACACCACTGTGGACTAAACAGATCACACTAACATGGGCTTCATTAGGATGATGTGTTCGCAGGGTGCTTTTCAGTAAGTCAGAGAAACATGCTCAAGAGCAACCATTTTGTCTCGACATAAGAACCCTTACAGATTTAGTTCCTTTTGGACTTTTTGGACTTGTATTTGCTTTTGAGCACTAAAACAAGTTACCCAGAGAGGTTGTGGAGTCTCCATCCTTGAAGATATTCCAAAACCATCTAGACACAATCCTGGGCAACATGCCCTAGGTGATCCTGCTTGAGCAGAGAAGTTGGTCTAGATGATCTCCAGAGGTCCCTTCCAACCTCAACCATTCTGTGATTGTATAAATTCTCTAACCCTCAACATTCTCTATCTGCATACAGCATCTCCCTCAGTCATGTTTCAAGCAATCAGCTGTTGTGACCTGTGGCCCACTTTGCCTGAAAAATTAATGCTGAACTGTCCCAGTTTAACTAATTTCTTTTGGAAGAACTGGGCCAACACTGAACTTTAGCTATCCACATTCATCTGCAAACAAGAGAGCACACAGGCTACCGCGTCACACACGATGAGAGAGAAACAGAGAACACAGAAGAACATAAATGAGATTATGGAGTTAGTGGTTGGTATTAAAAAAAATAAATAAATAAAAAGAAGAGAAAGCACCAACGTGAAAGAGAAAATATCTAGGAGAAGGCCGCAATGCAGTAACATCGAGGATTATCCTATTGCAAAAGGACAAAAGGTACACTGGGGTAGTGAGCATAACAGTGATTAACTTACCTATCTCAAGCATACTTGTCCCTTGGGTTACTTGTCCCAATTCATTACCATATGTATTACCCAACAAATAAGACAGCTGTACGATATTCAAGATGTGCAAGCTCCTGCTCTCACATCTCTGCACATAGTAAATCTTATTTTCATTTGGGCATCTTTAAGATTTCAAGACGACAGCCTGGGCAGCTGATGGTTGCGTTAAGACAACCCATAAGTCTGCAAGGTTCACCCTGACCGCAGAAAAACTGCCAGCACAGTTTCAGGGTCCTGAAAGTCTGTGCTGTTACAGTATGCTGCATGGCTCAGCCTGAGGAACTTGGATAGTCACGGTTTCAGACAGCAACAATCAGATTTTGATGCTTAAAACGCAGATCTGTGCTGAGACAATTCAATACGGGAGAAACACAGGTTGTCTGCCCCATGTGTGGTGAGGGCATGCAAGCAGCACTTCAAACATTTACAGACCACCAGGCACATAAAGGAAACACACAATATAATGAAAAGAATAAAATGAATTCCTGTCCTAACCCAGTGCAAACAGCCCTGGATGCCTACTTTAGGGCAAGTGACATCTACATCATCTATACTTCCAAGTTGATTGAAGGCTCTCTCAGGCTGAGATACATTTGATAGCACAGAAATGGAAGTCACCCCATCCTTCCCAGAAGGAAAAGAGAGGCTCCATTCAGAGGGAAGGTAGAAGAATTCAGAAATGAGGTTGCAGAAAGATGAATATATCTGAAGTTTGTAGACTAGAAAAAGCTTACCGCAAGTATTCTAGAGAGAAAAATGGAGAGCAACTGCAAAGAGAGAGTATTTCCTAAAGACATCATAAAGGAGAGAGTTCATTTAAACACAAATGAGAAGAAGGGGAAGAGAGGGGAGGGAGAAGAACAGATACACTAGAAGAACAGAACAAGCTCTCAGTCAGGAGACCACACTCCATACTCTCAAGAAGGCACCTCCTGTGCTCCTGCTACAGGCATCTCAACAATTCAAAACCATCCCTAAGCAGTACCGGACTATTATCTTAAAAGTTACAGATTTTCCTTCAAGTTTCCTTAAAGGATTATCAGTTCAGGAGGAGAGCTGGACTTTCTTTCTATTCAGTTATATTTCAATCCCTCTTCCTGAAATCACAGCTTTATACATTGTCTTCCTTCAGTGAGACAGTCTTTTTACAAAACTGTATCTCCGTATCCAGCCCAATTCTACACTACACTTCCTCCTCTTTTGCACATGATCATGCTCTACAGAAAAGTTACATCGTTTAGTCCTACAGACTGATATTTACATGAAGTGTCTAATATATCATCTTCATGGCAAGAGCAGATACCATGTTTCCCCAGTCACGCTGATAAGATTGCAGTTTTTAACCATAATATAAATCTGCAAATACAGTAATCAGTCTGCTTTTTTCCACTCTGGGAAATACATGGAAACTTTCTTAGATATCAACTTCTGTAAGACTCCTAGTCCTGTAATCATTAAAACATCAAAAGTTATTATCGTCTATTTAACCATCTGCTTTTATTACATTATCTTAAACTCTAATGTCTCCAGTCACTCAGGCTGTTCTGTCTTATAGCTACTATGCTTCATCATGGACATGCTTTTAATATTGAGGTACTGTCCAATTAGAGAAAAGGACAAACCTGGAATAAGTGTAGAGATTCCACAATGCTAAAAAAAAAAAAAAAAAAAAGCGCAGAGTTGCTTTTCTTTTTTGAAAGAACAGCAACAGCCACTCACCCAAGTCCATGCAAGCTTGGAACCAAGAATACTGTAAACAGGAGTTAGCACCTGCAGAAGAAAAAGATCTGCCCTTGGGGATGTACCTGACCAGAATTTTATTTATCCAGCTATAGAGCACATTCTGCTTTAATGTCTTAGCACAGCAGCTGGTATCAGTCTATACTTAAGTAGTTGCCTTCTCTATTGCCAACCACTGAGTTTCTACACGGCTCACCTGGAGGAATGTTTGCTCTCTTTCTCTTCTTGCTCGGGTCACCTCCATTCTCAGCTGGGCTTTCTGACACCCGAGGGCCAGCTGCGTTGCTGAACTGCAGAGGTTTGTTGTTATTGGCAGGATCAAAGGACAGCTGGTTTAAGCCTGAAAGGGAGAAATATGTTCAGAGACTTTCTTTAGACTCGTTTGTGATGCTTCAGGATCGCAGTAATAAAAACAAGTAAAAAAAAAAAAATTTTAAACGCCCAATCCCAGATACAATAAACCCTTCAGGCCACCAGAAGAATTTTAACTCCTGCTTATTCTCCCCAGTTACACTTGATCTTAATATTACACTGATGTCAGTCTAAAACATTACTCACAAACATTACAGAATCACAGAATGGTTGAGGTGGGAAGGGACCTCTGGAGATCATCAAGCCCAAACCCCCTGTTCAAGCAGTGTTACCTAGAGCATGCTGCCCAGGTCCCTGTCTGGAGGGCTTCCGAATATCTCCCAGGGATGGAGACTCCACAACAGCTCTCGGCAACCTGTTCCAGGGCTCAGTCCCTCTCACAGTAAAGAAACTGTTTCCCCATGTTCAGATGGAACTTCCTGTGTTTCAGTTTGTGCCCGTGAGGCCTCTCATCCTGTCACTGGGCACCACCGAAAAGAGTCTGGCCCCATCCTCTTGACACCCTCTCCTCAGATATTAATATGCATTGATAAGATCCCCCCTCAGTCTTCTCTTCCCCAGCCTGAACAGGCCCAGCTGTCTCAGCCTTTCCTCATAGGAGAGATGCTCCAGTCCCTTCATCATCTTAGCAGCCCTTCGCGGGAGTCGCTCCAGTAGCTCCATGTCTTTCTTGTACTGGGCAGCCCAGAACTGGACACAGCACTGCAGATACAGCCTCACCAGGGCTGAGTAGAAGGGAAGCATCACCTCCCTTGACCTGCTGGCAATGCTCTTCCCAATGCAACCCAGCATACCATTGGCCTTCTTTGCCACAAGGGCACATTGCTGGCTCATGGTCAACTTGTTGCCCACCAGGACTCCCAGGTCCTTCTCTGCAGAGCTGCTTTTCAGCAGGTCAGCCCCCAGCCTGCACGGGTGCATGGCGCTCTTCCTTCCTAGGTGCAGGGCTTTGCACTTCCCTTTATTGAACTCCACGAGGTTCCTCTCTGCCCATCTCTCCAGCCTGTCGAGCTTCCTCTGAACGGCAGCGCAGCTCTTTGGGTTATCAGCCACTCCTCCCAGTTTTGTATCATCAGCAAACTTGCTGAGGCTGCACTCTGTCCCTTCATCCAGGTCATGAATAAGGAACAGGACTGGATCCCGTATTGACCCCTGGGGTACACCGCTAGCTCCCGGCCTCCAACTAGAGGCCACTGACCACAACCCTCGGAGCTCTGCCATTGCTGGTCATCTTTGACACTCTGCCAGCGTGTCAATACCCTTATTTTAAGAACCACGGTAGTCAGAAGAACAGAATGCCCTGAGTCACTTGGCTTCTTTATCAATAGACCAGATTTACAGATAAGTTAGGTTTATTCAAGAAGAAAACTAGGCAGATTTACTTCATTCAATACAGGTCAAAGATATAAGAACAGGACAGTTAAGATTATACATACCACTGCGATCCTCTTTGCTTGTTTTTATGTCTTGGGCAGCTCCCACCTCTTTCCTCCGACTATAACCTCTACTCCATGCTAAAACCTCCCAGTTTAGGAGAACTGCTGCCTCTTCCCTTTCTCCCTCAGCAGTGAGGAGAGGGTACTAAGCAAAAGCTATATATTTTTTTTAGATGTGGTTAGCACAGCTCAATATTAAGAAACCACTTCGTTTCATATCCAAAATTTGCTGTAAACATAGATTGACAGCAGGTTATATGTATGCTTTAGACAGAGCTGCCCATCTCCTATGAAGAGCCACCATCCACCTTAAGAGCTGAGTTGCCCACAGAATTTTGGCAAATACTAACATAACTCACATTTTCCTTGACATTTCCCTCATCAGGATCCTTCCTAGAAGACCTAGAACTTCTAGTCCTCACCTTTAAAATCTCTACATATCTATACGAAGGCCCATAAATACCAGAGTAAGGTTTCAAAAATAAAAGTAACTTCTTAAATTTTCATTAGCTACAAAACACATTTTGAAATATCGAGATACTCCGAATATTCCTCAAAAATTCTTTTACTGTCAGAGATATCTTTTGCACTTCTTGAAGGTTTTGAGTGCCCCCACTCCCAACATTCACATCTTTACACAGGACTAGGTATTTCAGCATTTACCACAGGCCTAAAGAAAAAGCAACAGTTAAGGATTAACTGCGAGGAGAAACATGATAAAGCAGAACCAAAGCTGCAAGCAGGAAAGCAAACGCTCGCTGGCGCGGTGGCTGTTCTGCTGCCTTGCCTCCCAGCCCTGCCACAAATATCCAAGCACTTAAGTGAAACACACGGCTGAAGTCTGGACATCCATGCTCACGAAGTCTGAACAGGTGAGCAGTTATGTCAGAGAAGAAAAGTGACTGATTTAGCGCAAAAAATTCTTCCAGCTACCTAGGCTGCCAGTTAACAAAAAAAAAGTTGCAGAGGGAAACCAAGCTGCTCTAAGGGATACAAGCACCGCATGTAACAAAAAAAAGGAAGTCACAGAAAACTGAGAAAGTTAAGCAGTAGAAGGAAGAAATTCAGTAGTAAAGCCAACAGCATGAACGTGGCCCTGACAGATTTATATAATCTGGTAACTATAGTCTTCAGACTGCTTCTTTTCCTGAAATAGCTTCTCAGGATTTTAGTTCCTGGCATCCTCCAGCCTGGCTGACCAAAGTTGTAATTACCTTCTCCTGAAGCTTACAAGGCCAAAACAAATGCAAAGGGCTTTTTGTCTCAGGAATCCTCCTGGAGCTACTCAAGTAAAGATCTGAAAGGCACCTCCGATGCCCAAATCGGGATCAAGTAGTGTCAGCACAAGTGACCAAGAAATAATCCAAACCCATTAACCATAAACCCATTATATTTCTAAATTTCAGTTTTCTGTACAGTCAAATTCACACACCTGAGCCTGCACCCAGCTCTGAACATCTAAGCATTCCCAAAACCAAGATTCCCAAATTCCCAAATCAAGACGGAACAGCATCCGGCCTCCAAGATGCTGGACAGGCCCGAAGCTGCACACCACAAGCACACGAACACCGAGTCTAGATGGCAGCACAGCCACTAGGCTGGCATTCGGTTCAGGACAAGATGCCTACACCTAGGAGTGCACATGTAAATAGCTACCGGCACACGAGATGTCTGCCTTCCCATTACAGATGGATGGAGCTCTGATCAACTCAGCAGAGCCTACAAATCAATTTAGGCTCACCCTAGAATAAATGGCTACTGACTAATGAGCTGAATCGTATCCTAAACACTAATGATTGGACTGACTAGATCTCCTTTGAACAGAAGAGGTGTTTAGATACTTAGTATCTAAATTGATATCTACATGAAAGTCAAAGTTTAAACACCAAATCTTGAACCAGTCTTGCTTTCAAGACTATCTGGGCATCTTCTACGGACTACAGTGCTTCAGGTGCTTACGCTGAGTGGGAGACCTCTTCGCTGTCGTCTTCAACATCCCCAAGAAGGCATTCAAGCCCTCATCATCTGCTTCCTAGCAGGCAAGGATCAGGTGAGTCAAGTCTCACTCCTCCTGTCAAGGCACGTCACTACATCACCAAGGACAGAGGCTTAGTGGAGTCAGAGAGGAACCAGGACAGTCACCATGGGGAACAGAAAAACCTGGATTTCAGTCTCTGTTCCCATCCTCACTTCTGTGAGCACTCTAAGTAGGCTACGGCTTTAGGCTTCTGCAAAAGCTTGGGTGCCTAACTTCTGTTCACCAGCATCACTCTACTACAGTCAATTAGTCATTAAAGTGGTTACCAGATCTCTGTGAAAGATCTTATTTGTCAGGTCCTGGAAATCAGAAGATGTATGGGAAAACTCAGTTATGAAACAACAGAAGAAGAAAAAACTACAGGGGAACACAGCCTGTTGATGTATAATTGATAGAGTGAAAATGAGGAAAGGAATCATTTTTTTGACACAAAGAGGCATGTAAATGAGAGCGCTTTAAAGCGCTGAGACAGCTTTAAAGACATGTGCACACTGCACAGTTCAGGTTATAAAAGGACATGTTTGAGGAAATACTGTTTGGAGCTTTTCCTAAGACCACAGTTGGGCATTTCTGGGGAGGAATAAAATAAAACTGATATTACTGAAGCCCAGTCACATGGCTTAAAAGTTAGGAGGCAAAAAACTGTCCCACCTTAGGGGGGCAGAGGGAGGCAGCCATCAAAATTTGGAGTTAGGCTCCATTCAGACATGGGCAGGGGGAGGCTTTAATGGACTAAACAGGGTAAGATTGGGGGATCTCTAGGGAGCATCCTGAAACAGAGCAAAAAGGCAAACAGATCCTTAGACATCCAAGCACGATACACAGGAAGAAAAGCTTATTATGCAGATTTGAACTAAATGGGATTGCTGAAGTAAGACTGCTGCAATTTCCAATGTATATCCTAACTCAAGGTATCCAACCCATTTCAGGATAACTCTGGACAAAATCACCTTTTAGATAATTGCCATCCATAGATCAGTGGTGGCCAAAATGCAGGTGATGGTCAATGAATTGCATTTAGGTGCCAACAGAATGCGGAATGTTTCTCAAAACTAGAGGTAACAAGGACAAAAGCATTTTGTAAACAACTTAACCCAAGTAACTCCAAATAACTTTACCAGAGGCTTCAGAAATGCAGTCCTTCAAACATAAGGTAAATATGACAATAATCACAGCAAGTTTGAGAGAGTAGCTATATTGCCCTTAATTGAGCACTGAGTTTCTTATTCCATCTTCTATTCAGCACTTGCAGGGATGCAAGACTGAAGAGACACTAAAACATTTGGTTTTATTTATCTTTGTCTCAGCAAACCCACTGTGAATGTAAAGTCAATGCAAAAAAAACCAACCTCACCTTTTTCAGGAGCAATGAAGAGTGATAAAAATAGATGTAGAGTGATAAAAATAACTGTGTTTCTACTAAGGTATGCATATGTTCTTGGGAGGTTGGGGGGAGGATTTGGAAAAACTATAGGAGTATCAAAGACGACAACCATGCTGTCTCAATTTACTGATGGGCTGAGACATGCTAACAATTTATACCAAACCATTCTCTAGACATACTGAAAGCTGGAGGCAGCTTCCTGATTTCGGTTCTAGAGGATTCCACTTCCAAGAACTTGTTAATATATACAGTTGCTGTGTACAGCTCTAAATAGACAGGAGAGTGGATACGGAAAGCCTAAAAGGAGCGGTTCTCTCAGCTACTGAAAGGTGAGAACGCAGGAAAAAGCCAAACAAATAAATGCTACTCAGCTGGCAACAACAATAGTCATGCCCGACTATGCAAGATGCTTACAATGCTGCCTCTTAATACCCCAAAGTCAAAATATCACTGAGGTCATGAGGGCTAATCATGAATGCAGTAGGTTAAAAATAGAGAGGCCATGCACGGCAAAGAAATAGTGAGAACAGAAAAGAAGCGACTGTAAGGTTTACCTCTATTATCAAGCTGATCTAAGAGGCGACATTAAACTCATTTCACACGTGACGGCAGAGGGAAGAACGCAAAGCAAACGGCAAGCCAGCCAGGTACCACCAATATCTGGTCTGACACGGACAGACATTGTGGCCTGGCTGTAGAAGACAACATACCACACAAGCACTCAGCATTAACCAGTAGCTGAATGTTAATGCATACCACTTAGGGGATTACTTTCGAAACCACTAAAGAGCAAAGGCAGCTATTTACTCCAATTATTTCCATCAATTTGAGCTAGGATGCTTGATTATGCTCTGCAGTATAGGAGGAGCACTTGCATGCTCCATGCTGATGGCTGCGTTGGCAAGACAACAGCCTCCAGCAGAGGCATGATAATAAGGGGCAGAAGTAGTGAAAAACTACTTAAGTCCTTTGCAAAATTGTAAGTCTTCATTAACGTGCTTTGGAAAAATAAGAACCTTTAGCTATAGGCCAAACCGAGCTCTATGGAGTGCCATGGAAGTTCTCACACCTATACATCAGCATCACAGCCGGTTAGTCCATGAGTCAAGTCATAAGTAACAGCCTGAGCCAACTTAACAGCTCATGACAGACCAGAAAGGAGGCAGCCCTGCTCCCAGCTGCCCAAAACACCCCCTTCCACCCACACCAGCCCTGGGGCTTGCTGGAACCCGCCATGAGCCAATTCAGCTCACTACCCTGGCAGAAATGAAGATACCTGTTTGGATGTGGATAATTTTCTGCTACAATTAGTATAGCTAAGTTGCTCACAGAAGGCTCCAACCCTAACCCAATTTATACAGGAAAGAACAGAAACAGACTTACAAATACTTCTAAGTACTTGGCATCAGGTCCCATGGCCCTGGCCATACACCACCTCCCCATGGAAAACGAAGTCTATCCGGACCCTCAGACACTGGCGTTAAGTATTCCCCCAAATGCAGCCAGCTGAATAGCAATGAAAAAACACATATATATGCATATATATATGAACACACACACACACAAACACACACACACATATATAGGCACATTCCTGGAATTCACCAAGCCACGTGGAAAGCCCAAGAGCGCAGCTCAATAATTAAAGGCATTCTGAGGATTTCTCATCCTGCTCACCTCCCACCCCAAAACCTCAACTTCTTCACAACCAAATGTTTAAACAGCAGGCAAGGAGCAAAGTGGAAGGGGAGGCTGATGCAATTCCAAAGAAAACAGTCTTGTATGGGTACAGGAACACTGGTGCCAGGACAGTGAATATATAGAGCTGGAAATGGGACTCATATCTAAAAGACTGAAGTTCGTAACACACAAGAGAATGAGATAGATCTGAGTGACAGGCAAATAAATAACATGGAGATTTTCATTTACCTTCTGTTACCTGTCAGTGGCCTGGACTGAGCAGCAGGCCAGGAAATGTTGGACACCCACCACAAGGATGACTATCTCAAAGGAAGAGTCACAGCAGGAATGCTGTGGTAATGGCTATAGTGGAATAAGAGTCAGTTCTTCCATTGGACCTACTTATATCAAAGCGGTCATGCAAGTTTTTAAATATTATGTCACTCAAGCCAAAGCAAATCTCCCTTGCCAGCAAAAGAAGGCCTTTTGCAGAGTTAAAACAACTACAGCCTTAAAAGCAGCACTGTCAGCATCCCTACTGATATTAGTTGGAAAGATCTAGTATATTATAAACAAATTTACTGTTATTTTAAGTAAATATATAAATAAGCTTTTTGGAATTAAAAAGGGAAAACAACACAAACTGAACTGTGGAGTGCAATATTCAGAAGTTACAGCTACTTCTGAACCCACGGGACAGCCACAGGCCACCTGCAAGCTGCCTGCACCAACCCCTGAAGTCATTCATTTCTTAGCCTGTGTCAGTGCCCAGTTTCAGGTGTTGCTGCCTCAAAAGCCATCTGAGGTCTGGAAGCACCGTAAGAGATCAGTATGGTACCACGTCTGAACTAATAATCCCAGCCGGACTCAAGACATTTTGTACACAACCAGCTCAAGTATCTTTTCACCTGGACAAGTCAAAAGCCATGCCTTTGGAGAGAGAGAATTTAATGAAAGACAGAATACCAAGAACGTCCAAGAGAGGTGGGCAGAGGCCAGGAGGCTGCGAGCAGCTGTCATAACAGCACTTTCAAGAATTCATTAAAGTTTACCACCACAAACTCGGCATTAACGTACATGGTATGAAGAAAGCACAGAACAATTGTCATTAACAAAAGGATACAAAACCCTTTAAAAAGCGGCCACAAGTTGGACGCTTAGAGAGGTAACTTCTTTAGTTATCTAGATGTTGTGTCGTCAAGAGTCCCTCTAGAAAGAGGGAGCACATGATCCTCCATATCCTCAAGGCAGCACTCTCTCTCTTCACTGAAAATAAAGGGAGTCTTCATAACTACCTTTGAACAGCTAAACTTAAGTCTTATCTTTTAACACTAGGCTACAAGTCAGCGCGATTTTGACATACTCCACTCTGCTGCTCAAGCACAACCATAAACCTCAAGATAGGAGCATCATCTTTAGGAGGGGGGGGTTCTTCCTGCAGCTTGAATATACAGGCATACTGACTCTAAAATATGACACAGCTGCTGCTCTGCAAAAAAACAAACAAACAAAAAACCCACAGACAATGCTATCCAAAAATATAAGCAGTCGTCTAATGCATCTCACATCCTGCTGAATTACTGTGACCTGGGTTTTTTACTCTACAAATTGCTCACTGCAGTATTTTATATAGTTTCAACTTCAGAGGCTTTTCCCATATACAAGGAGCTATGGAGGTCTCTACAAAAGAGCAGCGTTTTCAAAATTCACACTGCTCTCAGGGCCTTGATAAAAGGCCATGTCTACTGATAAAAACGTGAGCACATACAATGTAACCCAGCCTTTCCTTCCAGTGCTATAGCCTTGGACTTCGCCGAAATTCTTCCTTTTCACTCTTCTCACAGAGAGAAGCTTGGGAAAAAAAAGCAGAACAGGCTTGGGTTTGGGTATTTTGTTGTCGTTTTTAAACTGAGTAAATTGAGGAAACCACTTCCTGTTAGACTCTTGGTCACACTTACCGTGGACAGCCTGGGCTGTCTGCACAATAAGTTAGTTTTGTCAGGGTCACAGCCTCATCAAAAACATAGGAAATCACATCAAACTAACTACTGAAGTCCAGCCAATGGTTCCAAGTTTTCTGCTTTTGGACGGCTTCGTATTGGATGAAGACAAGGAACTGGAGCTCTGCAGTTACACGGTTTCCTGCTGTTCTAGATGACTCAGTGCAGGCCTACAAATCCTCAGATCATCTAAACATACAAGTATTGACAGCTTACGGCAGCCACTCAAAACCTTTTGCGAGCCACGACATCTCATAATAAACCAACCTACATATTTTCCCTCCAAAGAAAACCCATATACATCGGAAGCACAGCGATGACTGGTTTGCTAGCATATGGGCTGAGGCTCCAAATGCAAGCTTATGAAGCTGACTTTTGATTTGGTACTTAATAGGCAGCAAAAATAAAGCTAAATGGGCATAATATGATCACAGTGTGCCATGCCAGGGATTTAATGCGCTGCTGCATTCTGAACAAGACAAGGGTGACAGAAGTCCTGCTGAAAACCCCAGAGAGCAGGATCAAGTCATGCCACTGAAAGGGGAAAACAACTGTTGTGACATTGTCAAGAGAAATAAAAGGGCAACTTGAACAAGCTGTGCAACTATACTTTTTAGTGCCACATCTAAACCTTAGAAAGGCAGATATTACAAGGAAGAATAATGTAAAACCAAACCAAGATTCTTACCCAAAAGCCACAGAGTTGGATTCAACCAACAAGTGTCAATGTGTCTGCAGCAGCAGATCTGGTCACCCCAGGCTCTCTTTACAATCAACCAATAGTTATCTGCACAGTAACAGCTTAGAGGACAATCCTTCTCATCAAGGAACATCTGAATCAGCCTATGTTTGGTCAAGGGAACTACGCCGCAGGCGGTAGTAACAACTCTTCGTTCACTACAAAGTGAGACCAGAGCTACCAGCTCAGCCTTGCTACTATGAGAGACATAAATCCCAAACCTACAGTTGGGCACCTCAAAACAGCAAAGCTGTTAAAAGAACATACCAACTGTGATGCATGATATAGATTAGAATGGCCACAAACTTCTTGTTCAGCATGACTGACACAATAGCGCATGACATTGCTAACAGTATTCAAACAGTCCACCAGGAAAAGTAAAGCACAGTCTATGGGGCAAAAAGCATATATAGCAAAAACAAAGTACTCTGGGTTTCTGGTTCTTTGATAAAGAGGTAAAACTGAAGAGAATATTTTAGATCACATTGCAATGTCTTGCACTCCATCGATTAACTCCTGTCTTTGGAAAGAGGACTTGAAACTACCAGAAAGTATCATTAGTATGTCTGAAGCTATCTCAAATGAATCAAAAGGCCACTCAAAATTTCAGATATGAAAAAACTGCAGAGTGGACACCCACAAGAATTGGGAAATCCAATCATTCCCTTCTGTAGCAGCACATCCCAGAATCACAGAATAGTTGCAGTTGGAAGGGATCTCTGGAGATCTAGTCCACTCCCCTGCTCAAAGCAAGGTTAGCTAGAGCAGGTTGCTCAGGACTGCATCAAGTCAGGTATTGAATATCTCCAAGCATGGAGATTCCACAATCTCTCTGGACAACCTGCTCCAGTGTTTGACCACCCTCACAGTAAAAAAAAAAAAAAAAAAAAAAAAAAAAAAAAAAAAAAAAAGGAATTTTCTGTGTTTCAGTTTGTGCTTTCCCTTGACCTGCTGGCAACGCTCTTCCTCACACAGCCCAGGATGCCAGTGGCCTTCGTTGCCACAAGGGCACATTGCTGGCTCATGGCCAACATGTCGTGCAACAGAACCCCCAAGACCTTCTCTGCAAAGTTGCTTTTCAGCAAGTCAGCCCCCGGTCTGTCCTTGTGCATGGGGTTATTCCTTCCCAGCAGCAGGACTTTACATTTCCCTTTGTTGAACTTCCCGAGATTCCTGTCAGCCCATTTATATCCATTTATCAAGTCTGCACTTCTTCATTTTGTCTATATGGATGTTATGACAGAGTTACGGATCTACTACTGCTGCATGTCATCTTACAGTTGTGAAAGTTTCCCTGAAAGAGGAGTTCTGCATCAATGGTAGATGCACCCCTGAGTCAGGAAAACTAGCTGAAGGGCAGGTTATTCCAGAAGCATGTCAATAGTCCCATTCAGAGAGCTAACTCTAAGCCATAAGCATTACAGTTTTCGTATCAGTCTTTACAATAAAGCTATGGATTGGTGTTTCCCTCAAAAAAAACAAAACAAAAACAAAAAACCACACACTCCTAGGACAATTCTCAGCTTTGCCATGTTCAGCCACATTTTCTTCTGACAGATCTTCTACAGAGACAGATTCCTGTCAACCCCAAGTGTGAGACAGCAATCACAAGTTGTCCCCTCTACAGTACATCTAACCCCTCGTTGCCTAAAACCACACAGAGAACAAATGAGGTTATACACAATATTTTTGTTACTGATCTTTGTCTCTGAAGTCCACAGCCATTTTGATGTACAACAGCCTAATTCATGAATAGGATACCCCTTTCAGGTTTGAACACTGAATTTTAAGTAAATCACATGCAGAACTGCCAGATGTTCAGCAAAGACCACAGCAAAACAGATTATGGCTTAAGCGCAATCACACAGCATCTCACAAACACTCAGGAAGACAGAGATGATGTTCATATATAATCACCTTCCAGTTTTCCCAACCTGACAAACAAAAGGTTTCATAGTTTGGGTATTCAGCATAACTTGAAACAGAAACATTAACATTAACCTGCCCATTCATTCCACTGGGGCAGAAAATAACTTCCTTGCTCAAAGCTGGGGCATAAAAGCTCAGAGCTGTTCAGCTGTCCATACCAAAACAGGGAGAGTGTGAACCAGAAGATGAGTGGTAGGAGAGGAAACACCAGAAGGTGTTACCTTCCTGGTAAAAAGCAGGAGCAGCAGCTAGAACCAGAAACCATAGTCCTAGCAAATAACTGGAGCAAGAGGAAAGGAGGTGCCTGGGACAGCAAGGAGAAGTTTTGCCAATGGCAGTGGGTTGGAAACATCCCTAGGCACTCAGAACTTTTAGGAACATGGTCATGAGGTGCAGTACCTATTTATCACGGACAATACATCATATAAATTGCCCCACAAAATGACCCAAACCCAGCTTAAAGAGTAAAGTACCCCTCTATGAAGGGTAGATGGAGAACTCTCATGAACTGTCCACAGGTAGCTGTAACATAAGTTACAGTTCAGGGTTTTCTTTGAAGTCAGGTGAAGTCCAGTGACATCAACAACTATTCAGCTCAGCATCACTTCACCAAATGCATTTCTGATTACCAAGGTCCATGCAGTAGCTGTGAGAGATGTGGGTGCAACACAGCAAAAGCACCATAAAGACAACTGGAGACACTGCAATCCTGGGACAACGGACCACAGGCTTGCTCCAGCCACTTCACAGATATTCCACTGCCAAAAAATTTATTATTTATTATTTACGCTCCATTAAGCGTAATCCGATACGCTCTCTAACAGATGCAACATGTGATCCCTAGACATGAATGCAGCAGCATTTTTGTGCTGGTATAAATTCACGGTGTCAGATGAATGCTCAGCTGTGAACACAGTGCATGACTAAGGCACTAGTGCTAGGAACCCAGACCCAGATTCACTGCGTCATCAAGCCACGGCTTAAGCTATGCTATTGCAATTTTTCGTGGAGCCACATCAAGATCAGATTAGTAAAGAGGTCAGAGTTAAAATCCTCATTTTGCTCCCACTGGAGGGGTTTGGCTTTGGGGGTTTGTTTGTTTTGGATTTGCTGTTTTTCTTCAAACTCAAACCATGTAACAGTCATGTCCTACCAAACAATCCCCAAAACAGCTACATCACACAATAAGGGGACAAGAATATGAAAAAAGCTAAAATTACTATAGTGTTCATAGGTTTCCGGAACAAGAGATTCACTTTTCTATAGCTTTTTTCCCCAAACACTACGTCAGAGACAAATGATGCACTTTCTGAGATAGTGCTGAGGTGGCAAATATACCTCCTAATGCAGGGATTCACAGGAAGAAAGATTCAAGGAGCTAAAATGCTTTTGCTTCAGTACAACTCTGAAAACAAACCGAACCAGGTGAAGACAGAAGGAATGTAAGCACTCTGACTGTAAAAATTCATTCCAATTAATTGCTTTTTTTCTTCCAAATCTATCATTTCCCAGCACAACAATGGTTTTGGAGCTACCCTTCCCATTGCATATACTCTTTTATTATTGTGCCTAGATATTTTCAAAAAGGTAAAAATAGGACTTCCTTGGTTTTAAAGCTAACTTTTTGCATTTACTACTTAATCACTACATGTAAAGCACATGTTGCAAGTGCTCTGGAAGAGAAGCATGCTATTATCTTTGAGCAGACTCAGACTAGATTTCTGTAAGTCAGAAATATTCAAAAGTTACAGAAACTGCAAGCTGATGAGATGATTAATTGCAACTTTGTTTTTTTCTTTGCAGGCACAGGGTAAAACCAGACTAGCTCCTTCACAAACTAGAAACAAAAATGAACTTACTTTGTGTGTGCTGTTGTTTAGGATCAACACTAGAGAGGATGCAGTTAACCCACACATGATAGAGCCTGGGAAGTCCTCCAAACAAGGACTTCCAACATCCTAAGAGCTACTTTCATAGGCACTTTCCCCTGCGTTGTCCCAGGCTCTGTGAGCAGAGGAAGCCAGGAGCTGCTGCCATACACAGCAGCCAGTTACTGAGAGTCTGCTCGGTCTACAGAAACAGTCTGGGTCGAGACACTTACCTCGTGACACACCTGTAGGCCTCCATGTGAGCAGCTATGATGGGCAGTAATTCCATATATACAGGGGTCTTCTATTCCCAAGAGCCTGGGGAGAGCCAGCCCAAAGGCACTTACCAGCCATCAGCCGGAAGCTGGCTGGGTCTAAGTGACTCAGGGCAGGCAGCCTTACCACCACCTGCAAGCGTCCGGGGCCTTCCAAGAAGGCAGGGGCTACCATCCACAAGTCCTCCCTCCTTGGGCACATACAGCACATCCAATACTGAGAAGCATGAAAGCTTTGCTCTCACTTCCCCAAGATGGAGAAGGAGTAACTGACCAGCAGGAGAAAAGAGTAGTGCTAAGAAGTGGACAACTGAGGTAGTATTAAAAAGAACAGAAGCAGTATTAAGAAGTGGGCACTTTGCCCACTGCTGTCCTGCAGTTTGGAGTTTGCTCCAAGAATAAATCAAGCCAGAGAAAAGTCTTCCAATGCATGCTGGAGTACATTTTTCAGTAGCTCAAATACTAGAATTGGGTGTTATTAAACCCCTCATTATGTCAATTTTCCACCCTACAATTGGTAAATGCCATAGACAGCAACCGCTTTCAGCATGGATTGCCTCTGTTATACTGTTTCTCTGAACTGCCATTCAGCTTTAACTTTCAATCCATATCCCACAGGATAGAGAGAACATGCACAGAAGAAAGCTGAAGTTGCAAAAAAAGTCCTCTCCCAAGCAGAGAGAAGGATATCGAAAGCTGGAAGACTCAGCTAATACAGCTATGCGGATAGCCCACAGCATAAGCACTCTTCCTTTGCTCTGACCTTAACAAAGCATCCTTGGCTATTTTGAGGTGGTTGACTTCGGAAGGAAAGGACCAGCACAAGAATGGACTTCGGAGTTGTACTGAAGCTCTCTGGAGAGCCAGCTGGGAAAAGCAGAAATAAGCGGAGCCAGTAAATTGCAGTGAATTACCATGCAGACGCTAGGCGGGAATAAAATAGGGCTTTTGATGAATGTCAGACTGGTGTCAGCAGTTCGAGAGAACCACATACGGCACAGGCTTTAGCGCGCCTGTTGCCTCCAGGCATGGCCAGTCTCGCCAGGGGTTTTCAGAACACATTTTTAGAAGCAAAGTATCAGGAGTTGCCACAACACAGTGACTAAACCCATCAAGTGGACTAGAAGATGCCTTAATTTCTCACTAGGAAAATGGATTGCAGGGGAAAAAAAAAAAGTGATGCTTAAAGATAAGTAGGAAATAACTATCAGCAAGTCTTCCTCAAACAACAGCACCAGGAACAGCAGGTTTCTGTAGGTGGTCTTGACATCTGGAAGCAGATGCTGAGTTGCACCTATTCACATTTTAAGGCGTATGGCAGTTTCCTGCTGGTACTAACAGCATTAATACTGCACAGGCTTGCCTATCGCTTTAGGCAGACATTGATTTGGGTCTGTGCTGATGCTATATATGGCTGTAGCTTTCACAGCACAGGTTTAGAAAGGGCCTGAATAGAGACAGGAAAGATCTGAATGTTCCAGGCATAAATCAAGGGAAGTATATATCCTTAGTGCATCCTGTGCCAGGGCCTTGACAGTACTTCGTTTTCCAACTACAAGCTCCTATTAACAGAACTTCGCCATTTAGCTTTATCTACGTTAAAGATCAGCCAAAAAAAAAAGAAAGAAAAATTAAACTTATTTTTAATTGAAAAACATTGTTTTTACACATAACTCTTATTACCAAGAGCTGAACATGCTGGCAACACTTCTACCAAGAAGGTGACTTTGTACAGCTCATTGTACATGGGCTGTTACGGCAGGACCACTTAAAACAGTACCTCACCAGGGTTTACACTTCAAGATTTTTGCAAGACAAACTTCCCTGATGGGTTTACGGACATTCAATCAAGTGACAACTCAAGCTCTGTCCACAAGTGCATGTTCTAATAGCAATCTTGTACTACTGTCATTTGGACTCAAACATTTCCTGATGTCCACCTAGTTAATAAAAAAAAAACCAGGTACACAGATCCATGCCCCAAAAACTCAGGGAAATTAAAAAAAAATAGTGAGTGGAACCCTGCCTTCCATATGCCTAAAAACATTTTTAATCTCACATTTAAATAGCATATATAGATTATACCACCAACCAAGCTTCTGTTTCACTCGCATCAAGGAGAACTTAAGAACTGAGCTGACACAGGCTTTACTACAAATACAGATTTACCCTTTTGCCAACATTGGCAAATATTTGAAACAAAGACTGTTCAACCTGAATAGCAGTCCCTTTCTTGCATGTTTAGAAATGCAATTTAGAAACATTAGATGCCAGAATACAAACTGCTATCTGTACTGCTTGTTTTAAGGTCTGAAGAAACACACTTCAGAAGAAACTGAAGAACATACCACATCTTAAACTGCAACAATCAAAGAAGAAAAAGACAAATCTGAAAGGAAAGGAGAAAAGAAAAACAACAAGGCTCTGCAGCTACATTTTGATGTAAAACATTTGCTTTCTGAGCCAACTTCCCAAATTAGAAACTACTACTGGGATTAGGCATTCTTTTCTACTGTACTCCTGGCTTAAATGTAGTGGTTAGAGTTTTATAATTATCATTTTAACAGATAACCATTTGATATAGAAGATTCCTAAGCATACTGAAGCAGCAGGCATGCTTTTGATAGTTATTTTGTCAATCCCATATAATCCTATATTCTAACAATGCTCACCTAGAAAGTATCACAGAAAAATGCACTTTCAAGAAAAGGAGACAAAACATACACTTTACCTGTGTACTGTACCAGAAACATGGCAAGATGCTGATAATATTTAAGTATTTCAGCCAGTTCTCCTGCCACTCCCAGCTTTTTAAATCTTCTTTTAAATGGTGGGGTTAACAGTTCAAGTCCTACACAAGGCTTCTGCTTTAGCTCAGCTCCATGCGAGCCACAGAGCTCCGGCGCTGAGCACAAAAGGAAGGCGGATCCTAATGACAGTAAAACTACCACTTTGCTTCCGCAAAAGCAGGCAGGGAAAGCCCAGGCATCAAGAGCATACACAGGTTGGGACTAGAGCTTACCAAGCGCTGCGCATGTGTTACCATCAGTCTCCAATGACTGATACTTATAGGCTGATTCTTGAACGTGGGGGAAGGAGGAGAAAGAGCAGGTGGAGAAGCGATTAGCAGTATGTACATCTGAATTTGCAAGGGATTTCATACATCAGTGCTTTAAGCACTGGCATGCAGTTAAATAAACCTATTTGCATGCCTGAGATTAGTTGCCTTTGCACAGAAAGATTAAGTTCCGGTAATCCTTGAAGATAAGAGGCACACAGCTCACTTTCCTTCATTCTGGAAGCTCATACTCAAAAGAAACATTAACTTCAGACAAGCTAATTATTCTAGCAGGGCACTGTAAGAAAAAAAAAGAGTCATGTTCTTTGAATCGGACGACACGATATCCAGTCATACTAAAGTAGTACTGCTCCAACTAAATGGCATCTATTCACCGACCACAGCCAACGCAGAGGCAAAAGCATGGAGACTTGACCAAGTCACATATGAGTTGGGTTGAAGCAAAGACCTTGGACCATTTTGGTTTAGTGTTATACAAACCCCGCCGACACACACCAAAAAAAAAAAAAAATTCAAAGGGAAAAAAAAATTCTCTACCAGGGTGTGTATACATGTTTACAGATGCACAAACACGTGATAGTCTTTGCTTCCCTGTGGTGCACCAGTCCTCACAAAGCCTGTATGCCCTACTCACCATGCCACCTTGCTACATATTCCCCAGCAGGGAGTATTCTTAGGATACTCGAATCACTCAACCAAACCACCTTCCCTTTCAACACGGTGTCCAGAAATTGCTCCATACCGACCCTTGGACTTAGAGAACGTATATAGCTGGTGCTCTGGAAGCTAAGGGGCACAGCATGGAGTCTCAGTCCTCAGAAAGGAATCTGCTTAATCATAGACAATTCATAATTCAAGCATCCGGATCCCTCGCAGTACAGACAGAGATGAAAGGGCTCTCTCCAGAGGCCATCCTGCCAACTCACTCGCCGTATGCTCCAAAAGGAATACGCATGCCTTTGTAAAAATGCTCAAAAGCTCGGATTTTGAGGACACAATCAGAAATACATCTATGAAAGGCTCAGAGCAGATGTCTATCTCTGTCTACGCCAGTTTTAACTTCTATTGCCTCAGCAGAATTCTTTACAAGCAGATCTGCCGCTCTCTGTTGATAAAGGGATGCTAGACAAATGGGAACTCTGACACAGACTTACGGCAAAAAAATAAAAGAGACATGTCCCTGTGAAAATCCCAGTAGACCCAGTAGCCAGAATCATCACAAAATCCTACTGAAAAAACTAGGACTGAGGGACAACTGCTGCTCCCCAAACAAGGCCCTCGTAGAGGGGCAAAAGCAGCCTACAGGCTGGGAGAGAGCCACAGAACCAGGGTGAGGACCAGAACGGCTAGGGTTGACAGAAGAGAAGCAGGATGTCGTGGGAAAGCACCACTTCGAGATAGACACATTGACACTGGAAGAATGTCAGCAGAAAAGTTGGGGATTAGGACAGAAATCTCACACCATCTTTGAAAGGTATACAGGATGCCGCTCCAGCAACACCTTATCTTTGAAATTACTCGGAGCTTGAACTTCATCCCTCCCATGAGCTAAAGTCACTGACACCAACAACATGACCTTAAACTAAGAAACCCGACCTTATAGTGGCTCAGACAGAGCTTTCGACAGCTTAACACAAGGGGCTTTTTAATTAGAAGTTACTAAACCCCTCAAATGTAACATTAAGAAACAGAAAAACCAACTAGTCACCCTCCAGAGAGAGAAAGATATGAAAGGCTGAAGTAATAAGGAACCAAAGTTTGCTGGACAAACACCTACCTCAGATTGTAGCACAGCAATGGGATGGCACGTTGCAAGCTAAGGCAATGTTCTGCAGGCCTAAAAAATACGGCATCTAATTACTGAAGCTGTGCAAGTGAAATACTGGGGAGTAAAAAGCAGCCTGTGCGTGTGCAAATCTGCCACAGCCAGAGCATTTTCATGGATTTGGGCTGCTGGAGAGTTAAACACCCACTTTTGTCTGGTTATTGGTATGAGTATGCTCGAGTCTAACAGCATTTGCTACGCGCAGTGTTACCTTAAAAGAACAGACCCAGCTTGAGTAAGCACAAGCTGAGGTATGTGGCTGGGCAAGATTGAGTTTGTCAGGTTGCCAGAAGAAATAAGAACATAACCAGCTACAGCGAGGAGGTGAGAAGGTGCCATTGCCTTTCCGCCGGCCTCGCAGACTTCTCTTGGAGAGCCTTGTGGGAGGCAGCCAGTCAAGCAATTTCCTTACACTTGACTAGCTCCTAAAACCCCGCCTGCAGACCCCATCTGCAGCCATCATCATCATTCATTTCTCCACCGTTTTGATCGTTTAGCTCAATTTCCATTGAACTAAAAAGGCAGTCTGGAGACTTCAAATAAAACACGGAAATAAACCTGTCAAAACAGCTTCCCCTCTCTCCCCTCCGGCAAAACATCAATTGACTACTAGAGATATCACCACCAGCAGGAGTTCGCCTGATACTCCAAGAATTTCCGGATGATTGCTGGGTGCTCTGCAAAGCCACACTGTTGCCTGGGACAAGCACACGCTGCAAAGAAATGACCGCACACGACGAGGAGGCCACTTCTTTCACCTGGCACTTCTGGGCCGTGGCTCTCTGCCGGCGCCGCGAAGCGGGCTGCGGAAGCGAGCGGCCTGCGAGCAGCCTCGCACTGCAGTCCGACAGCTTTCAAGCCGCGACGGGGTGACAGCACCGCTCAAAACGCAGCGGTGGTAGGTAAAAATAAACAAAAGAGAAAGACTTTGGGAAGAGGAAGACAGCAGCCGCCCTCTGCTGCCTCCTCTCCATTTTGGAAACGAGGAAACCTGCCAAAACAGATTTCCCGGCAACAAAAGTTAACCGCGCCGGCGCTTCATCGCAGCCCAGCGAGCGGCGCAGACACGCGCAGCGCTGGGCGCACCAGCGCCGCTGCGAACCGGCGCCGGGGCCGCGCCGGGGCCGCTCAGCTCCCAGGACGTACTGCGGGATGAGGCCGGGGCAGCGCCGGCGCCCCCGCCCGCCACGGCCCGGCCCGGCGCGCAGCCCCCAGCGGGGTCGGGCACCGGCCAGGCCCCCGGCGGGCCAGAGCCGCCCCCGCCCCCGGCAGGGTGCCGGCCGCCGCCCCCGGGGCTCTTCCCGGATCCGGCCCCCCCCGCCCGCACTCACCGCCCGGGCCGCCGCCGCGGCCGCCCTCGGCGAACATCCGCGCCGCGGCGCCCACCGGCCCCTCCGCGCGCCGCCGCGCCCGCCCCCGCCCCCGCCCCCGCGCGCCCCGCCGGCGCCGCCCATTGGCTTCCGTGTGGCTAAGGGGCGGGGCGCTGCGCGCACAGCACGCCGGGACGGTGGCGCCCTCCTGGCGCCGTGGCCCCCCCCCCCCCCCACGCGGGGGGAGGGAGGCCCGGAGGCGCCCGGGCTGCGCGTGTCGGCCGCGGCGGGCCCTGGGCGCGGCCCTGCCCGCCGCTGCCCTCCGTGCGTGCCCGGGCGGGCGGAGGAGCCGGGGTCACCGCCGCGGGGCTTGGTCCCCTGCGCTCCCTCCTGCTGGGCCCCGGGCCCGGCCTGCCAGCCTCCCAGCCCCTGGTGCTGGGGGAAGGCCCCGGCCCTGCTGCCTCTTGTCCCCCTTCCCGACCCAGCCCGCAGGCCCTGGCCCCCTCGCACCCCCATGGGTCTCCACTGTCGTCTTCAGCCCTGCGCCCATCCATCCAGGGTCTCCGGCAGGCCTCATCCCACAGCCCCACACCCACCCATCCAGGGTCACCACCAGGCCTCATCCCGCAGCCCTGCACCCACCCATCCAGGGTTACTGCATGGTCTCATTGCCGCCGTGGTTCCTCTGCCATCTCTTGCAAGAGCTATAGCTACCCGAGCTCTTCCTCACCGTGACCAGAGAACTGCATCCCTGCTGTCCCCATGCTATCAGACAAATGGAGAAAGAGCCTTCTCCCTGGAGTGGGAGAGCAGACTCAAAAGCCCCCAGAAGGACCCAAACCATCACGAGAGGGATGGATGCAAGAGGGACTGGGGCCGATGTGTTTCAGGAGGTGGGGGACCCCAGTTGCTAATGGGCTGCCACAGCACGGTGGGAGAACACGTGAACTGCCCCACAAGCACGTTGGTGTCCACATCCACCAGCCTTGGGCAGGACACCTGCTGCAGCACTGGACTCCCCTGTGTTACCAGGAACACCAACCAGAGCTGGCAGAAATGTGATTTATTCAGCTGATATGACAGTAGGTAGCAGAAGCGCTCCACCATCTTCTCCCCTCATGGCTTCACGGCAGGAATAATCCTGTGCCTTCCCTCCCCCATGGCCTCGGACATGCCTCCGCCTTCCAGCCACGCTCTCGTACCTTCTGGGTGCTGGGGTGATGCACAGCACTGGGTACCAGCGGAGTCACTGCATGGCTGGTGCGACAGTGGCACAGCAGGGACACAGGCGCTCTCCGGGACAAGAGGTGAAAGCAGACGTGGTCTCGCACAGGGCGCGGGAATGGCTGCTGGTCCGTGCTATTCCGGTAGGATCTAGAGGTATATCTCAGGACTGGAGCTCTGACTACCCCTGTTTGCAAGCACCAGCTCCCAGCCCATGGCATGGAAAGAGGAGATGCAGAACATCTTCTGGTCAGCACCAGAGTGCAGGATGCTCAGCGAGGGAGGGGTCCTCCACCACGAGGAGATGCTCCATTTCCAGCAGGAGTGTGTCCTCTGGTAGCACAAGAGCTGGGCAGAAGTGTGTTCTCCCCCATCCAGGTCACTGCCCTGGGTTCCTGCAGCATCTCCGGCACTTGGGAGGCTGCCTGAGCCACGATCCCCAGCGCAGATGGGGAACTATGCTGGCTGCAGACCTGCACAGCCAACGGTACCACTCCTGTCCTCACGCTTCAGATCTGCAGTCCCACGTGGCCCTGTGCCCAGGCACAAACACTGCCCCTGGCTGGGCCTGCTTTGGGCTTGTGGGCCGCAGCACAGCAGCAGAGGCAGTGATCAGCAAGCACGGGAAGCAGCAATGTTTGCAAAGCATCCCTCTTCCCACTTGGATACCCTAACGCACCACCGTCTGCGTGACGCGTTTTGCAGGGAGGCAGAGGACAGCTTTGGCGTTACTGGACGCTCAGAGAGGATGGGTCAGCTTTGCAAAGCCACAGCTGGTGGAGCCCTGGGCTTCACCGAGAACAGGCAGCAAATGCGTCATACAGACAGATGATGCACTAATCTCCAGAGCAGATTCAGACTAGATCCACCTACTAGATCCACCTACAAGGTATCAGTTCACCCACGGAGCCAGCTTTGCTCTATGTAAGCCTTATCTCAGGCTCATCACCATAAGCTACAGCCAGGAACAAGATCTGCCACGTAGTATTTGGTCTCAGGTCTTTTCCAGGCAAAGAGGTGAGTGCTGTGACATGCCTCGTTTTTGTAGGGTGCTTTTTGTTTGTTTCTTCTTCTGGGACGAGGAAGGCCTCAGGACCAAGGCAGGTTCTGGCTGCAGGCTGGATATGGCCCTGAGCCTTCATATCTACCAGTGGGACAAATGACAGGGGTGGAAAACTGCTGTTTTGTGCACGGCACCCTCATTTTCAGATCAGGGTGAGTTCTTATCTAAGCAGCCTGTTTTAAGGGAAGTTTTCTTGCCATGTGAATTAAATGGACTTGATTTTACAAAAAGCAATTAAAAGTCACCGTAGCCTTTGGCAGGGTCTGAACATCACCACAGTGTGATGGGACATGCTTAAGTGCTGTGTGCTCCCACTGGATGAGTCAGTGCATAGGGTCCCGAATCCAGCCCTACAACCCCAGTAGGCCACAGCAGCTCTTCTGCGCAGAGCTTTCCCCAGCTTTGAGGCAGCCGTTCCTCTTGTTCCTCTGGTTCAGCTCAGTACTCAGCCAGTCACCCATTAACTCACTTTACAACCTAAGCCAAACAGCTACAGTGCAGCCTGTGCTGTCCTGCAGCTCTCCCAGGTGTGCAGCAGGCTGTAGGATTGTCAGTTTGCTTTAGGTAGCACAGCGATTGGGAGTGCTCATGGTCCAGGACAGGTTTAGGATGTGCACACACCTCCCAGCCTCCAGCCTCTGCCCACCTGGGTGCTGCACCTGGCCAAGGGGCTGAAGACAATGGAGCTGATGCTGTGAGAGGAGCCCTGCCCCAGGCGCCTGAGGTTCGTGGCCCAGAAAGCTGACATCACAGGCAGACAGGAGGGCAAAGGAGGCTTCCATCTCTGGACAGGGGAAGCCAGACAGAGATGGACAAGGGATCATAGCCCTTGAAGCCAAGCACCAAGGGTTTAGTCCCAGCAGACACCGAAGCCAGTGTGTGCCCCAGGCACCTGCAGTTTGGGGTACCTTGGAGCTGGTGCCAAATGGACCGTGCTGTGGCTGCATGGGGTTGCAGGCAAGCTTGAGTTTGGCCATGCCAATGTCTGGGAATTAGCATCCAAAGTCTGGCCCACCCTGTCTGAGAGCCCCTCCCCATCTCATGGGCCCAGGTTCGTGACTGCAATGGAGATGAGCTGGAAAGCTGCTCCTTACCGTGTCAGTCCTGGAGCCGCAAGCAGGACACGGTGGGGAGGGACTTGGAGTCTCTGCTGGAGAAACCCTTGCCATTCCCCAGGCGAAGGAGGACTCTCCTCTTCACACTGGCAGCCAGCTGGGAGAGCTGCAGCCGCACGTCCTTCTGCCAATAAGAGTAGAGCAGGGGATTCAGGAGGGAATTACCCAGTCCCAACAGCCAGAGGTAGTTCTCAATGACTTTGTAGGGGAAGCACTCAGGGCACATGGTCTGCACAATGCTGGCGATGAAGAACGGCAGCCAGGACAGTGTGAAGCACCCTATAAGCACGGCCACAGTGCGCATGGCCTTCATATCACTGGTAGTGCGTGATGGGGGGCAGCCCCCCGCCAGCCCCGCATGCTCCACCTCCCGGATGTGCTGCACATGCATGGCTGCAATTTTCAGCATATCACAGTAGAGGTATATGAAAAGAAAGAGTGCTGGGAAGAAGCCAACGCAGAAGACGGTGAACATGTAGCTGGGCTGGAAGACTCCGAAGAAGGTGCACTTGTCGTTGGTGAAGGTATGCTGAAACCTTGGGATGAGGACCGGGAGGAAACCAATGATGGCAGAGAGCAGCCAGAGTCCCACCAAGCGCACTCCGACCCGCAGGCCTGTCACCAGCCGGAAGTAGTGGAAAGGCAGCCTGATGGCCAAGTGCCTGTCGCAGGCAATCAGCGTCAGGGAGAGGATGGAGGCAGCAGAGGAGGAAGTCACGAAAGACATTCTCAGAACACAAAAGGTCTGTGTGGCATGAAAGAGCTGGGAAAACTCATCCATGACCAGACCCATGACCGTGAAGCCAACCATGAAGTCTGCGACGGCCAGGTTAAGGACAAAGTAGAGCCCATTGCAGCTGCTCTTCTGGATGAGGCGAAGGAGGGCGATGGCCACCAGTGCGTTGGCAGTGATGATGAGCGAGGCCAGCACAGCAAGGATGAGTCCGAAGGCTGAAATGGCCATGGCTGTCCCACACAGGGCAAGGCCTGAGGACAGTGTGGCCCTGATGTGGTTCTAAGGCATCCCTCCCATCTAGGGCCTTCCAGCTGACACAGCTCAGCTCCCAGGTGATGGGCAGCAGCAAGCGTGGCCCTTCACTCTCTGGGCAGTACAGCGAAAGCCTTCGGTGCAGCAATGTCTCCCTTGGGCTGGGAAGTCAGGGAGCAGAGCTCCACTCTGCAGCTGCCTGCCGGAAGGGACTGGTGTGCTCCCAGTGCCTGCCGTGCCCACAGAGGTCCCTCCCCTCAAGCCACGTTTCCAGACAACCCTGGAGTAGGGTGGAGAGCCGCGAGCACCTGGACAGGAAGCCTGCTCAAGGCCGTGCCACGGCTGTTCTCCTATCAAACATCCTGCTCGTGCTCCCCCAGCTCCCTACCCTGACAGCATCCCAGCAGCCCCCGCACACGCAGCTTCAACACCTCCCCCCCTGGGGCCACTGCCATCAGCCTCTCTGGCATCTCCCTCAGCATGGCCATGAGACCGGCTCAAAGGCTGAGGCCCACATGGGTGCTGGGATCATGCCCTGCTCACTCCCTGTCCAGTGGTGCTGCTGCGATGGCACGTGGGGAACTGGGCATCCCCAGCCAAGCACTAAGGAGCTGGGCAGGACTAATGTCCTGCTTTTGACCCAGGTGCTGATAAACGAGGGGAACAAGCAAAGAGAGCACCAAACATACAGCCCCACTAGGAAGCATAGGTGGCTCATAGGGTCTCTGCAGGGTCGCTGCCAGACCCAGGGTGATCTTGTCCTATAGGGACCAAGGAAACCACACTAATGCCTTGAAGTAAGAGTGGCACAAGCCACTGCTCCTACATGAGGCAGGAGGAGCTCATGAGGAGCTGGAAGGATCCGAGCTGCCAGGAAACGGGGAAGATTCAGGCCTCGCTCTGTCAAACAGTAACCTGGAAAGAGCAGGCTGCCAGGGAGAGGCTGAGAGCAGGGCTGAGGGCAGGACGTGGCCAAGAGCACGGCTTCAGGGCTGGCCGAAGGGAACAACATAGCTTCAGGGCTGGTCAAGGACAGGGCACGGCCAAAGGGAAGAGCACAGACTCTGCAGCAGGGAGTGAAGATGCAGCAGAAGTACAAAGTGCAGCCACCATAAGCAGAGCTGCACACCAGGGAAGGTCCTTGGGAATGCACTAGGTCTGCAAAGATTAGGAACAGGATGGCACCAGTACCTGGATGCAGCCTGCTCCCCCCACCAGGTTCATCCCTGGACCGCAAGGAGTCTTCTACAAGGAGGCATTTGGGCAGCCTCAATCCTGACAGGTGAGAGGGCCCAGCTCCTGTGGGATCAAGGAGAGTGGGAGGCTAGATGGAGAGAGGAGAAATGGCAGGAGAGCTAGGGCAGAAAGTGCAAATGCAAACTAGAGGTGCTGCCTCCCCAGAAGCACATTCTTGTGCTGTCCCATACACAGCTCCACAGTAGCTTGTGGGACAGGCCTACTCTCCATCCCCCTTGGCCAGAACTGAACGGGCATTTTTGCGGCACACAGCACAAGATCTCTACCTCTGGGAGACCACAGCAGGTTCAGCAGCCATTCCTGGCAGTGCTTCCTTCTCCTCAAATTACTTGGTATGTCCACTTCATGACACCCCTCTGCAGCTTATCACTGCCAGTGTTCCCCGTTACAACCTTGAATACTTTGTATCATGACCTTTGTTAGAGCCTGACGGGCATTTTCCTTTTATCCAGCATCAGCCTACTTTCTTTCATGGCTTTCATAAAGGACTTGACCGAAAGCCTTCTGGAAATCCAGCTATAGCAGATCAACTCCACCTTCCTGGTCCAAAAACCTCCCAGAAGATTTGAAGCCTGGATTCCTCCTCCTCCCTCAGCTGTTGGCTCTCCCAGCACATATCATGGTCGTTTGTGTCTCGAGTCTTCATTACTGTGTCTACCAGTGTGGCAAAGACAGTGGCTGATAGTTTGCTGATACTTCCCCAAACCTTTTTTTAAACTCTGTCCGCACTTTTGACACTTTCCATTCCCTAATGTGAGGGGAACTTTAAATGAGAAGCTACAAACGAGAGCTTTGGTCATTTCATCCTGAGGTTCCCTGACAATTTGGGGTCACCCCAGCACAGCCCTCTGCCCGTGTTCAATTAATAGCCTGTCCCCTAACCTCTTCTGCCATTGTTTCAGCTCAAGACTGACTCCCCCACCACCCTATCCAAAGTCTCCAACAGGGGAATCACCCTGAGCTCTTCCAAGTGAAAACTGACAACATTCAGCTTTTCTACTATGGCCTTCACTTTTTCAAGCACTTCTTTTATTCCTTGATTATCTACCAGTCCCAAAGTCCTGGCAAGCTTCTCCATTCTATGCAAAAAAGCACATAATATTATATTTAATGTACCAGGGACCATGCATATTTCCACTTTTGACATTCAGGCAGGACTTCAGCTTTTTTCCAGGGTGCCTTCCATACCACCTCCACGCCAGAGTTAAACCGTCGAGCCTTTTTGTGTGAGTGTGGTGAGGAGGCAGGTCCTTTCCAGTGCCCATCATGGACAAGACTTATATTTACCCTGAGACTCTATCCTTTAAATCTCTCAAGTAGAATGAAGCCATTTAATTCACTTTTCTAAAATTAAACAGGAACACAGGAGAGTTTTCTGCAAGACAGTTACAGCTCAGTACGAAACTTTGGCCCCCCAGGCTCAGCCCTTGGTTTGAAAACACTACTCCCTCTACTTTTTAACCCAAATCTCTGCCTTGCCACGCAGCAGCATGAAAGCCATACTGGCACGGCTAGATGGAAAAAATGCCACAGCGCACAAGCACGTGGCACCCTGCAAGATGGTACAGCAACTGAAGGCAGCAAAAGGGCAATGTCCGCAGGCATTAACACATCCCACCCCACTGACTGTGGGGCAGCTCTGGCCCTGGAGAGCTCAGACACCCCCACTTCCCAGGGCAATAACAGGATATGCGTCAACACACCTTTAACAGAACTGGGTACACACACTGCTCAGTTAGGCTCTCATGCGTTACTTAGCACAGCTAAGAGGAGCTTAAAAAAAGGAAGACACAAGCTTGAGCAAATAAGACAAATGTGTTTAGGGAGGGCTTCTAGGAAGGACATCCTGAGGCAAAGAACCTGTTTTACAAGATCTCCCACAGTGCTATCCCCTCGCACAAGCGGTTACAACTGAGGTTTACAGGTTGGGTGTGTGGTTTGTTTTTCAAACACCTATCAAAATACTAATTTTTCACCACCTTAGAAACCCAAAGTGACTCAGTTTTTCTACCCTGCCGGAGCTGCAGAGGCAAGATGCTTTCTGCGTGAAGGGGTTTATGACCATCTTCAGGAAACACCCGGCATCATGCTCAAGGTCCATCACGCAAGGCAGCGCTCACAGCCAGCCTCTGCCTCACCGTCACATCCGCAGGGATCGCCAGCACCAGCAGTGGTACATTTACTCACTGTTGACAAAGCAAGGCAAAGGGACATGGGGTAACATTTATGACAGCCAATCCAATCAACAGCTCAGATAAGCAATGTCTCCAGGGGCTGGGGACCACTCAGACAAGTGGAAGGAGCATCTCCAAAGCCATCTGTGCAGGGCTGATCCAACAGGAGAAACAGTGGGGAGAAGAGTCTCTCCTCAGTGCTTTCCAGCTGAGAAATGCAAACAGCTACAGGGCCATGGGGATATTCTTTATGTATTACTGAGGACCTCATTACACCAGTCTAAACAACACGAATGGTATAGCTGCAAATACCAGAGAGCTGTTGGGTGGATCACTCCAAAAAAATTACAACAGCAGCAACATCCCATGGAACTGCATAGAGGATATTGTTCCAGAGCTGAAGTTATGGAAACCCTGAAGAAAGCCCAAAGAATTTACTAAATTGCAGCTAAAATAAATTTCTGATATAGACTTGTATTCATCCATACAGAAGTACTTATTTAATTTTTGATATTTAGAAATTCTCTTCAAGAGTAAAGCTAGGGGAGCACATTTTCCACTTTTTTTAATCCACTGTTGCCAGTTTCTGGCAGCTTTTAAGTATAGTTTAACTCTGAAAATGACTCTCTCAGCCTGATGAGTTCTGGTCCTACATTAAAACCTCTGTTTACTGCAAGATCTACAAACAATTTTTTCCTCGTTTCTATTCCTTCTGGCTCTGCATAGTTTATTGGAGTCATCTTTCTTCTGCAGTTTTACCTTACATTCAGTTAATACAATACAAAAATGCCTTTGCAAAACCACAGAAAACGATTATCTTATTTGTCAGGGCTGAATTTGGTTGAATGTCCCTTGTTTGATTTGCATGGATGGAATCTCAGCTTACAGCACTGCCAGATAGAAAGCACTGCTGTATGGCACATGAGACCTTCATCAACTCAACCTGCCCCATAAAGGGGAAAGAGAATAGGAATATAAAACCTGTTTGCTTTCACATCTATATGTATTTAAAAGAACAGAAAGTGATGATCGTAAATATCTTGCTAGCTGTTCTGCTTAGCATTCGCCATGCTAGAGACACTATTTTAAAGTCATGGGACATCTAATCTCACTTTTAAATTGCTCTACGTTTCTTTAAAAATAACCTAAGTAAATCATGTAAGGCAGATTGAGGTTTTGCAAAACCGAGCTGACGGTACAGCACCATAATTTTCTGATGCTAACAATGAACCTGTGTTTTAGAAATATTTCTAATATAATGAATCTTTGACCTATTTAAAAAAAAATTGTTAGCAAAAAACCCAATGTATACTTGGAAAAAAAAAGATATGTACTGTGCTGAAAAAATTGCTTCTGTTCTCTCCAAAGGCAGACACGCCATCTGCTCTGGGAAGTACACCTGCAGTAAATGTGCACAAACACAAACTCATGCCATCCGGTCAATAAATAATTTAATGAGGTTACACGTCTGCAGGAAAACATGACAGCACCCTGTCCAGCCTCCAGCCTCACCCCGCAGGCATGGCAGAGAAATGCACATGAGCCAAACAACAAACCACCACTGCATCCAAAGGCCACTAGAATGCACAGATCTTCACAGAAGATATCGCTTCAGGCCCAGACACTTGTACAGTTAATACTTGTCTCTGTGTCAAAAACAAAACAAAACAAAACAAAGAAACCATGCAGCATCTGCCTTGAGCCTCCCAGTTTCACTTCAGCCAGAACATGCTCCAGGGACCATGCAGTTTGGGGGGGATGAGGGTCCAGACCCACTTGTACCAAAACATCAGAACATGGGGATGGTGAAATGAATAGGAAGGCAGCAGCAAAGTGCTCTGCTGCAAGTCTTGAAGATGGTCCTCACGGAATGAAGCCAGCTCTCAGAACGGAAGTCGCTTCAACTGCTCGTAGGTGATAAAAAACTGACGGGAACGTCAAGGAACTGGGTCAGAAAAATACGTCGGGCACCTGCACTGAGCCTTCCCACATGGCCAGGCCACACCAGCGACCAGAGGCAAAGGTGGGGAAAGCATCAGCACAGTACAGCTGATGGCCAAGACAGGGAAGCCCCTCTTCTAGGCCACATAAAATGACTTGAACAGATGGAAGAGGGAGCTGTGCGAGGAGAGTTACCAGGAGAGGGAAGAGAATGACCCACAGACGAGCAGGCCCGGGCCTGCCTGGACCATTGAGATAGAGAGGTAGCTTTAGCCCCAGGCATGTACTTTCTAAGATGTGACTTATTTAAAATAAATTATATACATATTTTCAGAGGGCAAGGAGGAGCCAGTACAGCAACACAGCAGCACTGATCCTGCAGAGCAGACCAGCACCCATCTCGGAGCAGAAGAATGCTCCCTAGGCTCTCTCCCAAAACAGATGCCAGTCCAGAAACTGCTGCACCTCCAGGAGCTCATCAGGCCAAATGGAAAGTCTCAAGCCAAGCGTTTGAGACTACACACTTTACAAGAGATTCCAGTGCTCCTGCACTGGAAATCCCTATGCTGGCCATCCACAGAGCTGGCTGTTAGAAACAGCAATCAGAACTAATAGCATTCTGGGGGCACTTGAACCAGCTGCAGCCACACCACAGCCTGTGTTTGTCCAGGCAGGACAGGGAGTTCACTCTGGGCTGCTACAGGAAAGATACAGGCTATAAGGTGATGAGCAGAGTCAAAGGTGCCCCGTCAGGGGGTCTTCTCTGCATTTCCTCTACAGCTTGGTCTTCCCCTGCCTCCCCAAACTCCTGACCTCCCAGCAGCACTCTGAAGGATACAATGATGTTCCAGGGACCGAGCCGAAGCCAGTTGGGCCAGAAACCTTTATAGAGCGCAAAGAAGCCCTCGCTCTTCCACGTCTGGGAGGAGAGAAGAGACAGATCAATTATGAGACACCCCTTCAGGTGTAGTCAGATATTGCAGACAGCAGCAGGCCCAGGGAAGATCTCTGCTGCAGGAACACCAACAGTGGTAGGGCAGCAAGTCCATGCTTTGGGGATGATATCAATGTGACACGCACAGTAAACACCCTTCATAGAGTGCAACATCCTTAACAGGAAACAGCTCCATGTCCCCTGACGTGCTACACAGTGAGATCACTTCAGGTCCCTGCTGTGCCCACCATCTCAGTGCCATGTGTGACATAACGGACCTTTAAAGCTGCTGAAGCAAGCAGATAGGCCACTGGAGATGGTGTTAGGGTGCTTCTCCAACGCATCAAGTTAGGCTGCAAATGACACTTTGCCCAAGACCAAAATGCATCACTAAAAGTTTTCTCCCATAAGGTGAGGTTGGAAGGATGCTCAAGCTGATGGTGAACTTGGACTTAGGAAAGTGCTCTAGGCCCTTCTCTGGTTTGTCTGAAGCACTTACTGACAAGCGTGTTCTGTGGCTGTCGAATCTAATTGCTAAAATCAGTGATACATGTTGCTGGAATTTGGCCAAGCTCCTAAAGACAGGGATTTGCCCACCTCTGTCACCTCCTTACCTTCACAAGACCATCCAGAGTGCCCTTATAGAGCTCCACGCTGCCCACTATTGCCCGCTGGTTCATCATCCGTGTCCGTACCACATCCACAGGGTTGGAGGCAATGGCACCAGCCAGCCCACAGGTAAAACTGGAACTATATGCACCAAAACATTAGAGAGGAGCAGCTCCGAACATGGCCATTCAAGCTCGGAATGGGAGACAGGCCCTGACAAAAGCATAGAGAGCATCTTTCACTGAATTTTATGAAAAGTCTTTAGTAAGAAACTTAAACTGTGCTGTCTGTTGCATCCAGAAACACACAGAGGCAGGACACACCACTGTGAGACCCCAGGAAGCTTGGAGAAGGGAAACACTCAGCTTTGCTTAATCGAGATCCTTGCCAGAGTTCACTGCTGAGTCTCCAGAGGAGCAGCCTGCAGTCTGGCAAGTGGCTCTTGCTGCTATCAAGGTGACACAGACCTGAAGGCAGCCTCTTGGAAGTGCACATCCTTCTCACCAGAGCAAACACTGCTTCAGTGCAGGGGAAGAGACCAAAGGCAGCAAGAGGGACCATGAAGCTGCTACTCTCCTCCCTGTGTGTATGGTCTAGTGTTCGTCACCTTCAGCCCATAGCAGGCAAACCCAGCTGACGTACTGCAGCACCTCCAGCTAAAGCGTCTGCCAGAAGAATAATAGGAAAATGTACATGAAAAAGGACTTTGGAAGGTCTCTAACCCAACCCCTGCTCAGAGCAGGGCTGACTTCAAAGCTAGGTCAGATTGCTCAGGGCCTCATCCAGGTCAGTTCTGAAAAGTCATCTCACAGAACTCTTACAGCAGTGGCTGCAAGCCGAAAACCTCTGTAGAGATGAAGACCTAGGACTGGAGCAGCTCTTTGAACTGGTGCTACAGTTAGTCACACACATGGCACTCCTGCTGCTCACATCTCCCCGACTTGTTCATACCAGGGCACAGGTGTGGAGCAACAGTGGCTGGGACCAGCACTTCTGTAACATCAGTGAGCTGAAATCACAATTTTACTTCACCAGTTTTCTGCCAGGTTCCTTCTACAGGAAGGAACCCTGGGGATGCTGGCTGGGCATTCTGAGTTGCTTCAGTTGACACAGCACATCCCTTGTAAGTACTGGGCCTCTTCTTTGCAGCTCCACAGCACTTGCTCTATAATCAGGAACCAGCCCAAGGTTTCTCCACAAATCCCACCTTCCTCCCCCTGCTAAACACTTGCTTCCCAACCCCTGCTAAACTTGGAGAGTGGAGTAGCCGTGGCAAATACTCACACAAAGTGGGCAAAGATTGTATCGCCCATCAGGCCCGACAGAATTAAGTGTTTCTTGGTGATGTCGTAGACTGGCAGTTCCACTCCAACCACGATAGCAGCTCTCTGGGCCGTCGGAACAACACCCTGTACAGCACAAACAGCAGTCTCTCCCCAGGGGCCTCTCAAGGGCCTTTTGCTGACATTCTCCTTTGCTTCCTCCTGCGCCTGTATTGCAGCTGCAGCTTTTCAGTTACAGCAGCTCGCTGTCTCTCCACTTTACTGCAAAGTCTAAGGAGGACTCCTTCACCCTCCACCCTGGCAGTGTTACTCCACCTAGATTAACCACGTGGTGCTATTCTCCACCCAGCCAACAGCACACAGGAATCAGGCTTCAATCCACTGGTCTTCCCCTGCTGAACAGTACCCACCGATTTCAACACCAGAGAAGATTAACTCAAGAGCAAAAGCAGCCACTTCCTAGGGAACCCACATGTGGCTCCAGGTCCTGCTGGCTACACAACAGCAGCTGAACTCTGCTTTGCTAAGGCTTGTGATTTGGGAGTGCTTCATGTACTGGTAGCATTGCTGCTTGCAGGACATTGATCTGGGATCTGGCAATACAACTGAGAGGAACAAGCATGAGCTCAGGTAAGAAGAACCGGCTATGCTGTGCCCAGGAAATGTCCCAGCAAGCCCCATCATCAGTAATGAGATAAAAAGGTTGCAAATTTCATTGGGCTGCAGGGCATGGAAAACACAGTAGCAGTGCTGAGTTGGACCCACGGCACAGCAACTGTAACACCATCTGAGTAATTCAGGGAAACCCACATTGTCATGGGAGAGCTCTCCAGTCACTGGAACTAGGAGCAACTCTTCAGCGCAGCCAAATCATGAGCCAACCCACTGGGACATCTGGCTTGCTCATCACACAAAACCAAAGCGATTGTAAGTAAAACTATTTTTCAGGTTTACAGCTCCTCCTGTTTCCATCCTGCTGAGCTACTGCAGCATCTGACAGTCTCCTTTTGGGTTCCTGTCTAACACAATCCTAGCACAGCCAGTTCAAACATCAGTTCATTCCCACAAGATAACTGCCAAAACTGGTGAGATGTCAGGATAGAAAAAACAGCTTTGTGTCAGCGTGAGGGAATACCGGAGTTAGGAGACACAGTATCTAGGGGTTGTCCCAGACCAGAGAGCAGGTGGACTAGCTTGATCACTGGAAACCACCTTGAAACTGATGTCTGTGCACTGCATCCTGCCTGCAGTGCACATCAGTAACACAGATGGTTTCATTTCTTTTCCGTTCTTGCTTCCCCTCTTGTATGAGTTTGTCTAGAGAGCAGGAGTAATCCCAGAGTAACTACTACGTCAAAACCAGCAGTGGATTGACCCCTCCTCCCCCTTCCCTCCTCTTCCCATCCAGTTCATTGCAAAACCTGTTTTCCTGTAAAGGACTTCCCTGGCCATAAGAGACAAATAGGACTGTTGCTTGTAGAAAAGCACTCTGACTTTGGAATTCCTGCACTTGAGCTCGCTCCTAGACAGATGGCTGGGTACCTGAGTGCACAAAAGACTTTTGTTTTGCAAGGACAGTGTGAGGCTCCTTAACATAAAGCCAAAGAACCACTGCTAAAATCCAAACAGTAAGGCCTGAGCACTAGTAGCTCTCGTGCATGTGCAAGCCCAAGAGTCTTATCTTATCCACTTCTCTAAAACCCACCACTCTGTCATACTCTTTATACGCGCAGATGGCAGGTTTCAGGGGGCTAGGTTCAGACGCAAGGTAGGTTTGAGGGAACTTCAAACACAGAGTAACTTCAGAAGGTTACTCTATGTCCTCTGCACTCCAAGTTATTTAGAGGAATTCCTCCTCCTCCATGTGCAGAGGTGCTCAGCTGCTCATATTCAGAGGTAAGCAAAGTGTCCCACTCACCACACGCAGGGTCACCACTAACTGATTCCAAGATATGCCAGGCTGAGCATCCTCCCCAGAGCAGAGCACGAGGAGGATCCAGCCCAGTAATGCTCATCCAAGCCCAAATGCTGGTCTGTTCAAGGGACACTCATCTATTTGAAACTTTAGGCACACCAGCTTCAGTCCTGGGAAACAGGCATGCCTGGCCAAGCCCTGGTGCTGCTGCAGCACAGACCCAATCTCCACCACACACGTGCTTCTGTTTGGCCAGCAACCAGAACCAGAAATCTGCTACTATCCTTGGGCCACAACGCTCTGCAAATACTGCACCAGGGCCTAGAGACACTAGATGGGGAGCAGCAAACAAGTTGAGGCAGCTGTTATTTCTGCTACTAGAGAGAAGGTTTCCAGCAACTCACCCTCCAGAGGCCTCGGGTACCCTCCTGCTGGTAGATATCGATGAAGCTGCCAATCATGCCACCCTGGAATAAACTGCCTTGAGCCTGCATTCGAATCTGAAACAAACACGAGAGTCAGCAGGATGGCATCAGGGCCTGCCCGGGAGGGCAAAGCTACCAGCCCAGTGGACCTCCTGGTAGAAGGGGGCAACTCAGAGCAAATATGCTCTGTGCCCTTCTGCTGGAAAGCGAGTGTCAGGTGATAACAGCAGGCAAGGAGCAGGGACTGTGGCAGGGTAGAAGTGCAATGCAAAACTCAGATAACGCAGAGAAGTGACAGGCAAGACCTTTCCACTCCAAACACAGTCCCAGAAGGCAGATCTACACAGGGAAAAGCATAGGAAAGTTCTCCAGACTGTCTCTACTCAGAGCAGAGTTTTCTTGACCCCAACGACCCAGCAGTAGGGAATGGAGGGGACCCAGCAGTTCCCACTGAACTCTGGTCACTCCACGTAACAGGTAGGACTGAACTTTATCAGCCAAACGAAGCATGGTGGCTGCAGGGAAAGGAGCTGAGGTCCACTGAATGCCTGGCTACCACACCACTTGCTTTACTCATTTTTAAGGTAACACAACCTCCACCCCTCACTGGTTTCCTGATCTTTAAGAGCTGATTTTTTTTTTTTAATGGTTCCTGCTCTGGACCTCCGTTCTCATACACAAGAAGCCCAGATTAACAGAACTAATGCAGCACTGGCTTGGAGAGCATCTCACTGCAGCTGGAAGAGATGCATCTTCACTGGAAAGCAGCAGCTTCAACAGGGCAAAACACATCCGGCAGAGAGCTGTCTCTGGCCACATACACGTCTTACCTTCAGCACATCTGTTGGATTGGCAAGTGCAGAGGAGATCACCCCTGAAACCACTCCGCAGATCACATTGATTAGCAACGTTTCATCTGCAATCAAGAAGAGAAGGTCAGATCCAAAAGATCTTAAGAGAAGGTGCAGAGGCCGTACTGAACAAGCAAGAAGCTCCAGGAAGAACAGAAAAGTTCAGCTCCCAAATCACATGGTGAAGTTGCACACCTGCCTCAGCCGCCAGAAGCAGCAAGCAGCAGCTGAAACACTCAGCAACACACCTTCAGAGAGAACCAGGTCTGATCGATGAGTCTAGCTGATTGGTCAAGGAAAAGATTGCTGTATAGGAAAATTTTCAACAATCATCTGAGATTTCAGTGTCCCCTGATCATGGTGGAGACAGGGCAAGATAAAGGGAGGACAGAGAGGGATAGCTCAACACTTCTTGAGGTAACCTAACGCCAAAAAGTTTTGTTCTGGAGCTCCAGCTGGCTGCACTCCAAATATGCAGCCACCTTGCGAAAACAGAGAGCAGGTGATCCAGGCACGAGTTAGAAAGTTAGATGCAATTAGTTCTGGGTGGCGAGGAGGGGGGAAATCTCCAAGACTTCCAGACCCAACATTAGAGCGATGGTTATGTCGGAAAAAGGCACGGCCCTTTGTTGGTACTGACCACAGCACTTCCCAGAGGAGCCCAGGCCACTGGCTGCCCCAGGCCTGTAGGGAGACAAACATTCAGACAACAGTTCTCACAACGGGAAACGCGGCGGCAGCAAGCGGGAAGGAGACGTGCAGCCCAGCGTACAAGCCACAGAACCAAGCGCAGGGAGAGATGTTACTCAAAAGTAGAGCAACCCCAGGAGAAAGCCCTGCTGTGCTGTACTCATGGCCCGAGCCTCCCTCATCTCCCTTTCCCAGACTGTAACGTCACTGCAATGTTCGCTTGTGTCAGACCGGGGATTAAACCTTATCTGTGCATCCAGTGCTTGCTACTCCTTCAGTGAACACATACCAGGCTCTCAGTGCCCCACTATCTAGACAGGAGCGACAGTGACTCTCATTACCAGACGTGTACAAGTCGAGAGTGTTCATGGTGTCCTATCTACGGTGCTGGAGCAAAACTAAGGAGTTGCGCACTGTAATTTCTATGCAAACCAGAGCGGCCGCGTGAGGGTATGAGGACTCAAAGGCTCTAGCAGGGAGAAGGGGGAGGTTCGCTACTGCAGCTTTCCATCAGGCAAGTCCAGGGAATACAACCGGGATATGATGCCTTTCCTGAGGCTAAGCAGGAAGGAGAGAGGAGCCTGAGTCGACAGCAGCTTTTGTGGCTCTGGTACTGCACAGACCGAGGCTGGTGAGAGGAAAGGTCGGTTCAGAAGGGGAGGCGCTTGGCTAGGGACTGTTTCTGCGACTGCGGACGGTGACAAGCTTCTGTACTGACACCCATCCCTGCTATTCGTACACGAAAAGGCACGGCGGGACGGGGAAAAACGCCCCATTTCTGGGGGAACCAGTGGCACCAGGCTGCACGCCGCGCCTCGGCGCGACGCGGCCCCGCTGCGCGTTTACCGGCACCGACCTTCCAGGCGGTCCACGAACAGCCGCTTCAGGCTCTGGTAGATGCCGATCTTTATGGTGCCGTAGGACGCCTGTCGCAGCAGCGCGGGGGCGATCCTGCGGGGCGGACAAACGAGACGCCGCTGAGGCGGCCGGGCGGGCGGGCGGGCGCGGCAGCCCGCGGGCGGCGGGGGCGCCCCGCGGCGGGGGCGGGCGGGCGCGGCGCTTACCCCGAGTAGAGGGCGCGGCCGCCCTCCTCGCGGCAGATGCGGAACAGCGCGTGGAACATGCCGCGGTAGCGCACCTCGCGGAAGCGCGCGTCGGCGCTCTGGCCCTGCACCTGCAGCCGCGTCTTGGTGAGGTCCACGGGGAAGGTGCCTGCGGGGAGAGCGGCGTCAGCCCCGCGCCGGCCCCGCGCCGCCGCCGCCCGCGCCGCCGCCCCGCGCCTCACCGAACTCGGCCACGATGGAGGCGAGCCCGCCGTACACGAAGGGTTTCCAGTTGAGCGCGGACATGGCATGGCGGAGCGGGCGCCGGCGGCGCACCGAGCCGGGACCGGGACCGCTACCGCTGCCTCCGCTCCGCTCCGCCCCGCCGGAACCGGAACCGCCGGCGCAGCGGCCGCCCCCGCGTGACGCGCGCGCCGCCCCGGCCCCCCCTGCCCCCCGCGGCGCGGAGCCCTGGGGAACCGCTGCGCCGGCCCCGGCAGCGGCGTCTTTCCCCGCTGCGCCTGGGGAGCCAGCCCGTAGCGGCTGCCGCGCCGCCCGTAACCACCGCCCTTCACCAGCCGGGGGAGCCGGCCCCGTTCCACCGTCAAGATCTTGAAGCCAGGAGTAAATAGTGAGTCAAGGATGGCATGTTTTATAATTAAACTGCTCTTTTGGGTGACACCACAAAGGCTAGATAAGGTAAAGTGACACAACACGTTCCTGGGATACTTACCTTCCCGCCCCATCCACTGTCGGAGGTTTGGATAGTGGTCTGCCCCCCTACTCCATCCCCAGCCACCCCCTCTTCCCCACACCAACCCCATTGAGGGTCTTCATTTTCAGCATCCTCCAGTCAGCGGCTCCAGCAAGCTTAGTAGGTGAAGCACCTCTCATCCTGCCCTCGAAGCACTGCAGCTACATGACTCCTTGAAACCATAATACCTCCTAGCTGTGCACCATGGGGAATCTTGAGTCATATTTTCATACAGCAAGGTCTCCTCTCTATCTCCAGATACAGCTAAAAACTATCCCTCCCTATGTTGCCATATACCCTCAAATTTGGTATCAGTTACCTTTGGTCTTCAGGTCAAGTCAGCTTGAACACAGTATAAGAAAAAATATACCTTTAATCAGTCACCAGGAAAGAGAACTGCTGCTTACAGTTCTGTCTTTCAGTTAATACAACAGCTTTATTAAGGGACTTTTAGAAAACAATAAATAGCCCTGACTCAACAGTGCATCCCTTGGGATTCATCACAGAAGCTGGCAGCTACACAGGATGGGCTCAGGGTACAAAGCCAGTGTGTGTAAGGCCTACAAGATTCCCACCAATCTCCCTCTGCAGCGAGAGAGGAGAGAGTGAGTGTAATGGGGGGGGGAATGGAAACCAGTCCCACCAGGACTGCTGACACGGGGCTGCTTAGGGAACACAGCAGCCCAGTGACTGTTTTCACGTTGCGGTGAATGGCTCGACACATCTACGTGTCTGCAAGGCCATCCACCATTAATGCCGCAAGATGCCACAGCAGAGAAGGGCTGAACAAGAAGACGACAAAATTCACATCCCCGATTGCATCAGAAGCGAGGAGGAGATCCTTGTCCAAGAGCTGGAATGACAAACAAAGCTAGAACTGGTGGAAACTAGCAGTCTAGCTGTGGCATCCTCACAGAGACATAAGGAGGCTTCATACGGGCTTTGGGCTAGGTTCAGGGACCACACTCCGACTGTTTGGTCAGAGCAGCCGTGGCCCCAGGTGCTGCTCACCCCCCAGCTTAGCGGCGGTTGGAATCCCTAGCGGTACTTGGCTCTCTGTGTCTGGAATGGGGCTCTGTGATGCTGCTCTCCCGGTGCTCCCTGGATCTGCTTCCCTCGAGACGCTCGTCTCGCCTGCTGCTGTGGCCTTCACCCTTTCTGCCAGTCTCTCCTCTCTCTTTCCGCAGGCTGTTTTGTCCCCTCTGTTCCTGGCAGCTCTTTTCCCCTCTTCTCTCCGAAGCTCTCTGGTGCCTCTGCTCTTCCTCTTCCCGCTGCGTCCTGCTCGCATGTTTCCTCTCAGACCCGTTCCAGGACTGCTGACTCACATTGGCATACTGGTCATAGGCAGGATCCTCTTTCTCCTTTTTAATTTTGATTCTTGGATGCGACTCCTCTGCAGACGCAGCCCTCTTCACAGCGTGCAGGCTCTGCTTTTGCCGTTCTTGCCTGCTTTTCTCTTTATCTGAAATACAGGTTCATCTTTAGGGAACAATAGTACTGCAAGTATTATCTCAGCTCCTCAAGCTATGCCATCTAACACCACAGCATCTTTCGACCCTCCTCCCATCTTTAGATAAGGTCAATGATTCCCCCCAAGTTTCACAGCCTCCTAACCCCCCACCCCGAGAGATCCTATTCCACTTCTAACTCTAGTTTTTTCTCTTCCAGACTGAACCATCCTACTTCCTTCTTTCACGATTGCCACATTGTATTCTTCCCCACTAAGCTGTCCTGGAACATTTTAACACTGTTTAGCTGATCAAGCACCTTCCTTAAAATCTCTTTTCTCAATAAGGACTTTCTTAGCGTTGCACGTATGTTATCAACTGTGTGGAAGTTTCCTTCTCTGGACTCAGTATTTCTTTTCCTTCTTCACTCTCCTTTGCCTTTCTCATTTTTGTGCATCTAGTCCCCACCTTAGTTTTCTTCTATATTTTCTTTTCTCCAGCCCCTTTCTTTCAAACTAGGACTCTAGCTTGACCTATACTACCTTCCGTCCTACACCAAGGCCCCCCACCCTGCGTCCACATCAATGCCATGCTACTGAACTCCTGTCTTGATGGGCAAAGAGGAATGCATTAAAGAAGGGTCTCAACTCAACACACCAGGAGGGCCTAAAACCTGCTGCAAAGAACTAACAGGGAGCCTGTCACAGATACAGCCTAGGTGCTGGAGGGGAGGCTCCACGTGGCAGGTTACATGTCATAAGCACAACAAGCCAATTCCAGAATGACTTCCCTCCCCCTTGTCAACATCACCATGCCAAACGAGCTCATCCTGGGAGCTACAAGCCCATTTCAGTTAGGTACCATGTGGAAGGGGTTAACAAGCAAAGGTAAAGGGTTTCTGACACAAGTCCCTGCTTCTAGCACCCCGCAGGCCTTGATGTGCGTGACTCTTCAAGACCTCTGCTGCAAGGATGGATAAAACCCTGATGCTTTCTAAAAAGGCATCAGTATGATCACACAGGCTAACCCTTTACTTGACACGTTCCTTCAGTAAACCCACGCTGAACAAGACTCTCTCTTCAACAAAAACAGATGTTTTCTGAAAGATATGCAGCAACAGACACTGCTCTGTCCCCTGACAACAAGGAATATTTAGGCATTACACTGGTTTAACTTATACTTTAAAAAAAAAAAAAAAAAAAAAAAAGAACTACCTTGACTGGCTTCAGTTTCTAGCCATAAAATCTCAACCAAGTCTGGTTTTGTGCTCTACACAATTAAATTATGTTTTGCAGGCCACACAAGGGCCATCCAATGCATCTGCAACACTCTTGTATTAGAATGGCTGCTTCCTAATTTTAAGATTAAGTGGAGCTTTTTTAGCTTTTCCTTTCCCTATTTCCAACAGCACTGCTGCTCCCTGGCATAACGCAACAGCCTGGCAGCCAGGTTCTTTTTTCCTGGAAAAAAGTACTATTATTACCTGCAAGATACAGCTCTGAGAGGATGGGGATAAAGGACTAAATACAATCAGGTACCACTCAGGAGATCACACAGACTTTAGGACTGTGGCACTTTCCAAGCACACATCTGCCCCTCCTTCTCGCACTGATGCTGTTGCCCTGAGCCCTGGCAAGACAGAGGGGTTCATGCAGACATTCTCAGCTGGGGTCAGGACTCTGCTAGGAACCCAACCTTTTTGCTTTTTTACTGGCACATTATCATCTTCTGACAACGAATCAGATGAAGTATGAGGTGGTGTTTTAACTCCACAGCCCTTTTCACGGAGGGCTTTGGTGACATCATCTAAATCATCAGAGTCTTTGGGGGGGCGATAGTTAGCCACGTGGTCCACTCGGATCGTTCTTCCTTTTATCTACAAGGAGGAGTCACAGGGTTAGCACAGCCACAGATAAGCGTCCCAAGCAATGCAGGATACCACTGAGCCACTGTCAGGGCTGCTGCTTGACGAGACGTGACGTACCAGGAGCCACCTCAGCCAGGTGGGGCTCTGTCTCACTCTGCTTCACTGACCTTGATTCCATTAAAGTTGTCAACTGCAAGAATAGTGCTTCTCTGGTCCTCATAGCAGAGAAAGCAGAAGCCTTTGGATTTTCCTGTCTTCTTGTCCCGCACCAGATTAATGTTCACGACCTCTCCATACCTGAAACACACAATTAGCAGCCAAAACGGCCGCGGCGAACGTCCAAAGGGCCTCGGGGCCTGCGGGAAAGGCAGGAAGGCAAGGGCACCTCCCGCTCCGAGGGGTCCCACAGGCACAACCAGGCCCCAGAGGGGAGCGAGGGCAGCGCTACTTACTGCGAGAACACGCAGATGATGTCCCCCTCGGTGAGCTCGTAGGGCAGCCCGCCTGCGGAGGAGAGGCGTGCGGCGGCACCGGGCGAGGCAGCCGCCGCCCCGGGGCCCAGCGCGCGGAGCCCCCCAGCCCCAGCCCCAGCTCCCCCCCCATACACCCCCACCCAACGAAGGGCGCGCGCATGCGCAGCAGCGCCCAACCCCCTCCAGCCGGGCGGCGGCGCCCCTCGCCCCCCCCCAGCCGTGCCGGGCCGTGGCCGCACGTACCGACGAAGACCCAGGCGCTGTCCTTGTACTCGGCGTGCCACGACACCGCCTCCTGCACGCCCAGCTCCGCCTCCCGCGCGTTCAGCTCGTTGATCAGCTTCACCTTCGTCAGGGGGCTGGGGGCGACGGGCACCGTTAACACTGGGGGGGGAGGGGGGGAGGGTCCTCCTTCCGCCCCCCTCCCCCCGGCGCGCTCCCCGCAAACCTACTTCATGGTGACAGCGGCGCGCACTGCGCCTGCGCCCGCCGCCTCCGCGCATGCGCGCCGCGCGGCCCGCTCGCAGCGCCCCCCCTCCTCCCGCCGCCGCGCATGCGCGCCGCGCCGCGCGAAGCACCACCAGCGCCGGTTGCAGCCACACAGACTTTATTGGTAACAGTGACACGGGGAGGCGGCGCGGCGGCCCCGCGCTCGGCCCTCCGAGCCGGCTCGCTCAGCACGGGCAGGAGTTTTTACCGTTGGCATCTTGCGTGAACTCCAGTTTCTGCACCCTGCCCTGCTGCCTCTCCACGTCTCGGTAGAGCAGCGACTTCTGGGCCTTCAGCCGGCAGGCCAGGCACATGAAAATGGACTCCACGTTCTGGCTCTCCTTAGGGTCCTTGGCTGAGGTCTCGAACAGCAGCATGTTGTGCGCGTCGGCGAATTTCAGGGCCATGCTGGATGGCACTTGGATCAGTTCCTTTAAGTCACACTTGTTCCCAACAAGCACCTTTGGCACGAGGGGGGGCACCGCGTGCCCGTTGCACTCCTCGATCCACATCTTGAGGTTGGTGAAGGACGTCATCTTCGTGACGTCGTAAACGAAGACAACGGCGTGCACGTTGCGGTAGTAATGTTCTACCATGCTCTTGCGAAACCTCTCCTGGCCAGCTGTGTCCCACACCTGGACCTGGAAAGCAAAGCACAGCATTCTTGAGGCAGACAAGAAGGAACTTTATGGGAGCACCAAGCGTCCACCCCTAAAGCCAGGGCTTGCTGTCTCAGGAGCACGTTGGTTTGCTGAACTACAGTGGGAAGATGCAGGAGACAGCTACATCTTATTAGACAAGCCAGGATTGCTAGATGAGTTACATAAGCTTCTGGGCATGTGTCCATGGTGCTCAAGACGGTATGTTGCAGTGCCTATGCCCAAAAGCTTGTGTAATTCAAGCAGCAATCCCAGCTTATTTAACAAGAGAGATCATGTCAGCACTTTCATTCACCTTCAGCATTCACAGACAAGTGCAGGGCTCTGCGCAGCACATCCCATTTCCAGCCACCGCAGCTGAGGCCAGCACAGTCAAGAGAATTAGCCACGCACTTTCGGTCCTTGTGCTCCGAGTGAGGAACGTCGCTGCCTGATGGCTGGGTCTTGGTGAAAGACATACCCGACTTTCAAACGCCTTGTCAGGCACCCTTCTACAGCACTCAGCTGCTGGACCGCTCCCTGCTTCTTATCCTCCTCCTGAGGCACTTGACCATCATCCCCACCACAGAAACGAACCGCACAAAACACTTCCCATTTCTTGCACCAGATTGGGACATTGGTCTGCCTAATCCTATGCCATAAAAGAGAGCCCTGAAAATTACACAGTGGCATGTACAGAGGAGGCAGGGCAAAGAGACTGGGCTCCCTGCTGGTCCTCGCAGACGCTGCTGTGAAGCCTGGAATTGGCGATTTCTAAACAAGAGCCTGTGGTTAACCTCAAACCACCCTACACCCCACCAAGACAGTGCCTGCCCCAGAGTCCTTCAGAGGGGAAAAATGCTGGCAAAAAAGAGCTGCTGCTCGTTCACCAATTCCATACCCATCCATCCCAGGCCATTTGATTTGGGTAGAGCAGGAGAGGGAGGGTATGTCTCCCATCTCTCAACCCTCCTCTTGGACTTCCCTGTCACATGTGCTCCCAGGAGAAGGCCAGTTTGCTGTACTACCCTCCAGTCCTGTCTGCTGGAGCACAAATAATATCCAATGGTAGCAAGCCTGGCACCACTCTCAAGCTAGCGGTGGTAAGATGGGCTTCATAGCCTGCACTACAGCTTACAACAACACAGATAGGTGGTGGTGGATGAAGCTGGGGAAAGCAGGGGAGAAATCAATAATTCTTCTCAAAAAAAAAGTATTTCATGGACAGTTTAAAAGCACAACTAAAATTCCAGTTCTAGTTCTCATCAACCAATATTACCTCTAATTTCACTGCGATTAGTCCCTCAAATTTTGATCATCCATCTGTCACCAAAGTAGCAATATTTGTTTCTTCCAGCAGTCTGTCTTATACACAGACTGCCGGTGGTGCTGATCCACATAATCCGGCAGGCCAAGATCAGCTGCAAACTGTGCTTCTCAAGCTGTTTCTTACCAGCTGCTGTCGATCTGCAGATCTGCTCTGACACATCGATCAGATCTCTTCGGGTCTGAGCTAATGAATTTCTTACAGTTGTTACACTGGTCTACGCAGAGCAAATCAGTTCTATTCTAGTTCAGCCAAAATCACATCCCCGTAGCGCTTGCTAACTCCAGCCTGGAACAGTAACATCGCAGGTGTCAAGCGCACTGAAGTCAGCCAGTGTAAGCTCCCGGCCCCCTGGCACGGCCACCGCCAGCCTCCAGCAGCCTGCTCCCCCGAAAACGCACGCGTTTCTGCATCCGGCTCAGTCCTCCGGCGCCCCTGGAGCGTCGCCCCGCGCGGTCCTGCGGTCCACCTCCTGGAGCCGGAGGCGGTCCCGACACTTTGGAGATCCACCTGTGCCGGGTGTCGGAACAACAGGACAATGGCAGTATTTCACCCCGAGCTATTGTTCCGGACTCCCTGCAGACTCGAGCAACCAGCGGAGCCGTGGAGCTCGGGAGATGTCTCTGCAAGACGAGAATGAGAAATCCTCCCAGGGCCCGGTGCTCAGGGCTGCATCCGGAACCGAGGGGCCGCTGAGTGCCGCCCCGGGGGCCAACGTGCGGCCCCGCCGCGGCCGGCCGGGGTCGGCCCTGGGGGCCGCCGCACGCCGCCCCGGCTGCCGCCCGCGCCAAGCGGCCGCCCCCGGCCCGCCCCGCCGCCGCGCCGGCCCCGCGCCCGCCGCCCACCTTGATGCGCTCCCCCTCGATCTCCACCGTTTTCTCCCGGAAGTCCACACCGATGGTGGCCTCGGTCTTCTCGGGGAAGGTGCCCCCGCAGAAGCGGAAGGTCAGGCAGGTCTTGCCCACGTTGGAGTCCCCGATCACGATGATCTTGAAGATGCGGGTCTGCACGTAGGGCTCCAGCGAGGACTCGGGGCCCGGCGGCCGCCCGCCGCCGCCCGCCGCCATCCCGCGCCGCCGCCTCACCGCCTCATGGGGCCGCGCCGCCCCGCGCCGCCCCGCGCCGCGCACAAAGGCTGCGGCTGCGGCTGCGGCTGCGGCGGGCGGAGCGGGATCAGGTGGTCGGTGCACACGGAGAGCGGCGGCCCGCCCCGCCAGCGGGCACCCGCACCGGCACCGGCCCGCCCCACGCACCCGCACCCGCCCGCCCCACGCACCCGCACCAGCACCAGCCCGCCCCGCCAACGGGCACCCGCACCGGCACCGGCCCGCCCCACGCACCCACACCGGCTCGGCCCACCCTGCCAACAGGCACCCGCACCGGCACCGGCCCGCCCCACACACCCGCACCAGCCCACCCCACGCACCCGCACCGGCTCGGCCCACCCTGCCAACAGGCACCCGCACTGGCACCGGCCCGCTCCACGCACCCGCACCAGCCCACCCCACGCACCTGCACCCGCACCGGCTCGCCCCACGCACCTGCACCAGCCCACCCCACGCACCCGCACCGGCACCAGCCCGCCCCACGCACCCGCACTGGCCCACCCCACGCACCCGCACCGGCACCGGCCTGCCCCACGCACCCCCACCGGCTCGGCCCACCCTGCCAACGGGCACCCCTACCGGCACCAGCCCGCCCCACCAACGGGCACCCGCACCCGCACCGGCCCGCCCCACGCACCTGCACCAGCCCAGCCCACCCTGCCAGCGGGCACCTGCACCCGCCCACCCCACGCACCCGCACCAGCACCAGCCCGCCCCGCCAGCGGGCACCCGCACTGGCACCAGCCCGCCCCACGCACCCGCACCACCCACCAGCCCCTGCGCTGTGGAGACACAGCCGGTGTCACAGGAACATGGGCACAGAGACATGGTTGGTGTCACACCAACATGGGCACAGAAACACAGTTGGTATCACACCAACGTGGGCCTAAAACCAAACTGGTGTCACAGCAACGTGGTCACAAAGACACGGCCAGTGTCACACCTGTCAGGGCACAGAGACACAGCCGGTGTCCCACCAATGCAGGCACAGAGACACGACCATTGTACTACTTGTCAGGGCAGGGAGACAGTGTCACAGCAACATAGGCACAGTGACACAGCCAGTGTAACAGCTGTAAGGGCATGGAGACACAGCCAGTGTCACTCCAACACGGGCACAGAGACATGGTCATTGCCACACCAATATGGGCACAGATAGATGGCCAGTGATACACCTGTCAGGGCACAGAGACACAGCCAGTGTCACACCAACACAGGCACAGAGACAATGTCGGTGTCACACAAATATCACCACAGAGATATGGCCATTGTCCCACCTGTCAGGGCATGAAGACACAGCTGGTGTCACACCAACATGGTGGCACAGAGAAGCAGTCAGTGTCACACCAATGTTTCTCTGTATATTGAAAGGCGTGACACTGGCTGAATATCTGTGCCCATGTTGGTGTGACACCAGCTAGATCTCCGTAACCTGACAGGTGGGACATCAGCTGTATCTCTGTGCTCATGTTGGTGTGACCCCAGCCAAGTCTCTGTGCCCATTTTGTTGTGACACCGGCTGTGTCATCCTGCTGATGTCGGTGTGAAACCAGCTGTGTCTCTGGGCCAGTATGTTTGTAACATTGGCCATGTCTGTGCACACGCTGCTGTGACACCGGCTATGTCTCTGTGCCCATACTGCGGTGACACCAGCTGTGTCTCTGTGCCCATGTTGGTGTGACACCAGCCATGTGTGTGTGCCCATGTTGGTGTCACACCAGCTGTGCCACTGTGCCCTGACTTGTGTGACACCAACTGTGTCTCTGTGCCATGACAAGTGTGACACCATCTGTGTCTCTGTGCCTATGTTGCTGTGCCACCAGCTGTGTTTCTGTGCCTATGTTGGTGTGACACCAGCCATGTGTGTGTGCCCATGTTGGTGTCACACCAGCTGTGCCACTGTGCCCTGACTTGTGTGACACCATCTGTGTCTCTGTGCCATGACAAGTGTGACACCGTCTGTGTCTCTGTGCCTATGTTGCTGTGCCACCAGTTGTGCCTCTGTGCCAATGTTGGTGTGACACTGGTTGTGTCCCTGTGCCCACGTTGCTCTGACACCAGACCTGTCTCTGTGCCCAAGTTAGTGTGACATGGGCCGTGTCTCTATACCCATATTGGTGTGACACCGGCTGTGTCTCTGTTCTGACATTGTGGCACCAACTGTGTGTCTGTGCCCTGATAGGTGTGACACCAGCCATTGCTCTGTGCCCATGCTGGTACCAGCTGGGTCTCTATGCCCATGTTAGCGTGATATAGGAAGTGTCTGTGCACCCTGATGGGTGAAAAATGGCTGGTGCCATGCCACTATTGGCACAGAGACACAGCTGCTGTCCCACCAACATGGGCATAAAGACACGGCTAGTGTAACACCAGCACGGGCATGGAGCAATGGCCAGTGTCACCCCTGTCAGGGCACAGAGACAGCCAGTGTCACACCAATGTGGGTACAGAGTCATGGCAGATGTCACACTCAGGTGAGGCAGCAGACACCTGGCCCAGTGGCCATTTGCCCACTCCTAGCTCCTCGCTCCCCATAGGGCAGCAGCGCTGAGGAGCAGGAGCAGAGCATGGCAGCTTGCCTTTGGCCGCAAGATGACCATGGCTAATCTTTTTGGAAAGGGGAGCGCTGTGCTCCCACAGAACAGGGTAAATCCCTCACGTGGGGAGCCCCGGCAGGACAGACTACCCAGCTCCTCGTGCCTTTGCAGCCTCTGCCTGGGAGCCCTGCAGCTCACCAGAGCGGCAAGAGCAGCACGACATGCACCCCACAGGCCACCTCCCCTGGACAGGCTGGGGACCAGCAGGACAGGCAGGCAGTGACAGAGCTGAGAGAGGGTTGAGGGAGACAAGTTTAAAGGCAGTGCTGGGAACTGGGGGGAAAAAATTACCCACATGCTTGAGGGCTCATCACCGCCCAGGCAACAGCTTACAATGCCAGAAAGACCCTCTTTGTATGTGGCTTGGCAGCCCCAACCAGGGGTGCTGCTGCCTTTGGGTTGCGGGGTGCTCAGAGGACGATGTGTCCTGATCAGTGTGCAGAAGGGGCCCCAAGCAGGCTGTGGCAGCTTGCGTGGATGCTCTGGCCCAGGGAGAGCCATGCATCGCAGGACTGGAGAGGAGATGTGCAGAGAGAGGGGGGCCTGTGGCTGCTGAGCTGCAGCTCCTGCAGAGGAGCTGGGCTCCCCAGCCCTTCTCCTTGGCTTTCCTGGGGTGCAATGGAGCTCCTAGCTGCTGCTGTCCACTTTGGAGATGACAAGGAACAGGCTGAGGCCACGCTTATCCCCATGCTTCGTGGATGGAGCAGGGCAACAGGTCCTCTGCAAACCTCTGCCTGGATCCATGCCCAGGGAGTGGGGGCACCGAGGTTTGCAGCCTGAACGAGGAAAGGATGGTTAGGGGCAGAAGCGAGGGGTATCAGGCACAGCAGAAAGAAGGGTACCACTGCTAGAAGGAAGCGTTAAGGAACTCCGGAGCTTGGCTTTCTTCTCACAGCTAATATGAAACAGGGTGGGTGGCACGCTGCGGCACAGGGAGAGAAGGGTAAAATGGAGAACTGCCAAGGCAGTAGGAGGGAGAAGGGATCCTTTGCGGTGTCTGCAGAGGCCTGCAGTGCTCCAAGGTGGGGCTGCTGCTGCTGCCCTGATAAGGCAGCCCAGGCAGCTCCAAAAGAGATCACAGCCCCCTAAAATTGGTCCCTGATACAACAAGGCCCCTGCAGTGCAGGCACTTGATGGGAAATGAAGGAGCCAAAGGCTGGGAAGGATTTGCCAGAGGTCCCTAGGTTGTCCCAGCTACCCCAGGATATCAGAGGAAATGAGCAGCCTTGTTCCAGCATCACTGAAATGAAAACAAAAGAGTGCAAGAAACCCCCTAGCAAGCAGAAAAGACTCATAAACAAGAGTGTGCCTGAAGCATAAAGATTGTCCTCTCCTTTCAAGTTTGCTCCCGTTCACAGATTTAACTGAGCAAGACTACCATTTCTAACCTCTATACAGTACTGCTTCACCTAACTGGGTTCTCTCCAGTGTAAAGAGCAGTCTTGCAGAAGAGATCACCCCTGTCCAGGCTCATGCCTACAGCAGCTGATCTGGGGATTTGGTTCATAAAGGAAGCTCAGCCAATACAGCCAAAAGATCCACCTGGACTGTGTCCCAGAGATGTTATCAGGAGAGCATCGGTGATAACCCGTCTTGTTCTGTCCCAGCCAAAAACCTCTAAAGGAGTCAAGGTGACACGAGGACATCAGCTGCAGAGTTGCTGCTCAGCCCTCTCCTTGTGGGTGTACAGTCAGCACCAAGAGGACCCAAGGAAAGAGCCTTTTCTCAGGGGCAGTTTGATCATCTTAGGGACTCAACCCCAATGCCAGCCCCTCCTCAGCAACTCCACATGGGAAACCCCTGCCGAAGTTCTACAAGTGCCACCATCACTCCCTGCATGGGAGCTGCACCAAATAATCTTTTTCTGCATCAAGCAATCTCATTTGCTCAGAACATTATGGTCTTTTAAAATGGAAAGCTTGTTTCTAGCTGCTAGGAATAACCCAGGTACAATCTCCACGCCTCCACAAACCCAGACGTCCCACTCCAGTGGCAAGTCTGCCATCCACACCCCACTTCTCTGCGCTCATGTAGCCTGACCGCCACGAGGCACAACTCTCAGCACTGAGAGTCTATTGCTGGCCAAGATGTCGACATCATCCAGCCACTGGCAGAGCACTCTGCCAGGTAGCACTGCTGCTGCCCAGCAGGAAAGCTCCCATATTTCAGATCCTGCGACTTCTCAGCAATTCCTCTCCCCTTGCTCTGACCTTACATCAGTTCCAGGCCCTTCACTCCAGCTTTTCTGCTCTGGGCCGATTTAGATTGCTGCTGCTGCTGCCCCAGATCTCCTGTTTTTCTATGACACTCAGCCTGGAGAGATTCCTGGAACAAGCAAGTTGGGAAGTTGCTGTCTCTGGAAGAGACTGCTGTGGGAACTGGCTTCCACATTCATGCTCAAATGTGCTTAGCAGAGTGCCTGACTTGCTCCTCAGATCACAAAAGACAGAGTAAAGGGGCCAGGAGGGAAGATATGAGTAGGTAGGCAAGAAGGCTCCCAGTTGGTGCTTCAAGGCTGTATAGAAAGAGGTCCCTATTTTAAGGGATAAATATTTGCCTCAACCTCTTTTTATGCCCCTTAAAAGACAGCAGGAAAAAAACAGCACCAATATTTAAGCCCTGGCTGCATCTTCAGTTTTCTCTGCTACCAACTATTTAGGTGCTATTTAGGTGGCCCTCCAAGGAGCCAGAGAAGCCTTCCTAGCAGTTGGCCCAGCTCATACAACCGACCTACCCAAGGGTGTCTGCTTCCCAAGTCAGGCAGAGACCCATGCCAGTCTCCCAGGCAGGACAGCACACCCCTGCTCAGTGCTCTTTTCAACTCATTCACTTTACACCACCACCAAGAGATGGGAGGAGCTTATAAAAAATAAATACTTTGCAAAGACAATGTTTTCAGGGAATTCCCAGAAGCTTATATTTGCAGAAGCTATTTGTCAGAGACTAGAGCCTCTTGTTTTCCATCTGAGACTGTCTTGACTTTCTCCAGTCTGTGAAATAAGATGCCAGTGTCAGGTCCAAGCTGTCTCCCTTCAAAGGGACAAGGCTTCCCATTGTAACGTGGCAGAAATGTCAAACTTGAGAGGCTTCTCTCCTCTGGCTCAACAGACAGCCTGGAAAGCAACTTGTCTGCAATGTTTGGGATCACAGGCTGCAGGAGAGTCCCATAGACCCGCAGGCATTCCAGCGTAACATGGATGATGGTGTCGAGCCAGAGCTTCTCTGCAGGGTCTTTTCGGTCCAGTTTCCAGGGCTTGTGTCTCTGGAAGAAGCCATTGGTCTCTCTTACGCACAAGGCAATACATTCTAAAGCCTTGTAGATCTGGAAACTTTCAAAATAACTGGCCACCTGCAGAGGCAGAGAAGCCACAGATGCCACCAGCTCATAGTCTTCAGTTATAGCCCTGCCCAAGGCTTGTGTCCCATCACAATCTGAAATCTTTGGAAAACAAGACTCTGAGAAACAAGGGTAAGTGTTGCTGGGGTTGATGCTGAGAGCTGTTGAACGATTCAGAAGTCCCCCAAGCGCATCTGCCAGTTCTGAATTCACTAACTTAACAACCTTCTCATCATAATAGTCACAATCCCGCTCAGGCACACCTTGCCTTAGCAGGAAGTACCGAAAACCATCTACTGTGTACTGTCCAAAACAAGAAATGGGGTCAATCACATTGCCCAGGCTTTTGGACATCTTCTGTCCATGGACAGTCCAGTGGGAGTGCACGCAGATCCGCTCAGGGGGGGCCAGCCCAGCCGCCATCAGCAGTGCTGGCCAGTAGACAGCATGAAACTTGAGGATGTCCTTGCCCACAATATGGTGTGCGGCAGGCCACCACTCACCGTGTGTCTCAGGGTAACCCACAACGCTCAGATAGTTCACCAAGGCATCCACCCATACATAAATAGTTTGCGTTGAGTCACTGGGGACAGGGATACCCCATTGTAACCGGCTTCTCTCACGAGAGACAGACAAGTCCGGCAGGTCCTCTTCCAGCCAGTGGAGCACTTGCTGATAGAAAGGAACAGGGGAAATGACACATGGGTTGTCCCGGAGCCACTTCTGCAACGGCTTCTGGAATTCAGAGAGCCTGAACATATAATTCTCCTCTTTGGTCCAGTGCACCTGACAACACAGGAGAAAAAAGAATTACAACCCAGATGAACAATTTTATAATTTGCACACAGCATTTCCAGTACGGAGTTTGTCACACGATGCTGCATTTGCATTTGGGTGTGTTCCCCACCACACGTGGAGTCCCTGGGGTCCTTCTATGATTAGAGGGAACCTCCTCTCCTAAATCCTAAGACACCAGCTCGCTGGGTTCCCTGGGAAGACACGTAAAGATTTAGGCACTCAGAATGGCTCAGCATTCTGCTTTTAAAGATCCTTGGGTCCCCAGGGCAGGAATACCTTTCTACATGCCAGATTTATCTGCCATTGGGCAAGAACTACAGAGGCAAGAATACACTTCCTTAAAAATATAGCCTTGCAAAAATGGTACAGAACCATAAAAAGACAAAGTGACATGAGTCATTGTTAATTACTGCCTTACTAAAGATCCTGGTGGGTGCCTTAGCTTCTCCCCTAGCTGCTGCCTCCCTCTTTTCCCCCAGTTTAAGCTTCAGTGCATCTTAGCTGCTAACCTTGATAGGCCATACTGGTACAAACAGATTTATAGTCCTGTAAAAGTACTGACAGCACTTCTCCCACATTTAAGTTCATTAAAGGACACATCTCGCTAAAACAACGAAAACTTTGCAGGTAGGTAAGGTATGACTGAACTGTGTAAAGGCACTCTAGTTCTATGGCTAGGCTAGGAATTCTTATCTTTTAAAATTAAATAAGGCTCCAAAATAATGGAGGCATCGTGCAGGGCAGAGTTGCAGTTTCTAGCACTGAACCCAACAACTTCTGACCGAGCCAGAAAGTGCATCACTCTCATTACAAGCAATAAAGAACCTACCACATCTGAAGGCAAGATAGCCTAAGGAATAATTAGTCTCTGTGGTATGAAACTACAGTTCATGGCATAGTTGAATTTGTCTCATTTCAGCTAATAACTGCCACTATCTTTGCTTGCCAAATTAAAAGGTCAGCCCAAAAGAAACACTCTTCCCTACTATGAGCGAGTTTCACCAAAGTGGTTTTTTTCCCCCTGAATTCTTTATAATTTTTCATAATCTTTTCTGATTTCTGGATCCCATATGTCAGCACTCAGCCCAGGAGTAACACTGCATACAGAGGTGATACCATGTCCTCTGTCCAATATTCTCTTTTAAACAAGCCAGTGATCCTTTTGGTCATGACTCAGGACAGAAGAGCCAACTTGGCAAACTGGGAACTGCAGTCCTTTCTTGCAAAACGCTGACCAAGTCTGGTGCTTTGTTCTGAAGAACCCTCCTCATGTCACCTGCCAAGTGCTAGGAGCAGTTAGCCAACAGCAGAAAAGGTGCAGCTGAAGAGCAGTAGAAAGTAGTTCAGTGGGAAGGGGAGAAGAGTTCATTAATACGCCATCTCCTGAGAACAGGTAAGTAGAGCCTGCAGCATATAGAGAGACCAGTAAAGCGCAGAGTAGTTATAACAACGTGTAAAACCAGGGTCTCCGTTCAAGTTTTGTCTGTGAACAGTTAGTGGAATATCCTCCCTGAGGAGAAATCTGAGTGCCATCCCTCCGGACCTTCAAACAGCCCTGACCTTAGGAATACAGGATAATTCAGGTTGGAAGGCACCTCCGGAAGTCTCTAGTCCAACCTCCTGCTCACAGCAGGGCTAGCTATGGGGTCAGACCAAGTTACTCAGGACTTTAGCCAGTCAGGTCTTGAAAACCTCCAAGGATGGAAGCAGCATAACCTCCCTGGGCAGCCTGTTCCACTCCCTGACTGTCCTCATGAGGAAACAGTTTCTTCTTAAATCCAGTCTGAACCTCTCTTTTTTTCAACTTAAGTCCATCCTCTCTCATCCTCCTGCTAGGCACCACTGGAAGAACTTTGTTCCACCTTCTTTATAACCTCCTCATAGACTTTGGGGAGCTTCTGCCTTTAGGCCCTCCCAAAGCCCTATCTTCTCCAGGCTGAACAAGCCCAGCTCCCTCAGCCTCTCCTCACATGACAACCTCCTGACCATCTCGCTGGCCTCCCCTGGACTTGTTCCAGTTTATTGATCATTTTCCCTGTACTGCGAGACCCAAAACTGGATGCAATATCTAGATGCGGTCTAATGAGGGCTGAGTAAAGGGGAATAATCACTTCCCTTGAACAGGCAATGCTTCTGTTCCTACAGCCCAGGATAATCCTGTTGGCTGCGTTTGCCTCCAGGGCACATCGCTGGTTCATGTTCAGCTTACTGTTTACCAAAACCTCCAGGGCTTTTTCAGCAGAGCTGTTCCCTGACCAGCCAGTCCCCAGCTCCTCATCAGAAAGAGAATCACTGCAACCCCACATGCACCAACTGTCTCTAGGCTGGACCCGAGCAATGAACAAAAAACAGAAATGCAGTTCCTCTCCCAGTAAATGCAGAACAGCACAATCCTTGGTCCTGCATCAGCACTTCCCAAAAGAGGGCATCTTTTCACTGTATAGGTAAACTAAACTACCATCGCACACAAGAATGAACTGTCACAGGCAGCCCATAAAAACTGAGCAGTGGGGGTGGGAAGGGCCCTCCACATTGCACACTCATAGTAGGGTTGTTGTCAGCACTAGTATGGGGTGGCTGGGGCTTTGCCCCACAGAGGCGGGGAACCCCCAAAGATGAAGCCCCCCACCTCTCCAGGGAGCCATCCCAGGGCCATGCCACTGTCCTGGGGAAGGAGCTTTTCCTAATGCCCAATCTGATGCCCACAGCACAGCTTGCAGCTTGACCCGTTTGCCTAGCGCATGGCAACACCGAGAAGCATTTGGCTTTGCAGTCTTTGTAACTGCCTTGCAAGTAATTGTAGGCTGCTAGTAAATCATCCCTTCAACTCCTCTTTGCCAAATTAAACCAGCCCAGCTCCCTCTACCTCTTGTAGGCCTGTGCTCTGTACCCCCTGACCATGCTGGGAGCCCTCTGCTGGCCCCTCTCCAGCTTCTCTGCATGACAAATGACACAAACACACACTAACAGGGTGAAGAGGGAGGATAATTTCCTGCAAAACAGTCTCTCATATCTCAGTGGGTTTAAGGAAGATCTGAAGAACACCATTCAAAGGTGAGCTACACATTTTCCCCCCCCAGGCTCTATCTGATACCAAAAGTCTGAGACTCAGAGGTATCAGTTTTATGATATGTTGTATTCTCCTCCTTTTCATCCACACGTTCATCAGGCAACAACTCACCTGTCTCTCTCTTTCTGATTAGAGATAAACACCTACCATCCTTTCCCCCACACCCTGTAAGATCTTCTCAACACCATAAACACCCTTGCTCTTGGGCAGTCTGATACACAGCTAAGGCATGCAATTGTTCTCAGTGTATATTCGACTTTGAGATCTGCTGCCTCTATCTTAGACCAAAAATATACACATACATATTTGCCCGAGAACTCACCTTTTTCCCCAACTACATTAGGTGCTCTATCAAGAGACAATATTTGCCCCTTTATATAGTGAGCCAACACTCCTATGCTCCAGTTAGTCACACTTCAGAGATTATTCTCCTCCTCTCTGCAACTGCTGGATTAAATCACCTAACCGCTAACGTTATAAAAAATCTGCAGTGGCAGAGAGATTGCAGGTCAGGCAGCACACACCCAGCTGCAGTGCTATACAATCACCAGACTATAGGCAGATGACATTATAGCGTTTTACTTAAGGCCAACAACCATGCGACGGGATATGACTGAGGTAAAGCATCTGGTGGCCAAGCCAAACTCCCTTACAAACTGGGTTCAAAACTCTGGACGCCTAACTCAGTTACAAACAGTTACCCTAACCCAAAGGGCACCTTTTTCCTTCTTTGTAGCCAGCTTCTCTCAACACTGCTTTAAAACACTGTTTCCAGGCCAATAGCCTGTGAAATCCAGTGGCAGAGAGTCCTCGCTATGTGACACGGCTGAGATTTGTCGGTCATTTGGCGTCTTTGGGATTCCATTGGCAGCTCTCCCCCATATAACGATACACAGCTACAAAGAGACGTGTCTTGAAGTACGGGCAAGTCTCAGCTGACGTGAAATACAAAGCCTATAGGAAGCCTTCAACACCCCCAAAGTGACAGACGGGTAGGCAGCGTGCACTCCGGACTGCCTAAACTCAACGGGGCAGGTGCAGGTGCCGTTACCTGATGGCCGGTCTCCAAGGACACCTTGCGCGCGCGCCCCTGGGCGTCCCTGCGGTCGGCGAGCTGGCTCTCGGGCAGGAAGCACTCCTCGGCGGTGCAGTACCAGCCCTCGTAGCAGCCTTTGTAGAGCGCCCCGCGGCCCTGCAGGGCAGCCCAGAAATGCTGCACGGCTCGCCGGTGCCGGGGCTCGCTGGTGCAGACGAAGTCGGTGAAGGAGACGGCGGCCTGCGCCAGGGCCTGGCGGAACAGCCCCGACACCCGGGCGCACAGCTGCGGCGGGGACACTCCCGCCGCCGCGGCTGCCTGCTGGATCTTCAGCCCGTGCTCGTCAGTCCCTGAAACGCGGAGAGACACGAGTGCCGCGGGGGCCCGGGGCAGCAGGGCAGGGCCGGCCTTGCCCCGCCGCTGCTGGGGACGGGCCCGGGACGGGGGGGAGCTGCGCGGCCGCGCGGAAAAGCCCCGGGGACGCGGGGGTTAAGTGAGACCCGAGGGAGCAGGAGCCGCGGCAGCTCCGCGGGACGAGCCCCGGGGCACCGGACGGACGCGTAGAGGGGCACCCGGGAGACCCAAGGCCGAGCCGCGGCGGAAGCGCCGGCCCGGCGCCCCTCGCTCACCCGTGGAGAGGCGGCCCGGGGCGGCGCCGCGCAGGCGGCGGTGGCGGTGCAGCGCGTCCGCCAGCAGCGCGGAGTAGAGGTGTCCGATATGCGGCGGCGCGTTGGCGTAGAAGATGGGCGTGGAGAGCAGCACGCCGCGGCCAGGGCCAGGGCCGCGGCCGGGGCCGGAGCCAGGACCGGCGGCGGCATCGGCGGCGGCACCGCAGAGACCCCGCGCGAGGCGGCGCGGCGGCCACAGCAGCATGGCGGCCCGACCATAGAGGCGAGGGGCGCAGAGCGGCCGCCTGGGAAGGGGGGGCGGGCAGGGGTGCGCCAGCGGCGGCCAATGGGAGCGAGGCGGCGGGCGCTGGCGCGTGCGCCGTGCGGGCGGCGGGGACGAGCCGCCCCGGTGCGGGGCGAGCGGCGCGAGGCGACTGGCGACATGTTCCGCTGTCGCGTGGCCGCCGCCGGCGGGAGCCTGGCGCGCGCGCTGCGCCCCCTCAGTCCCGCGCCGCGGGGCCGCGCCGCCGCAGGTGGGTCGGGGCTGGCCTCCCCCGCCCGCCGGGGGCCCGGGGCGCGGCGGCGGCGGCAGGGGGGCCCGGCCGGCGCCGCGGGCCCGGGCCCGCTACAGGGCGGCGGGGCTGGGACAGCCGTGACGGCGGCGGGCGGGCGGGCGGGCCGGCCGGGCTGATCCCCCCCCACACACACCCACTCACCCACAGGGGCCGGGCGGCTCACCGGGTGCGGGGCCTTCCCCGGCCGTGCTGGGCCCGGCGCGGCGGAGGGAGGGCCCGGGGCCGGCGGGGCTTGGCCGGCCCGGCTTTGTCTCGCCGTCCCGGCGGCCGGCGGCGCGTTACAGTAGCGCCGCGGGCCGCGCCAGCACCTGCCCACCAGGCGGCCCGGCCCGGCCCGGCCGCTCAGCTGTCCTTGGGCCCCCGGCGGGGTCAGGCAGCACCAGCTGGCACCGCTTCCTCCCCGGGCCCCGCGGCTCGCGGGCCTCACCAGGAAGAGGCGGTTTCTCTCCAGCAGCCACTGTCGCCTTCTGCTCCATGAGCCTGGCCGGTTGGCAGCTGCAGGCGTGCTGGCCTCCGATACTGTAGTGGCCCGACCGGGCCCTTCCCGGCTTCAGCGCGCTGCCAGCGGACCTGTCCCCGGCTGCAAGCCTCCGGCCATTTCCCTCCTCCTGTGTCCCAAAGCAGCAGCAAGCAGTAATTCCTCGCACAGTTAAACAGATTGGGGGTTGCAATCACAATTCTCCAAAACTGCTGCCTGTTTAGGGGATCTTAGTTCCCGTTAGTTGCCTGTAGACCAAAGTTTCAATGACGTTTGGCACTGCTGAATTACGGGGTAATTTCACAGGAACAATTTTGGCAGTGAAGTTAGCAGAACTGGCTGTTCACTTGCGCTGTGAACCACATCAAGGAAGCTATGTGGGTGAAAAATAACATGGTGGTGGGACTTCTTTAGCTGGACCTATTGTGCTCACAGCATGCCGGAGCGCGCTAAGAGGGCGGCCGAGGTGCAAATGCTAAGCTCCTGAAGGCTTTCAGGAAACCGTAACTTTAGATGGAGTCATTTAGTGTATTTGTTTCCATTTGGGTGCTTGTAATTGTCTGTGGCTTGAACTTGCAAATATATGTATTTAGGCAAGCAAAGAGGTCGCATGGGTATAGCAATTTGCATGTCACTTGAGTGTTGAGGCAGCAGAAATGCACCGTGTATGAGATGGGAACGTGTTCTGCATAACAGTCCAACCACTTTGGCGAGCTTCAGCTGGCCAGTTGTGCTGCAAACCCAACGCTAAGAGCAGTCGTTGCGATACTGTACTTAGCTACCTAATTCGGATAGGCTGGAGTGTGTGATCAAACCATAGTGAAATAAAATGTTGCTCAGCCATTCAGGTAGATGTGCTCTGTGTGAAAACTGCCTTACTTGAGAAGTTTGCTGGTAGTTGTCTTCATCTGAACTGGCAACCCGTGCTACTCCTTTTTGTTTGGGATGCCTCTGCTGTCAACGGAAGCCTCTTTCTGTGGTGGTTTAACTCAGTACCTCGGTGGAACAAGCTATGTTGGCAAAAGGACTTTTTGCCCATATAACCATACCTACTGTTTACCCTAACACAGTTATATAACCTCTACTTATATACTTTGGAGCAAAGGGCATCTAGACCAGTATCTGCCTCCGACAGAAGAGGCCTAGAGAGCCCAGCAAACACACAGTACGCATGCATCTCGGATATACTGTCCCAGTGATCTGCATCGCTGAGAGAGTGACAGCTTCCTCAGCTGGCAGGAGAGTCTTTATAGCATTTTAGTAGATGTTCCTGCTATTAATTTCTTTAATTACTTTTTGACCTTGCATGTATTTTTGGTATCCACAACAGTATGGCGCAAGTATGTGACTCGGAGCCATTTGTTTGGCGGAGAATAATCCACTGTGGTTACTCAGATGTGGTATTGGGCTTTTCAAACAAGTAGCTTGTTTACCTTTAGCCTTAGAAATGACTTGATCTCTATATTTTTAAAATATAACTTTGTATTGACAGTTCTTTTTGTTTTGTCTAATAAATTATATTCCTTAGGCAACTTGTTGGAGCGCTGGAATGTCCCCATAAAACTACAGATGAGCAGACAAATGGCTAGCTCTGGTGTGCCCGGGGGCAAAGGCGATAGTTCTGTTTTTGTCCTTATTGTGGGCTTATCAACATTAGGAGCGGGTGCATATGTAAGTAGAAAGGTAGTTCATGGCAAGAAGCTGCAATATGTCTCTCCTGTTAAGCAATTGCTGTCTTTCAGCTAATTTTAGTTAGCTTTTTACCTCTGTAGCTACTTCTTGCTTTGGAAGCTTCAGGGGGAGCTAACTGAACCTGGCTGGAAATTAACTTCTTACAATCACTTTCTACTGTAATTTCAGTTACCTGTTAGCTTTTTACTATAAAGGTGCTCTTTTTTTTTACATACTATGACTAACCACAGCTCTGTCAGTTGTCTCATATGTGATAGTAGCATGTAGTTCAGGGCAAGTTTGATGGTTCATGCTTTTAATACCAAAGCAAACCATCATTTGCCAAATCTCAACTCAGAACATCAACGTTTAGCTTCCGTAAACCCAATATTGATGAACATACATTTACATCCCAAGCAAAGTTTTAAAACAATAAAGCTTTTTGGCTAGACTTAGAAAGTAAATCGCATTCCCCGATGGTGAATTCAAGAGTAGAAAATAGTACCTAGAAGTGGATATGTCCTAAGCTTACGTGTCTTACAAATCCTTCTGTTTTGAAAGACTGTTCTCTTCTCTTAGAGGACCATGTTTATCAAAAACTCCCAAGTCCTGATTTTATCCTAATGGAACTCTTCACATGCAGAAGGCTCCTGGGAAATAAATAATATTTCAAAAACAGTACATGGAGAAAAAAGGTCTCTTATTAGTCCCTTTAAATAATCTTTACCATGCCTTATTGTCCTTCCATACTTTGTCCATCTGCCAGCTCCTACTGAGTTGCAGCAGCTATGGATCTAGGCAAACTAGTCAAGAAAATGTTTTAAAATTATTTACAGACTTGAAAGAGGAGGAAACATTATTCTGTCATTCAGGAGGAGATTTCCCAGTGTGAAGAGCTTCCTTGGGAAGTGGAGCCACACTTTAATGGTGTGGATGTCCACTGAAATCTGTAGGATTGTGCAGCTGGCAAGGCGGCCATGGTAAAACATCTAAAGAAAGGGGCAGACACCATGGACATGTGTGACCTGTGGCCGAAAAGTTATTTTTAACTTTACTCCTTGGCTGCTGAAAGGCTCAGTATAAAGCAAAATCTTTGTTGTTCGTTATAATGAAAACGTTACTTAGGAAATTGGATCTTTTGAGAGAGTTCATGTTCCCACCTTCCTCCTCCACTCCACACTGGAAAGCAAATGCCACATCTGAGCCAGCCCTTTTATTTTGAATGCAAAAGATGGCTTAAATAGTAAGAGGCCTTCGTAGTCTGAGTCCTAAAACAGAAGTATATTTGCTTCTACCTGTAGCACTGGTGGGGTTTTTTTTGTTTGTTTGTTTTTTGACAAACAAGGTAACTGAAAATGCACTCTGCTTTTCCCAAGGTCTGTTTAACTGTGTGTCCTTGATAACATTCAGTACTCTTTCCCTCTCTTCTCTCTCATTGCCTGTCTTCACCTACAGTTCTGCAGTGTCATCATCTAAGATACCCTTCTAGATCACTAACATCTTCAGGTGTTCCTGGGAAAGCTGGCAGCAACCTACTGTTCTACTTAATTGTAGGAGGAACAGTCACTGGGGCAGGAGCTTATGTAAGATGCTTAAATAAATGTGGTCTTTTTATTAAGTGATTGGGTGGAGGGTACCTTCCTGTATGTAATACCAAATTGGCCTTCTACTCTAGCTAAACTGTCTGTGCTCCATGGCCTCAGATATTTAATTTAAAGGGACATTGTCAAATAATTTAAGTTTGTAGATTTGAGTTTCCTAAACAGACTAGTTCTCAACAGGAAAAATCCCTTTAGAATTAACTTTTATACATTCACTACATCTAAAACTGAAACAAACCTAAAGCTTGTGCAGGATTGGCCACCTTTGTTTGCTAACCAGCAGAGAAGCACAAGCTACTTAACATATCTATTCTGACATCAGGAATCTTGGCATACAAGAAGGGAAATAATCAACTAAATTTAAATGTACTAGAGAAAAGAAAATGTATTTATCTGTTTTTGTGATCTCTTCAGAGAAGAGCATTAAAACAGCACTCTGTTATCTAGCAAAGTACATAGATCTGTTTCTTATCAGAAAGAACTTGGCATTGTCCCTTTGGAAAAATTTATCCTGAAGACTTGATTTGACATTTTGCATGTATATAGTATCCATTTTTTCTAAGTGATTGGATTTAAGTTGCTGTATGCTGCCTTTCAGACTTTCTTTAAAAATTCATGGTTCTGCTTCTTGCGAAAGCAGCAGTAGTTTTGTTAACTTTGAGTTTTATATATTTAAGCATAAAAATTTTAAAAACATTTTGTCTTAATTCTTCTCAACACTGGTGAGTTCTCAATTTCTGATACTTTTAATGTTGCTTCAATTCCCTGGATATGCTTTTGTCTGCCTCTGCTCTTCTTCATGCCCTGCATTAAGTTCTTCAGTTCTCATTTGAGACTTTGTCCTATCTGTGATGTTATGAAACACCTATTCTTGGAGATCAGTAAAATTTGAAATGTCTAGGGAATAAAAGAGGTATCAAATCCTCAAAAGAATTAACTTCTGTTCGAACAGAGTTTGGATGTCGTAACACTTCATTAGCTAACAATAAACGGTTTGGTGTCAGATGCAGTATTACCTGTCTTGCCTTTAAATTTAGGAGGCTTTTATTTCATGCTGGAGGCATTCCAGTTTTAATACTCTTTCACAATTCAAAATACAGCAATTGGATAGACAGTTGTATTTCAGACTGTCTTGATAATTTTTTCCTTTTAACTTTTGTTGCATTGATCAGAAATGTAGTGCATTAAGATCTGGATTGTCAACTAAGTGTGGCCTTAAAAATTTGCTTGCTTCCCTTTTATTGACTGAGGGGGGAAATATCTTACTGTGACCTGCTTTCAGCTGCTTCATTATCTTCTGCTTCTCTACATTACAAATTTTTCTTGGAAGTTAACATGTTGATCTAAAAGATGTGCCCTTCTTATGTGTCTCTCTAAATTGTATCCCCAGAATAGGCAACCTAAACTTGTGGTCTAGGCTGACTTTGACAAAAACAAAGCAAAAAAAAAAAAAAAAGTGACCATTTAGACACTGGAATCTCTTCCAGCCGAAGGCTATTACTTAGAACAGCCACGCTTCCGTTTCCTAAAAGCACTGCTAATGTTAGGGATGTTACCACTGCTAATGTCATGCATGTCACATCTAGCCTAAAGCAAGCTAATGAGGTTGTTTACTTGTTCTGTCCAGCTGCTCTAAGCTTCTGAAACTGGGAGTTGTTTTTTGCCTTGAATTTGCTTTCCTTCTCTGCAGCCTTGTGTCGTGCCATTTGCCATGGCCTAACCTTGCAGAGAGCCTTGAAGTTTGATTACATTTGCTTTGTTGCATGTGGTTCCTCTTGAAATGGGTCTCCAGCCCAAAGACCAAACATCTGCAGAAAGTTTTATTGTTTGCTTGTGGAAAGCAAGAAGACAACTGAGATTCATCACAGCATAAATAGAGGAGATCCGTTTCTGAGTGTGTTCCTCTTGTAGCTATGTATAACTACCTTTATGGGCTCTTTTTTCAGTGAGGTGTATTTTGATCTGCTTGCTTTAATTGAAAGCAGATGGCTTTTCTGAGCAAGCAGGTTAGACAAAAGCCTATCGGGGGGGTAGAAGCAGAATGCTGCCTCGATGCTGTAACACATACGAAGTAAATGTCTCCTTTTCTGCTTCCAGGTATACAAAACATTGAAAGAAAACAAAGAGCGATTCACTAGCCGTGTTGCAACAATAACTACACGATCCGAAGAAAATGAATCAGCTCCTTCTGGTGAGTACTAGCCTGCTAGTTTTAGGTTTGGATCTTTTTTTCATAAGCTGCTAACTTGGGACCTCTTGAACAAACTGAACAAAGCAAGTGTGAAAACACAGATCAGCATAAGCCGTGCCTTCAGAGCATTTTTGCTTCTCAGTGCGTTCTGTTGTATATGAATTCCCATGTTCTCCCAGCGTAGAATATAGTGCTAGCTTTCCTTGACCTAAAACGAAATCCTGTTTTACAGATGATCATAACGATAATGTAGGTGGTGTCTTGAGGCTTCTTTCTGCTGTTTAAACCTTCTGTGCTAAAAGGAGAAGAAAAAAGAATTAGCCCTGCTTTGGGCACTAGCTCTTACCCAGTCTGGCGAAGATGCTGTGATTACAAGGGGGTAGCATGATCTGCCAGTGCAAAATCCTCTGTGCTGTGCCACTTGTCTATTCCATGCATGGGGGATGAGCAAGCAAGGGATATCATGCTTGGGCCATGTGTGGAGAGAGGAACCAGGACAATTAGTGCAGCTCTTGATGGTGCCTTGCAGGCTAGATGTCACCCACAGGCTGCCCGTCAAATATCTCTTAATGCATGAGATCCCAAGCTGCAGTGTCTGGACAATTGGGCCAAAGGATCAGATTTCATAGTAAGAGAGTGGCTTTGGGTCATGGAAGACAGGGTGTATTATGTCACTGTCTTATGAAACCAACAGCAAGAGTATCCTGGAGACAGGACAGAAAACTGATTGCTTTGATTTGAGGGAGGGGATAAAACATTTATATTGACATTGAGGTTGCAGGAGAGAGAGCTGAAGGTTAAACATTGAAGCAGAGGTCTTGGTAAGTCAATGGTTTTGGAGGCTTTGCCCCTTTTTAGTGGAGAGCTCATTTATCCTATGGTTTCCTTGAGGCAGCCTTGAATTGTAGTTTCCTAAATGTATGCTTGTTAGCATGTGCCTTGCTGAATTAAATCACTGTCTTTTCTGTTTCAGATGCACACCCTGCCTCTCAAGGCACAGCAGGTGAGGTGAAATGATCTTGATGGTAATATTTAACTGACTGTTTTACTCCTCAATTCAATTTAGCTGCATGTTGCTTAGAAACAGGACCTGCATGTGGGAGGAAACGCATTCTGGTAGGAACTCAAAAGTTGGTCTCTTGGAGTATAATTAAAGAAAAATATACCTTGGGACTGTTGGAGTGGTTTTAAGAACTCCTTTACTTTCATATAGACTGTTCGCTGAATGGCCAGTGCAGAGTTTTGGTCTTGCTCACAGTTGATTCATGTCCTCAAAGGTAAAGAAGAAATTGAACTAGGTCAAACACTTGGCAGCTCGTATTTTCCAAATAATCCTGACATTTTTCTCCAATTTAAATGACACCCAGGTCATGTAGAACTCTGAGGTCTTTCTCCTGGTGTTCCGAATAATCTTTTGGGTATGTCACTCTTGCTAACTCAACAAACTGTCACTTACTATAAAACCTGAATATTGAATCTCTAATGCATTGTTTGGCCAGAGTAGAGGCCAAACATATTTTTGCCTTCGTGGGTATACTGTCTAGAGAATGTCCTGATCTTATCTGAAGCTTCTGAAATTGTGTGTTGAATGCCAGATATGAGCTCTGTGGGTCTTTGACTTTGAAACCACTTCATCCAGCTGTGTAAATACAAGCAGCATAAGTAGACTGATTTATAAAATAAAGCTTTTTGAAAGTCTGCTAGACAAGTAGCTGTTCAGAGAGAAGTAGTAAGGCTTGGAACCTGTTAACAAGCTGTCCTGACAGTTGTATTTCAAACTTGTTATGTAGAACATTTTGATTCCTCCTTTCTTAAACCACAGAGAAGAGGATCTGTAATAGATAAGCAAAAGCCACATGGTGGAAGCTGTGCAACTGGGTATTCCAAAACTCTGCATTTGCTCTTAGGTTTGTCTGTGCCGATCTAACTTTAAAAAAACCATTTGCGGAAATCTGACAGTTTGACTCTGGCTTATGTGGGGAGCTAGCTCTGACTGAAGAAGCAGCATGGTTCTCAAGAAATATTTTGGGGTGGAAGAAAAGGGGAGGAGAAGGTATTTGAAGGGCAGTCTGCCAAAGTCTGTATCTGAAAGGCAGCTGATGACATACTCTGTTCTTTGTGGTTGGGCAGTTTTGCCTGCTGTATTTGCAGTAAACTGTCCAATCTGTCACCTGCAGCTCCAGGAGCTCGCCCTGAGGTCCCATCTCACGTTCCTTTCCTGCTAATTGGTGGAGGAACTGCTGCTTTTGCTGCTGCCCGATCCATTCGGGCTCGTGACCCTGGTGCCCGGGTAAGAGATGCCCTGTTCTAGAGCGGTGTGGATGGCTGAATACCATGCTTACTTCAGAGCCTTTGTGGTGTGTTTTGACATTTGCCTGGCATTGGTGCAGCTGACATGTTTCATGATCAATTAAAGGTGCTGATTGTCTCTGAAGATCCTGCCCTGCCCTATATGCGTCCACCCCTTTCCAAAGAACTGTGGTTTTCAGATGATCCACATGTGACAGAAACCCTGCGATTCAAACAATGGAATGGCAAAGAGAGGAGGTATGTGTCACTTGTGGGTCTCGAGGAGAAAGGGAAGTGGTTAGTAAAAAAAAGTTGAGGATAACCAAACTGTTGAATTCTTGTGACTTTTACAATAAAGCATTACTGATCTTAACCCTTGAACTTGAACAGTGTGAAGACCCTAATTGTGTGTTTAAAAAAGGAGAGAAAAAAAGTGGTAATTGCTGAATGGCTAATATCACAGAGAAAGTGGAACTCATTTGATAATAGAGGGTTTTTTCCCCTTACAGTATATATTTCCAGCCTCCATCATTCTATGTGCCTGCTCGTGATCTCCCTTTTGTAGAAAATGGTGGAGTAGCAGTTCTGCGTGGCAAGAAGGTGGGTACAGTACTAGCTGTTGTTCTAGCATCATACAGTTCTTCAAGTAGAGCCTATGATCTACACTGAAACTAAACAACTGTAGAACATATGGCAAGGTTGGCTGAGGAGGAGAATATGAAAATATTTGGGCAAAGTGTTTGAAGCACTAGCTAGTCAGGAAGCAGGCGTGGGTAAAGTTTGAAAGTAGGAGAAGCTATCAGGAATAGCAGTGATCTGAGGGAAGATGAAGAAGAGGGAAGGATAAGATTAGAGTTTGGGTGTTTGGGACATACCCATATGTAGAGCCTAGGAGAAATGGTGAGATAAATGACAGCTAGGCTATATATCATTCAGAGGGTAAGGTAAGGAGAATCATATATAATCTGTGTTGTGGATTCTAACATGAGCAAGAGCATTGCGCAGAAGCAGCAGGAAGGTGAAAAGGAGTTTATGGTGAGGCTTCCAATGTGTTTGCTTCCTCCTGTTTATTTTATTTTGCAGGTTGTGCATATGGATGTTAGAGGCAACATAGTGAAACTCAATGATGGTACCCAGATATCCTATGACAAATGTCTAATTGCCACTGGTGAGTTTTCTGCTGTTTGTTCTTTGTCTTGTGGCAGCCCTTTTATTTTAGTAGTGTTTACCTGATGAGGAAGCCTCTGCTATACATGTCAAACTTTTTGCAGAGCAGTCACAGTCACACAGACACACGTGCCGGTTGGATGTTTCACCTGCCTCACGTGCTTCCCTGGGACCTTCAGAGTTCTGCTCTGTGAAAACTCACAGGGAAAGAGGAAAAGGGGACTTCCCCATCAGCTAGATAAAGGAACTCCTGTACAGCCCAGCTTCTTGAGATTCTGGTAATAGTAGTGGCAAGGGGAACAACCAGGTCTTGCCTGGGCAGAACACTGCTGCAGCATGTAGCCCTAGCGCTGCCACGGCTCACTGCAGTTAAATTGGAACTTAGTGTCTCCAGTCAGTGGAGCAAGGTATAACATTAGATTTGTGCCCCACAGTGACTTGCTGGGTTACCCACTGATCTCACAGAAAGTTTTTCATGTAAAAAACCCAGAGGGCACCAGGGGATAGAGCATATTTTAACAGTTGGACAAACACAGTCCAGATGCAAGATAGCTCCTGCGTTGTCTGGATAGCCGGTGACATTGCCAGTGGTATTACTAATCTCTCTCTTCCTATCCTCAGGTGGTTCCCCAAGGAATCTGCCTGCAATTGAAAGAGCAGGAAAAGATGTGCAACAAAAGCTGACGCTGTTCCGCAAGGTAATCTCCAGGTGCTACTAGTCCTTGGGTGAGCTTGAAGAAACCAGTAACTCTATTACAATTTTCAGCTCGTTAGCTCTTCTGCTTTGAGTCCAGGACAGCATTGCCTTGGTAGCAGCTTCCTTCAGCCAATAAGCAGGAGCACACTTCCTATTTCTTCCTTTTGCCCAGGCAGGTGAACAGGGTAGAGTGTGCAACACCACTTTCCCCATTACCTCAGGGCTGAAAGCTGTAATAGTGTGTGATTTTTGCTTTCCCTTCTGTATGGCTTTGCTGCATCTTCCAAGCCTTTTAAAAGCAAGAAAAACGTAAGCTCTGCCAGCTTCTTCCGTGACTGCAAGTCAGTTTGGACTGTAAGCGGAGTGTGCCTTCAGGACCGTGAGCAGACACTGGAAGCTAACTTAGTGCCCTAGCCTGTCACTGCTCCTGAATAAGTGCATGCCACAGTTCAGCAGTGCATGGGCAAGAGGCTGGACTTCAGCCTGAGACAGGACAGAGATTGCTCTCATTCTCTGAAATTTTAGTTGAGCGTGAAATTGAGTGCGCATGTTAGCTCTTGGATTAGCTTAGATAGTTTTCTGATGAACTAATATCCATGTCTTCTTCATGGTCATTTCTTCACCTTCATCCTATGCTTTGGATGAAAATAAATTAGAGGCATGGAAGTTAGTCAATGGACTTTTGGTTTTCACTGTAGAGATACTTTTTGCTGACAATCTCAGTCTTTCTTGAAATGGTGGGGTTTAGAACGGACATGCAGCCTTCTTAGTCAAGTTCAGGGAATGAATCAAGAATAAGGAAGCCATATGGGAACCTTCTGCTGTGTTGAACTTTCCCTAAGATCTGGTAGAGATGGTTGGCTCAGCTGTGGGAGGGGAAAGATAGGTGACATGAGCTGTGGCCTCCTTGAAGTACTGTTAAATACATTTGTGTCTAGTAACTTCATTGTAATTTGCTTTTGACTGTTAGGGGGAAATGCAGGAATCTGAGATTGCCTGGAATCTTCCTAGTTCAAAAAGACAAAGCAAGTCTGCATCTTCATACAGCAATTGAATAATGAAAGTAAAGATGCTTGCACAGACACTAGGAAGCCAGAGGAAGAACAGGAGGAAGGAGAAACACATTTCCCTTTTTGAGTTGGGGAGAGTGTTGCTCCTGTTTCAAAGGAAAAAAAATGGAGAAATTCATTTTCTGCTGCCATTGCTGTCCAAGTATATCTGAAAAGGGAATAAATCTTCTTTCAGATTGAGGACTTCAAAAACCTGGAGAAGATTTCAAAAGAGGTCAAGTCCATCACAATTATCGGTGGTGGTTTTCTTGGCAGTGAGCTGGCCTGTGCTCTGGGAAGAAGAGGTAAGTGTGGTCCCACAGGCAACTTACCTTCAGCCTGGCACCTTGACAGAAGCGACAGACGTTGAATGCGAGCAACTTGACATTATAAACTTCCTTTTCATTCCCCAGCTGCTGAATTTTTGCACAGATTTGTGGTTTGCCTGAAATAACCTTAATGCACATGCCTTTTGTTGGCTATATGGCCTGACCTGGATTTCCATTTTGTCTCTCATTAGCTGTCAAGCAGCACCTGACCCCAGAGGTTTTTGTAAGTTAGGCTTTCTGGAAGCTCTGCAGGCCAGTGCATGTCGCGAAGTCATTCCGCCCTGTAGAGAAAGTTATATTTGCTCTGTCAATACTAAAGCCACCCTGAAATTAGTATTTCAAAGAGCTTGTGAACAATTGGAAATTTATTCTCAAGTGCGTACAGCTTTTTGAATAGTTCTTTCTGGTAATTTCTGCAGATTTCTAAGAAGAGAAGTTCTCTCTAAAATGCTAATCATTTTGTATACAAGTCAACTGCGTGTTACCCTAGAGTTTGCAGGCATATGTGATACAGTGGCTGATCACTTTGTGATTCCTATGTAAAATCTGGGAACTGGAACTCCCAGTTTTGGAAAAAATTTTTCAAACTCCTTGTCTAAAGTAAACTAAAGCATCTGCTTGTGTTCTGCAGTCTGTGCTGCTGCTCTTTATCTGTGATATAAGAAGCCTGTTCTTTGCTTCCGTTTCAGCACGAACCAGAGGCCTGGAGGTGATTCAGCTATTTCCGGAGAATGGCAATATGGGCAAGGTCTTGCCTGAATATCTGAGCAACTGGACCACAGAGAAAGTCAGAAGAGGTGAAGCTGTTCTTCAGGCCTCCTTCTCTGCGAGTGGCAGAGCTGTGATGTTTAGGCCAGCAGCTGTCTCGTAGCCATTTCTTTTGAAATACAGCTCTGCTTGTGTTGTCAGCAGAGTCTCAGCCAAAACTGGATCCCTTGCAAGGTGGCCCGAGTGCAAAACCGAACTAGTCACAGTTCAGACTTGTCCTTGGGCAGTCTGAGTTGAACAAAGCTGCCATGAATCTCTGGCTTCTTAGCGGTTTCCCTGGGAAAGCCAAGCCAAATGTGCGTGGTGATGCTGGTGAGATTATTCCCTCTGGCTGACCACACACAGAACAATCCCTACTGCATACAGCTCTCAAACTACTTTAACAGCCTCTGTAATCTGGAACCAAAGTTGTCTAAAATTTCTGCCTGGCCTCTTCTTCTGAGTTACTCTAACCTCAGATAATTTTACATCTTATAGCCTAATCCAGTCAGCCTAGAGTCAGTTTGAGAGGATTGCATAGTCCAATGCCTTGTGCTTGCACCTTTGTAAAACCAATTGCTGTAGTGTTTAGCTCATAAAGTTGGTAAAGTCTGAGATACCTTTTCTTCCTTTGCTATATTTAGTGCAGAATACATTCCTGTGCATTGGTAAGTGGAGCGGTGATAGGGGGAGGGGGAATATAGCTGGTGCTGCAGGCCGCAGGGCCCAGTGACTTGACAGGAGTGAGTTTTCTTTCAGTTCTGGAAGGCTCCCTCATAGGACTGCTGGGTCTGGCTGTGACAGATAATTGGATATTCCTAGTGCTTGAGGAACCTGTCTTTGAGGGTTCTTGTGGATTTGACCATGTCATTATATGAGACATGTACTTTTGTGTGTCATTTACATCACTCTCTCTAACTTGTTAGCTGGGTTTCTTTCTCTTCATGCTTCACTCAACACTGTGTTGCCACAGGCAGCAAAGATAAGGTGGTCTTTCACATAGTTCCTAGCCTGACCACTGCTCTGTCTGCATCTGTATTTGTACCACAGATGCCTGCTTCAGCTGAAATCTGTCTACCCCTGAGCAAGCAGTTATGTTTCCTGTATTTGTTTCCAGAGGGTGTTAATGTCATGCCTAATGCTGTGGTGAAGTCTGTCTCTGTCTGTGGCAATCGGCTGATGATTAAACTGAAGGACGGCCGAAAGGTAAATGTAAAAGCAGGGAATGGGTGGAGTTTGCAGGGGCAGTGAGAGAGTTAAAATAATAATTATAAATTCCCAAACAGGTGGAGACTGATCACATTGTGGCTGCAGTAGGGCTTGAGCCTAATGTGGAATTAGCAAAGTCTGCTGGGCTGGAGGTAGACTCTGACTTCGGAGGGTTCAGGGTGAATGCAGAGCTGCAGGCACGCTCCAATATCTGGGTGGTGAGTATCTCTGAGACAGAGACTCTCAGAGACAGGAGTTCTCTGTCTGCTTGTTACGCTGATGTACATCTGAATACACAGAATTTGGGGGGCTGGTATATGTCATTTAGGTGAATGGGGGCAAAAAATAGCAAGTAATGAGAGCAGTTGTAGCGCAGATCCCGCTAGCAGCCTTGGAGCCCATTCATGCACCGCAGCACAGTTTGTTGCTGTGGTAACGACTGTGCACGTTTTTGGGTATTTATGCCGTGTAAGAGGAGTTGGGGTAGTCTAAAGATAGCACAGATTGCTCTATTGCATAAGAGTCCCTTTGGTGGGAGTCAAGACTTTGATCCTTCTGGAACAAATGTACCTGATACTGTCTTAGTTTTCAGAAGACCAGTGAAAAATGCTGAGAGTATGGGACTTGCCTAGCCTGGGCAGGGGGGAAAAGCAGGGGTTGTCAGGAAAAACTCTGTTCATTTTTCCATTCTGTTTTCCTCATCCCAGTGCCTTTCATGTTTTGTGTGTTAACTCGAACTTTCTGTGTCTATGTTCAGTCCTCACCGATTGCATTTCTCTTTAAGGCAGGGGATGCTGCCTGCTTCTATGATATCAAGCTAGGCAGGAGACGTGTGGAACACCACGATCACGCTGTTGTAAGTGGAAGACTAGCTGGGGAAAACATGACAGGAGCTGCAAAGCCCTACTGGCATCAGTCCATGTTCTGGTAACGCTGATTTCCTCTTTTGGTATTTCTTACTTGGCCAGGTTGCAGGGGCTGTGATAAGATATACCTTGTAAAGGTTTCTGTTTCCTAGGTGTACTGAAACTACTTCAGCAAATATCTTCATGGCTTCTTGTTCCTGGAAGCTCAGGGAACAGGAGGACATTTGAACTTTAGTATTCACTGCTCTGCCCTGACGCCTCAGAAATGTTTTTCTTTCCTGCAAATCCCAGTTTCTCCCCAAGTGTGTCACATTGAGCAAAGCAAGCGGCAGTAAAGAGCAGTGCCTTCCTCAAAGCAGGCTAACTTACAGGTTATATTTGGCAGCAAACTTTTTGTTATGATAGTCTGAAAATCTGTAGCACAATCCCAATTGTGTTGCACCTTTGCTGTTTAGCTGAACTGATGCATTAGTATCAAGGAAGAGCTGCAGCTGGGAGTGTTTGTAAAAATCTTTGGGTTTTTTCCAGAGAGGGATATGGAGAAAATGGGCAGCTTTTTCAGAGTCCTTTAAAAAAAATCTGTTAGTTCAAGATGGGTCAGAAATTTAAAGTTAGAAGGAGTTTAAATGTGGGGAAAGATGCATTTACTTTCCTGGAAAAAATCTCCTCAGAAATAGTTATTTATGACTTGCCATCCTTTGTCTGAACACTCAGTCTGTACTGCATGGACTGTGGACCCAGAAGAGTTATCGCTTCACTGTTAAACCTCTGCACAAAACAAGGACACAGAAGTATCCACCTTAACTGCGTTTTTTCTTCAAGCTGCTCTGACCGTGACATAGGTGCAGACAGTTGGAGGACTATGAGTTAAGTCTCGTGTTCTATTGACAGGTGTTAACTCTGGAAGTTTGCCAGCCCTCACCAAGTGAGACTTCCTCCTCCTGTCCTAAAAAGCTAGCGAGTAGCAGCAACTCCTCTTACATTTTTTTCAGGATGTTTTGAATCGTTCCTGATTTACTCACTGCTGGGTGCCTAATCTGGTTAGCTGGCATATCACTGGTATTCATCTCAGTCTACCCAGTATGTGTTTGAAGATTCTGGCCAGGAAGGTAGCAGTGTACATGTAGAGATAGCCAGATGCATCTATTTCCTCAACATGGCTGGCAACACCTTTGGTTTTATTTGTTGGATGTCAAACCACGGCTGCATTGACTCCTAGAAGCACCCCAGTTCATATCCAACAAGGCCCAGTACAAGGAGGTGTTAAAGGAATTTGCCATTTTCTTTAGTCATTTTTAAATGCTGTCTCTGAACCGTATATTAAATAATTATCAGGGCTGCAAAGTCTACTGAGCAATGCCAGAAGTTTGGTCAAATGTTTTTTATTTGGACCTGGAGGAACACTTGCTTCTGCCCTAGCTTTGTCTCCAAATCACGTGGTATTAAGCAAGCAGCATAAAAGATTTTTACAGGTACCTTCTAATTGTGTCCCACTGCTCGCATTTGAGTGTTGAGGTCAGGCATGTAACTTTCT